>NC_134040.1:54931560-55615568 GCF_965140245.1 Athene noctua | reverse complement strand
TGTCCAGATGAGGAGGGGAGTGATAGAGCAGCTTTGGTGGTCATCTGATGTCCAGCTGCAGAGAAGCAGAGGTGAGTTACGAGGAGGCTGGAGGACTCTGGCTTGCAGAAAGGTACACAAGCTGGTTTCCTCTGCAAAGCAAAAAGAAGGGAGACTTTTATGCAGCAAAGCTGGGCTGAGTATGGAAGTCGCCTAGTGTGGTCTGACATTGAAATGAATAATTTGACTTTTTTGGGTTTTTTTTTTTAGTAAGAGGGAAGCTGAACTTGAGAACAAAGGCAGTTTGGGTACGTGCATGTGCAGAAGTAGGTTTAAAGCTTGTTGCAGGTGAATAAGATAGGAAATCATTCTGATACATCTTAGGAACTTGATCTGAAAGGTTAAATGACATTTAGTGCCTTCAGAAAACTACCTGAATCCTCAGAGCAAGGGCAAGCTCTAAATTTTGACACCATCAAGATGTGTACCCAGTGCCCAGAGACATCTGCTGCACAGCTTCCCTTTAGCAGTATTCCCTGTGCAAATGGAGAAAAAAGAAAAAATCCACTAAGGGACTTGGCCCTGGAGGGATGCATTAGCTGGGGTTATTTTCTTGGTCATCAAGTTTCAGCAATTCAGAACAAGTAGTGATGCCTTTCTGTATGGTTTTAATGATGTTTGCTGTCAAAGATGTGAGCCATAGGAAAGATGAGGGCTGTAACTTTATTTTAAGCTGGATAGGCTGTAGCCAAGTCTTCTGAATCCCTTTCAGCTTTGGAAATGGCTTTCCCCTATCTCTGCCTTCTACCTGGTGCCTTCACATTGTTTGTGCTAAAAGTGGAATGATATTTTTAATCTCAAAAATGCCTTCAGAGCTTTGGAGTGGATCATTTTAAAGTCAACAGTGTTTAAAACACATTAATGAGGGTATTCACCATAAACCAGTTTTATTTCTGTGCATAACTGATAAACACGAATGTGAGAGAATATAAGGGAAAAGAGGTGGGAAAACAGTTGTGCTTGGAAAAGCAAACAAACTGTGGATCCAAGGTGGAAAGGGTATTGTATTATTTTAACACTAAAGCTGGTTGTGAATTTTCCGGTGATACATTTTTTTTTCACTGGGAGAATGCTCATTTGTCTCAACTGGAAATGAATATCCTCAATGATTTTAATGACATTTTGCTGGAAAACAGGCAAGTTTTTTCCAGAGCACCCACCTGTATCCTGACTCATCCTCTGGGGCTGAGGGCTGGTTGTCAGCACCGTCCTCTCCCTTGGATGCCCCTGTTCCCCTTACTATCCCCAGGCAGTTTCCCCCTTGTAGGCAGTGCTGAAGGAGGGGATGCACAGAGAAAAGTTTGTAATAAAATGGCAGTAGGGTTTTTTTCTGGGCATACTTTAAAAATTTTAATTAAATGGGGAAAATAAGTTTCTACCTGGAGCTTTATGATGACATTTTTGTGGCACGTGACACGTGGTTTTTTTAGACTGTATTTTCCTTACCTAAAAATTTTGGATGTCAGTTCATAACCCAACACTTTGCCTGGTCTTTGGAAAATGATGATTAGTCAGGCTATGCTGGGAGATTAGCATTAGCTTACTGGATAAACTTTTAAAATAAAAATGGTAGCTGATGCTCATCATCCTGTGCAGACACAGAATAATGCAAAATGAGGGAGAGAAGAAGCAAACAGGACTGTTGCCCTCTATCAGGCAGAAAAATGAAAAAAAAAACCCAACCAAACAAAACGCAACAGTTTAAAAATTATGAAAAAGCAGGTCAGGTGGGTTCTTTTTGACATTTTTTTTGATTTTTTTTTTGACATTTGGCTCCCTCAGTGTAGAAGACCTGAAAGCCCAAATGTATATTGTATGCCTGTCAATGGCGATAAGTAACTGCTATCACCCTTTGCTAAAATGAACTGGAGGGGAAAAAAAATCAAGCCAATCATTTAAATCAGGCATTTGTTCGGCTCTTAAAGATGTACAATATGATTATAAAACAAATCAATAAGCTTTCAGACTTTCTGAATGTCATCGCAAATGATTAGGTTACACGAACAGGTCTGAGCTCACCCCCATCTGTCCCCAGGGAAGGCCAAAGTGCCACATTTGGACCAACTGAGGTGCACCTGGTTCAGACGTGGGAATTTTTGTCATCATCGCTGTCTCCCAGAGGATGCTTATTAAAAGGAAAAGCAGCTAGAGCTGTAACACAGTATGCAACCATAGCGATACTCTTAACATGGGTAGAAATCAGCTTCTAACAGCCCTTAGGGCGCATGTGAAAATGTGTTAGCTGTAGTGAATATTCCTGTAAATTTGAGGATTCTGTAAATGGTGTCCCATAACAGGCACACTACAAAAGGGAGCCATGCTCACCCTTGCAGCTGACTTTTCAGAGGTCCTCATCATCCTCATGTAGATACCTAAGCCTTAAAGACAGTGTAGAGAGACTCATGATGAGTGGCAGGACCTGATGGAGGTTGATGTCTTCTGGCAGATCTTGTCTTGATCATCTGAGTCGCCACTGTCTGGGTCTCTTGTAGCTATTCAGGCCTGTGGAAGGCCAAATTGGACAGGTATTAGGGAGGAGAAATCCCATTCCCCCCAATCCAGCTGCATTGTGGTGCTGAGGGGCTTAAACATGCTGAAATGCAAGAAAAAAAAATTAAAGAAAAAGAATTATATAATAATACATTTACATTACCACCGTGCTCTGGGCTCCACAACAATTTTAACTTAGTCCCCATGAGGCTACAGAGTAGTTTTGACTGTGGACTTGTTTACTTTAATATTGTAATAGCTGTGTGTAAAATAATTGATTTGTAGTTGCTATGGCAACTATAACCTTGTATTTTCTACTGCTGGGGTTCAAAATGTTAACCTGAATGGGTTTTTGCTATGGAGTTTTCATTCCATTTCTTTCATTTCTAGGGTGTGGGCTTTTTTCCCTTCTTTAGCAAGAAACATTGTTCCAACTGATGGATATGAGAATGCGTTTTCAAGACAAAGGTTTTAAAACAACCAGCTTTTCTTGCTATAGTGCTTCACTCCCCAGCACTGGTGGCAGGTTAAATACATCTCTAATCATGGTAAACCGTAAGAAATGTTAACTTCTAAATGGAGTAATTTTCATTATTGCCTGATTCTTTACTCTGAACTGATTGGGAAATACTGAAATAGAAAGAAGTACCCTTGATCAAACTGAGTAGCAGGCTTGAAAACTCCACTTAGTTAGCATCGTCTGTGTTTTATTAGGACTCATTTCAGAGAGGACTAGAGGCATTCTCTAAATCCAGTAGCTTTATGCTCAAAAGCAGGGCCCCACTACTGGTGTTAATGGGAGGGGCTGGGAGCTGATTTTCTTTGAAAACCTGGATTTTTCTGTCAATTAACTCACTCTGTGGGCAGTCCTGCCAGGTAAGCCCCCAAGAGATGCGTAATTGTACCCTTCTGCCGCAAAAAGAAATCCTTGTTCTCTGACCTCTTTGTTACACTAATCCTCCCCTCCTGCTCGTGTTGGACAAGATTAATTTTCATTCTTTGCCTCTCTTTCCAGGGCTTTCTGAAATAACCTGTTTTTTTCTTTCCCCTGCATCCTCTTTTTTTCTTGTGGACCTGTTACTGAAGTGACAGGTAGCCCAATTCATAGCTTCAAGAAACCATAGGGAAAAAAATGCTTGGTAGGAAACTTAAAAGAAAAAAATAAATCAGGAACTTCCCCACCACCCATCCTGCTTTAGAATGAAGATTTCAAATCAGTTTTTCTCTCAGCATTGAACTCTCACTCCTCTCTCTCCCTACTAAATAATTTTTCATTTCCAAGTTGATTCCAACTTTCTAAAGATAACAGAGATGATCTTCAGCACTAATAAGAAATTACAGAGTAATCAGTGAAAAGAGAAGGCTTGACTCTCTAAGCAAATTAGGTCTGAGCAAGTTAAATACCTATATGGGAAGAAAGCAAAGCCCTCCTCACTTCTGTGTCACTTCTGTAGCAGAATTGCTCAGGTGAGGGCAATGTTTGCTACAAAAGTGGAGTTTGGGCTGATGTTCTATTTGCAAGTGTGTGCTGAGCTTTGGAAGCAGTTTTCAGTGACAGAAAGGACAGATATTTCCAAGAAGTGTATGGAAACAAGGAGAAAAATGGGAAATAAAGAAGAAATACCCCAGTTTTTAATTTTGGGAGAACACTCTTTCAGCAAGGTGAAAAGTCTGCCCTCAAACATGAAATTAAGGGTTTAATTTTGAATCAAACAAATTGTTTTGGTTAACCTGAGGTATGTTGTATAGTACTGCTCACATTTTATACGTCATGGGTCCTTAGTAACATGGAATAATTTGGAGGATTTTTCTGCAAATAGAATAAATTCTGGAATAGATTTACTGGCCTATGTGACTTCCCTTATATGAGAAGCATGCAAATAAGAAAATACATCCTGAGGAGCTTTATACAGTTTTCACCCATCATCGTTTTCCTTGAACAAAATAATCTTTCACTATATAACCATAAACATCAAAATATTTAAGCAAGTGAGTAGTTCTGATAAAGTTGAATCATTTGGATGTTTAGCTTCTGGTTGTGGATAGGGATCAGAGCCCACGAATGTCCACCGAGGCATTTGTCAAAGCCTGCATAAATAGAGTAAGCCGAGGCCATGAGTGTGTGATCTGCACTATTTCTTCTCTGTGCAAAGGAGTACCTGGCCTACAGCAGGATCCGTAGTGTGAATATGTTCATATTGATACTTGATAACCTGATGCCCTGTGGATCTGATTGTAAGACCATTCTGCTTTTATATTTTAAACTATCACTGACTTTGCTGGCACATTGGCTCAGGTAGCTCAAAGTGCTTTTTGCTGAGCTGCTGTGTTACCTTCACTGTGTGTCCAACAGCTAAGCTGCTGTGGCCATGTCAGTGTTAAGCACAGCAAATTTACGGTACAGATACTTGCATGGTGATGTTTTTGCAGCCATCCCTGGAGGCTGCGGGTGCCTTTGAGATGCCTGGAAGAAAAGACCCAGGTGAAGGGGAGTTGGAGGGAAAATATCGTTAAGAAACATTGTTAGAAGTACTCTGTGGGAAGCAGTGTGGGTGTCATGGCCTGCTGGTGAGAGATCGATGGGGAAAGGTAATTTTATTTGCCAATTCTTGTCCTTTGCAAGGCAGAGCTGCAGCTGAATTGCAGCTGGGTAGTTCCTCCCATGCTGGAGATGAGGAAGGCTGCTTCCATGGGTCTAATGGGGCCACAGAAAAACCTTTTGATGCCTTGGATGATGTGGTGTTTAATTTAAAGGAAAACAGTCTTTCTGGTCAGAACGGATGAATCCCTCCCCTTGGGCCAGGGTTCAGTGACGGTATCAGATGCTGCTTAAGAGGTGCGGATGTAAAAGCCATCTGTAGTCACAGATATATGACCCAGTGGTTAAGTAATGGAGTAACATGCCAACACAGCCGGCTGCTTCCTAAACGTGTAGCCAGAAAATGTTTGATTCCATTTTTTAATTGCTTTGCGGGTGCTAAGTGGAGCTATTGCATTACCGGCACATTTCCCTGAGGCTGCTAGGGCGCTACTTGGTCCCAACACGTAAAGTGATGCAGGCTCATGTAGCGGGTGGGCTGACCTGTTGCCTAGAGGATAAGGATAATGGGAAGGTTTTCCTATCCACTGAAAAATGAGCCTTTTCAGAACATGTTGCTAAAGAGTCTCTGCACCCTTGGGAGGCTGCACCCTCTGCAGAAAGCTTTATATGGTGAGCGGGAAGAACCATAGAGTCATAAAATGGTTTGAGCCAGAAGGGACATTTAAAGGTCATCTAGTCCAACCCCCCTGCCATGGGCAGGGACACCTTCCAGTAGACCAGGTTGCTCAGAGCCCCGTCCAACCTGGCCTTGAATGTTTCCAGGGATGGTGCATCTACCACTTCTCGGGACAATCTCTTCCAGTGTTTCACCACTCTCGTTGTAAAAAAATTCTTCCTTATATCTATTCGAAATATACCCTCTTTTAGTTTAAGACCATTACCCTTTGTCCTGTTGCAAGAGGCCCTACTAAAGCCTTGCCACCCCAGACCTCCTCATCCCTCATCTTCAGTTACAGACAGACTTTTTTTGGCCAGTTCATAGCATCTGCAACACTATTGTAAACATTTTTATGATGCTGTTTCTAAGGCACCCCCATTTGTCTAGCAGAAGATAGGAGAAATAACTTGGGTCCCCCAGAATTACATGTAATTAACATGGTATTTCATACATGCCTTGGAGAGGTGAAAAAAATGTCTGGGTTGAGTAACCTACGTGTAAGCAGCTTTTAATAAGGCATATTCATGTGACAAAGCGAATCATTCTGGTCCATTGGGTAAATATGTATTAAAGTAATTTTCAAAATACTTTTCTGCAGCCAATGAGCTGGAAAGGGTCAGTCCAACCATGCATTATTTTTCAATGCATACTCTTATTCATGGAATAGAAGAAGGAACATGAGATCTTTCTGGTTATCTGCCTGGCCAAAGGCATCTTTAATTTCTTCCAGCACAGCTATACCATATGGTAGGAGGGTTGATGATGCTCTTCCCTGGTGTTGGGATCACTCAGTGAAGGGGTCCAAATCCACCACAACATGACAAGGACTATAATCGCATTTTTCCCTCTGAGCAACAGCTCCCACTGCATTTGGCATGAAATCCCAGGAGATGAGAAGCCTCAGAGCAAGCCCAAGGGAAATGGGTGAGGCACCCCTTGTTTTGAGGCTGTTATCAGGATTGCATCTGAGCAGAAACCCAGTGGGTTGGCCTCAAAACAAGATTGGAGCACCTGGAAACTTTCTGGCAATCTAGCATGGTGCCTGATTAGGTGAGCTCTATGAGGCAACTGCTGTATGATAGCTTTTCAGGATCACTGTTAGACTTTGGCAGCTTAAATTTCAACTAGGTAACTCTCTAGGCACCTAAATTTGGTTTTGGATGAGGAGAGAACATGGGCAGAACTTCTATATTTGAAGGTGTGCATCAGGGAAGTTGGAGTCCGTAGCAGAAGTGTGATTAACCTTGGATTCTTTCACATGTTTTTAGATCGATTTTCATTTTGCAACAGTAAATCATAAAACATCTGGGACAGTTTGACATACACGTGCAGGCAGCAATTAGTCCAGATATTATCTAGCCTGAGGGCAAGAGGGGAGGGTGGGATTTTGTGCCAAGGTCTCGACCACTCGTGTATTGGTTTATCTTTATTGTACATGTGTGGGCTTAGCACCTAGGAATGGAAGCAGAACAGCAGAAATGCCAATTTTCCACCTCAAGTGCCTAAACAACAGAAGCAATTAGTAATTTGCTTCATCCGTAGAAAAAGAGCATTTTAAAAATATATCCCAAGCAGGAATTTGCATGTGTGCCATATTCCATCATTAACGTATCTCCAGCCAGAGCACTTTATAAGTATGCACAGATGGTTCTTGTTCCTGGTTAAGATTTACAATTCAGTGGTTCGTATTTTTAAATAAAACCTCAAGTGCTAAATAAAGAAAATGTCACAACTCTTTAACAATGGAAAAAAGGTCTAGTTCAAAGGCACAGCTGCGGGACATCATGGGAGTAGAATAAAACAGAAGTCATTTCCCTGGAGGAGCTGGATATCATAGAGTTAAACCATTATTTTTGCCCTTATAAAGAGAAGTCTCTGGGCCTGATGTTGCCTTATGGAGCCCTTCTGCCCCCTTGGCTGACCGGAGGGGCTGGGAGCCGCAGGTTGCTTTGCATCTGTTTATTGTCTCCCCCGAGTGCTGGTGGGTACGTTACAAGGGCAGCCAGCAGCTCAAAGAGGGTTGAGACTGTGGTGCTGCAGTTTGCAGTGCAAAGAGGGATGCTCTGTTCTGAGGAATCTGCTGTCTGGGGGTGGTTATATCCAGGTTTGTGTGTGTATATATATATATGTATGTGTATATATAAAAAAGTATAAATAATATACTCACCAGCACACATGGATTTTGACAGATGGTTTTAATGATGATAATAATTACGCAAAATTTACTTTTATCTGCATTTTTACCCACTTATTGCAGTGAAATGGACATCAAAGTGCTCCCGTCTGTGTCTTCCTTCATACCCACAGCTAGGACGGAACCCTTCATTTCAGTTATTTTTGAAGCCAAATATTTGTGAGTTAGTGGGTTAAGATTAAGGGGAAAAAAACCCAGACACTAAATGAATCAGTGCTTTAAATGAGTAGAGTTCTTTTTGTTGTGTATTTGAAGATTTTTAATTGTTTGGTCTCTTCTTCACAGGGCTACTATCTATTTGCCTGCCAATGCAGGAGGCAGGGAGCTATGTGGATGTTCTGAGAATATCCAGCCCAAGACCTTGCTTGCTGTATCACTGGAAGGCTCTTTGGCACCTGTGAAAACAGTGCTAACCGATCCTTGGCTATGGAAACCTGCAGGAAGGCAAACACCTAGGGACAAACTTTTTACTTTTTTTTTTTTTTTTTTTTTAGTGGTTGATATGCTGGCTTTGTTTCCCCACACTAATGGGCTGTTCTTTCTTTTTCCCTGTCTTTGATAATTTTTCTTCTTTTCATACACGAGGACAGACGCAGGGGTTACCGGGTAATGTTTTTTGGTCTGTGTTAATCCCCTTCTGGTCAGTGTGTGAGCTGCCCTGAATTTACAGGATGCAAGATGCAGAGCTAGGGAATAGCTGGTGTCTTGTGCCAAGCTGGGGGAATGCCTGGTTTCTTGCTTTTAGTGTGATTATTTGTCCTGAAAAAGATACTGCTGTGTAAATATGATGGTCTTTTAAGAGAGGTAGGGCCAAGTGGATAAGGTCTGTATTGAGACCCTGTGAAGCTGCTCCTGGAATAATGCCTTGCATTTTCTGTGATTGCCCTTCAAAATGAAAGATGTGGGAGCTGCCTAGAAGCTCTGCCCATTCAGCTTGACAAAGAGCAAACCAAAAAGTGATTTGATCAAAGACTGAATGCAGCTATGTTTTCTTTAGCTAAAGAGCTCTTCAGTTGAGCACACAAGGGTGCAACGAGGTTTGAAGGCTAAAAGCTGAAGGCTACAAAACAAAGGGCAGATTTTAACAATGAGGGAATTAACTGTTGAAACAGCTCACTGAGAGATGTGGTGCGTGTCCTTTTGCCTTAAGTCTTCCTAGCAAAAGTGTATGCCTCTCTCTGAAATGTGTGTTATGACTCAAGACTAAAAGTTTCCAGCCCAGCTGCAGGCGAAGCTGGGTAAAAAGTTCCCTGCTCACTGTTTGTAGTTTTCTGACCCTTAAATTTCTTCTTAGCTGAGCTTGAGGAGAAAATGCAAAATTTCCTTTCCATTTAATACTGTAAAATACTTTCAGAAGTCCTTTGCAATCTACTGCTAATTATTTTTGTGTAGTTCCTGATGGTATCTCTTCATGATTTGAGCTCTGCTGAGCTGACTGAGGTCCAGGAAAGCCAAGCTATGTCAAATTTAGCAATTCAGCAGTTCCTATTCTCTCTCTGGATTTGCTCCCCTTTACGCTTCTTAATTGCCAGTTGATAGCAGGTACCCTATTAAACAGCTGCTGGACAGTCAGAAAATTTTATTCACTCCCATAAATTAACCCTGCATTTTTTTTAACCATACTCATCAGACATATTTCACATCCAAAGTGAAGTTCATTTTTGGTAGTGATGATGCTGAACAAACTCATTTTCATGGCACTTAGTCATCAGGAATAATCTTTTGATTGTTTCCCATCTCTCAAAAAGGATTAATTTAATGATGATTAATTTAAATAAGTCACACCTTCAAGAAATACCCCTCAACTCAGGTGAGGGGCCCCTCCTTCACAGGCTGTAAGGGAATCTCTGCTCTGGTAGCTGGAGTACCTCCTCCCCTTCCTCCTTTTTCTCTCACCTCAGTGCTTGTAGTGCTATTTATCACACTTATTTCCCCTCACTCCTCGCTGGTTGCAGCTTTTTGCCCTTTCCTGATGCGTTGGTCCCCGAGGTGCTCCCAAGGGGCTGTGCAGTGCCCGGCTGTGGGGCTGCCGTGGAACCATCCAGAACCATCCAAATTTGGTGATGGCGCTTCTCCTCACGCAGGAGCCTGTCACCAACACCTCACCACCCACACTCGTGGCGGTGTGGGGGCAGCACAAATGCAGTGCTTTTCCGGAGAGTTTTGGCCAAAGATGTCCTCCAGGAGCTGAGCTTCTCTTTCAAGCCACCTTGTTTCAGGTCGATTGCCACTGGGACCTGCGTGTGGTCCTCATGTGAAGGCTGGGGAGACAATTCACCTGAGACAGCAGCCTGGCTTTAGGTGAGGGAAGCGTTCATCAACCTTTCTCGCCAAGTCAGACTTCAGACTGTAAGTTATCAATTATTTTTTTTAAAGTTATTTTTTTAAAAAACTGGCTTCATTATTGTTCAGCTTGCTTTTAAGTAAACTGTTCTTCATGTGGTCAAACTGGTCGTTTAAGGAAAAAAGAAAGAGATGTGCAGCACTAGCTGCCCAAGGACAGCCTGGGATTCATTCAAGGCCTGCAGGGTTAGGGAGGGTTATCCCTACAGGTTCTTTTGCTAGTATTATAACAGCAATTCAGGCATCTCCTATGAACAGCATCACTAAAAACTATGTGAAGTCAGGTTTAATTTCATTTTTATTTCTCTGATATCTGGTTTGGCCCTCTTAGTGGCTTAGCATTTCTTAATCCTCTCAGCTTGCTTGCTAGCAAGGAAAGAAAGAAATGTACAGGTACCAGAAAAAGACACATTATGGCAGAAGAGTTTTTCCATGTGGTAGGAAGAGCAGCACCATGTCCCATCCTTGATGGGATAGGGGTCTTGCTCATCTCTGGACACTGTCACAGAATCACAGAATCATTCAGGTTGGAAAAGACCCGTGGCATCATTGAGTACAATCATCAGCCCTACTCTACAAAGTTCTGCCCTACACCATCTCCCCCAACGTCTCATCTAAACGACCCTTAAACACATCCAGGGATGGTGACTCCACCGCCTCCCTGGGCAGCCTATTCCACTGTCTGACCACTCTTTCTGTGAACATTTTTTTCCTAATGTCCAGTCTAAACCTCCCCCGTTGCAGTTTAAAGCCATTCCCTCTTGTTCTGTCACTAATTACCTGTGAGAAGAGACCAGCACCAGCCTCTCTACACTGTCCTTTCAGGTAGCTGTAGAGAGTGATGAGGTCTCCCCTCAGCCTTCTCTTGTTCAAACTAAACAGTCCCAGCTCCTTCAATCGCTCCTCACAGGATTTATTCTCCAGGCCCTTCACCAGCTTCGTTGCCCTCCTCTGCACTCGCTCCAGCACCTCGATGTCTCTCTCGTATTGAGGTGCCCAAAACTGGACACAATACTCCAGGTGTGGCCTCACCAGAGCAGAGTACAGGGGGACTATCACCTCCCTACTTCTGCTGGTCACACTATTTCTCATACAAGCCAGGATGCCGTTGGCTTTCTTGGCCACCTGGGCACACTGCTGGCTCACGTTCAGCTGCTTGTCAGTTAGAACCCCCAGATCCTTCTCTTCCAGACACCCTCCAGCCCCACCTCCCCAAGCCTGTAGCGATGCCTGGGGTTGTTGTGGCCCATGTGCAGGACCTGGCACTTGGCCTTGTTGAAGCTCATCCCGTTGACGTTGGCCCACTGATCCAATCTATCCAAAGTCTCTCTGCAGAGCCTCCCTGTCCTCATGCAGATGGACACTCCTGCTTAACTTGATGTCATCTGTAAACTTACTGATGATACGCTCTGTCCTTATCAAGATCATCAGTAAGGATATTGAACAGAAATGGTCCCAACACCGAGTCCTGAGGAACACCACTTGTGACCGGCCACCAGCTGGATTTAACTCCACTGACCACCACTCTCTGGGACCGTCCATCCAGCCAGTGCTTGACCCAGCAGACCGTTTGCTCATCCAGGCCATGAGCAGCCACTTTTTCTATGAGAATTCTATAGGGAACTGTGTTGAATGCTTTTCAAAAATCCAAGTAGAAAATATCCACAGCTTTTCCTTTGTCCAATAGTCGGGTCATTTTGTCATAGAAGGAGATCAGGTTTGTCAGGCAGGACCTGCCTTTCATAAACCCATGCTGACTGGGCCTGATCCCCTCGTTGTCCATTATATGACTTTTAATGGCACCCGAGATGACCTGCTCCATGACCTTCCCTGGCACCGAGGTCAGACTGACAGGTCTATAGTTTCCTGGATCATCCTTTCTGCCTTTCTTGTAGATGGGTGTCACATTTGCCACCCTCCAGTCCAATGGGACCTCCCCAGTTAGCCATGACTTCAGATAAATCATGGAAAGCAGCTTGGCAAGCACATCTGCCGACTCTTTCATCACCCTTGGGTGTTGTCCAGGAGTAACTTCAGTTTTTCCTTTCTCTGCACCTGTGTTTTACCCATTTTTCTATTAGGACAGGGAGAAGTTTTTTTGCTCAAAGGGGAGTGATTATACCCCCCAAATTTTTTACTCAGTTACAGGCTTTCAACAGAGAACAGAATTAAAACAGGTATACTGCTGTGAATGGCAGAGGGAAGGGAAGCTGTCTTGAGAGCACGTTCAATAGGCTAGGGGAGCTGGGGCATGTTCAGAGACCTCAGAATAGCCATCTGAAAAAAAAAAACCAGTAATTGTCTTTCCCCGACTCCCTTTATCCAGTGAGTGAGCAGCAGCTACTGGAACAAGCGTTCAATAGAAACACAGTGGGTGACTTTGTCATTTTTGTGATCCACGTTGTGAGGGGCCCAGGAGTTGAGAGTTTTGCCACAAACAGAGGTTTTCAACTGAAGAAAAGCAAGTTGCGGAGAAAATCAGGCAGTTGAAATCACATTGCCTTTTGCAAGGTGATGTTCACCCCATATTTTGACACCTGATGGTGTGGTTTGGGTATGAGAAGGAGCCATATGTGATCTACCTAGCCCTGGTGTGCCTAGTGTTTATCAAGGTGCATGCATACATGTTGAAAACCTTCCCCATATGCATCTGCTTTTTATAGCTACAATACGACTTGATTTCCCACAGGAATCCCTCATCTCTGATTTGTCTATGCATCTCCATTTCATGGTAAGCATTTACACTGTGGCTTTACAGTAAGCTAAGTCTCTGCTCTGTGTCCTTGTAGCGTCCAGTACAGTAAGGTTATGTGAAAGTCATCCATTTAAAATCATGGTTCCTAGTTTTGTGGTCTTTGACTGAGATTTTGAGCACATAGAATCTGTAGAAGTTACCTTCATTTTCAGACAACATTTTTATTGAAATCAGTGAAGAATACCAGTGCAGTTATTTAGGTGCCTGAGTACAAAGTCAGCTTTAAGCACTGAGCTTTGCCAGTGTTGTCTCTCAGACAGTTCACTGAGCTTCACCCACCACTAATTGCGTAATAAATCAGTAAAAATTGCACATGTTGTGTTGCTCCCAAGTGGCCTTTGCAAACCTGTGTCCTCTGCTCACCAAGCAGTCGCTGCCCCGTGTGAACCCACTGTCCTGCTGCTCCTGGACACATCAGCTAAAATCAGTTAAAAGCAGATAAGCAAAAGTGTGGGCTGGTGGATGATGAACCAAGGATCCCTGGGGTTTAAGAGCATTAATCGTCTTGATTTCAATAGCAGCTGAGCTTTTTAATTGCTTAAATGGTCTTCCAAACATCCTCTAAGGAAAAAGCTAGTTTTCACCTGTGGGGAGGTTGGCTGTCTCCCTTGGAATAGATGGAGCTTGTGGGAACTAGAGGTAAGGACTGAAATGAAGCTCGAGTAAAATTGTCCAGTATGTTGCACTGACCTCTGCCCCTTACTGTGGTGGAGAAACTTCTAGCAAAGAATGAAACTCATTCATATGAACAGCAGCTGTGGCTCCCTGAGCCCTAACGGCTTCAGGGCAACATGTACTGACCTCATCCTGTATCAGGAGCTGTTGCTGGAATGGGGATGATGGTGTGTTGCAGCACACTTGTAGATAGATGTAATTTGCAAATAATTTAGCAAGGCTGTTCTGGTTTTCCTTATTTATTCCTGAAGGGCAGATCTTCCCTGCTGGGTTGTCAATTGGCAGGCATCTAGGAGTATTTCCATGCTTTGATGGTGATCAGAGGTAAAAAGGAGAAAAGGAATTGCAGCAATGGTTGTGTGTCAGTCCTTGGGGATAGAGTCCTTGGCATGTCATATATAAAGACCTTTTTATATGATAAATCACTGCAGGGACAGCCACGTCTGTCATAGACAGATTGCTATTCCACAAGATGCTGAACAAACATGGAGCAAAAACCTGGCTGTTGTCCTATCCATGTCACTGGGATGGTATGTATGTAACCTGAAGTCTGTGGGCACTGCTTCTTGAGCTAGTGCCAAACACAGAATGGTTTTCCCACCCCATGTAGATTTTCTGAGTTTCAGAGAAGTTCCCAGAGTCAAATTCTGACCTGAGACTGAAAAAGTTGCAAGAAAACTTGTATGTTTCTTTTAAATCAAATCAATTTAAATACATTCTCTGATAAATTTTAAATTTTACATTGCTCTTTGGATATTTCATTTTTTAACAATTATTTTTTATTATAAATTCAAGTTTCAAAACAGATGACATTAAAAAATATGGCATTTCAAGAGACTTAAAATATCTTGCTCCCTTCTTCCTGATTTCTTTTTCACAATCAGAAATTCATCACAAATGACCCTTTCATAAAAATTACTTTAATTCTGACAAAGTATTTGCTTTCTGATGAAAAACCATTTTAGTAGAAAATCTCCAGACAGTGCCAGTAGCAAGGACTCTTAGCTTCTGTAGCTTAAATATTGTTAGTGTATCGGGGACTTGAAGTTAACTCAAGTGTTCAGGGTTTTTTTTGTTCAAAATGAAGAAAATCCAAAGCTGTAAAATCTGTTTTAACTTTATCTGCAAATGACTCTGCCCTGTTTGTTTGTTCCTTCTGAGAATGAGTATATTTTTGTGTATGTGTGTGTGTGCGCTTTGTTTAGGGTTTTACAGAAGGACAGGAAAAAATATTTTAGAGGGCGATTTGTGAAAAAGCATGCTGGGGAAATACTATTTCTCCATGAATTTCAGAGTGAAGCGTAACCTGATTTATGAGAGTTTTTCCTTATTTGTAACAAATGTTTTTCTATTGCCCCTATTAGTTGGTGACACCGTTTCTGTGGTAAATGAACTGACATGTGAAGGTAATGATGACAAGGGGCTGATAATGGATGGTGAGGGGAAAGGGGGGCTTGGTGCAACAACATGCCCTACTGAGGTTGATCCAAGGACACCTATCAGTCAAAATGGTGACAGCAGTCAGGGAAATTTAATTGGAGATTCATTGAACCCTTAATGATGTGACAAAGAAAAATAAGGAGGCTAAAAAAGGCTTCTGGGCTTTTCTTTCCCCTCATTCTGCCAGTTCTCAGAAGGAGAAGGGGACCGTGGGATTGCCAAAGGCGCCTCTTGTCATTGCGTCTGTAAGAGGTAATCATCATGCTTTGAAAGGGAGCAAAGTGTTTGGAGCCGTGCGTATATATATTTCATCGCTTCAGTACAGAAAGGAGGTTGTCAAAAGACCTTTTCTTTAACTCATGTGGCGGGCCTACCTGCCTCTTGATCGTAATTGGAAGTATTAAAAGAAATGCTAACAAGGTACATGTGCCTTGCATGAAAATGGGGAAAGCCGTATAGTGGCTTGGGCAGTGTTCCCCATAGAAAGCTTTATTCAAACCTCCCTTTCTCCTAATCTTGTTTTATCACCAACAAACATGATGAGTTACGTTTGGGAGCATGCAATCTGTTGAAACTCAAGAGCTGAGTTACATGGCTTGTAAATGACAGGATACATAAAATGCTGCTGTTTTTTCTGAGCTGCCTTTCAAAATTAGCACGGGTGCTTAGTGCATATGGGTAGCTTCTCTTGTTTATCTTTTGCATACATTTCCATAAATAATACATTAATATTATTTTAGTGGCAATGCCCACTATGTGGAGGGGACTTTTTGCAGATGTAGATTATCTGTTCATTATTTTCCACCCGGCAGTTCTCTCTCTTTTTGAATATGCCACATAAGAGCTTGCTATTTGGGTTGGGAGGACTCTGCTGGGAAAATATTTACTGCACTTGAGCTCTTATTCATCTTTTTCATTGACTGGAAAATCCATCCCTTCCCCTGTTTTGCTTTAGCTTAGTTAGGTGTTGAGATTGGATAAAATGACAATGAATGGTGAATTTTATCAAAATCTTTAAGTTCTCTTTTGTGTGATCTGGTCCTACCAAATGAGATTAAGCCATGTACTTGTAAGATGACCAGTCTCAGTAGAAGTCCTGAAGTACAACAACAGCTCCTGCAGACACATCTAAATAATTGAGTTTCTAAAGAGCTAAATATCTCAATATTTAGATATCTAAAGAGCTAAATATCTAAATATTGTGGCCCCAAGCCCAGTCCCTGAGCAGATGTACCCATTAATGTGATGGTCAGAATTTGTTTTGGCCAAATTTGTAAAGATGTGGGCAAAATTAAAATGTAAGGGGAGACTGTCTTGCTTCCCCCTCCCCTCTCCTCCTGCAGTGAGCTGAGAAAGGCTGATAGGAACCGATCTGGATATAGAGTGTATGATAACACACAGCATAAGATGGGATTCAATAATCCTAACCTTATCTCTTCTTATTTCTCAAGCTGGTGATGTGCATCAATAATTAAAGTGAATGGCAAGCTGCAGTACCACCCTGACCTCTGGGATACCAGTTGCCATTAATAATAATGCAGTCAGACAATACATGGTTTTAGCACCACATTAATACAGACAGGATGAGAAAAAGGGGATAAAGCCAAAGGGATAAGCCAAACCCCTTGGTGTCATCTGGGTATCCTTTCATGCTGATCTTTCTCTTCATGCTGTTTGATTCCAATTATTCTCTTCTCTTTACAGGCAGGAATATTTGTTTAATTATGCTGTGGGATGGGATGGGGAAGGAAAAACAGATTTGGATCTAGCCAGCCTTTTTTGGCTCTTCTGTAGTTTAAATTTGCTCAGCAGAAATCAGTACCTGCCTTGGCAGAGCCTGCATTTGGAGACTTTGTGTGCCTGACCAGACATGCAGATCTGCTCCATGTAGCTTTAGTCACAAGCTGAAGGGCCCATGCTGGAAAATTCAGGCTCAGCTCCTCTCCTCCCAGCTGAGAGCACAGCTCACAGCACCTCTGAGCTCATGCTAAAGCTTTCAAGGAAAGTGCAGCCCTCTGGTGTGCTGCTATCTGTGTACTTGGGTAGCTGAAAAATTAGCTTGGCTTTTTCACCGTGGAGAGCTTTCCTGATGTAAAGTGAGAGTATCTGCATTTCCCAGCCCTGCCTGGGCCTGCCCTAAAGCCCACGGACACCTGTGAGGTGTAATACTAAAAGAGTCTACATTAGAGCCTGTGTATTATTCCTAGGCATAAAAATAATGGGCGGAAGGATTTATAAAAGCCTTCAACATTACCCAAGCTCTGCTGTTTCTCAAGTCAGGTGAAGTTTTGCCACCAGTTTTGGTGACTGATGGGCTTAGAGCCCAAAGTCAACCCTATACCAGTATCCTCTGCTGTCCTTCTGTGTTCCCCAGGTCAACAAAATGCCTTGAACCTCTCATAATGCAGGGGCAGAAACGGAAATTTTCTGTCAGATAAGAATGTATTTGTATCAAAAATTATTGCTGTCAGAACTGGAACCAGAGATTTCTTTGTCCTGCCCGGGAAAGGGTTTCACAGTAGTGTCCTCCATGAGCACAGTCCATGTGGAGAGGCCTTCTTTAGTGATTAGCTTCGACTTTGCTAGGACACCCTGAGCACAACCAGTGGGACCTGTACAAGCTGTTGTCTGTTAGCTGTCCAAACAGTCTCACCATCCGTGCATAATCCAACCAGCCTCTGGAAAATGTATTCACAGTCATTTTTGTGTTGAAAGGATTGGTCTTTCCCCCCTGCTCCATATTTTCTTGAATGCGTAGCAGTCTCTTTTCCATTAGACTTGCAGCCTTTCTGTGCCCCTCTTGAAGTTGTTTCCCTCCTCTCACTGCATTCTCATTTTGACAGTGCTTCTTACTGCCAGCACTATGTTTTAACAGCTGCCCTTGAAATGGGATTAGGTTTTTATATGCATCTGGCCTCAGAATGATTTGTGAGAAGAGATTTAGGGTATTACATGGTGTTTAGGGCCACACAGGGTTGAGCCGCGTACGGGAGCCTGTTAGCAAGCAACTGATGTTAATCCATGCTACAAGTTGTATGTGCTTCATCTGCTTTTACTACTCTGATTAGCTCTCAGAAACACAGATTGGCACTAATCCTAAAACTGCCTTTTTTGAAAGGGCGTTTTCCCTGGCTCCTTCAGTGTCCCTGTTGCTTTGCCCTTTGAGGCAGCACATTTGACACAGCATTTTTGCTCATGGTTGATCTTATGGCCATAACCTAGATGTGACCACTGGCACTACAGCTGGCCTTGTGTGTTGTTTCCCCATCTACATTTGTACTGCAGGAAAAATGTGCACAAAGAAGGAGCTATTTGGGGAAATGATCTGGCTGGGAAGGGTAGTCCCAAATGCATTTATTTCAGAAATGACTTTGCCCCAGAGCTCCATGTCCCAACAGTCCTGCAAACTTGGGAGGAACAAGGATCCTCTTCCCTGCTTTGCCATTTCGCCCAGTCTTTGGTTAATTTGATCTCTATCTGAGAGCACCAGGGAGAGAACATCTATTAAACAATAAAATAGACCGATTGTGATGTATTTTCAACCGCTTTGGGGGAATTCTACAAAATTAAGTATCAGAATTGTTTTTCTTATTGGCAACTATTGATCTCTGGCTGTGCCAGTTTCTCTCATTAACACTTTTATTACCTTGTCAATCACAGCACAACCTGCGCTAACCAGAGGCTAAAAGGATTTACTGTTATTAACAAAACTGTCTGGTGCCTCAGAGCAATAAAAACAGCTGAAACCACTGGGGGAGGGAGAAGTCTGCAGAGATTTTGGTAGCATTTTATTCTGGAGACTGATTCGGGGGAAAAAAAAATCCATAAAATAGGAGCCAGTTTCTCAGCTGATGCAAATGATTGAAACATGTAAGAAGCATCAGAGTCACAGGGCCATCTGTCTGCAAGTAAAGGTCCAGCCAGAAATTCAGGGTAAAATCTAAAGACAGAGCAATACTAAAAATGCTGTTCATGGGCCAGAAGCCTGACACGTAATGCAGTCTGCAAACATTGAAGGAATCAATGCCTGCCCAAGCAAACATGTGGTTCACAAGGGCCACGATGGGTTTCCACAACTTGGGAGTCAAGTTTAGGGGACTGAGTAACTTTGTAAACCAGTCCCTTTAGGTATGTGTCTCCTTATAGACTGAAAAAGGATGTTTTAGGCTTTTGTGAGTCACAAAAATGCCTTGCTGTGAGTAACTGTGGGAATAACTGTTGGCAGGGGTTGGAGGTGCACTGTAATGAAGTCGGGGGCATCTGATGTGCGCATGATAACACGGTGACAGCAGATGAGATCTTGCTGCTGGCACCTTTCAGTAATACAAATTTTTTTAAAAAATCTATTTCTTCTCAAAAGCATCCAAGAGTTGGCAGTTTGAAGGGCTTGGTGCTTGGTGTGATGGGAAGCATAATTCTGTTGCTTCAGGGCAGGGTCTCCAGCACTCTGAAAGCTGGCCATAAAAGTTCAACGGGACATGTTTATCAAACCTCTCATGATTCAAGCGTCTCATGATAACCTCTGGGGTAGGATACTTGATAACATATTCTGTCAATAAATATGTTGCTTTCAGTACCTAGGCCTTCTCAGGCTTGAGCACCTTTAAAAGCACTGTGGCAAAAAATCTCGTTTCTCAGCCATCCCCTACCCTTAGCAGGGTACCTTACCCTGCTCCTGAATGGGCAAAGGCACAAGGTTGTTGGGTTTTTTTTGGGTTTTTTTTGTTTTTTTGTTTTAAAAGAAGAGGGTTTCCTTTTGACAGTGTCTTTGGAATACAGTGGGGGTTTTTTCAATACTACTATGGCAACATAGTCCAGAATTTTTGTCATTTTTCCTAACCTTCAAGGTCACCTAGACACTTCAGGGATGTGAGGCTGCTCACTGGAGTAAGGAAGCAATTGACAAAAGGCACAAGATGGGTGAAGACAGCCATTAAAATCCTGCTCTGGCTCTAAATATAGCAACCTTTCCATGCCAGTCTCCTGTAATTTGCATGTTGAATTAGCATCTCATTAATATCTTATTAGGGACACTGGAAACCTAATGACAAAAACAAAAGCAGCATGTGCAAAGAAGAATAATAGGAGGAATGAAGTGAATAAAAGACTTTTTTTTTTTCTCCCTTGTGAGTATTCAAATGAAGACTCAACTGCACTCTGTCAGCTGGGTTGTGGTTTCTGACCACCTTGGTGTCAGCAGTGCCTGGAGGTTGAAGGTGCCCCCATTGCACAGACAAGGCCAAGGGATAAAGCCCCAAAGGATGTCGGCAGACCCTCAGTGACTAGTGTAACCTGGCTGTGCCTTGCTCTGATTTACACACAAGTTCCATTTTAGTGGAGGCTCCCCAAACCATGCCAGCTCACCAGGATTTTGAGAACTTAAGTGTTTGGGATCAGAGGTCCTGAACTCTGCAAACTTTGGAACCAAATCGCCCAGAAAGATGAGAAATAAGAGAGGAAATCCAAACAGAGTTCAGCTTAGTTCAGGAATTTCTCTCTTAGCTCACCTCTATCTAATTTTCTCAGATGAGCCCAGCCACCACAACTCCTATCAACTCTCCCCAAACAACTGAGCGCTTCAGTGCGCACGTTCCTGTCACTGATTTTGCTGTTAAAGTGCTCCAGTAATAAGGTACCAATTAGATTATCTCACTCTAGAAGCATATTGCAGCTTCAAAATGGATATCATATCATTAGCACCTTTCCCTTCCATCATCCCAGGGTGGAAACAATGGGAGCAGCTTACTGCCAGTAGCCCCTCATGGTTTTGGTGGAGAAGAGACTTTTTCTGGGTAACAAACGAGAAGTAGGTTTAAAGGCTGTCACCCATGCTTTCTGCAAACTGCAGCAGGGAAATGCTGCTGGCACCTGTAAGGTGGCTTTTGTGAGCCTTGAAGTCAGAGACCATCTGATAGAGAAAAGGGACTCTGGAAAATGAGAAACTCAGAAGCTGAAGCTGGGAAGTTTAAGGGAGAGACGTGGTAGAAAGACTGTGTACATCAAAATGTAAAGCAGAGCGTTCTGTAGACCACAAGTGGGCTTTGTTCTGAGGGCAGGATCAGGCTGCAGAGCAGGTGAGGGAAGGGTTATGCATCCCCCTTGGTCTGTAACTAGCAGTGTGTGGCATATGGGCTGAAACTTGGATATGGATAGGTTGCAATTAGAAATCCAGTGCATGAAAGTGAAATCAAACCATCATAAATCAGGGAACACATGAAAACAATCCTTTGGGGAATCTAGCGAGCTGTTTCCTCATCAGATTTAGCTGTAATGTATTGGATTACATTAAAAAAAAAAAAAAAATCACCGGTAATGCAAACCATGCAGAGCATGTAAATGCTCTTCAGTTCCTCTTTGTAAGTGTGTTACAAGAAATAATTTGCATCTGTATTTATGTGAACTGTTGAGTTCCTGGGTGCTGTCATTGTACAGCCGTAAATGAGTTAGTCTAAATCTGTTTTACAGCCTTATTGTGAAAGCAGCAGAAGAAATTATGTGCTTCCCAAAGCTCCCCGATCCAGTGCATGAAGACTTAAATGGTGATTGAGCTCTCCTTGTGTCCCCCCACCCATCATGTAGGTCCAGTGCCAACCCTTGCTGTTAGCCCAGAAAACGCTCTAGCTGTTGTTCCACAGAAGAGATGGCAAAAAAGAGAGGGTGCTTGGTAGAGTGCATGAGGGTTTGTGACCCCTATGTTGTGCTGTTTGGGGGCCTCCTTCAGTGCTTACGGTGCTTGGCATCATCCCTCGATGTCACCTAGTGCCTAGCATGGGTTTGAGACAGATGCTAATTTGGTAATGGGTAATGCTTATGTAGTGTGGAGGGGTTTTCACCTTTTCTGCATGCTGCCATTACACAGCAGGCTAGAGTGCCTCAGTGTCAGGGGATACCTGGGTTTGTTTCTCTGAACTACCTTGTAAGTTCCTCTCTCTGCAGAGGCTGTAGAACCTCAAGAGACAAGGTTCCTTCCAAGCACCGAAGTCTGACCGCTATGTACATGCCCAAGTGCAGGAAACCTGCTCGCTTAAAACTGTGACCCTCACTTGAAGTTGCTAGTGGACCTTTGCCGTTTTCCAGGTAGGCAGGTAGATTATTTCAGTCAATCAGTAATCCAGTCATAAATCTTGATCTTTCCTGTCTGGATTTTTAAGACAGCATGACACAAACCCTGAAGAGGCTCTGCTGTCATTCGAGCCCTGCCTTCCCCCATGCTGACAAACTCCAAAATGCATCAGCACATTGGCTGTTGGCATCTGTCTCTCCTCAACTCTTCTTCACAAAGGGAAAGTGATTGATCCCTTAAGCAGAGGTTCACTAATCGTATTCATTTATTCAGGCATGGCCTTGCTGAATGCTCTGAAAGAGCAGAGCTGCCTTTCTAAATGTATTTTTCAAAGCTCTTTAACAACTTAAGAGCGGTGGTCTGCAGGGGAGGGAAGGCGTGTCTATCATTTAGAAACATGGAGGAAAGAGGGTGCAGTGACTTTTGTTGTTCAAGTGGCATCATACGAGGTCAGGGCAAGATGGATGAACACCATATGCTATCTTGATGCATTGAATATGCAGAGAGGAGACGTTGGACATTTGGTCTTGGTCCAGAGTGATATTGATATGCTGCATTGACACACAACTGACTAAATGTCCTCAACAACAAGCAGGGTTATGGTTTTGCAGTGTGCAAGGCACTTGCTGAGGAAGTAAAAAGTCTAAACCAATGCACAACATCTCTGCTCCCCTGGATTCTCCCATGAGGTAAGCATTCCTTATAGCAAAAAGGGCAAGCTTTTGGTATACTCTAAACTCCTTTTTCTACTAAAAAATTGTCTGTCATTTGTGGTCCATCAGGTTCCTCTCTTTTCAGAGTTCTGTGACCCTAGCACCATCCCTACATTGAGCCTCACTGCTGCAAGAGCTGGCTGAAGCATTTCCCATAGTTGCTTTTCCTGATTGCAATGTAGAAGTGCCCTTAATAAATGGAGGCTTGGTCCTGAAGTGTTAGTTACTCTTTTCTGTCTTTTCTGCTTTGCTGAAAACCCTTTGGGCTGGTTCTTGGTATCACCTGACCTTGGATGTCAACGAGTGTTTAGTCTTTGAGGCTGTCGCTTTCTGCATGATAAGATAATCATAACAGAGCCAGAGCTGACAAGTGGTGTTTTGATGTAAGCAATGAGCAAACAGACAGATCAATAAGTGCTGAGCAAGGCACGCTTCACCTCATATCATATCGACTTGCTGCAAAAATAATGGGGCAACAAAATGAAAATGTGTTGTGTTCTATCTGAGTTATGGTCAGTGGTTATATATAATATAACACAATATATTAACTCAGATGGGACTTGCTGTTGAAAAAAATACAAATGGGCAAGCACAAAATGTACTGTCTCTAAATGTACAGAGCAACACATCGAGATTAATTACACAGAATATGGGAGGAAACGAAAGCAACAATAAATTTCTATTATTATAACCATGGAAAGAACATGAGAAAGATTTATGGCACTAAGAGCAAAATTTCTGTGTCCTGTTAGTCTGACTGTCTAATGTGTGAGAGATTTATGAGGCCAGTGAGTAATGATCAAAATTATTCATAAAAGTTTACCGTTTGTTAGCTTTTATTTTTGCTCTCATTGAGGCTGTTTATGAGCAGTGGAAGGATGACACTGGGCTGACTGAGGCGCTGAGAGAGGGATGCACTCTCTTGTGTTAAGGTTGCTTTTAATGCACCGGAGACTCTCCTGCTTTGCCCTCTCTTGCCTCTGCTGATTAATCATGATGGGCATCCCTGTGAGGGATACATTCATATGTTGGTGCATGATTTCTCCAAGTGGAGACAGGCACTTCTGTATCTCCTACTGCATGCCCACACTTGGGAGAAATGATGGGCAAGTGTATAAACGGGGCTGCTGCTGGGAGGAAGGCAGAGTCACTGTGATAATCAGGTTGCAGAGAGAGAAAAGTTATGGGAAAGAGTGGAATAGCACACTCTTGGGCATTTATTGCCTTAGAAATGGATTGTATGTATCTAGCAAATAGGATGTTTCTCACAGCTATGTGGACATCCATCTTACCTCCCAACAGCAGATAGCAAACTGTCTACTCAGGGACTTAGCAAGATAGAAGATGATTATGGCTGCTTGGTTAATTGTGATATGACATAACAGAGAATATAATTTACCTTGATGATGATTATCATTGACCCGGGTAGTTTTGCAAAGCTTGAACAGAGTGTAGAGGGTCTCTCTGATGGATCAGCTCCATTCAGGAAGGCTCTTCTGCAGCTCTGTAGCTTCACAGGCACTCTCTGGATGTGCTGGAGTATTTTTCTTGTTTAATGTAGGAATCCACACATAAAAAGAAAACAAAACCAAGGTAATACTCTCAAAAAATACCCTGGAAAATAACAATGTAAATCTGGAATGCATTTGCAGTGGGTTTGGGGGGCAGTAAATGCCATAGATATTCACAGAATCAAATAGCCATTGGGATCACAATATTGAAACCAAATGTTCCATCCTTCAGGACTTACCAGGGTTGCTGTCCTCTTATTTCTTTTTTCTTGTGAAACAGGAAAAATCAGAAGTTTCATCTTTGCTGCAATTGTAGGTCAGGGATGTAATAAGACATTTAAGCACAGACTGGAGAGGGGAAGTATTTTAAAGCAGGGTGTAGCATTTAAAGTAGTTAAGTAGGCTGTTTCCCAGTTGTTGCCCAAATTTGTCAGGAAATTGTAAGATTTTGAATTAGCTTTTTTTTGCCGATAACATCATTCAAATGATTATCAAAATACTTTTGTCACCAAAAAGGATTATCACAATAATCTTGAGCAGCCAAAAGCCCAAGACACTACAAACACAGTTTATAAGAAAATCCCAGGCCGTTAAAAAAAAAATAAAAAAATTAGGTCTGTATTTTGCATATTTAATTGCTAAAGAAAAATCCTGTTTCAGAGAACAAAGACGCTAAAAAATACTTGAATAGCGTTATTCAAAAAGATCATCCAGGCAACCCTAAACTTACCCAGATTAAAAAAGGTGACTCCATTATTTCAAGTAACCCGTGGTAGAAATGAGAGCAGAATTTGGCATAGTGAATAGATTAGTAGTATAAACCTGAGAATATTCAGGCAATACATCATGATGCCTGATTTTACAAAAATATGCAGAGCTCCCAGAAGTGACTAGGGCTGTTGAACGGAAGGCCTGTTACTTAGATGTGAAACTTCATTTGAGGCTCCTATTACTGACAGCTTTTGTTTTAGAAAGTGCGAAGTATTATGTGCTTCAGGGACCTCTGATCGCATCTTTGGACTTTTCCATTGCTATTTTCAGAGTTTTGGAAGGAACTTTGTTTCAGAGGCACCAGAGATGGTGTGAACAGTTGCAAAAGCCTTTAGCTCATGGGAATTGTGTGACACTCACGGACTTCATCAGGGTCTGGTCTGGCAATTTACAGGATCTGTCTTTGTGGCTGCGAGGGTGTTGAGGTGCTTCATTCCTCCTGCCATTTCCCTAACGTGATTCTGCTGCATGCAGCTGTGGAGTGGAGTGGCATTAGCTGGCATTAGCTGGCAGAACTCTATTGCTTGCATCCCCTCCTTGCATTTTTAAAAACTACTTGCAGAAATGTGATTTCTTACTGGGAGCAAGCTGTGTTTCCTGTTCATGCTTGCACCAATGGCTGCGGTCTGGCTTTTTTTGCTGTGTCTCACCTTTGATTGGGGATTGAGCTCTCCCTCCTGCCCTTTCATCTCCACACTTCTCATCTCATACCTCATTTTTGGATGCTGAGGGAAGTATGTGGCAGGAAGAGGCTGAGAGGATCAAAGACACATTGGGGACTTTGGAGACTGGGAACACTGACTAATGCAAGGAACCAAGAAGGTGAAAGAGCATAGAGGAGGGGGTCATGGCCCAAGGGTTGGTGAAAGGGGCAGGCTTTTGTCTGGAGGGATGTACTTTCCTTTTCCTGGGGTTCAAGGATGTGAGGCCATTGACTGATGGTTTTGTTGCATGCCAAGTGCTTACCCTTCCCTAAACAAGCTGGAAAGAAGATAAAAAAAGAAAGTGAATGGGAGTAATTTGAAACACAGAACATCTGCATGTTCCTTATTAAAAGAAAAATAAAACAAATCCTTAAAAAGTCAAAGTGGTCCCTGGAGACACATCACTTAGCAGGTGACGAGCTAGGCAGGCATATACACACAGAGATTTATTTGTCCTGCTTTCTAATGAGTCCTCCCAGGCTGGAGTCTCAGCCCACAGCCGTCTGAGCCCTGGCTGAAGCCTCTCCAATACTTGCTCTCTAGCAGGTTGTGGCTGGGGAGGAAAATGAGCTCCAAAAGGAGCCCAAGAGGGAGCTTGATGATTAAAAGGGGGGAAAAGCATTTGAATAAATATCTTCTAGCACCTGCTAGGAGTAGGATATGCCTGACATTTAGTATTTTCTTCCAGGTGCTCTGATAAAAATTTAATCCATTTGGGGAATAGGGTTGGGGGTGGTCATGATCTGTCTCCCCCCATTGCATGCAATCCTGTTGTACAATCTTGTTTATATGGCTATCAAGCTCCATCTTAAAATTCGTGGGCAGCTCACTCCTGGCCTTGTGCAAACCTTAGAGACAGTCAACTTTGCCAGCACCATTTGCAAACATCCTGGCATATGCTGAATCATGAGTGAGCTCTCACAAGTCAGCCTAAAAATGCCAGAAGAAAGTGTTTTTGTCTTTGTTGTATCAAATTCAGGCCTGATTAGAGCAGTCCCTTTCTAGAGGGACTATTGATTTTTGCCTCACGGACTGTACCCAGCAATTTGCAAGTCACGCAGCCATCATTTATATCTGGTCTTCAGCAGCAAGATAACAGTCCCTGTAAAAAGACTGGTACATTTACCATTGGCTTGGTGATGGATCACATTAATAAAAGCCTCAGATTCACCACAGCCAAATCATGAGTCTGTTCCAGCTGCAGTATTTTAGCTGGAAGATGACAAAGGATATATGCAAATTGCTGGGACAGCACCTTCATTTCAGATGAAAGCTGCTTGGGATGAGGAATCTTGGTTTCTTCTCCAGGATTAGAATAAGGAAGGGTTTTCTTCTGAAGAAGAACCTTTCCCAAGTTTCTTTGTCAGTCTGATGGAAAGTCCATGAAGTCAATGGTCTTCTGTAGATGTGTGTGCCCTTCTACATGATGGTCTACATCATCCATTGGAGTAAAGATCAGCTTGCCTTGGAAGGAAAAGGTATGCGTGATGGGCTCACACAGTCCCATCTTGTCCCTTTTCTTGTGGTGGTGTGATCTCAGCAAGACTATAAAAATTAAGGCATGTTGCCTTAATGTGCCTTGCAGTTGCTTAAAACCATAACTTCTATTTTGAATGTTTAGAAAAATACTTTCTTTTTTAAAAAAAAACTTTGCTTTTTTTAGAAAATGTTGACTTTTCAAGTAAAACAACCACCAAAACCCAAACCAGTAAGCCCCACAGAAAAGTAATGCAAAAGATACAGATGGAAAAAAAAGATCTGATACTATGATTAACCAACACAAGAAGAAGAATGGTGAATACATGAGCTCTCGGTGGATATTTGCAAGCAGGAACTGCCCTCCTGACCTGCAACTGAGCAAGTTTCACATCCCCCATGAGAGTTCTGACACCTTATCCTAGAGTTACCCTGCAAGGCTGAAGGTTCAAGTACAATACTTGAACAGACTGTGAGGACCTCCAAAATTATGAAATTCTCAAAAAAGATGGAAATTTTGATTTCTGTCCTCTGAGACTTGTGGAGGTGGCTTCTGCTGAATTAGTGATCTGAGAGGCTTGGAGATGGGCTGGCTCTGTTAATGGTAACATTAAACATATCAGAGCTTTTTAGTATCAAAACAGCATTCTCCCCAAAATATACAGTACATGCAAGCCAAAAAAGCTTAGTTCTGGGAGTCTTTGAAAGGTGCCTGGCACAATTTGGAAGAAAGCTGCCTATGGCAGCCAATGCTGAGGTACATCCCCAGCGCTTGCAGGGCTTCCGTACAGCAAGAGGAGTACAAATGACTGAATCTTGTCTGACCAGCAATGCAGAGGTCCGGAAAAACTGCTTTTCGCTTAGTGCACAGGGCAGGAGACAGGCATCTGGTGTTGGCCCAAAGCTCCGCTTCGGGCTGCCAGAAAGCTCAGTGCTAGGCTTTTCCCGAAGTCTTCCAGTTCTCTGTTGGCTATAACGTGCTCCCAGCCTCCTGTGGAGAACCGCTGCAGCCCTCTTTGCATGCAAATTGTTAATGCATTGTGCATGAGGGCCCTAATTAATACTCTGCTGCAGATAACGATTTTACATTATAGCTATTAACCTTGGCATATTTCAAACTAAATGCCGGCACGTTGGGGAGGATTTTGTGTACGTTGCGTTGTGAAATAATGAATTATGGTTTTGCATATTTTATATACTGCTTTTCTTTAATAATCATGAGACTAATGTTGGGGAAAAGAGGCCTGCAATAGTCTACTGGCTACTCCAGTGGTTAGGGCATTAGCCAGGCGTTTTGGAGCCTCAAGTTCATTTTCTTGCTCTGCACTGGCTTCCTGCAGGTCTTTTAACCTTGTGTATGCAGTGAAGATAGACGTACTTTCACTCTCATAGGGATGGATTTGTAGTCCCGAGGGAAGGTAGCCATCCTTTTCTGTGCTCAAACATTTATTTTTCTCAGATTTTGTGAGAAAAGCTCCTTGATTCCTGTCTCACTTGGGTGTCCATCTGCAGTCATCTGATTCCTGGATCAAGATTATGAACACTGTATCATCAAAGTTTGAAAGATAATGAGATTTTAAGGGTGATTTTTTTTTAAAGATTTCTTTTTAGGATTTAATTGATTTGTCCCTAATAATAGACCAGGATTGATTACATGAAGTAACAATGTTGAAAGCCTGCTCTGCTGGGATTTGCCCGAGTGGTACAGTTCTGAGGAGGACATTTGGTTCAGACTGAGGACAAGGAGACTTGAAGGCTAAATGCCACTATTAGCTGATGGGCACAGGTGCTTATGGTCGTATAAACGATTTGTCTGCAGTTCTTTGCCCCATTGTCTTTCTGAGGGTATTAGGAGAGAGCATCTCCCATTGCCTCTCCTGCCAAAAAAAAAAAAAATTAGACTTGTGTTCAAAGCATCCTGCAAACTCGTTTCCTCTGCCAGGGCAAGTTCAATACCTGGGGCAGGGCTACAACCTGCATTTACCGCGAGGAGGAGAATGTCCAAGGGTTTTCCAGTCCTTTCCAGCTAACCCATCTTCCTATATTCAGTTCTTGAGCAATGTTTACATGCTGAATATCCCAAAGTGCCGAACTCCAAGGAAACCTGGCCCTCATTTACCCTGCAGTTGCTATGATGTGTAATGGAAAAAGGATGCTTATAAGGCCACTTTCTTTCAGAAGAATTTTGTTTCTGATCCAACTGGCAATAATTCTAACTCTGTGTAAACTATTTTATGGATCTGTATAGTCAACAGATCAATTTTATTATACTTGGCCACTGCAGAAAAACTGTAAACTCCTGCTGTTAGCTGATGTCTGGGAAATATGTTTACAACTTTATTCCTTTCCTTTGGTGGCATCAATGTATTTATTTTTTTATTTAATAAAAAAATGTGCTGTACTCTCTCACATGCTATTTTATCATGCAGAACTTTTCCACATGGCCAGTTCCAGCACACCATATTGTGCTAATGAGAAAGTATTTGCAATTCTAAATAATGACAGGTCTCTTGGTTTTCCTGGGCTGGTAAAAGCTCAGTTCTCCTTTGTCTTTCAACTATTATGTTTTACTGATTTTAAAGGTATTTTATGTAGCATGCTTGCAAATATCAGTTTCCAGTAAAGCCCCCAAAGTGACCGAGGAAGCAAGATTTGCTTCAAAATGGGTTAACCCCTGTTAAAATGATGTAGAAAGTATTAAAAGGTGTAGGAGTGAGTTGCTGGTATTCACAGCCGTGGTAGCCAGTGCACTGGAGCAGCGTCCTTAGGTGGCTGTGCTCCACCTCGCGATGGATTTAGGGCTGTTAGCCACCCTGAGCACATCCCTCCTGCTATTTAATTGGTTTAGTGACAGTTTTGGTTTATGCAGGGAATTGGGCTGTGGCAATGAGCTACCCAGGGACCCAAATGCTGCTTGGCTGAGAGCGAGGGCTTCTCTACGGGACATCAAACAGTTACCTTTTTGCAAGCTGGCACTGCCTCTCTGGAAGTATATATTTGAAGGGAATGTTGGATCGGTAACTTTAAAAGCCCCTCTAAAAATAATCAAGTTTGGGAACATGTTTTCATGTGATCTAAGCTTCATCTAACCCAGTATCCCATCTGTGACAATCATCAGTGCCAGATGTTTCTAAATAAGATATGAAACTCCCACAGCAATAGCTGTGGAATGATTTGCCCTAAACAAAGGTCTCACCCTGACCTTGCATAGTTACAGATCAATCCTGGAGCAGGTGTTTTACTATGAATACCTGGTGGACAGGGAAAGATCACGAGACACTCATTACTTACTGAATTATACTAAATAAAAATATACAGCCTTCTGACCAATCTCAGCTGTGCCATCTTTTGAGTTACAGTAAACTGGCACTTTCCTTTTCAAAAGAACTGACCAGAGAGTCACAGAATAGACAAAGTGGGAAAGGACCTCTCGAGTGAGCTTCAGACATGGGCTGCATTTGGGAGCCTTCAAACTAGGAACAGGGTAAACAAATTACAGATCTCTTTTACTTGAACAGGAATTGGTGAAAAGCACTCTGGTGAGCCTTGCATTTGCAAAGTCACTTTTTGGAGTGGATTGACACCTCAGTTATTACTATGACACCTTGGCAACTCTATTAATTCATATTTTCTCTTGGTTCCTATGCAATCTGCACATTCAGGGTCAAGCCTTCGCTAATGACAGCTCCTTGTGTTTCAAGGTGGCCGAATCAGCAGGACGTATGGCACGTATCCACAGAGCTTTAAAAATATCTCTCTACGTGACATATGCTGTTTGTCCCTGAGCACCGGATAGGTTAATTGTTAAAGAAACATTAATAACATTAACTGATGGTATGGCTTCCCACTGCCTCTGCCCTGGCAATCTCACACTGGCAAATGGATTAATAATCCTATCGGAAATGAATGTCGTTGCTATGCAAGTAACTCAAAACTAGATAATTTAAGAATAGTTTGGATGATTACTAATTAGATCCACCGACACAGGGGAATTTGAATTATTCATGACTGGCTGAAAACAGCGGGTAATTCATTTGTGCACTTCTCTGCAACTAATGTGAAAGTTGTTTATTTTTCCCCACACACACCCAGATGATCTGCTAAAAATGATCCCTTGTTTCCATGCTGATCATTTCACAGAGGAGGAACGTCAAGGCTGCAAGGTTAGGATAGAAAGCCTTGAAAAGTTATTTGGAGAAACATGTGGACAAGGCACACTTTGAGACATGAGCTTTATTCTTTATTCATTGAGTTTCAAAAGGCCAAGCCAACATCTGAACTTCTGAATAAACATCCAAATTAAGATGCTCACATACTGCTGGGGTAGGTGAGGAGATGTCACGTGGTGGCACCTGCATCCCTGCATGCACATTTTTTTGGGTGCTGGGGTGTGTGAGCTAGCTAAGAAGACATGAGGGCACCCTTCACAATTCCGCCCCTCTCCCTCTGCTCTCCCTGGACTCATCCAGCACCGCCCTGTCTTCCGACATCAAGCACTCCCTAGTGTCTCCCTCTCATGTGGGGGAACACCCTGAGAAGCTTCCCCCTCTGAGGACCCTGTGTGTATACAGATGCACTTGTCATTCAAATCTGACACCCCCAAATAGGAAGCACGCTGATTTTAATGAGAAAAGGCATCTTTATTTAGCAGCTCTGCACACATGTACTGCTGGACATAGAGTTTGCTAAGGTGAGCTGTGTAATTCAAGTTGAGGACATATAGGAGGTAATGAAAGGTGTTCTCCAGCTGTGCTCTGTTTATCCTTAACAGCATGCAAACGACTTCAAAATAGTGTGCAAAAGCTTTCTGAACTGTCTGATAGCTCCTTCTGTCTTGGCACTGAGCTGAGAGCCCCAGCCAGCAAAGATGCCTGAACAAACCAATTTTAGGACTCCTCCCTTATACCTTGTTCCTTCCCTGAGATGGCTATGATTAGTTTAAGTAGGAGGGGGGCAAAACCAAAAAAAAAAAAAAAAGAGCGACTCTGGAACTGGAGGATAAATAACCTCACACATTAAATTATCCAGCTCGTTCAATACCAGGCTCTGCAGATCCTTTTGCCTTTATTAATTTATGAGCTTTATTATCTTGATTTTTCATTAAAATAAAATAAGTTTGTCTAACTCATAAAATAGATAAAGTGAAGCACAATAGTTCATTTACCATTGATCCATATTTGTAACTCACAGAAGATGACAGCTATTGTTAAAGCAGAGAACAGGACCTCATCTTTCGTCCCTGGCTCACCAGTGTATGTCTTGCTCTTATTTTTACCAGTTTCCAGCACAGCTGCACTAGCTCATGTCAGTGTCTTAGACGTGTCTAACACTTTGTCAGGTGGGAGGCAGAGAAACGTAACTTGCCTGAGATCACAGACAGGAGCAGTTACTGAACTTGGTCTTGGGGCTTAAGAAAAAAGTGGGGAAAAAAGGGTGTGAAAGCTACTGTAGAGGGCATTAATACGTAAAAGAAGACACATAAAGCACACCATGTGGCAGTGAATACATTTTAAGTGTGAGAGGCTTGCATCCTTTTTTTTGGGGTGAAATACTGGATTCAGGCCTTTCTTCTATCTTAACACTTGAGCACAGGGGATCCGTGTTTCTCCACATGAATGTGTGTGCGCATGGCCCATATATCCATTTCTGGATAGAAGTGAGAAAAATGCCAAGGGCTCAAGTGTGTTTGTGGATGAATTCCCATATATATGAATTTCTTAAAATTTTCCTCTTACAAAGTCAAAGATGTATTAGACAGCAGAGACATTTCTTGTAGCCCTTAGAGGAGCAATGCTAGTTGTGTGGCAAAGTCATGTCTGAAATGCTGCTGGTTTTACAGCTGTTGTTGTGATTGTAACCAGCTCCCTGCCCCTCAGCAGTCCCTAGCAGGCACCATGGCTCTGTGTCCTCCTCCCAGCTTCGCCCATGTTGAGCCACAGCTTAACCCTGGCAGCCACCTCCTTGTCCGTGTCTTCCTCAGTATGAGCAGTGCTGGCACTGTGGGACCACTGACAGCATGAAAACGCAAGAAAAAAATCACTACGTGGCTTTTGCTTAATGTGTATTTCTATTTCCTCCTGCTGGCAAGCCAGGGAAGCTTAATTGGCTATTTCGTACTGCTGTCCCTTTCTCCTTGACCCCAGACCTTGGTTTCTGGCATCTCCAGCATCGCTCCATAAATGACAGTAAAACACCTGATGCAGCAAGTGGGTGCTTTATGAGGAGTGATATGGCATCAATCATAATTAACCTGCATGTCCCTGTCACAGGCTGGGGCAGGCCCCATCACATCTGGTTTCCTGTTTGAAAATACTTTGGTTTATGTAGGTTTAGCTGAAAACAACCAAGAGACTGATCTCTAGGCAATGGGAGCTGGTGAAAGATGAATTATCTGTCACTCAGAAAGATGCCCTGGCTGTGGAAACCATCAAGCACATTCGTAGGGTTTCATTAGTCCTGCTTCCTCCCTCTCCCCACCCTTGGCATTGTTTGCTTTTCGGATCAGTTAGCAGCCCAGCATCTGCTCTCTGAGCCTTTTGGAAAACACTTCGGAGGACGTGAAGCACCTGAGTCCTGCAACAGCATGATTTCACAGCCATTTGTAAAAGCAGGTCATTCCCTTTGCTTCTTGAATTAAACACCGCACCATGGTCTTTTCAGACCTGTGTACGTACAAATAAATAGTAGACAAACCAGTGCAAAGTGCGTTGACACTCTGCATTAGCACAAGAGGTGCTGTGGATTTTGTATCTCTGGCCATAAAGTGCTGGAGGCTTTTGGTGCTGATTTTTGGTCCTTAAGGCAGAAAGTGGCTTGCAGAGCCACCAGGTAAGTGGAACTGAGGCTGTCCTCCGTGCTGCCTAGCTGATGCTGGGTGCTTTTGGTTTCCTTTGCTCCTGCTTGTCCCGTGATACAGCAGCCCCTCTTGGTAACAGAGAGCAGAGTCTGTGGTCATTGCCTTGTACAAGCCACATCATCAAACACAACTCTTCTTGTTAATTCTTTTGGTGACTAGCTGGTGGCCGGTGGGAGGCAGGGAAATTTGAGCCTGCTGGTGTTGCATCAAGACGGTTGCATTCTCCTAGCGTGCCTTACTGGCCCAACTCAGTTGGAGTTATTAACACATTTTTTAAAAATTCCTGACCGCTTCAAACTTGTGCATTCCTCTCCCTCCCTCCAAATAGCACTTTGACTGTATTGAGAGTTAAACTGGTAGCTCTCTTGAACCTGACATGGTAATAAATCTAATAACATCCTGCTAACAGAGCTAAATACCTCATTTGAGGAAAAATGAAGCAACATTTTTCCCTGAGCAGTAAAATATGTTGAGTGATTTCATTTCCTTTGTATGGAACATTAGGGCTTGGCATAATCCTCACTCGCTCTTAAAGAGCATAAAAGTCGTCTCCTGTGTGATAGCTCCAGTCGCCTCGCTGCCAGGTACCTGCTGCGCACTCTGTGCTGCCTGGCCTGCTTCTAGTAATAGCATGTGTGGTTTTCCCTCTCACTAAAGAGAAAAGAAAACAGGTCTGTTCTGGCATTCAGTTGCAGGCTGTAAAATTGTAATTAGCAGTCAAGACACAGCCATCTCTACCTACAAAGGCCACCTGCACCACCGATGCTTCGCTTTCAGGCATGTCCCTCAGTCTGCCAAGGTCCAAATGCAAGACACGTTATCTGGCCAAGTCCTAAAATGAAGAATGAATGAAATTTGAATAGGGACAGGGAGGTGCCAAAAGATCAATTTTTAAAAATCTAAATGGCTTTCCTTATGTCTCTGTATGGGAGTCTTTACTTTTAATGTAGATAGCTTTCACTGGGGAAGTGTGGGGAAGAGAGACCTTATTTGGGAAGGTTCTCAGTTATTTCATGACTGTTGTGACTGAAGTCCCATAAAATGAAAGTTCTGGTTTTAGGAGCTGAAGGGGAAGGATACAAGAGGAATTTTGGGTGCCTCAAATATTTTTGTCACCTCTGCTGTTTAATTCGTCTTCCTCCAAAAACAGAGCAGTTAAGAATCTTTTAAAATCCAGCTTTTTGGGGTTCACTGCACAGAAAAACCTAAATGAAGTTTGACTCTCATTTCTGCTCCATGCAACTCCATTAAGTACACTGAGCAGACAACTGACTGTGAGTTCTCTAAGCTGTATATATAAATATATAGATATAAAATATAGGATATAATATTATCTATATCAGAATATAAATAAAATATATATCTATCTTATTTTGCCTTTCATTTAATGACTTGCAGTCTTTTGAGCCTTCTACCAAATCTTCTTTATCTGTTGGATGTCTTGCAGTCTTAAATGGGTACCTGTTTATGTTTCCTAGTGCTTAGATTGGTAGCTTTTCACCTAATTCCTACAAAATCTGTTCCAGTTTCATGGACTGGATTGCATTCTTGTATTTCCTTTAAAGGCAACTATTGCAAATGAATACAAACACAAACATATTCACCCCTTCATTGTGTATACACATGCATCTGTCATGGTTCTCCTAATCTGCCCTTTTCAGTTCATCCTTCATACCCCAAATACGACTAAACCTTTGAGTCAAACAACTTTTATTCTTCCTGGATGTAATTTACTTGGTCATTTCCTTTATGTCATGAGCTTCCTTTTCATGTCACCAAGATGAAATCAAATGCATAGCTCTTTGTCTATCTCTAAGTCTTTTATATTGATTAGATATGGATCACCTCAATTTATTAGATGTGGAGAGACCTGAAAACCAAGCACTCCTTGGCTTTAGCACAGAGTACCTGTTACGTGTCCGTGAGCAGGTCAGCATTAAGCTGTTGTGCCAGAGGTGTTAACAGACTGCATTACTACATGAAGTGATGTGTTATTGCATGAAGTGATGTGTGCTGCATGTTCCCTTAGCAAAGCTGTGGCTGAGTGGCAGGAAGGAAAGCTTCCGTTTTGTGTTGATTATAGCAATTGATAATAATAACAATAAATGGTTTTTAATTATCACAAATGCAATCATTTCCCACCTGTAATTTCACAAGATGTTTAGATACTTGGAAAAAAAATACTAGAAGCCAAGTAGAAGAGCTGTTTGATTTGGTTATCCTTGTGTTGCTGCATGAAGCAAGGAGAGCTGGAAGGTGCCAGCTAGTGGTTAAGTATATTAGGAGTATCTTGTGCTCTTTACTCAGATGTCTATGGAAAAATACGTCCCTTTAAAATACACTGTTTGAAATTCATGGCTCCCTTAGAAAAATTAATAACATTTTGCCATCTTTTATTGGAATAGTTTTCATAATTGGGAAAGAAATCTACTACATTTTTCCTTATCTCTTAGCATATTTACAGCTCTGTGATACCATTCTGATCACCTTACCATGGTCAAACCATTATTTTAATTAGTAATTCCCACAGAACATGCTGCAGCAAATATAAAAGCATAGAAGATTTTACAAATTGTTAAGAAAAGGGTGTGCAACTGAAACAGCTTTGTAGGTATTTTTAATTCCCCCAAAGCATTGCTGATAGTTTTTTCAAAAGATGGATTTCAGTAATAACCCACTGCCCTGATTTTTTTTAACCTTTGCAACAGCAGTTACTACTTAGAAGAAATGCATATGTTGGTACAATTATTTCAAATGCTCTGAATGCATCATTTTCATCAGGGGTTAAAAGTAAGAGAAATATATATTGAAATTTTAGAGTTTGTATGAGACTTATCTCCATAACAGCTCCTCAACTTTCTAATTCCCCTGATAATCCTCTTTCGAGAACAGGTCCTATTCTGTCCCATCAGGCACACTGTCTTCTCTTCCTCTGCTACCTGCTTGCCTTGCACGCGTAGCACAGAGCTGAAAAAATAAAGATTAATTGCTAGGCCTATTACAGCATCTCAGCACTGAGGCTGTCCCCTTGTGCAGCTTGTGCAGATGGAGAAGGCAACACTGAACTCAAGGTGCCTGCTTTTCCCTGTGATGTGAGTTAAACTTGGGCTGGCCTGGGCTAACAGGGCTGTGTGGCAACAGATGTAGGAGGGACCAATCTGCTCTAAGTTTTTGGTATGGTTCCAGCTGTTCCACTTGTATTTGAGCCTCTCACCCTGCCAAACTGATGGGAACCTGTTTTACAGAGGTTGGAAAACACTAATCCACAAAACATTTAGGGGTCTCTTGATGCCTGCTTGAAGTCACTTGGGAGTTAGTTCAGATGAAGGTGAAAGGGATTTCCCCCAAAATATGTGGCAAACCAGGGAACCATAAATTCCCTTAATTCCATTAAATGGGGCTGTGACCTTGCATGCATATCACTGCTTACTCCTCAGTTGTGGGTCTGCAGATCTAAGGAGCTTGGATGTTACACAGTTTTGCAGAGAATGAGTTCTGCTGAGGAAATAAGCTTCAATTTATGCTGGTTTCACATTGAGCAGAAAAATCCCGAGTTTTTTCCCTCAAAATGTGGAGATGAAAAAGCATGGAAAAACCCAACCACCAACCAAAAATCTTTGGGTTTTTAAAAAGATTTCTCACTATTTCTAAACTCTCAGGTGTCATTCATTTAACATTTTCAAGTATCAATTTTCCATAATGAGAATTGGCAATTTAAAAGCAAACTGGCTCTCTGCTGAGGGTTAGTATTTTTATATAATTGCACAGCTCTGTGAGCAAAGAGTTTAGGGCTTGTCTCATGGCCTTGCAAAATCTTTTTCCCCTTGTATCCCCTCTAAGGGCTGCAAAGCTCTGATGGACTAAGTGTGCCGAAGACCTGCTGTGGTGTTAGCAGCTTTCATTAGAAACCACAGTGCTGATATGCGTTACCATTTATGCTGCTTTCTGGGCAGATGACTAAATTTCAGGCCCATTGATTTCAACTAGAAGGGTGCAGTGCACCACCTACGTTCCCGTATTAAACCATCTTGGCTACATCCCACTGCCATAGGTTGCGACGTCTTTTCCTGTCTTAGGCCTTTTGCTTCTGTTGACAGGCTGTAATTTAGGTTGGCATGCAATAATTCTGTCACTGAGTCCTTTGGTGAAATAAAGTTATTTTTAAAAGTAGTACGAATCTTTACAAAATAACACAAATAAAGGGATTTATTACTGTTTCCTTGATATGTTCTCAAAATCTTGCCCCTTCTCATCCATTCTGCTAAATGTATTTGGACTTTGCCTTCTTGAGCAAGTGGTGAACTTGGAAGGCACTGGGTTTCCTTTATAATGATGTTCTCACCCTGAAGATCTCAAGTCCTCAGAAACAGACTGAAAAATCATAGCTTTGACCCAGCAATCTTGGTTTGGTTTTCAGAATAATTGTTCTCTCTCTTCAGAAATTATTTAATTTAATTTTTTTTTCTTCTTTTTTTTTTTTTTTTGTACTTATGTTTGAATTTTCATTATATATTTTTATCTTTTTTTTATTTTCCAGAATCCCAAGAATTTTCTTCTTTTTTTTTTTTTTTAAACAAAAGCTGAGATTCTGATGTTTGGATCCAGGCCATTGAAGAAAGCCCTAACATTTACTTGTAAGAAAATCACAGATTGACAGCTTGTCCTCTCCACTGATATTGCCATGGCTTATATTCCTATATTACTTACACTCTTCTTTAATGTAGTCCATGGATGATACATTGCTTTAAATTATTTATATTGCAGACTTCATTCCCCAACACTTGTTAGTTCCCTCTGAGGTAGAGCCCAGTGAAAGGTCTGGAGAGCCTTTCTGAAAAAATCAATACCTCTATGATCCAAACTGTAATAATTAAACAAGGGCAATCAAATGATCAAGCAGCCGTCTTGACAAAGTGCCCTTTTGTCTCGTAAAGGTGAGGCTGTTAATGCATGCAGTGATTAAAAGTCACAGCAAGGTGGCTTTTACTGGAAAGTGTCCTTCCCAGCTGCAGGGTGGTGTGGTAGCTGCAGGCATCCCTGTGCAACATGTGGTCTTGCTTAATCTGAATTTGGGCCATTTGGCTCATGTACTCTCTCACTTGCTGAGCTGCTGCAAATTTGTCTGATTTAAATTAAAATTATTTTTGATGTATCCACAGTTGCCGAAAACCACTTACCGTAAGCAGGCTCTGGAGTGCGGAGGTCTGTGACCCTTCTCCGTAGTCTCCCTTTGCTCCATGTGACACCGAAGGCGTGTCCTTCCCACCCGCCGCTGTGGCATGGGACACATCGCTGGTGAAGCCGCACGCATGGGCAGGCAGGTCTGGGGGGGATGCATTACCAGGAGGGGCAGTAACGGTGCAGGGAAGCGTGTGTGCAGGCTGTGGTGCAGGACCCAACCCTTGCTGAGGGGCTTGTCTCCGGCTTTGACTGCTGTCTCTAATTGGGATCACACTGATCAGTTGCTAAAATGATGCTCCCAACAGGCCAGAGTGAGTTTTCCTAAGAAAAGCTGGAATCACGTCTCTCAGCATGGTAGTCTGGCTGATGTGAAATAAAAGGTATGTTTGTCAGTTTTGTGTCACGCTTCCTCCCTCACCTCCTGCTGGGGAGCAGGGCTGATATGATTAGAAGCAGCTCAGACATGCCTTTTGGATTGCCTGCAGCAATACTAGCAGGGACTTTGTTTTTTGGTTTCCATTTATAAAGATGGGTTTGGTTCCTTCCAGTTCTCCATTTCTGCCACTCTTCTGAAGATTGCTCAGCTCACTGAATACATACAGCTATTAGACAAATGCTTAAAATAACCCCAGATTTCTAGCTTAGGTCACAAACCAGGGAGTGAAAATATTTAGTCAGAAGTGCCTTGGGTGTTTAAGCAGCAGGAAGAAGTGTTTGCAAATAATCCTAAAAAACAGAGACCTCTCTGGAAAGTGAGAAGTGGTGTCTCTGTGCTGACTGGGAGCCTGCAGAGGCCGATTAATGGCTGTGATTGCACTGACAGCCAGAAAAGGTGTAAGTCGGAAAGGTAAAATCTTCAATGATGTTTGCAAGTGTGATGCAGCACTTTGTGTCAGTATGCACCATTTATGCTGTGCACATCTTCACTTTCAAATGTGTGTGTGGGAAAAATGATTCAACACTTCCCATATAGATGATGTTGCGCCCTATGTGAAACATAGAAACGTAAAATACTAAGGCAGGCAAAAGCCTAAACATCTCAGTCTCAAAGAACCACCTCAGGGCCTAGGGGAAGTGGTACTCAAGGGCTCTGCTTTTCTGGTTTCCTGTTGAGAATGTGTTTTTCACGAAGCAATGTGTGCCTCTCCATTTGCTAGGTTTCTAAGGAGAGAAATCAGAGTTTGCCACTGAAAACAGACCTTTGTGCATGAGCCGGTGATTAGCTGAAAGTCCAATTTTTCTCAAGTAATAGCTTGTAAGGAAATTTTCAACCACCTCTCTACAGCCTAATTTGGGAAACTCAGGCTCTCAGCTCTAAGATTTTTCTGCTAGTGTGCACTGGTGTTACTCATTTATGAAAGCCTGGGCTGGGAAGAACATCCCAGATCTGACTTGCTGCAGGCATGTGTGATCAACAGTCCTGCCACTGTACCACAAGCACTTTGCTAGGTGGGAACCAGACCCTTTGCAGTATCTTCTCCTTTTGCCACTGGGGCTGCATCCTGTCTTACACTGCATTTCTTAAAAGTCATCTGGATTTATGAGGGCTTTGTGCAGACTGCACTGGAAATCTCTGTAGCATGCGGACATCCATTAACTTTCTTTAGCAGAGTCCATGGCACAGAGGGGAATTTTGGTTTCTCTGATTCACTTCACGAGTGCTTTATTCTTGCTGGTGAAACCCCTGTCTGAACAGTGTGGCAGTTTTCTTTGGCCTGCAATAAACTGCCGCCAGCTCACGGTGCAATGGGCATCTAGTCTAATGCTACTGGTATTATGATAAATGTTGTGTGATACTAAATTAGGTCTGCCAAGGATTGATATGACTTTCATCCTGTTTTTTAAATACATATAAAAGTGTCTCTGCTGTAGAACTGCCTCCCTTGGCAGATTTATGGGTGCATTTGGGAATAATGGTGCCGTATGATGATTATAAAACTATATAAAGCATTCTTTACTGTTCATTACCATTGCTCTGTATTAACTCATGATTATCTCCTGATGCATTGCAGTTGCAAAACCCATGCCCTGCCGTATGAGTGTCTGAACAATCTGATCTTGTTTGGACACTAGATAGTTTGGGGAGGAATACACTCTCACATGTTTTCATACAGAGGCAACGGCCTGTCTTCTTCCAGCAGCTTGCAAAGATTCCCACAAACACTAGAAATGAGCGGTGGGAGGTTTTTCTATGGGCTGTGGGCAAACCATACACAATCCATGTTGCAGATATGCTGATGTGCCCCCAGGCCAGTCAGCAGGGCAGTGGGATTCCACAGCATCATCAGCCTGGTTGGCTGAAACCCCCCTCAGGGGCTTGAACAGGTGCTGTAGCTGAGGAAAATGACCCTCCTGCAAGGAGCAGTAACGGTGGCACTTCTAAGCCTAACAAGCTTCAACAGCAAACACAATTGCCAAATCTTCAGTGGCTCTTAGCGTGTTGCGTACCAATAAAAAGGCAATTGAAAAAGAATCTGTCAGAACGGCATTAGGTGGAGTTGAGCTCTCTTGGATACCTGGCCTCACTGCTGAGAATTAAGCAGCCAAAAAAATCTCTCCCTGAGCACCTCAAAACCTTTGGTTTTTGACATGAGGCAAATCCCCAAAATGCACCTGAAAATATCTTTCATTGCCTTCAGAAGGCTTGGGATAATGCCATTAGCACCCCAGCTGCTCTTTCTCCTGTTCGTGAACATGTATACATGGGAATTGCCTGCTGATTTTTTGAACATCAAACTTGCATCAATTAAATATCACAGTGTACTGGGATCGCTCTTTTGCTGCTGGTGACTTTTGTTTGCATATAAGACATCTGGCTCTGAATGCAGCATCAGTTTGATTTTTTTAGTTGCTTCTTTCTCTTTGAGTCAAACAAAGTCTATCCTGAATCCCTTCCCCAAAGTCAGGAGTGCACGTCTATACCTCATAGCCATGCATGCAATGGCACTCTGATTGCATTTCTTGTGGCCGGCCGATGATAACATTTTATTGAATTGGTGCATAGATTAAATCCCCTCAGCCATGACAATTAAATAGGAAAAAATGTGTATGCCATTTACAGGGATAATATTTAATCAGAAATAGACAAGAACATGAGTCACCAGCTCAGAAACAAACCCAGTCTTTATATAAATTCAATTGAACTTGTTCCAGCTGTTTGAAGCAAAAAAAGTAACATTTTTCATAGATGCGACAAGTGCAAATGAGCCTGGTTGAATTTGTCCAAAAGCAGAACCATCAGGGCATTTTAAGGACCCCCACATCACCATTTATTGATGGCAGCTGGGGAAAATAACTAGGCAGTGGCAAAAGCCGGGTCACTGTCAAGGGAGGTACTGAACAATGTGGGGCTTGGGAATATGGCACGCAGAAATTACATCTCACTCTGACTTCAGTTCACAGGTGTGCATGAAGGACAGCAGTAGCTGCCATGCTCTGGTCCTGTGGTCCTGGCTGCAGCCCCACTGCCCACCCTGTGGGGCTGAGACTCCTGTGAGGGATTCATGCTTTAGATAGAGTCAAGGCTAGAGCTCACTGAAACAAACTCTTTCATACAGAACTTTCTCATTAGGGACAGCAGAGAGAGCACTGGGCACTCGGCTGCATTTTTGGCAGTCAATTAGTATTAATCAAACCCAAGACGTAGAGATAAATTATTAAGAATAGTCAGAATTGAATAGCGGAGGGATGTCTGCTGGGACAGCAGCAGTCTGGAGACTTTCCAGTTGTTTTCAAGTTTACCATAACCTCTTTGGCAGAGAAAACAAGCTGGGCGTTTCACACTGACAAGTTTAGTTGCACAATATGACACTCCAGCCTGGCTGGAGACAAAAGCAGGAGGAAGTTTTCATGGAAACTGTGTTCCTGTCTTCAGGGTATCTAAGAATTTCAAGTACGTATGTGTTAAGACTCCACTAGCAGCATCCCCCAGTCTGCAAGATTTCCCCCAAAAATCAAGGCTCGTCAATTAATTCCTTTTAAATTCATTCAATCTGTTCTGCTGCTTACAAACTGTAGTGATTAGAGTGTCTTGTGGTCCCAAGCGCAGAAGTCTAAGTAGGATGCAATCTTTGCGGCAGCGACCTTAGGACTTTTCCAAAATTAGCATTACGTTAAATTGACAGGGTCTTTTGCCCTCATAAACCCATGTTAAGTGAGGTTAATTATCCCATCCTTTCTTTCTTTACTAACACATTTCCTCTCACCTGCCCAGACTGATTTTGCCTGACAGGCCTGTACGTGCTATTTGCTTTAACCATTTTAAGTCTTGGGTCCTGTATTTATTTTAATCTGGCCCCATAAGACCTGGCTGTGTTCCAGGCAGTGCTGAAAAATCAATGCTGATTTTGCTGAGTGCCCCTTGGCCACCTCTTTTTAAAATTCTTGGCTATGAAGTAAGTAGACTACTGCTCTTAATATGTCCGATTTGAGTAAATGAACTGGTTCATCCTAGCTGGAAGAGAGAAACATTAGTTTCACCTGCCTAGACATTTACCTCTATGAATGGCTCAAGGAAGTTCCAGTGCGGATCAGCTAATGACACCGAAATCAGCCACTCCACTAAAAAGACAGGAAAATGAATTTACGTCCTCAAGGAGACCTTGTGCATCCGTGTATGCCTCAGTAAAGAAGATATACACACATTTACTCAGAGGAAATGCTCAATCACCATGTTATACAAGCAAGAGCATGAATGACAACATACAAACAAGTGACGTGTGTGAGTGTATCGAATACAGCAGCCCCTGTCCCCGGTGTGGCAGCAATACGCTGTTATTTACCAATCCCTTTCAGCCTTCTACTTAGGAAAGATGCATTTTCAAATAGTGCAAGAGGTAAAATTAATGGTATTTTAATTTAGTGTTGAATCAAAGATGAGGGAGTGCAGGGAGAAAAAACCCCTAAGCATTCTTCTAGGAGAAGCAACTAAAAGTTCAGCATCCATCAAGTGGAGGGGGACATGAGCTGATTCCCTCTCAGAGGGAGTAACTGCACCCCAGTGTGGGAATGCAGTTTGGGTAGTTGTGCCTGAGATCCCACTGCATGCTCAGTTCAGGAACTGAATTCAGGTCACAGAACTGCAGCTGCAGAGGGCACTGCTAAGTAAGCTGTTAAATAATAGTATTTAAAGCTATGGGATTTCCTAGCCTTGCTGCAAATGTTATATTTTGAAAGAATAAAACCTGAACTTCTGATTTATTTGTAATACTTGGTGTGTGCATCAGAATAGAAAAGGTCCTTCTCTGGCTTTTGCTATTAGCATGCCAGCTAGACTTGTCTCCTGACCTTGAAACCCAAAGAAAACGCATTTTTGTTGTCATCAATCATTCTTCTGCAAATGAACAGGCCCTCCTGAGTGCTAGGACAGCAGCGGGACAGGCAATATTCTCCAGGCTATAAGGAGTGGCTTGCCTTGCTTGGCAAGCTGGCATGTTTAATGTGTGAGGGAGAAGTAAAAGGTAGGTCAGCAGCTGAATGATGCCTACAGTAAGCAGTATAAAATTGGGAAGTATTTTGGTAGTGTTGGCTCTGGTAAGAACGGAGCTACAAAACCATAACTGGCTGCACAGCAGTGAGCTGCCAGTGCTGTTCTTGAAGGGATGTGAGGCTCATTAAGTAGGGAGCCATGTCTCTTCCCCAACCTTAGCCTCAGTGGTTGCAGCAAAAGGTGTTTTTTCCAGGTGATGAGATCTGCTCAGTGTCAGCTTGCCTCCTCTGCATCCTCACCATGGAGTCTCCTTGGACCGGGTGCTCACAGTGACAATAGGCTGGAAGGAGGTGACGCACAGGGGAAAGCAAATTGTACTCATCATTTTTTGGCCAAAAAGGCCCTTAAAATATGCCTTTTCCTAATGACTTTGATGGCTGGTACATTTTGTTGTTATCCCAAAAGTCAGTGGAGTCTCAGCTAAAAGCTGGGGGAAAACTATGGCAAATCAGATCCCTTCTACAAAAGAAGTTATAAGCTCAGTCGTAGCCTAGCTACAGCTTTTTTGCAGGTACTCAAAATATTACAGGTGTAGCTGTTGTAAAAGAACATCTCTGACATCAGGCCTTGATTGAGGGTGAACAATACATTATTTTCTTCCATAATACTGGCGGCAGATTTCAGAGAGTGGAGCTGCTTTCTCTAGAAAAAAGGAGAAGAGACACAAAGCAAAGTAGCAGACAGAGCAATGTAGGTTCCCGACTGAGGGCAAATAGGTCGCATTTAAGATGTCAAGGGGGACTTGGGAGATTTATGTTCAAGCTCCTCCACAAGCAACTTTTTCCGTGTCTGTGAACGGGTCCTTTAACCTTCCTGTGTTGCAGTGACCTGTTTGTAAACCGCAGATATTTTTTGCTTAATTTGAGTTTGCTGATGCCAGTGGATTTCTTTGATGTGACCTCAGCAGGAGGGATTAGATATGTATAATTGACTTGGGTATATCCTATATATGTTTGTACAGCACCTTGCACAGCACAATCCCCATGCTGCCATGTGGGGTCTCTAAGTGCTGCCAAAACACACCTCTTAGTCAGTGAAACACAATTCTATCACCTGTCCTGTTACCCTCTACCTCAATTTTATTTTTGCTAGAAAACTGAAGTATGAATTGGTATGAAGCTGTTAGCGTCCTAGGAAGCTAGGAAGGAGGAAGTTGTTAGCAGGTCAGCCATTACAAGGCATGGAAATGTTTGTGTTGGAAGTACCCAGGCATTTCCTAATAGGCTGTGCTAAATTCCCAGGCAGGAGAATGAAAACATGTACTTGCTTGAAAAGTCCATGCATGCCTATGCAATGAACTGCCAGAATAGTGCTTTATTCCTATCTGGAAGATAAAATCTTTGCTCTTGTTGGAGAAGGCCTGGTTGAAAATGAGGTAAGATCTTTTCTTTTTGCTCATTTTCTGCCTCTGTGAGTGCGCGTGTGAGACAGAGTTGCTATGGTGAACAAAGGGTAGGAAGAACTCTGATTTCTCCCCACAAAACTGTAATCTTACTCCTGATACAACCTATTTTCTGACATGTATATATACACATGTATATATATTTATCTGAAATACATGCATGTGTGTACTCACATGCACACACACAAAGCTACTTTGGAAAAAGGGATGTGTGACTCGTCACCGTGTAAAGTGACAGTCTTCTAAAGCCACGGAGCTAATTTTTTGTGAACGGCTCAGCTGGTGACATTACTTGGCTATGTTTCCAATTTAAGCAGAGCAATCTTGGGAGGACTGGATGAATCGGAAAAAGACTTGCAGATTGTTAGCATTTTAATAGCGAAATGAGGGCAATCGTCACCACCCCCCAGCATAGTTCATGTGGAGGTGCAGCAGAAATGTGTATTAAGAACTGGAAGCTATTACATTAAACACAGCATCTTCAGCCACTGCAAACATAAAAAACAGGGATGGCTTTTCTATTTAATAACCGACATTTTTTCGCTTACTGTTAAAACAGATACAGTGAGAACAGTATTATCTCACTGCAGGAGATTTTAGTAAGGACAGAGCAGGTTTCAGCCTTGTGTTAATTTTGCCACAGCCAAATTTCTTTTAGGGCCTGTGGACTGCAGCACATTCCTGCCTTTGCAGTGAGCTTGGGGAAATGTTTCACCCCAGCTTCACATCAGAGCTGGCGAAATGCTTCTCAAACTAAACTCATAAATGGAGCTGCTGGGTTTTTGCAACTGCATATCGTTTTCCACTGGGGACTGACAGTAAGCTGAATGGAGAAGGGAAGCATTTCAGTAGCATTTCACAATTTCATTTTGATTTGAAATGCATGTAACTTCAGAATATACTGGCTTTAATTTTTTAGGCTGGAATGTTTCAATGTGCCATTTCAAAATGACTTTTTGGTTCAATCTTTATCTCTCAAACAGTATCATTTGACTGTATTAAGTCAGCATTGATGTAACTTCATTTTCATAGAATAAATTGCCACCAGATAGACCAGATAAATATGGTCAAAGTAAAGAAATCCCTGCACATGTGTGTCTGCAGTGCCCAGGTTATTCCCTTTCCTCCGACGATATACATCCAATTTCTTTTCTCACCTGATGTCTAGACTCCAGAAGACATATAAAACAAGTTTGGAGCACCTGGCCCCTTTTGACTAAAATACTCAAATATGGGTACGTCTGGTTCAGAATATGGCAGATTCTTGCTAAAAAACTAATGTTTTCCAGCACTTTCAGACACAGGTAACACAGGTCTGTGTGGAGAGCCCTGTTGACAAATCTCTTGGTCCGTATTATCTTAGTATATCTAACTCGTGAAATACAACAGGGGAAAGTGCTCTCAGTGGCAGTTAAACGTTACTGCTATGATCTTTATTCTGTGGTTTTGTGGCTTTATTATTTTACAAAGGTCAGTATTAATTCAGCAGTTTTCTTGCCTTTATTCCAGTAAAAACCTTACCACATCCGTTTGTTCCTTGCAGTTTATTGTTCCTAGTCTGGTGTCTGCTGTTCAAAGCTTAATGGAAATCCTGAGAAATATGATTTCCCACCTGTCTGTGTGGGTTCAGTACTTATAGCAGTTCTGAGCAATTTCTTTACCCGCTCCATCCATAATTACAGCTGTACCTAAATGTAATGTCTAGTCAAGCTAAAGCCAAAGGAGCTCTGCTGATACCCCGCTTCCTTTTACCTTTAAAATGAAGGATAATGGGAGTATGAGTCTGTTGTACTCTCACAAGCATTTAAAAATATTTTTTCTCAAATTATATTTTGTTAGCTGGGACTAACTCTGGGCTCAGTCATAGCCTGAGCATCCTTGAGCAAATTAGTGATGCTGAGGTCTCCACCTGGTGAGGACACAACCCTTTTTTAAGGGCTGCAGTGAGGATGAATGCCACTGACAAGTGCAGCACACTGAAAACCATGGTGATGGAGTCCAATAGAAGTGCTCAAGTGCTGAGTTACCTTTCTTTTTCTCTCTTTGCCATGCCAGGCTCTCCCTTCTTTGCCACCCTGAATCTTAGCAGGGCTTTCAATATTAGCTTCAACCTTTTAGATGGCTTGCTTCCATCTAATGAGCATGGCAGCTTCTTTAACGAACATCAAAGCCGGGTGCCGACTCAGCTAATTTGATTGCATTTTATGCATTAATCAAAACCCTCATAGTAATCTGACCTTGACTAGGACATAACGATGTTGAATGCTGGTCTGCACTTCCTTTTCAACACTATGGTGGGATGTTGCAGTGAAGAAGGTCCTCTGGGCCACAGCCCAACTTTCCGTCTGACCCTGCCTGTAACCTATATTCCCAAACACAGAGTGTTTGCCCTCTACAGTATTCACAAAGGCATGGTGGCTCTTTCTTCTTCACCTACAGGTTTAGGCTCTTTCTTCTTCACCTCTTAGTTTATTTCCCACCTCTTATTTTAGGTCATCATATTGTGAAACTTTAAAAAAAAATTAACAACAAAAAACTGTGGAAAACAAACTTATCTTGGAAACTATGAGAGTACATTTATTCAAAGGGAGGGTTGATTCCTCATTTGTGAAAGTAAAAATGGAGAAAAGTACTTACAGGCTTTTAGCAAGGCAGCTAGATAACTTTTGTAACATATCAACTCCAGAAAGTACTTCAGAAGATGATGACAGACAGTAATTAATTTAACAATTAGTAAGGTATTGATTCACTATGTCTTAAAATTTTTTGTTGCCATTGAACCAACCAATAACTTACCTTGACAGAAGTAATGTTTGGTTCAATGTTTCCATTAAGCATACAGCCTCTTCTCAATGTATCAATCACCCCGGGCTTGGCCCCCAACCATCTCCTGCCTGACAAAAAGTGCCCAAATGCTGTCCTTCGGCCTTCCCATATCTGTCCCTCTGCCCTACAAGGCTTTGGTGGCTTTATCATAGCAGCAGTCAACACGGACAGAGGTGGAAAGCAGAGCACCTTTTTACAAGACCTTGTGAAGTGCAGAGACCACCAGAGGTGTAAGGATGTCCTGTGGACAGCTGTGTGTTGTCCACATAAAGAAATCCATCATAAAAATATGTTACTGGTGTGAAGTCACAAATCCATGTCTGTATCCATACATTAGTCTAGAAAGTACTTTTCTAACCTCTCCTGATGTTTGTCCCAAGATGATCTTGCCTTAATAGTTCAGATGAGTTGCATCCTAAAAACAGCTGGTTTTGCTTCCTTGGCTGTAAAAGGAACTTACCTTAGTCCATCTGTGGTGGCTGGCGCTATGAATGTCTGAAGTTAGTTGCAATTCTGTCCTTGTCTGTCCATCTGTCTCATGCGTTTCCATTCATGACAGTCAATAATGGATTTTGGGCTCCCAGTGTTCCCATAGTAATTTATTTTGTAATTCCTACCCATAAGGGCAAGGACAGGGAAAGTCTAATGACCTGCTTAAAACTGTGTAGTGGCTGAAACCTGAGCTGTACTCACCTTCCCATTCTGAATAAATAATTTAAGGCTGGGCTTGGAAAAGGCTGAGGACTCAGTGGTCTTGGAGAAGGCTTTGAACTTGGGGAAAGCTTTGATCTTGGGCAGCTGGATTTAGAGTCCTACAAGGTCCCCATCAGAGCCAGGGTCCTCAGCTTTATTCCCAGGTTTGTCTCTGAGCTGATGAATCACCTTATGTAAATCATTTCTATAACCTTTTTGTATTTCCCTCTCCTCAGTCTTGCTTGTCTGACTAGAGAGGAGTAACTCCCTTTCACACTATAGGGCCTTTGGTGTCTGTTGGAGCTACTAGCAGCTACTGAAATGTAAATATTGATTATGTAGAGAATACATTAAAAACACTATTAAAGCTGCAGATGGGGCAGTCCGAAGGACAAAGAATTCAGCTTTGGAACGTCTCAGGGATGAAGAAAAAGCTTTTGAATGCCTTTGAGAAGAGATGGTGTCAAAATGTCCATTTTCCTTTTGAACAAAACCGATGTTTTCTGGTTTAATTTCCATTGCTTTCTGTTTCTATTTCTGGAGGAGGCAGGTGACTCTGCCCCCAGAAAAAAAATCAGCAGAAGGAATTGCTGTTTGTTACCCCTCCTTACGCTGAAAATTTCTGATGCATTTGCAACTTTAACACTCTTTCTAATGTAGTTTATTGGGTGGGTTATTTTGTTCAAAGCAAAGTGAACCCTGCTGGTTTCACCCAATCACCTTCAACATGAAAATTGTAAAAGCAGTTCCATCTTACAATCCCTCCTTCAGACAGCCCCGTCATATGGCATATTCAAGCTATTGCAGCCTGCCCTACTGTGGCCATCCCACTAGCTCATCTGCCGTTTCTGCCCATGCTGGCTTCTGTCAAACACACCTCAAATGTCTCTCTCCCTGCTTCCCCCATCTGTCCTTCCCTATGCCCTATATTTCCCAGATGTTTGGGGCTTACAGCTGTCTTGTCCAGCACGTAATATTGTAGGGTCATGTTGCCTGGCTCTTTGTATACAGGCAAGGTCCCTATAATTTGCTTCTGGACTTTGCTCTTACCCCCGTTTTCTTCTCATCCTGCACTCAGAAGCCTTCGCTCCTGTCTCCACCCCAAAGGGGTCCTAGCAGCTCTGAAACTACAGCTACTAAGAAGAGTAAGGGCAGCAGTAAATCCATAGTATACAATGGCACAGCTGGCTTGATAGACTGAGGCTGGCTATTGATATTTGAGTGCTCACTGCATAGTGCCACCGAGATTGTCAGCACTTCTGCAATTAGCCACTGATCAGGGTGAGCAAAGATTGGCAGAGTGAAACCCATGACTTCTGCTGTGCAGATAAGCCATAGGGATTTTTTTTTTTTTCAATGCCGCAATCTCCTTTCCAGCAGTATAATTCTCTGCTGCCTTTGAAGGTCTGCACGTTTTTCAGTCAGTTTTTTCTTTCCAGTTGCTGGTTGGCACTTTGCAGTTGAGCAATATTCCCAGGGGACAAATTTTAAGAGAGTTTGTGAGAGGAGAAATAGAGATGTCTGAAAAGTGACAGGATCCTGGCACACATGAAATTAAAATATTTCCCTTTTGTGGTGGTGCTCTTGTCAATGCAAGACTGACATCCAAGCATAACCTGGAAATAGAGACCTCATTAGCACTTCTCTGAATAGGTGTGTTGGGGTATATTTCTTTCAAGCATAGGCACGTGTTTATTGGTGTGGCTGTAGGTAGTTTCTGTGTGCCACTGACTGGTTCATCTATGGTTCCATCTCTCTGTACCTTTATGCAGGATTGCAGGTACTGTTGTGCTGTCGTTGTACATGGAGCATTTTCTCTACTGCTTTACACTTTATTGCTTGAATTCCATCTCAAAAATAATTCGTATTTTTGGCCCTGAACCTCTTCAAGAAAGAAGTGAGATTTCTGCACTATAATGAGAGCAAAAGACTCCAGCCTGTTTGTCATGGAAAATTTTTTTAAAATGCCCCCTTTCAGAATTTGAATTTTTTATTTTTCTGACAATTCTTTATTCTTCTCTGGCTTAAATAAATAAAAAAAAAAATATTCACAGGCTTGAGATACCCTTAAAATATCTGGATCTAGGCTGGGGCAGGAGAAAGGCAAGCGACAGGACTGGAAAGAGAGAGCAGTCAATGACACTCCTCAGGGTAATGAGGAAAAATAAGCTGGATATCTTACAGACATTCAAGGAGTAGAAAATGAACTAAGTTTCCTCAAATGAAAAACATTGTCACGCTGAGGGCGTCATGCATGCCATTTAAGAGACAAGATGCTTATTGTAGCCCATATTTTCCAGGTGGTTTTTGCCTTTCTCCTCTGGGCTTGTTGACTCACCTCTACCTTGAGCTTCCTCCACTGCTGGCCCTCTTGTCACACTACTGGTCACAAAGCAGTTGCATCGTGTGCCCTTCAACAAAAGGTGGTTCCTGCTCTGAGGGATTTACCATCTTAAACTGGCAAAAGCTTAGAGGAGAAAGAGGCACAGGGATGCTCTGCTGTGTCAGCCAGCAGGTCAGCAACGCAGCTGGGCACACGGTTCAGGTCTCATCTCCCCTCCTGTGCTGTCTTCACAGGGCAACAGGGTCACCGATAAAACCAATTTGGAAAATTAAGCTGTTAAATATAAATGTGATTTGGCTTTAACAGCAGTGGAAAGCTGGGGAACAGGTCAGGTCCAAGAGGGCTGTGTACAGCTATGTTTGGAAATAAATTGTTTCTCTGGAACGGAAATGACGGGAGGTTGCAAATATTGGAAAAAAACATTAAATCTACCAGAAATATTACAGCAAAATCCTGTATAAGCACATGCAAAGCCTGCTGGCTTGTCTTTTCATGCAGACTGTGCTTTATGCAAATAAAACTAAAAAAAAAAAGCAAATCACCTCAGAGAGAATGAGCAACTAATGCACATTGAATATAAAAACCCATATGAGTTCTTCTCTTTTTTGGAAGTTAGCAAAGGTCATTGAATCCTTTGAAGATTAATTCCCTTTTTAAAAATCCCAATTCTCCCAGATGCCATCAAATTGTTTCTTCCAATGACCACAGATATAATCTCAGAGCCAAATGCTGTATTGTGCATCTGTCAGAACTGCAAATCACTGGCCTAGCACAGTGTTTCTGAAGCATCGATGCATCCTTGCAGCATGTCTTGCTTGTGCTCTGCACTCAGTGCACTCAGTGTTTAATGGTGTTGCTGTTATCTTTGCTAAGAATGGCTTTGAGTCAATGGCACAGCTGGCCAGCCCCAGCTCAATCTCTGAGCCAAATGTATCGTTTTCAAGTCCAGGTGGAAACTAGAGGACACTCTTTCCCCCTCCCAAATAAACCAGTGTACATCCTACTCCTCTTCCCTCTGCACCTTTTTTGGATTAAGTGGTTCATTGGCTGAAGGTTTCTTTGTATTGCAGAAGGAATCCTTTTCTGTATAAAGCAAAGTGATGGTCTCTAGATGACAGGTAGCAATGCAAACTCTCCTCCATTCACCTGTCTCCCTTCTCTGGCTAGGCAAACTGTCCCACACTATTTTGTGTAACTTGAATGAATGGTGATTGCAAGGAAAAAGTCTATCTGAGGGTTAAAGGCACAACCCCCCTAAATCATGTGGATTTCTTTTTCTGCTGACTTTTGTTCCCTTTGAGTGCGCTGATTTTCAAGCTTTTCTGCATAGCCCAGAGGGCTGATTGCATTTGAGATTCTTGTGTGATCATGTGAGTCCAGGAGCTGGTGTTTTAAGAAAGACAACAAATATTGTGTGAGTCATGAGAGCTGGAGCATGGAGTTGTCTTAAATCTCTTCCAAGTGAAATTGATATAAATTTCCATATGAACAGAGATAAGCCACTGCTAAGAGCTTTGTGGGGTGTACAAAATACTGGATCTTGTTTCATAGAGCATTGTCGTTTATGGTGTAAGTAAATTCTGGTCCTGGTCTGGTCTTGATAATGCTAAACTGCTACAGTTCTTTCCCTCACTCAATCACAGGAAGGATTCCCATGGAGCAAAATCAAAGGCCATAAAGAATGTAAAGGTCTATAAGTCAAAACCCTCCACCATCCATTCAAAAGAAGTTGAAGCTACCATCTCCATCCACAGGTGTGCTCCAGGGGAAAGTTAAATGCTGTGTCTCTTGTTTTATCCTGAGTATGTCCAGCTTCAGCTATCTCAGCCTCAATTTGGAGCACTTTACAAAGGCTTGGCCTATTTATAAGTCCCTCAAGTTCAGACCACAAAGATGAAAAGACCTAAACCTGCCAGTCACTTTGAAATATTAGGCCAATTTATATAGTCAGCAACTTAACAATAAAACGAAGGAGTGTTTGCTCACTTCGTTTCTCTTCTTGCTGAATTCTATTTTTACTTGACTGACTTAAAAATAATTTCATCACCCCTGTGAATTTTATTCATTCTGTGTCCTTAACCATGTTCTCTAGCTTTTTCTCACTCTTAGATAGCAGGCTGATGATGTGACCTGCATATTTGACATAACATCAATAAAGAAATAATGAATTGAGACCTTCTTTGTTGATAAAGCCCATTTTTTAGTATGGACAATTGGAATGTGTTGGCTCTGATTGCTACATCAGGTGATAGCAGGTGCTTTGTCATCTCTAACTTTTATTTTCAGTAACATTCTCTTCTGCCTTACGGGATCATTTGTCTTCTGTTGGTAAATTCCCATCTGCACCCAGAATGAGTTTTCAGTGCTGTATCGATGGATGGATATAGTCAGTCTCTGTCCATTTAGTCTTCATCTATGTCGGCTCCCATGTTTTCTTGTGTCACAAATTAAAAAAGGGGTCTGTTTACAGAAATGCCTCTGTTGTCATTTTTATGCATGTCAATTTATCAATATTTTTTGCTTCTAGACTGATGTTATGTTTGCAGAAAGAGAAAGCATTTTCATCAGAATAAGGAAGGTGTTCATAAGAATCTCTGGATTTCTAGAGAGTTATGAGACCAAATTGACCATGTTAGTCTATTCAGCCCATTTTAAGTACTTTAAGAAAGAAAATATTAGTAAGAACATTTTGATGCAATATCAGTTGGAGTTCTCTGAAATTCAGAAGTCAATATTTTAAAGTTTCTTAATTAAAATAATGTACCATCATTAGGTCTGATTTTTCAGGCATAAAAGCAAACCTAATAAGCTTCTTGGATACTTTTGGTCCTTCAGTCCAAATCCATATAGGGGCCTGAAGTAGAATATAGCTTTTCATGATACTGAGCTCACTGTGAGGAGCTTGAAATCACTGGTTACTTGTGTCTTTTCATTCCTTTTCGGGGAGAAAGAGCCCATAGGAGTATCTAGCAGGGAACAGCCTTTGTGCACTCAAATGACTGTGCAAGGATGCAAGTGCTGGAGGATTTCTGGCACAGCTCCCAGGGTTGCGCACGATTACATAGCTGTCTGTTGCTGAGACTGAGTGATCCCTGCCTGATGGTGGGGTTGTTCCAGTCCTGCTAAATTTTGCCCATGTAACCTCTTCCAATCTAGCTTTCACCTTAAAGGCTCTGCATGGCCAGGCTGAAATGCAAGAGGGGAATATGACTAAAGAAAAAAAACATAATCTACATAATGGTAAAGCACAGTAGTTTCACTTTTAGTCTAAAGCACGTGCCACAAGCAAATGTCATTTCTGTGTATCACAGGCAGATTTCCCTTTTGCTCAGTTTTATCACTTGGAAAAGTTTGCTTTCCTTTAGCCTTTTAAATGTCGTGTTTTAACAGCATTACTGTAGACGGTGCTACTAGTCACAGAACTTTAGAGCCGCATGTTTATATACCTCTTATCTCTGCTGCAAGTCCAGACTCTAGATCCACAGGCTAATTTCAGCCACTGTCAAGACTAATTCCTCACAACGTTTTCAAGTGCTTTTATTTTAAGGTGGGTAAGTATCCTCCATGAACCATACCCCCCTAATACCATTCATTTCCATGCAATTCCTGTTTGCAGGGGTCCAGTCCATGCTACCACTCCCATTCGCCTAACTTTCTAACATATGAAACTTTGAAGGTTTTTTTTTTTTAGAATCATTTGATAGTAAACCATGGAAAGAGTAATTTCTTCCCTCTGCTATCTAGTTACTTGCTCTCTAGTAACTACTAAGTGCTGTGATATTAAGTGACTGTTCTTTAGGATGTTTAATTATCCCCCAAAAGGCCCCAAAGTGCTACTAATGGATCCTCTGGCTCACAACACACATTACTATTAGCCCCCTTTGCTTCTGGTTCTTATTCCAGTAGCATCAGAAAATGGCACAGGTCCTGCAAACAGAGGGATTTTTTGCAACACAATCTCAGCCCACTTCTGTTCCCAGTCCAGAAGATTTTTGTAGTTCACTGATCCCGAGTCATTCTAAACAGGTCCCTTTTGGGGCTTGCTTAGTGCCATGAAACAGCAGGTGCCTTCCATTCTCTTGTGTCATGGGAAATTGGGTTATTGTTTCAAAGCCATTCCCCCTGTGGCTGTTTTAGGTAGCTTGCCTATTTGTCCCAGTCCCTACACACATTGCCACCCTGCCTCCCTCTGCAAGGAGGGACCAAATCCCTACCAGTGACACACTGCTGATAAATACTTCTCTCCTTGGAGAAGCCCAGTCTCTTGGACAGGTGTGCCCTTTGGCCTCATTGAGAAATACAGAGAAAAGTCTGGTTTAAATGGCAGCAGAACGCTGTCAGGAAAAGCCAGTCATGAAGACCAACTACCTTTTCTGAACGACCTTGGCAAAGACGGTCAGTTGTCTTGAAGCTGTTTAATTTTATTTCATTTTTACGTCTGTATGGATTTTAATTGCTGTAGCTTGAAACACATCTATTCTGAATCCTGGTTACACAGTGTGTCTGTTGAAAAATGGGGATGATAACTTCCCAGGGAACGGCCAGTGTTTCAGACCAACTGCTCAGTTAACGTCTTGGCTGCCAGATGTATTTCAGAGCTGCACTGCTGCTTTTTATAAGCCGTGGAATACAGTTTGTAAGAGCAATCATCTTCCCAAATTGGTCATTACCAAAGTTAATGACCTGTTTATTAGAACATCAACCTTGGCTTTGCCTCATGCTGTTAATTAACAAATCTGTCATTAACTGCTAGTAGCCCTGAATTTGTGCATGTGTGTGTATGGGGGAAGAGGACAGGGATGCTTCATTAGGTATGGCATATTTAAGGTGGTATCCCTGCATATCGGTAAGACCCCATTCTTACACGGTTGTCACAGGCTGCACCATTTACATGTTGTCCGTGAATTTGTCTAATCCCTTTTGGGACCTGCTTTGTTTTCTGTTTTAATGAGATTCTGTACCAGTTTCTGCAGGTGCTCCCTAGTTCCCATCATATACTGATATATTCTCAATGAATGGCAGCTTTGCACTGATTTTATCCATGCCGTAGCTGTGATTTGTGATCATCGTGCATTGGAAAGTGCACTCAGAGGGACAAAGGGCTAACCTCAGGGCAAAGAAATTGTTTATGATCAAAAATTCTCACTGCAATAAAATTGTCTGTTTTGCAAAAGGTACCCACAACTAATTAGCTATTTGTTATTTTCAAGAAAAATGCAATCTATAATAGCTAGGTTTGGCATAACATCTGTCTCCTTAGAGAGGGTTTTGAAAACCATAATTCAGGTGAGAATTACAGGTTTTATCCGCCTTTGTTGAGATAAATGTATTTTGCCACTCCTCTCAGCCTCTAGTGCTAATTACACTGTCATAAAATGCCCTGGATTAATGAGGTTTCAAAACACATACACCCGTTTTCAGGCCCTTCCTTGGTTCTGCCATGACCTATTCCTCCTCTCTGCAAATGAGTCCTGTTTGTATCACTGTGAAGGTGGAGATCCCACTTGAGAGTGACTTAAATATCAAGAGGCCCTTTGGGTAATGCTCAGCATGAACAGATAAAAGAACAAAACTATTCAAAGGCATTTACAGTCCAAGGGCAACCTTCCGTGAGGTGAATGAGTTGGTCTCATGACCCTTTGCCCAACAGGGAGATCTCCCTAGCCCAGCTCCTATTCATGCATTTCTCTACCTGTCTTGGCATCCATCACGCATGGCACTGATCCAGTTCACCTCACTGCCTCACCATGAAAATAGCTGTATTGGTTTGGTTTTACTAAGCAGCACTGACTTGAGGAGAGTCTAGCAAGCATCCAGCCTAGGTGGAGAGGATGGGATAAGTGTGGGTGGGCACATGGCACAGGAAGTACAAATGGAGGTGAAGGGGGACCTGGTGGTGTTCATGGTGAAGCACTGGGGTAGCTTGATCCAGCCTGTAGCAGAGCGTCCACTAACAGTGAACTCTCAGATGAAATAATGAACTCAGAAAAAATAGCTTTTTGGGCAGACACTCATTTTTAAATCTGAGGGGAATCTGTTTAACAGAGCTACAATACTTATGTATTGCAGAGTTGGTTTTCTGTACGCACTAAGGCAGTTTGGTACCCAAATTCCTCTCAATTCACATGAAAACTAGGTGCCCCTGAGTACAATTAAAAATCCCCACCTTAGAGCTGTGTTGGCTGAGGATGCAGATAACCTTTTCAAGGTCACCAAGAAAGGCAGGAGCTAAACCTTCCCCAGTGCTTCTCTGAGTAGGGCATCCCACCACTCTGGCATGGCTAAAGGGAGGTGACACGGGGGTTACCACAAAGGTTGCTGCTATTTACAGACTCTTGCTGCAAGGATTATCAGCACCTGAAGCATAACGTTTTCTACAGACAATCACTGAGCAGTTCTTTTCGTTCATTAGGTGTTTTCACCTTGCATGCTGGATTAGCCGGGAGTTAAACTGTTTGCAAATAGCAGCTTTCTCATGCCAGTCCTCTTCCAGTATTTGCAGACTCCCCTTTTCTTATTTTTTCCTGGGGGGCTTTGCTGTTTTAAAATAATTTGTCTATATTTAATCAGTGGACAAACAAGGGAAAAGAGGAATGGACTGGTGAGACAACGGTCTTTCATCCTACATGGACAGATATAAGGCAAAATAAAATGTAACACTCAGACAAAACATTGATCCCAGAGCTCACTTAGCTGGCAAAAGACAAGCTTTCCTCTCCATCAACTCAGGTCCAGTTTTAGTTCGCATCTAGAAAAGCAGAATAAATGGGGTATTTCAGAACAGGTGCTTCAAAGCTATTTATACCTTTGATATGTACCACTGAAAAAAACATCGTTTAAATAAATAAAAGAACAAAATATGAAATACCCTACTCACCAAGTCATCAAGGAAGGATTATAATGAAAGACTCAAATCTTGGAAGGCAAGCCCAGTTTTAGGGTAAAAATTTTTAAATCTTATTTTTTTGTGACTTTGGCTGGCAGATGTTGTAGCAAGTGTGAACTCAGAAGTACTTTGTAGGCTCCAGGCTGCTCTACCACCTAATCAGAGCCCCAGTCCCCTTGGAGCTCTAGTGTGATACCTCATATAAATAGCTAAATTAGAGAAGCCATCACAACAACCTGCAGCTTTGACTGGCTGCTGGAGCCTTCGTATAAATGGGAGGAATATAAATGGCAAGTAAGCAAATGATTCTTCCATTTGTGGCAAAAATCCTACCCTTCACATTCAGTGTTTGATGTGTTGATTGTAATCAGGCTGCATACTGAACGCACTCAGAGCAAGGAGGGGGGTGGCAGAATGGAGCTGGAAGCATCGTGTTTTCAGTAAATAATTTCTTTAAAACAGCAGTCTCCTTACCAGCTAAAGACCTTCTCATCTTAAGTGCATCTGGCATTGTCAACAAATCCTGTGTCTTTTCACTTGATTGATCATGGACTTTAAAGAAGTGGTTATTTCCCTGATAAATGAGATATCATATGTGTTCATCTATTACAGAACTGCTGTAGATAATTAATCATTGCCATCAGCTTATTACGGCTCTTAAGGGTATGTGTGAATATTCTCTAAGTTAACAGAACAAAAACTCCAGGTGGAAGGTTAATAGTACTTTTAAAATCAAAGTGACATTGCAAAATAGGTCATCCACTGCCTTTTAGATTTGGTACTTGAACCACAGGATGTCTCATGAGACCCCTTGCATGGTAATGATGGGCCAAGGTCGCACCCAGTGGGAAGCGGATCAGTTGTGTTGAAACTAGGGAACTCTCCCTGTGGGAGATCCAAAGCTCTGTGGGTACTGCCAGCTGAGGAAGTGCTCTGCTTTGTCAATGCAAAGCATAACCCAAGGCTAAAAGCAGATCACAGAGTGTTTCAAATTCACACGGGATCCCATGGGCAAAGTGCTGCTGGACCTCGGCAGTCAACAGAAGGAGTGATCACTTTATGCCTCCCTTCGCCCCTCCTAGCAGTCAATGAGAGTGGGCCTGTTCAACAGTGATGACAAATGTTCACTTTAGGAGAGGTGATTGTCACTCTACTAGATTGCTAACCCAAGACCATGTGTCTGCACTGTTTTCTTTCAAAGGGTTGTCTTTAAAAGCAGAAGCATAAGATCAACTTTGACTTGCTGAGCAGTTGTGAAAGATTATCATGAAATTTTTTATTTCTGCCAGCAATAGCCACATCAGATAGGCTGAAATCTCTCACCTGCATGTGTGCAGCTCCCTAGGAAGTCTTGGACCTCACACCTTGCTAACTGATGCCGCTCATCTTGATATATTACTTCCTACTGAATCTATCTCTCTTTCAAAGCCTTTGGGAAAAAGTGCAGATAAATGGTGAAAGATTTGTTTTCTTTATCCACATAGTTCACTCATCGGTTTGTACAAAAACCTGTGGGCTGTCTTGAGTCATGTTAGGCTCTGTTCACCCAGTAAACAGTCTTGGAAGGACTGGTAGAAATGACCAAACATGTTTCCTAAGAGATTTTTTTCATAATCAACTTAGAGGCTTCACTTGCAGGGTCTGTTCAAGATGTGGTAGTAATAACTGCAAGAGAAAAAGAAATTACAACATTAAACATTCAGGGAAGCATACTAGGAGAATAACTTTCAAAAAGAAAGACTCTTGTTTTGCCTGCTTCTGTGGACTTCTGAGTAGGATCAGCACAGTATGTATAGATAGCAAGTCTTTCTGGAGGGTAACAGTTTTGTAGAGGACATTTGTTTTCAGCTGTGTATTCCTGAGCTGTAACAAAGATGAAAACCATCTAATTCTGAAACTAGTGTGTTCAAGTTCTTGATTTGGGATTGTCTCAGCAGAAGGAAGAAAGAGGTCCCAGCTTGGAGGAAAAAAGCAATGACACCCCCTAATCTGTTCGAAAAAGGCTGTTGTAACTTACGGGCTTAGGTATAGGAAAAGTAAGAGGTTGAAGAGGGCAGAAGGTTATGGAAACCACATGATGGTGACATTGGTACAAACAGGATATTTGAGATAAGTTTTCCTTGAAATTACGAGAGGATTTTTACTTCTAGTTTTCCCTGTCAAGTGTAGTACTTCTTCCACTAGTGAAATATGGCAGAACTCTGTCAGGGACTTCAGGTTGTATCTGCTTTTCAGGAGAGCCCAGTAAAGGCAATTCAGACCTTGATCAAGTGAAGGATCTCAGCTCCTCTTTAATTTGACATTAATGAATAATCACATCTTCAAACAAGAGCGGTTTGCTTAAGTCCGCCCTGCAAGATGGTCTTAAAGTGCCAAATGTCCTTTCTTGACCATGCTAAAAAATTCAGACACGTATGTTTTCATAAAGAGCCTGTTCATATTGCAGAGGGGGCACCTGGAAATCATAAGAGAACAAATAAAATTTTGGTTTCACTGCAGATGATGCCAGAGGAGAAATGCGCAGAACTACAAGGAAGAAGAAACAATGCAGTCAACTCTGCCGGATGATAATGTACTGAAAGGCTCATAGACTTGGATTTTTCTGAAGGCTGTTAAATGATATGAACCTATACACTAAAAAGGAGCTGCCTTTGAAACACAAAACAAAAACAAGCCACCCCTGTGAAAGAAAGGAATAAAAGCAGTTTGATGTATTCTGATGATGAAATTAGAAAGCAGACATGTATAAGAGCCAATGAGCAAACTGTGCAAGTCAAGAAATATGATGTGTCCCGTATTCTTTTAATAGTTCATTACTTAGCAGATTACACAATATTTGACACTGATGCTTGAAAAGTGTCCCGCTATTTAACAGTACTCTGCAATAAAATGCTATAATCTGTTAGTGTACCACACTGCCACTATAACCCAGAATTTGTAGGGGAATATTTCTCTTCCCTTCAGTCTGTCTGTCATTTTGCTTAAAGAAAGAGCAGAAACTGCGACTTCTCTCCATCGTCTTTTCCCTGATTACATGCCCCCAGCTCTGATTGCTGCTCCCCGAGAGCTTTCCTCCTGCCAGTTTTTTCCTTGTAGTTAGTCTTTCCCAGTGTTGCTCAGAGACTGCAGAGAGGATGGCAACAACACACAGAAAATTGCAGCAGAGGCAGTCAGGCAGCAGTAGGTGGAGGGAAAGTTACTATTTTCCACAGTCAGGGAAAGACCGTGCTGCAGCAGAGGATGGAGGGCTTTATAGGCAGGGGGAAAGGCTTTTCTGCATTGGATTAGGGGTCCAGCTGAAGGGTGCTGAGGGGAAGCAATGTTACTGCAAACAACAGGCTGGAAAGACGATCCCTTGACAGCATTTGGAGTTGACAGCAGGGATACAGAATAGCTCCATCAAAAAGTGAACTCACTAGGCAGACAGGGGAGGCCAGATCTTAGAAATGTTACCTAGTAAACGTCCAAGATCTGAGTGTAGCTTAGGCTGAGGAGAAGGCCTCATTAAATAACAAGAGTGAAATGAAGATAAACAGTTTAGTGTCCTTTGCTAAATACATGGTTGCAGAACCGATGGGAAACCTGGAGCAATACACTTGTTTTTCCACCATAGCAGTGCTGTAAGCAATCCCTGACAACGCATTTCTTTTATATTTCTCTCCTTCAATAGTTATAGCAGTAGCTGTTGGAATTAATCATGATTAATTTAATTATAGGTATAAACCAGGTCTTTTTCAAAATGAATTATAGTTTCCTTCAATAGTATGTGGTGGTTAAACGCTGGTAATTAAGGGTTTGAATGAGGGCTTGACAGTGCATTTTCCCATAATTGAAATTCCACGGCAAACCCCATAGTGTTTGCAATACAGCACACAGCCATAAGCTTTCACTGTGGCAATATATATATAAAGGTAGATTACCATGAATGGCTGCCTTTTACCAACATACTGATGAATACCTAAGATGTCTAATAATTCATGTAATGTGTTTATCTGTGTCATCCAGTCTTAACAGGGCAGGTAGGGAGATGATGGTGCTGCAGGTTTGAAACTCAAGTGTCCCATTCGTGTGGGAAGGGGAGAGGATTCGTGTTTAGCCCGAAGTCTCTGTCTCTGATCCTCCAAGGGGGAAGAGCCTCTTGAAGGCTGCAGGGAGGACTTTTGTTAGAGAACACAGCTCTTTCACAGAAGATACGTCTGTGGATATGTGCCAGTAACATGGTCTCAGGCGTATCTTCAGAGCAGGAGTGGTGAGCAGCTTCAGGGTGAGAGCTTCTGCCCAGACAGGCTACTCCGTCACTTTGACCTGGCTGCCTGGTGACTTTAATGAAGTGCTAGCTAGTTAATACACTGAAAAAAAAAATGCTGTAGTCAATCTCTAGCACTCCCTGTGGTTTCCATTTGGAGAAATACTAACTTATTGGAATGGCTTTAAACAGAAATAATTTGTCCCATGCTGTGATAATTCAAAATCACAAACTGACCTCACCACATGGTGACGGGGAAGTGCCAAAGGCTGGTGGTTGCAGGCAGTGTCTGCTTCTAGGGAATACCTGTCCTGGGACTCGCTGTAGGTACGTCCAGACGTCTGGGTGAGTTTCTGTGGCTTTTAAAGCCAACAAGAAAATAAGCAGGTTAACCATCTGTTTAAGGAGAAGTTTAAGGAGCCGTTAGTTTGCTCAGTGTGAAGTTACATAAAATTTCTGGGTGTCTCCTGTTGCAGGTTCAAGGGTAACCCTCTATGCTAGATTCAGGCTCCATTCACAGTAAAATTTGGCACAGGGTGCAACAAGGAGAAAAAGGCCATTTCTGGGCTTGCAACAGGAGCTGGGTGTTAGTGGGAGATTCATGCCCAGCAGGGAATGGCTGGGGGCTTTTGTCTCTCCTGCTTCCATGCAACACTTGGATAAACACACCACAGCTCCATAATCCACAAAACTGGAGAGGTTTATGCACTGGCTTTGTACCAGGCAAAGCAATCTGTTGTGTAAAAATACACATCCACTTCCTGCTATGGGATAAAATGACACCACTGGAAATGAGTGAACAAGGAGGAGAGATGCAGTTCAGCTCAACACAAAGGTGATGTCACCTAGGATGAACCCAAAGGTGTTGCACGATCATGGAGGAGTCAGCAAACGCCGGTCCCTTCTCATGCCTTCTCCAGGCTTTCCCCTCAGCCACAGAGGGAGGAAAAGTTTTCACATTGAATTTGCAGTCTTTTGTCAGGTTGTCACAACCTTAACATTATTTAAATGTAATTTTTTAGTCTATGAATTTGAATTATCCATGGATTCGATTCATTACCAACACATGCCTAGTAGCCAGTTTCTAAATTATGTTGCTGCTGACTTGAATTATTATAAATAAGACTGTGCCAAATGTCAATTGATTATTCAGGAGTAATCAATAGAGAGAGAGAAAAGACAGCTTTGGTTGACTAACAGCAAATGATTTTTATTCCACAGTCTTGGAATTTAGAGTAAGGCAGTAAGTCAGGCTGCATGCCAGTCCCCCAGCAAACAGATGCAAAAGAAAAGTGATGCTGGCTTCCTTACACGAGAACCAGCAAGTCCGCAGTTAGCGCTCTGCCAGTGGGAGCACAAGCACAATTGTCCCTGGAAAAGGCTTGCAAATAGTAAACCTCCAGATTTTGTTGCTGACTTGCTCTTAGACTAGTTTTTTTCTCCATATGTGGGAGCTCCATCTGAGTCCTCTCTCTGAGGTGCTGTGGTTGTGATGCTGGTGTGGCAGGTCAGCGGTGACCAGCTGCTGGGTGCCCAATTGCCCGCTCACTCACTCCCCTCTCCAACATGTTGGGGGGAAAATGACGTGAAGAAAAAGCTCGTGTGTTGAGATAAAGACAGGGAGATTGCTTACCAGATACTGTCACTGGAAAAACAGTCTTGACTTGGGAAAAATTAAACTTACGTTTTCCCAGAGGCGCCATCACCTTGATTGAAGGGCTCAGGAAAAAAAAGGCAAGAAGTATATTAGCATAATTCAAAGGGAAGCTTTGCTACCAGACTGCTCTTCTTTGTAAAAGGCATTCCCCCTGCCCACAGACAAGAGGCTTGAAACCTGTCCTTTTGTCACATTTCTCAGTACAAAAATCTGAATTCAAAGGGGAAAGCGAATAGGTATGTACTTTGTGTGATTTGGAGGAAGACTGCATTTAGTTGAGCCTTTTTCTACTTGCATGTAGTTGCCAAAGGGAACACGTACCTGTGTTCCAGGTCACAGTTCTGTGTCTAGGTGTAGAGATGTGTTTGCCAGTGCTTGAAACAAAGATGCAGAGGGTTTATACTTTTATACTCAAGGACTGAGACCTGGAAGCAGGTTTCATTCTGCTCCTGGAGGTATGTGGAGTTGCCTCCAGCATAGGCGTTCATGGGTGAAAGTATTTTAAACTGCAACATCAAAATTCAGCAGAGATACCCGTTAGGACCCTCAGAAATGCTTGAGGTAATAACAGGACAGATTAAAGAGCATAGTCCTACAAGTCACTGTCTAGTAGAGCTGTGCTGAGCTCAGTAGGCCTCCGTGGTCATGCAGCACTGGTAAAAAGAGCAGCAATCCTGTCCCAGAGACATAGCCAGCCCCTATATCTGCCTACAGCTGAATTTCCAGGTTTATTTCTAACAAACAAATTAAAACACAATGAGTAAAATTCACCCTTCGTGTAACTTCATGAATTTTATTACAATCACAGAGGAAAAACCTGTTATTGCTGTGACAGATCTACAGTCTTGCCAGCTCTCACACTCTCATGGTATTTGCTGCTTTTCTGAAAGCCTGCTGGAGTCCTGCAACTGCAGGGTTCCGTGTAATTGCAGAGGAATTCAGCACACAACATAAGCAAATAAATAAAATACATGTTCCTAGTTACTGTAGCGGCAAAGGAAAGCTTTAAAAATATGAACCTAAAAGGCAAATTTAAGAGAATCCTTGATGAACTCTTAAATAAAGTACATTTTCAGCCAGGGTAGTTTTTTGTTGCGTGTTTTTTTTTTGTTTGTTGTGGGGTTTTTTTGGGTTTTTTTTGTTTTTTTTTTTACCCTACTGGGAAAACACTTGAGTTTTTTTAGCTGTTTAGCAGGGAAACATGAAAATCATGGTCTGAAGAAACACTGCCTGGCCTGAGGTTTTAACACTTGTCTCAAATCATATCACTGCCATGTAGTCACAGTCAAAAAACTAAGCTTTGTAGTTTTTACCTTGGGGACATGTTTAGAAATTTTTAGCCTAGATTAGCTTTGGGTTTCCAGGTGTAATGGTGTCAGTAAGGACTGTAAAATCACAGCTGCAGGTGTCAGAGGTGCTGGAGCAGTCAGCCCCAGCGGGCTCCAGCTGTGTAGCGCAGGGCTCCTTTGCACCTGGGGGAGAAGGAACTGTGGCGTGGGGACTGCAGCTGCAAGGGCTTGGGAGGAAAGGATATTGGATGGGTGCTTTGGCTGTATGGGGATGATTTGGGTTTTCTTCAAGATCCTTGAAGTGAAGTAGGTATGTGCTTCTTGGGGGTGTATACCACTTGCTAGCTGTGTTAGAAAAGAATTTATTATTATTTGTTTACTAGCAATACTGTGTTTGATATGAAATAGGGCAGCAGCAACTGCCATAGCAGCCTGTCTTTCCTTTGCTTTGCAGTGGGGCATTTGAGGGTGGCCCCGCAAATAAGTCTGGAGCTGGCTCTCAGTGCTGTGAGAGCTGCCCATGGTGTGTGGGGTACGTGGAAATACTGAGCTGGGATGGGTGTGAGGAGTTTGCTGAGCTTTTGTGGAGTTGTTTTTCCTCTTGTTCCTACAATTCCTGTGCAGTGGGGGTGTAGAACTGTTGGTTTCCTCTGCCTTGAGTGTCACCTTTACCCAGGAGATCTAGGTGGGTAGACCCCTCTTCTTTTCTGGCCACATCTGTGTGCCACTGTAGCTTTAGGTTTTGCCCCAAAGTGCACACACAAAAAATTTTGCATCCAGAGCAAACCTGTGATGTTTGGCATATCATGGCTGGGCTGAAACCTCATCACAAAAACACTGGTGGTTTTGGTGCCAGGCTGATCTGGGCCACCCCCTGACCTTGGTCACCTTTTCATTTTCATGAACTTCTGGTTTTTTGATAGTGGGGAATTTTTTTGCATAATGATCAGATAATGATGTTCCAGTAACTTTGATTGCAGAGTCCTATGCAAATACTAATGCGCTTTTCAATTGTTAGCCTGACGCTAAGCCATTATACATGCAACCGTCCCACAGCAGTGAGATATTTGTATTGGTGAAATCGAACCGGATGGAGGGAGATTTGGTTTCTTTCTGTGCTGCTGTTATTTAGGCCTGTGGAGAATGGTAAACATCCTTGGGAAAAGACTGACTGCTACAGTATGTCTTTGGGTGATGACAGGGCATTTTCTGAGTGGCTGTGGATTTGCTTTTGGATGTGCCATAGGCACTTAATCCAGTGCAGCTCTTGTTCGTGCCTCAGGGGGCCAGCTAATGACTCTTTGCACTTTTATCTTGTGGTAAGCATTGGGAAAAGATGATGGTGCAACTTTTCTTGTGGATGCTCTCTGAACTCTCACTACTGTAGTTTGGGACTCAGGGCTATGGATGGTGCTGTGTCCATGGTACATGAAGTTTATGGCCAGTTCCTCATACTTGACCACTAGTGAAGAACATGCCTGGCAAAAAAATGCCAAGGAAGTGCCTTTGAACAAGGTGAGGTTACTTGTACCTTGTGCTCCTCTAGGTGCTTAACCACAGATGTGAAGTGATGAAAAAAACCTCCTCTTAGCATTTACATAAATACATAGGCTGGGATGTTTAACAAGGAAAATTCTTGCAGATGGTGAGAATGACAGCCAACCATTGCAGGGAGTTGCAGGTTCCTCCTGGTTCATTGCACATGCAAGTATCAGTATTTCAGCTGCTAGAATCTATTGCCTTAATTCTTTTTTTCCTATGAAGTTTTAACTAAAAAGGGAAGACTAATGTTCCAGTATCTGTGTGGTCAAACGATTAACTCCTTCTTATCTGGGTTACTCTGCATGTAAAGTGCTTATGTGACAGGTGAATAGGATGTGCTTTCAGACTGACTGCCAACAAGTTTCTCGCGCTAGACATCCAAACGCCACCAAAATGACAAAATGTTCCAGACGTGTCATACTTACACGTACATGTGCTACAAAGGCTGCTAATATCAGAACAGTTCAGTCTGTGAAATATGTTGGCATAGGAATGCTTTCTTTTCTTTTTAAGAATCTTTTTAAGAGACTCATTTCTATAGTGCTGTGTGTCGCTCAAACTTTCTATGCACTAGATAGTTTTTAAAAAAAACCAAGAATTAATTGCTTGGCTTGAAATGTAGTGGAATAACTCAAGAGAACTAGGCTTTTAAATGTGACATAAATCAATGGGAGCCCTAACTTGGAATTTTCTGCAAGCAAGAAGCAATCAATGCACTTGGAAGGGTTGTCTTCAAAAAGCACCTTACTTCAGACTCTTAGAACAGCATCTATGACAAAACTAGTGTTTGGGGTTTTTTTAAAAAAATTATTTTTGTCTTGTTCTTTCTACCATGCTTTCACTGCAAGTCTGTGGTGTGGATGTTTTCAGAATGGCTACCTAGTGGTTGTTCTGTTTTGATGCTGTGTGTTGTGGAGGGTGGGTTTAAAGGATCTAATGCTTACCAAATTAACTCTAGCTTTCAGAGAAAACTGCAGGTCTTTGTTCTGTGCTTGCTAGTGTTGCAGTATAAGGCACGGTTTCGTTTCACATGGATTGTTGAAGAAGGCTCCAGCTGGTACTGGAGCCTTCTTCAACCAGGGTACAAGGGCTTCCCAGCCAGTCCCTGGATGCCCTGCCACTAGCAATGCAAGTCTCTGAAGCACAGTCTAGCCAGAGCATGAGGTAGGTGGCTTGGGACAAATCTTCCCCAAATAGTTGAATGTTAACTGGCCTTTGTGCTGCCAAGTGGTGTTGCTTCTCAAGCTGTGCAGCTGATAGTGGCTGTTGCTGCTGGGGTCAGGCTGCTTCCAAGTAGGAGGGCAGGTAGGGTGACCTGAGCATGTTTGCCCCAAAATACTGCAGGACGGGCTCCTCTCTTGCAGATGCTGTGTGAAGAAGTGTTGGGGAATACAGTGATTTCATTGAGTGGCTCAGGGAGGGAAGTATTTTGAGATGCATCGATACAATTTGACCAGCATCATAAATCTTACTGCATCTTGATGGCTGCTTGGAGAAGTCTGTGGTGATTGAGACCTCCAAAGACATTCAGTTCTGTGCCAAATCTTACAGGGAGGCCATAAAATACTTTTTTTTTCTGCCTACTCTGCTTTCTACTTACAAGGCGATAGTTTTTACCCTTTGAGGCACCTTGATGCTGTAGGGGAGCACTGTGTGTAAGTAAGGTTGGTAAAACCCCAGTTTCTGTGCTTATGAGAAGATAGGCCAAATGCTTTCTCCAAGGAACTGAAGCTCTTCATGTCCAGGACCAGGATGCTTTTTCCCCTTTTGCTTGGTTTGTAGTAAATGCAGGGAGCACTGGCAATCCAAGCACCCATTCTCTGCTTTGAGTTGCACAGGGAAATCCTAGATGGGTGAGATGAAATTGAATACGTGTTGTTGTAGCTGGACAGTAACAATGGTGAATTCAGCACATTATCCTTCCTGTGCAGTCTGATGTTTACACGTAGTCACTACCCATATTGGGGAGCTGGGCTGCTCAGCATTACTGCAATTTGTAAATGGCTTCATTTAGATGTCACCAATGAACTAATTTATGGAAGCTGTAATTAGTGATGATGGGACTGCAGGTGGAAAGCAGTAAGTGGTGACATTACTTAGTGACTTCATGAGGGATTTTGAGTGTCCAGCAGCCGGCTGCTGCATGTAAGGGAAGAATGACAGCAAATGAGGGAAAACAAAACAAAAACCCAAACAACAAGAAAACATCAGAAAAAAATCAAAATACATCTGGGAAGCTGGATGGAAAATGAAAATCTTCTGAGCAATGGATAACCTGATTTTAGGTGGTTTTTTTCCAAGCAGAGGGTCATGATGTAGCCATGCACATCCTGTCACAAATGTACTGAGTCAAGTAACTTCCCACTGATGTCCATATTTGTTATTCCTTTGAGGATACCAGTTGATCTTTGGGAAAGTGAGCTCTGTGGAAAGGTGTGTGCCCTAAGCACGCCTTGCCAGACTGATCTAAAATGCCTCAGTTGGATACGGCCTGGCCTGAGCACCCCTAATGAAGAAATTATGTGCATGAGCAAGGAATGGAGATTAGCCTGTCTTTAAAAGCAGGGCTTAAAATGATTGCTTTTTCCACAGATTGTAGTTTCCATTCCCCAAGGTGCCTACCCCCTCGTACTTGTAGTTCTGTGTACTGTGGCCAGTCTCATTGCTGGGTGATGCTCCCTGGGACAGTACAGGCTATGATGAAAAATGGGCGGGTGGGGGGTTGTAGGAAAGAAGTACGGTGCTGTGTTAGCCGATCCTCCCTGGAGTATGTATTCAAAGGGATGTATTTACTTGCACATGGGTGCCAAGTTATATCTGCAGAGATATCATATCATGGTTGTTGCACAGTTCCTCTTACAAGTTGTTGGATCTGGTCCTTGTTTGTGCTGCTGCACAATGAAGGGAAAACCTAAAGAAAGGAACAAAATAGAGCATGAATTGCAACCATTGGCTGCCAGTGGAGAGCTTTTTCAGCTTCCTAAGGTTGTGTAAACTGATTTTCTGCCTTGTGAGTTGAGGTTCCTGCGACATCCATGGAAATATGTAAGAAATAGCTCTGTGCAGCAAGATAAGCCAACCTAAGGACTTGAGATGGAAACTGCCCAAAGGCAGTGTTCTGGGCTGCTTGTGTGAGTTTACTCATGCAACAGGCCTAAGGAGCCATGTGGTGAGTGCCAAGACTGTGTGCACAGGAGTGATGGGAAGAGGCAGTCTATAAAAAGACTATTTTGCAATTGCTGTGCTTTTTATTTTATGTTTCTGGAGTATCTCATTCTATGTGGCCTCTAATGAACTCTTGCAATAGTCACAGTGGGGGGAGATGTGACAGTTCAAATAAATGATCACTAATAACATGCTCTTTACACTAAATGAAATAAAAAGAGTACCTGAAGGAGAGTAAGAGAAGTATCTTGAGGGGGTTTGTGGCAGAGGTGTTTTTTTACATGAAGGCCATCCACCGTAAACCATCCATGGCAAGCAACCTTTGGCCAGTTTCATAAGCTGTATTTTTGCTGTGCAAAGGGAAGGTATTGCAACACAAGCCTGTGATGGCAAACTTGCACAGGACAGGCCTGATGGAGGAAGGGAACCAAGCACAACAAGTATTCTTTTATCCAGGAGGATGGGACTACCTTAACTGCAAAGGTCTGCTTTCTGGAGATACTTTCTTGGGTCCGTCCTGTTTGGCTTTGCTGGTGACTCTTGCTATGCCAGCTGGAGTCAATAGCTCTCCTGTGCTTACTGCATTCTTGACCCCAATTAGAGGGTGGTACATCTGTGGGTTGGGCTGTGTTACACCACTCTTCTGGCATAATGTGGCTGAAAAAGCAGAACATGCACCTTGACGTATTTCTATTGCAGCTCCAAAGTTTGAGAAGCGCATCTGTAGCCTCCCAACTGCTGAGTTGGGCTGGAGAAAGGGAATTCCTAACCTGGCCCTGCAGTTGCATGCTTGGTAACTTTCCCTTTTCTTGCATGTTAAATCAGCAGTTTTCTTCATAAAGCTCCATTCCCTGGACTCCTGTGGTTAAGGCTGAAATTGCTTTTCTATTCAATTAAAGAAATACCTTTTAAGTAAAAATGGTAGAAAGAATGGAATGAAGTAACTATATCAGTCTTTTCAGGTTAATTAGGAGAAATTTTTTGAGCTACACCCAATGTTTAAAATCATGGGAATATGGGAAATTATTTCAGCATCTCTTTTGTCCTAATTGCAGAGTGAAAATAATTAAGTATTTTTCAATTAAATATTGAACTTCAACTCTGATTCTTTAAATTGAATTTCATACTTAATTTTCTTACAGAAGTATGAAATGCCATGTCTTTGATCAGGTAAAATTAAATTGGCATCTGTCTAAAATGCTGCTTTACCATACAAGTCAAACAAAGAAAACATGTTTTGTTTCAGATTTTCCTGTGCAAACGTCTTTCTACTTGTATTTTGCAGAAATAATTAAATAACTTTAAGAGAAGTCCTCGATCAGTTCTGTTGGTACCTGTGATTCGAGGCTCGGCATGGGGCTTCTGACATTGTAACATGACCCAGAACCTGATTTAAATTGTGAAAATCATGCTTAACAAGCAGTTGATATGATTTAATCATGTGTTGGCTAATAACAAATCAGTATTTGTGCTGCCTAGGTTGTCTGAGAGCTGCAAATTCTTAAAAATGAAGCAGTGCTTGGAGTGGCCACAAAATGGAGCAAACCCCGATGCGCTAACCAAAGAAGCAATGCTGATCTCTTGCAAAAACCTGTCCTTGGAGGGAAGCGAGCAGCAGCGGCGGTTTGCAAGCTGGCATTGCCATGTCTGCATCCTGTCAGAGAACGAGAGAGAGCCCAGCACAGGCATAATCAGTTTAGTATTCCCCTTGGGTTGTTATAAACAAAATCAATATGTACTAATGACTGCAGCAATAAATTTCATCATGCTTCATATGGTAACATTCTGCACTTACCCAGTTGTTGGTTTGACAGAGAGCAATAGAATTTACCCTTTTAAAGTTGTAAATTACTATGAAAATGCTGAGCCTCACGGTAAAATACATTCATGGATGATTTTAAGCTTAGAAAATATTGGTAATACTTTCACTAAGCATACTATTAAAATAAATAAATAGTATTTATTGCTTGGTTTCCCAGCTGCAGCTGGGTGAAGAAACATGGCATGCATGTTTATCATGCTACTTGTGGTTTCATAATGTTTATCTAAAATTGATTCTCAAAGAAGCCATCTGAGCAGCTTATTTTTTCACATATCTGTCCAAAATAATCTTCTTCCAGAACAGATTTCTAGCAAGTAAAATCTTGATTATTTAGTGCTCTTTAGTTTTTATTTAGAAATTTCCTCTTGCCTTTTTTTTTTTTGTATGCCAGCAGATAAACATTTGGAAGTTGGATTAAGTGTTTCAGCCCTGAATGAAACATTTGAGATTTTTTGCTCATATTCCAAACTTCAACACTCAAAACTTTTTTCTGGAAAGAAATGGAATGCTGAATTTACAGGAGTCTCCCAAAAAGTAGAAATACAGATATATTTTTTTTTCTATGTCTGCTAACAAATGTTTTTCTCTCTTAAACTTTGGAGCCCAGAAAGAGACAGAAAATCCAAGTGCTTTGAATTATACACTTATTGAAGTCCATCCACCTGAGAGAACCCTCAAGAGTCAGTTTTGGATAGCTCTGAATTATATTGCAGTCATCTTTACAAACTTCACTGAGCCACGCACACTGTTGGCCCTTGAAAGGCACTCTTAAGACACAGGTGTACATAATGGCTCTGGAAAGAATCTAGATAAAGCACAGGAGAAGAAATAGATAATTGCTGTTTTTCAATGTTGAAGTTAAGTTTTTCAAAAGCATAACTGGCTGTAATCTGGTTGCCTTTGTATAGACAAGTAGTACTGTTTAAGAAGCCTGGTGCTATCTGAGCCATCCTTGTGGAGGGGCAGATCCACCTGAAAGATCCCCTGCAACAGGCTCAGCTCGAGGCCTGACATCAGTTTTAGAAGTTTATCTAAAACTCGGTCATTATGCTCCTAACACAACTTGGAGAGAGTTGTCTGTGTGTGAATGATCTGGGTTTTCTGTGCTTGAGGGCGAATGAGGTCTACTCCCCAAGTCTGCTTCTCCACAATAAAAATTTCTCATTGATCTGGAAATAAAGCAAACTGCTAGAAGCCACAGTCTGAGTGTGTATTATAGCTGAGAATAAATCAAACCTGCCATAGCATTGGCAAAGACCAAACCTGCCCTGCTGACTCAAATTCTGTGCAGTATGGCAGCACAGCATTTGGTCAAAGAAGGCGAAATCAAGCGCAGATTAATTCTTTGGCAGCTGCAACTTTGTGTAGGGAAGGGGGGAAGTCCTGTCTTGTTGTGGTGCTTCACAGCCAGCTGTGTGCTACAGTTTGGCTCTGTAAAGCCAGGCTTGTGCTACCCAGATGCAGGAGGCTTGCTGTTGTAGGGGCATCGTTTCTGCATTTCCTCACCACGTGTGAATAAAAGGAGATATGAGTCTGTTACCTTATGCTGCATTGCCACTGTCCCATACTGTGAGGACCTCTGTGGTGCTCAGCAGTGAACCTTTTGGATTTGAGTCCATCCTGGAGAAGAGCAGTCATGAGGTTGCAGTAGAGCAGAACTAGCAGCATCTCATTTAAAGGGCTACTTACTGCGAACGCTGCAAACAGCTGAAGGCTGACATCTGGGTTGCAATACATTGCTCTGAGTTTCTTCAAGTTAAGTTCACTGATATAGAGAAGACCAAATATGCAGACACAAAAATTTAAGTCCATTTTCCTTATAGTGTCCTGGTTCTGAAACTATTCCTAACTTAGGTGTTGTACTGTGCTCCAGCATCCCAGAAGAGCCATAGTTCATCAGTACCACTCATTCTGCATGCCTCCTTTTTCTTTCGTGTGCTGTACACACGGTACTACTTGAGAGGTGCTGCTACCTCACTCCTATTTCCAGGTACTAACTAGTGGCATTTCTGGGAAGGCTGTGCGATTTTTTTTTTCCCTAATATGTGCATTGCTGCGTTAGGCAGCAGGTGCTGTATTGGATAGCAGATCTGTATTCTCCGAGATGATAATATTTTTCAAAGAGAACAAGTTCATGTGCCCATTTACACAAAAGCTTTTCTTTCCTTTCTGCATTGTTTCAACCTAAAATGAACAATGTTTGCAATTGAAAGAGCTAGATCTGCAGAGGGGAAAAAAAAAAACCCAAACAAAAAACATGTCAAAATCACTACTATCCTGAAAGGAAACTGACGTCACAGTGGCCCTGCACCATACACTTGTCTTAATGGTGAATCTTTCCAATGCTGCAGCTCCTGAGCTTGGGAACATAAGGGCAGAAAGGGTGCAATGTATGCAACTGGACAAACATCAGATTTGCAAAGATCCAGTATCTGATGTGAGCCTTTGCCTCTGTCTGAGGCTGCACTGCAGTGAGATGCTTTGCTCTTGGGACTGGTTGAGGGGACTAGGAGAAAGAGGCGCGGGGGTGCCTGTCCTTGCCATAGCTTGCCCTGACATCCCTTCCCGCAGACATGAGCTCAGCCTCAAATGAGCCTCAGGGCGACAAATGGGCAGCATGAGTGCAGCTGCCTTCTGCTTAGGGCAGTCTGCTTCTCCCCAGAATATGTTCCCTGCTTCCATCACTGGACTGCTGAGCCCCTGTTGGCAAATGAGCCTAAATGTGCTATTAATGATGGACTGGGGCTTTTCCTGGGCTAGAGATGGAGGTCTGTAATTTTTTTTGGGGGGGGGACAGAGGCATTCTTAGTGCTGTGGTTTACACTGCATAATATGTGCTGACATCTCAGCGCTGCCCTTGAGCTGAGCTTTGCTGTTCCAATGGATCACGTGTAGCAGGATGGTGACTTTTTACAACCCTGTAGGGAAGCTGTCCATTTTCCATGCAAGCTGAGGCTCAGGCATGAATAGAGAGTCAAATGTTGCTCGGTGTGGCCGCGGAGAAGCATCCCTTGTCAGACCGCAATGGCTGTCTGGGTCAGACTGGTGCAGCCAGGCTCCTCAGGGTGCTTGGGCAGGGCATGAAGCTCCTCCTCTTCTGCTGGTCTGTAGCTGAGGGATTTCCTGAGCCACAGGTAGCATCTCTGTCTTTTCTAAACTGAATGAGGTTTTTCTTCCCTTATTTTCTCAAATTCCCAGGAAGTTTTTGGCGTCCATAGTATCCCGTGGCTCAGCTGCACAGCTCAACCACACATCTTGTGAAGAAATACCTCATTTGGTCTGCTCTTGAACGTAATGGCTTTTTTATTTCATTGAATGGCCTTGAGTTTTTACATCAGAAAAGGCTGGGCCATCATTCCCCACACCTTCTTCATGCTGCTCATTTTATAGACCTCTACCATGTTGTATATTCCAGGCTGGAGCTCTATTCTTTTTAAGTTCCTCTCTACATAGAAGCCACTTTACTCCTTTAACCATTTTTGCTGCCTTTCTTTATACCTTGTCTAGATATACTGTAATTTTTGGACACGTGAGATGAGTTCTGCTTGTGCCATGGATTTGCATGGTAATACCAGGATGTTTCCTCTTTCATTCTCTGGCACTGTCAAAATGGGAGGACTGTGGGATTAAATAAAATGGTGCTTCAGGGTTTTAACAGGTTAGCCCCATCCCCAGGCTGTAATTTTCACTGTCCTCCACTCCAAGGTACATTTTCTTGTATCAGAGTCCAGCTGTTTTGGAGTACTCAACCATGGGGCAGACCTGCCTGAGAGCCCAGCAAGTTTCTAGGAATCGTGTTTTGGAATCAACAGAAACATTCCTCTACTTTTCACATGTAATATTAGGACAAGCAGCTGTTTCCGGGGACTGAGTGGAGAAAAGAGCTGCTGTGTGAGGGAATAAAACAGAAGCGTGATCTGTCCTGTCGCTTTCTGCCTCTCCCTGCTGTAAGGGCCTGAGTGGTGTTTTCTCAGGAGGCAGAGAGCAGCTCACATCTGCGTTCTTGTCCCTTGCCTCCCAAATTCACCACCCTGCAGCTGCATCAACACAAAAGCAAATTGCCATCTTCTACCCTGATCCTTCAGCTAAAAATGTCCTTTGCAAGTCCCGTGTCAGCCCTGCTATACTTCATGCTGAAGAACTGCGTCGGGAAGGGACAGGATCAGACAGCATATTACATTTCTAGTTTGTCAACTGTCTCAAGGCTGTCTGCAAAAATTAGTGTAATATCATAACTTGTCTGTATATGTGTATAACATTACATCCCACAAAACAGTAAATTGCATTTGCGTTAGGATATGAAGCTGCTAGCAATGCCTATGTTAATTTTCCACAGTTTATTAAGAAAATCATAACAATGCACGCTATTTATGCGGGTTGTATTCAGAGATTTATCTCCCTAGTAATGTATTAAATTAGAATGGTGACATTAGAGACATAGATTAATGTATTAGCATTTCTACTGTAGCTTAGAGTCAGGATTATATCACAAAAGGAATTAATTTTGGGGTCTCTTCATAGATCTATTTTCAGGGCTGTCCTTCACTGGTTCATTGTCAATCACAGTCACCTGGATAGATTCATGTCTCTGTCACTTTTCTTCTTGTTACGCTCTTTGCTATAAACAATGGGACACTGGGAATTTGAATGCTTAGCAGACTCTGGGAAAATAACTTGTTCTACTGCTTTAAACCTTGCTTATGGGAGTTACTTGGCCAATAGTTCATGTTTTTTCATGTCTGTTGCAATAATCTTGATAGCAACATCATAGGACATTGAAAAGGCAACATCCTCCCATTATGACTCTTTCCCTAAATACATGTGAGAGAACAAAAACCTTATTTTTTGAACAAAGGTTAATTGGCCTCTCATATTTGAAAGCTTGCATTACCTGTTATGTCAATAAATAAATTGAACTTTTAAAGAGTGTATAGTATAAAATGACAACGAGAAGAATTTACCCTGTGCCTTTTGGACTAGTTGTAAGATTGGTTGCAATGTAAGCACTTCGAGGTTACCTCTTGTCTGATCTGTTGCTAAAAAACCAGGAGATGTTTCCCACAACATTGATCCTGACACAGTTTTCATATGGGAGTAATGTATTGACAAAACACTTTGGAGTGTGCTGCATGAGTCCTGTTTCTGGGTCAAGGTTTCGGTTTTCATACCATAAGCTAGGACTGCAAGTGAAATTTGGCCCTTTGATGAGAAACGGTGAGGGAAACCCACATGTGCTGTCTGTCCCTCTCCAGTCTTCCCTTGGAGAATAAACAGCATCCTTCAAAAGTTAGTCTTAGATGTGGGAAGCCAAACTGCTGTTTTTTTACCATGTGTGTAAACAATTTTATTTACTTTTTTTGCAAGATGAACTCAGATTGCTCATTTCCATCACTGAAGTGTTGGTCCTCAGAAAATTGGCTTTTCTTTAGTACTAGGCTGTGAAAGTGCCCTTCTTCTTTCCTCAGTGCTCTCCCTGGGGAGACCTGAGCAAGTCTGGTGGGCTGAACTGAGAGACAGAAAAATCTCCTAGGCTTTTCTGCATATGTATCTGGCCTTTCCTGTCATTTGCTGGACTCCTTAGCTGTCCTGAATATAAAGGTGTTGAGGCAATGACTGTCCTTTGTGATGTTTGCCCTGTGCTGATAGCAGTGATGCCCAGCTGCTATCCACAGAGCTCCCTTACAGCAAAATAATATGAATGTAAATGTGATTACTTCTTTCTCTTTTTTTTTTTTTTTCTCGTTTTTCCTTTTTCATGCAATAAAATACTGCCAGTGTGAAAAGATCTGATGGAAGTAGGAGATGAATGATTTGACTTTAAAGCTCTGTGGCATTTTTTGGATGCTATAATTTCAATGCAATGTTGAATGTTTAAATTACAGAATAAATTAATTAGTATCTTAGATGCCACTAGGATTTTTCTTTCCTCCATTTATTTTCTAACCAAGTCTAATTAAACCAGATTAATTGTACAGAAAATTTCAGAATTCCTTATTCAAAATAGAAATATCTGTTAAGAAAATGTTCTTGATCATCTAGAATACTGTGTCCCAAGTCACTTAATATTCCAGTGACGTTTCACCCACAAAAACTTTTGCTTTCAGTGGAATTCTATAGGAATGTGAAAAATTAATAAGTAATTAGCCAATATTGTTGCATATGCTGAAATATTAGTATGTGCCTTAGATTTAAAGACAGTTGGAGTTCCTCTTGTTTTTTAAGAAGGAAAACAATGACTTAAATATGTTAATCCTTAGTTGATGTTCTTCAGATGCAAATGTACATGTACAGATTGTTCACATGTGTGGTGAGTTGACCCTGGCTGGATGCCAGGTGCCCACCAAAGCTGCTCTAACATTCCCCCTTCCCAGCTGGACAGGGGAGAGAAAATACAACGAAAAGCTTGTGGGTGGAGACAATGACAGGGAGAGATCACATACCATGTCCCATCACGAACAAAACAGACCTGACTTGGGGAAAATTAATTTGATTTACTACTGATCAAATCAGAGTAGGATAATGACAGTAAAAACTAAATCTTAAAACACCTTCCCTCTACCCCTTCCTTCTTCCCAGGCTCAACTTTACTTCTGACTTCTCTACCTCCTCCCCTTTAAGGGATACAGTGGGGCAGGGAATGGGGTTGCAGTCAGTTTATCACACATTGTCTCTGCTGCTCCTCTGTCCTCAGGGGGAGGACTCCTCACACTCTTCCCCTGCTCCAGCGTGGGGTCCCTCCTACAGGAGACAGTCCTTTGTGAATTTCTCTGATGTGAGTCCTTCCCACAGGCTGCAGCTCTTCACAGACTGCTTGAACATGGGTCCCTACCACAGGGTACAGTCCTTCAGGAACAGACAGCTCCAGCATGGCCTTCCCACAGAGTCACAGCCTTCTACAGGCACATCCACCTCCAGCACGGGGTCCTCCACAGGCTGCAGGTGGATATTTTCTCCATGATGAACCTCCACAGGCTGCAGGGGCACAGCCTGCCTTCTCACCGTGGGCTGCAGGGGAGTCTCTGCTCTGGCACCTGGAGCACCTCCTCCTCCTCCTTCTTCACTGACCTTGGTGTCTGCAGAGGTGTTTCTCTTGCATCCCACTTCTCTCTCCTCTGCAGGTTTTCCCCTCTTAAAATGTTATCCCAGAGACACTACCACCGTTGCTGATGGGCTCGACCTTGGCCAGCAGCAAGCACGTCTTAGAGCCAGCTGGCATTGGTTCTTATGGGACACAGGAGAAGCTTCTAGCAGCTTCTCACAGAAGCCACCCCTGTAGACCCTCTGCTACCAAAACCTGGCCATGCAAACCCAATACAATGTGTCCTTATAATTTCAGCATATGTCATTTCTAAAACAGCCATTTAAAGAAAAGTCAACAAAAATTCTTCCAACAACCCAGGATTTCCTGAAATTTTTCAGTCTTGCAGAGATGCTGGTCTCATTTCCCTAGTAATGCTGCTTGAAGTTTGCAAAATAGCAATGCAAAGATCAAGTTGTGTGTTTGCTCATGATAACTCTTGTTAACAGGTCTTGATGAAGCCAGTCACCACACCGCCAACTGCATCTGTTCCAACGAATACACATAAAGAATCACAGAATCATCTAGGTTGCAAAGGACCTTGAAGATCATCTAATCCAACCCTTAACCTAGCACTGACAGTTCCCAACTACACCACATCCCTCAGTGCTATGTCAACCCGACTCTTAAACACCTCCAGGGATGGGGACTCCATCACCTCCCTGGGCAGCCCATTCCAACGCCCAACAACCCGTTCTGTAAAGAAATGCTTCCTAATATCCAGTCTAAACCTTCCCTGGCACAACTTGAGGCCATTCCCTCTTGTCCTATCGCTTGTTACTTGGTTAAAGAGACTCATCCCCAGCTCTCTGCAACCTCCTTTCAGGTAGCTGTAGAGGGCGATGAGGTCTCCCCTCAGCCTCCTCTTCTCCAGACTAAACACCCCCAGTTCCCTCAGCCGCTCCCCGTACGACCTGTGCTCCAGACCCTGCACCAGCTCCTTCACCAACGCACGCTGCTGGCTCCTGTTCAGCCGGCTGTCAATCAACCCCCCCAGGTCCCTCTCTGACTGGCAGCTCTCCAGCCACTCCTCCCCAAGCCTGTAGCGCTGCTGGGGGTTGTTGTGGCTATACTTCTCGCTAGTGAGGCTGTTGAGTGTGTTCAGGGGTTGTGGTTTGTCAGTGAAGTGAGACATGTTTGCTGCTTGCACAGGGGCAAGCTGGACCTGAAGCATGCAAAAATAGCTGCAAACTGCTGTACAGTTTTGAGTTCCCTTTTCTTGAGCTCTCTGCCCTTCTGGTGCCCTCAGAGGCTTTTGGGAGGGCTTGGGGCTTGTCTGCTTTGCAGCTTCTTCTCTGCTGCTGTCAAGAAGCTCCAGTTTTCTGTACATGGATGAATACCAGCAGCACCTGAAGAGACATAGTAAAGGAAACGCAGCCTTCAGAGGACTTGCCCCAGGTACCGGAGCAAGTGAGGAAGGGTATGCATCGCTGCAGTAACTTTGGTAAGGCTATGAGGTGGTGTTTATAACAGTGTTTGGCACTGCAGGACACTTCAAACTGAGAGCAGATATTTAGAGCTTTCCCATGGTCCTGTGATTTTCAGTCTTTGCTCTCTGCTTCAAGCTGATTCTTTGGAAAAGATAGAGATTAAAATTATTCAACCATTTCTAGAAACATGGCTAAGGAAAACAGGAAATCTATTCCCTGTGCATCCTCCCCCATTCTTGGTGAACCCAACTATATCACGGGCATTTTCATTTCTTTAAAAAAGTCAGAGAAAACCTCTAACTGTAATTTCATCTCTGGCAAGATGAGATAGCCTTAAGGTAGGAGTAAATGTTTCTTACAGTCCTTACCAGGTTTCCTTTCACAGTACGCAGTGCCAGTCTCTGTGAAACAGGGTTTTGGGCTCAGGGCCTGCAGTTCTGAATGAAGATGCTGAAAATGAGTAACTGGCAATGTGAAAGGGCCCTTCTGTGTGTGTAAATATCCTCGGTGCACTAAGCGACAGTGGGCAGCAGCGTGTGCCCTAAGTGTGGCAGCTTGGTGTAAGCCGTGTTCTTCTCCCCATGTATCAGTATTGTGGGACTGTATCACACCCGGTCACCATCATTTGATATCACTCATGCTCATCTCCAAGCTTTGTGATGTATTTCTGAACACACAGTGACTATTCAGGTGCCTTCTCCAGCCTCAGTAAGCAGTGAAGCTGCAGTTGGCAATACGTGAAACGCCAGGGCCAGGTATCTCATCACCCAGAGGGAGCCTAGTACCTTGCCAACTGCAAGAGCTATTAGGCTTTTTCATAGGTTAATTCATGACTTTGCAGGTTCGTGTCTTCGGGTGTTTGTCTGTAATCAATCACACAACTTGCAAAGGAGGTGATGACCACTGACCTGAAGGCTCGAATGTGCTGGAGGTGATCAGGCTGCATCCTGTCATCTCATGACACCACCGAGTGACAGCCTGGGACAGCTCAAGCATCCTGCCCAGGCTGCATGCTTTCATGTAGTCAGATGAGATGACAGCCATAAGCCAAGCAGCACATGTTGATGATCCTTTTTTTTTTTTTTTTTTTTTTTCCTCCCCTTCCTTCGTTCTTTCTTTCTTTGCCTTGAAAAATACATCATGGCTCTGTTCCCATATGCCTCAAGTGTTCAAACATGATCGAAACATTCTTTTGGAAGTCTTGTCGACCTTACATCTCCATAAATTACTGCTGGTTTCATTGCTTATCTCTTTTGGCTAAATTTCTCAGATTTTTCAAAGGCACATGCTTGACTGGAGTCAGTTTGCAATTTAAATGGTACTTACTTTAATTTAAATATCAGCAGACTCATGTGGGTTTATTTAGTGTGTATGAAACGATGATCAAGCCAATACGTCAAGCAGCTCATCCCAGTCACTCAGTGCTCCCAGCTGAGAGTTTATCTGACCTGTGTTGGTTCAAGCTTCGATTTCTTTTGTATCAGAGAAAGTTGTTGATCAAAAATGCTGATTCATCTTTGTCTTTATTTTTCCTTATGCTCCAGAAGACTTCTGATTCAACGTAAATGGGATTTATAGTTTATCTGGAGAGAACCAGGGAAAATTATGGGTTGATTTATCCCTGCACGGGATACTGCTGATAAAACAGGCCTGAGTTTGCAATGTTACCTCATGGGTTTTGGATGCCTGACTCAGCACACCAAAGAAAGGCCTGATCCTTGTCATAAGTGCCCCTAAATTTGGGCCCTCGGAGTTGGTATTCATATTTGAGGATGCTATAATTCCCAATTCTTGTATGAATTAGGAATTTGCTTTTGAAATTGGGCATCAACCAGAAGTGACAATTTTTGTTACTTTGAGCAGATGCTACTTGCAGACTGAGGATCCCAGTAGTGCTGATGAAGGTAGCACCAAAAGAGGGTCAAGAATGAAAAGACCATGATAGGCTAAACTGTAATCTAGTTTAGGGAGAAATCTTTTGGTTTTCTTTTTTTTCTATCCAGAAGCAGATTGAGCTTCCTATAAAGTTTGTGTCTTTATTTACATTTCTTCAGGCAACAAAAGCTGACCTACAATGCCACATAGTCTAAGGGACTGAGCCTGAGTCTTGCTCATGAGTCAGGGTGAGGAAGAAAAGCGATTGACTCTGTGTGTGATCTTCTGAATGGGAAGTTGCTGTCTATTTGAACCCTTGGATGGTGTAAGAGCATAAAACCCTCAAGCTCAGAGTATATTTAGGGTGGGTTTCTGATTTGGGCATAAATAACCGACAGATCACACAAGTCAAATATGTATTCCTGAAGAGACTTAGGATGAGCACAAATAATGTCAGGGCTCTTGTGTGTCATGTGCACAAGATGTGTGATTAAAACTAAGGAAAAGGCTGGTAAAGCTTAGATCTGAAGTGGTGTATCTGTAACAGCAAGCAGAGAACTGTGAAATTCTCCTGCTTGGCAGCTGCAAGATAGATGGAGAGTTTACCATGCTTAAGGGACCTATGAGCATAATGTTTATTTTTTGAGGTTTCAGCAGTGCCTGATGCTCATCATCAGGAAAACCTCATTGCTAAAATGAGGAAACTACTTCAGTTCTGACCTTTTGAGTTGGCATGAATAAAAGCCAGGTTAATGAAATGCGTTGCTCCACTACCAAGTTGGGAAAAATTATCTGCTGCTCAGAAAAACAGCAAATGCCACAGAGATTTATGCAGGGCTCTGGTGTAACTTAAGAGTCATGTGAGCACTCTATACGTAAGACACTGAATTCCTATGGGGAAGTCAGTGCTTGGCTCTAGTGAAGCCCACAGTTCCTGATGTCTCAGGATGACAGATAACAATAGTCATAATAATTGTGACTTGCTTGCTAAGAGGCAGTCCATTTAGCATTTCTGCCCTTATGGCTTGCTGGCTTCAAAGCCACAATCCTGAAGTGCAGTCAGGAAAACTGCATTTGACATGGCATGTTGAAGAATGATATAATGCCAGGTGTGTTAGGCTGGCCACTAGTCACCCAGCCGCTGAGGAGCACACTGGAGTTGGCTGTTAATGAAAACACCTTGGAGCTGGCAGTGAAGCAATAAGAAACTTGGGTCCCTGTTTGCATTTCCCAGGATCATGCAAGTGTTTGTACTTTAACAACCCAAATTCTTGCAAGCGGTGATTTTAAAGCTCAAAGTATTAATGTAAAGTGGGTATGAAATTGTCTAGGCACTTCAAAGTTAATGCTTGACAAAGAAAACTGTTTGTTGGATTTCTTGCTCTGTGGTAGTGCCGAGGTGTTGGCTCTGCAGCAGTGCAAGCAGCTGGACATTGCTCTAAAAGGCAACAGGAGTTGCCTCCCCCAGAGCTCACACGTGCAAATTATGCTCAATGGGCTATTTAACACCAGTGTGCAAGCTAAGGTCTTTGTTGCTGTTTCAAGCATCTCTATGCCAATGACCACAGCCCTCTGCTAGTCTGGGAGTTTGAGGGAACTTTTTTTGCCACTATACCTCTTTGGTCTTCCTGTTGCCTGTAGGGATAAAATCCCCTGGGAGGAATGACTACTCCCAGCACATTGTAGCACTGGGGATGCAACACCAGCTATTTCCAAGCTGATACAGAGGACTCCTGCTTTTAGTGCATAGCAAGGTGTCCCAGAAGTTTAGGATTGAGTAGTTCCTGACTAGGACCTGGAATTGAAGAGATTTTTCTTGCCAGGCTTTAGCTCTGAGGAGACTGTCTCTATCCCAGAAACTAAAACTAGCTTTGTAGTTACTAAATGTGGCACTATAAGGGATGGAAGGAAGAATTCGGGGGGGGGGGGGGAATTTCAGGCTTCTTTCCCTGTGTGACTCCCCATTGCCCTCCTAAACAGGGGGAAAAAATGCTATGGCAAGACCCTTTTAAAAAGCAAATCTGGTTGTTTCCTTTGTAACCTCACTTTTCTTGCAGTAAAGTAAAATAGATTTCTGTGGCTCAATTCAGTCTAAAACAGACATCTAAGTGCCATTAGAGATGCCCTAGGGCATCACACCTAGCCTCCAGCTGCCGTCCAGAGAAACAAAGTTCTCCCGTAGCTCCTTTGTTGCCTCTGTTGGCCCCACATGAAAGTCTCGGCTCTGCGAGACGTCTTGAATGACACTGGGTGCCCAGGCAGCCCTGTGTCTCCCTCCAGCCCCAGGTGCTTGGAAGAATTGTGGCAATGAATAAAAGCCTGTAGATAAAATTTCATAGTGGATGACTTCTTCTCAGGGCCATTAGCAAGACCGAGAAATCAGACTGTATAATACAATGCAGCCTTCCACCTGAACTGAGGGACAGCTACTCTAGCTTCACAATATGTTATTTAAAGCCTGTTTTATAATAGAATTTGGTCTTGCAGTATGTATAATTTATAATATATTAAAACCCATTTCATAATATATTTTAATCTCCGATGATGAATAGCTGGGACAGTTTTGCAGGTTCTGTAATATCACTATGGCAACATCCTTTTTTAAAAAAAAAAGACAATTGAGAGATACCAAGGACTGGTCAAGGAAAAAATAATGACACTTGTCAATTTGAATTCTTTCCTGTAGTTTATTTTCTTCTTGGAAATGACATCTCTTCTCATATTTTTGCATGTATTTTCAAGAAATTACTTGCGACATCACTGAAATATCGCATCTTCTTGAGCCTTTGAGGGCTCAACTTTGAAAAGGTTTGTTTTCCGTTGCAGTGCTAAATGACTTAGCCCATCTATGAAGATGATTAAAACTCAGCAGCTCTTGGTGGACTGGAAGTATAGCTTCCATCAGATTTCCAACGTTTCTCAAAAATCAAAGCAGTGCTTTATGAGTTCAACCTAACATGCCTAACATGTTTAATTTAGAAAAATGGGACTTGTCTGTCATACTAAATGGTTGACTGTTTTTAAAAAATCAAGCTGCTTGTTTTGAAGCCTAATTTTGCCTAAGCCTCTAAATGGCAATTATTCTTTTCCTGAGCAGTAGTCAGCAAAGCATATTCGTCACCAAAGAAAGAAAAAAAGAAACCTCATTTCACCCTCCTTTACAAGTGGTGGTGGTGCATCTCTAAAATGTCATAGCAATATCTCAAAGAATTGGTATCAAAAAGCCTGAAGATTTGCAGATCACCATTTGCTTATCAGTGATACGCAGTCCATCCATTGAAGACTGATTTTTGGCATATTCCCAAACTCAGGCAGTCTCTTCCTGAAGACCTTAGGTCTGAGGACCAAACACCAACAGTGCACCAGGTAGCCTTTTGAAATATATTTCCATTGCTGGGTGTTATTCCTAGTCTCGTGCTTTCAAGTATTGGAAAAATACTTTTTGAGGATAAAAGTTTATGGCTGCAATGGTTTGTTTTCTGATTTATATTGTCCAGCCACTGAGGAGTCTTCTGTCAAATACATAAGAGCTCCATGGATGGGTTCCTGGTCAATGGGGAAGACAGTGCTGGAAACTGAGCTATGTAGGAGCTCACTTGCCCTCTGTGCTTCCTACTTGGTTTTCTTAAATACCTTAGGCCTCTACTATGCCTATCAATTCAACAAATAATTCTCCTCTCCCTTTTTGCACAGCTTCTTTTTTGTGATCCTCAGCATAACCGATCTCCTTCAGCCTCCAAATTCTTCCTTTCCAGCTGGGCCTACCCCTTGCCACCATAGGTTTTAACACTCCCTGCCCTCCTTCACTATTTACAGAGCACACTCTCTGTTTGACTACTGCTTCTCCAGTGTCTTTGGGCACCCAGTGATGTTTTGGCTGGTGCCAGGTCATGCAAACCAAGAACAGGTATTTGTTAGCCTTAGTCATGGCAGCTGATATGAGACTGAAGAATACACCCAAAATGCCTGGGGACATCCGGGCATTCATTTTTTCCCCTGTTTGTCCCAAAGCAGAACACAGATGTTGACCTTTACCTTACTAATCCATCTGCTTACTCAGGCTTTTGCTTGAGGGGTGATGGCAAATGAATTTCTGCCTATAGGGCAAATTCCAGGATGTATCCATTACCGTGCCATTGACATTTGCCAGCCGATTCTTGCATTTTCAAAGTAATTTTGTTCATGTGCCCAGGGAAATTAACAGTGAACTGTTACCAGGGTTTGAAAAGCATTTCTGGAATAAAATTTCTTTTAAACCTTCCTATTTAAGTCATTGCTTGCATAAAGCTACTGATTACAGAAGAGCAGGAATCCTCATGAGAAATAGAAGTAGTGAACTTGATGAGTTCCTATTGTGACTTATTTTATGTTCTCTGGTTATAGAAGGCCTCGTGCCACGGGCACCTCATCCATGACATGGGATCACAGTCTACTAATAATGATAGGATTTAATTTTTCAAGTTACATTGCTCTTGCAACATAACTTAAATGTGCACCTCAAATCCCATACCTAGATACGTAAACAGCAAGGAGACAGACTGAATCGTTTTCTGGTGAAGGAAAAACTTCCACAGCGATGGGAGTAGTGACAGAAATATCCAGCTTTGCATTGGGTCTGGTGCTCAGACTGCAGCTACAGGCTGTTATCTGTAAGAAAAGACAACTTTTCGTATTAAAAGACAACTTTTTATTATGAAAGTGTATGAAAATGGAGACATTGTGTCTCTTAGCAAGTGAGCTGATGCAGTCTCTCAGTTTTGGATGGTGGAGTTTTGGGGCTGATGGGATTTCTTGAATGGCTTTCCTCTCTTCTCGCACATACCTACATTTGAAAATTAAAACCAGCTGAGAGCAGCATCACATAAAGCTATTTTCTTGTTCTTTATGGAATATTAGTACTTTTTAATCCTAGGACCACTGGACCCATTCATAACCGAAACCTTTAAAGTTTATGAACTGTGAAATTAGGTGACTAATAGACAGGTGAATCATCAGGCAAAATGCCACAAAGGCCACATTCAGAGAGCTCCTTGTTCCTGTTTCTTGCATCTCTCTGTAGACAAACATTCATCTCAGCACAGACTAAGAAAAATAGCATGAAAAATTCTGCATGGCACTGAGATCCCACGTAATTGCAGGGGAATGGGATTTTCCCTGGGTCATGGCGAATACCTACTGTGTATCTATCCATTTACCTTCTCAGGGTGTCCCGCCTTGTGCCACATTGAGGCTTATCCACAGGCACATAGAAGTTTTTACTGTTTTCCTTATTTTTTTTTATTGTGGGGGAAAACCTTTGCAGCCTCTGTCTTTTTCTGCTGGAGATCTTTTTTGTTACTCCAGTCTCTGTCCTGTGAAAAGGGGTCAAAACAAGCAGGGGGCAAGGAGCTGATTTGTGTTAGGTCCTCCTGCCAGGACTATTCTGATAATAAAATCCTCCCAGATGTTTTGAAAAGCTTCAGCATTCCCTTTGATCAGAAAAGTCTGACACAGTCCCAGGAACAAAACAAAACTCAAACCAGCCCAATCAACAGCACTTCATTTGCTTACTGGAATGAAAACTCCATAAGTGATTTTGGAGTGAAGACTCGGGGGACTTTACATTTCAGTTTTGCATGTGTCCTTGCTTTTAGATTTTACACAGGATGTGATTCAGGAGCATTGAAGCGGTTGTCATCTTTATCAGAACTTCCCTCCAACTTACAGTTTCACCAGTTATTTATTGTCGCATGTGGAATAGGAGCTATGGCCAGGCTATATATCTTAGTTAATTAAAACGAACATCTGCTTAATATAATGCATAATATAAACGGTATTTCCTTTGTATTCCAGGCTGACTGAAATAATATATTGTCTATTGACCTAAGTTCCCATGTGCCTATTGAATAACCATCAAAGAGCAGACTTCTTGACATCATGCACATCCCCTTGAGGCAACATTAAAAAAAAAAAAAAATATTTTACGCTTACATAGAAGCAGGTGAGTCCAAAAGAGCAGAAGGGGATCTATACATTCCAAGAGTACAAACTCTAAGTGGTAACAGATGAATCCAGACAGTGATTATAAAGCCCAGAGCTGGTTCATAAACTACTCAGGCTTCAGTCTATAGGGTCTGAGTGTAAAACTGTCTCCGATAGGCTTGTTTTTCTGTCCTTATAACAAGAATAACTTTAGTTCTTTGTATACTTAGGGAGGATGGATGAACAGATACTGATGTTATCAAGTTGTCTAAATGCCTAAGAGGAGTGAAATCAGAACAACACACTTGAATGGTGAAACAATAAATGAATTAGGTAAATTCTTCCAGCTTCATGCAGCCAGAGCGTTCTCATCAGAACTGTCATATTCTCTGTTAATCTTGTTTGCATAACACATATTTTAGTACTTGTTTTTCCTTACAGATCCTACATTTCATGTGGGACTTTACAGGAGGAAGAGTTGGATCCATGGTCAATAATCCAGGGGATTCTTGGCTATTAACTTGCCTGTTCCTTGCTGGAGGTTACTGCTGGAGATGATGTATCATTGGGTAGACATCAGGGGCAGAAGGTCAGTTGGATGCTTTCTGCTGTACCTTGGTGCATAGCTTGCAAGCTGAGAAAAGGGTGCTCTGCAGTGCTCTGGCACTTTGATACCCGACTCCTGTTGGTTAGGAATGGAAATGGGGGTGGATCACATTGTGCTGATTCTTAATCCAGCTTCACCATGTCTCTTCCCTGTCTTTTCCCTGTGCTTTGGCTGCCAAAATGGAGAAGTGATAGGGCTAGTCATGGCTAGGGGCATGCCTAGTCATGGCTAGGGCCTTGAGCAAGCCATGATGACGGCATGAAAGCTTTTGGAGTGAACAAGAGAGGTCGGGACTATAGAGGAGTTTATTTGCAAGCCTCTCTGTCTAGATGGTTCATATAATTATTTTCTGTGCTTATCCCGCTTTACTCAACATGCAGCTGAGAGGAGTAGCTGAGCCATTTTAGACAATTTGTTGCCTCAGATGTAGGAGTGCAGGATGCTACCTCAGTAGTCTGTGCTGTGTTTGCTCTTCTGATGCTGGAAAGAGTCATCTTCACTCTCGAAAAAAAACATTTCCAACTGCCTGGCTTTGGGGTTCCACTTTAATCCTACGTGCTAATGTGCTGGTTTACTGTATTAATGCAGATTAGCTGAAAATAACTTGGCACATCAGGATTTTCTGCTCTTCTTATGCATTATAATCTCTTTGCTTTGGATGATGTTTATTACATACTGAGATAATAGGTTTAGTGCTTTTATGACCTCTGTAACATGTTCTTTTTGTGCTTCCACTCAGAACTACTCTTGCTTAGCTAACCTTTCAGCCAGTAATCAGTCGGGCACAATTACCCTGGGCACACTGGCAGCCATTTCGAGGTCTCTCTTGGGTTGAGTCCCACTGCAGATCTGCTGCAAACAAAACAGGCATTTGAACTTATTAATTTTGGCTTATTAATTTCTTTCATTGCAGCTGCAACCAACTCAAGAGCCTTCTTCAGCCCTTACCCCTGGGCTTCTTCCCAGCTGCTTGGTTTAGGATGCAGCATATGATGTTTGGGGACTCACTAGGCGAGGCTGATGGAGACCCTTGTTGGCTGCCAGAGCATTTACACCCACCTTAGAAGGCTGTCTAAGGGATTCTACCAGCATGGGCTATGTGGGCAGGCTGGCTTGTATTTATCGTGGTTGCTAACAGAGTAGTTCTACTGCATCCATATGTGTTGCTGCTGAGTTTTACGTAGCTCAGTAATCTCTCTAATCCTCTGGCCAGCTGTCCGATGGTATTGGGACACCAGAGGTGTTAAACTTCAGAGTTCCACACAGAGTCCACTTGTTTAAATGCTGCATGTTCACAGATTTCTAGGACTTTTCTTCTGTTCACCATCTGTAGTCTTTCCAGCTCTGAGCCTGTTAATGCTGCTGTTTGCTTCCATCTTTGTTTTTTCTCCCTCAACTCCCTCCTTTCATCTTCCCAGGGATGTTTCTCACAGCCTGCCTTATCTCCTCCTCTTTTGCATAGAGGATCTGAAGTTACACAGTCAAAGCCAACACTTCTGTTATTTTTTGGCAAAGCTTTGCCTGCCCTATGTTTTGGGTGGCAAACACTCAGTGGGAGCCTTGCTAGGCAGCTGGGGATGGTGAGCAGTGCTGCTGTGCCCTGCATTGTGCCTAGCTATGGTTTTCCCTAAAGACCTGCTGCTCATGCTGGCCTAGCTAAGAGCAGTTCCTTCATCTCTTTGCAAAAGTGTTTTCAGAAGGGAAAGCTTGACATGTGTCTTTGATACAGAGCATGAGCAAAGAGGAGGGAGTCAGTCTTACTAAGGGCAATTAATTCTGCTGCTGACAGTGAGCCCATGTGCTCCTTGTTCTAACTTTCTCTCCTCTTAAGATGACTTCTGCAAATGAATGGCGATTGTCAAAGCCTGTAGCTTTAGATACTATGCTACCTTTAACATTGTAGTTAATGGAGTCTCCACCATCTGTCATTGCTGGGAAAATGGCAACATTACCATCAGCTCTGTCTTCACAGGATTAAAACATGACATCAGAGGCAGTCTATGTGTTCTCTCTGGTTTATGTCCAAGGATTTTTTTTTTTTTTTTTCCCTTTTGCAGCTTGCTTCTGTTTGGGAGATAATAAGGGTCACTGTCTTCCATGTGCCTTTTATTGGGGAACAGTGCTCTTCATCAGAGTCATTAAAATAATGGATGGCCTCAGATGGTTAATTATGTCTGAAACTTTCTTGCTGTCCAGCAGCAGGAAAGCTTTCTGACATGGGATGTGGATAGAGGTGTAGTCTTACAATGACAGCCCTTCTACTGTATCTTTTAAGACATAAAAAGATGTCTTAAATGGCGTGTTGATACCACCAAACCCAGATGAACAATCTGCTTTATTTAGGTGGGTGGCACAATCAATTTGGCCATTGGGAGTAGACGGATTTCAGACTGAGAGGACAACAGCAATTCCTTGGGTACAGGGGAGTTGTAGTGGAGTTTGCAAGGCACATCGTAAATGTGGCTGAGAGAAGAAAAAAGAAATTTTTCACAGAGGCCATCATGATTGAGGGGAAAAGAACTTGGGTTCACCAAGCCCTTCAAGCTATGCTGTCAAAGAAATGCATGTTCTGATTAATCCATCACTTCTGATGACAGGTTGCATATGGTGAACTGCTTGAAATGTGATTCCTTTGTCCAAATTCTCATTCCTTAAAAGCTGGCTTTGAAAACTGTATTAGTAATAGAAGAGGCTGCTTCTGCTATTGAAAAAAATGTATAAAGCGCAAGTCTATGAAATATAGGTGTTAGCTTAATGGAGGTCAGCTTTCCTCATATAATTTGGGTCAGAATTCAAGATTAATTTGGTGGTCCTGATAGGGTCTTGCCATTTGGGAACTCAGCACTAATTTAGACACAGACCAGATATTAGGAGCTGCTGCGCTTCCCTGGTGGTAGTGGTACTGCTGAGCAGTTGCAAAACCCAGTGTTTTTGTTACCTTACTAAATTAGTACTCGTTGAGTCATGAAGTATACAGTGGCTGGCACCCAGATATATTATGTGATATCCAGTTTAATTGAAATTGCAACTTGTTTTCAAATAGGCATTAGTAATAGAGAACCACAACCAGATCACACAGTAGGATGTGTGTGAACCATGTTCTTTGGGAAATGAAGCGTCTTAAAGGTGTTTTTAAGGTCTTTCAGTTTAGTTGACTATTTCAAGTAGCATTGAAGATGAGGTCCTCTGAACTTGTTTAGGGTGGGTGAGCCTGTGACATATGAGACAAAGTCCATTTTGTTACGAGAACAAAAGAAAAAAACCTGTAGCTCACAGCTCTTTGAAGTCAGTCCATTTTTCTGTGTGTGTCCAGGTGCCTTATACATACCTTAGTAGAGCTGAGCCCCAATCCCTACCTGAAATCTGTGTGTGCTGCTCTAATTCAAATAACAACAGGTGCCTGTTTATAGGTTGTATTATAAGTAACTGAAATTACTCACATGGGTAACATTAGAGATCAAAGCTGTAAAGAACTGTGTGTATGACCAGGGACTTAGTGTTTGATGGGTGCTTATGAACTGTAAGGAACATCTGCTCTTGGTGGGTAGCAGTTTCTTTTCTATATTGAATACTGAAGTGGGTTGTCATAGCATGGAATGGGTTTCCTTCTTTTCATGTCTGTGGCTTTTCTTCCTTCCTGTTCTGATTTCATGTGGATTGAGCAATCATGATGAAAGAGCGGTAGACAAATGTTTACAGAAAAAAAGTATCTTTGTATGGTGTCAGGTTCTGTTATGAGAAGTAAAGTTTTGCAGGTTTCCACTTAAAATCATAACTAAGGAACTTTGGCATGCCAAGTCTGAGCAGCTAGCTGCATAAAATCCTCTGTCAGAAATGTCAATCAGCTGTCATCTCAGATGCATATGGCCCACTTGACATGCTGATGTGGCCAGCGTGAAGAAATCAGATTTTTCAGAAATGAACATTTAACGTTAATTTATTCTCAGGAAGAATAAATTCTTGGGCCTCACGGTTGCAAAGAGTGCCTTTCAGATGTGGTTTAAGAGTAAAGGATGGCTCCCAGAGCAAGATCCCTCCTCTGCTCCTTGGAGGGCCCAAAGCTGATGACTATACTTTAAACTGAATTTAAAAAATTTTAAAAATCAGCAAGATTTTTATGCCTGATCATTGTTGTGTCAGTGCTAATTCTGTATTTGTTGGTTAAGAAGCTTAGGAAGACTGTGTATGCCAGGGGTGGGGGTGCTGATGGGGCTTGCAGCCATGAACGTGTAGCAGAGAGTTTATTGTGTCCTTTTCTGCTCTTTGTCTTTCATTTCTATGTAGCTTTTTTGATTGAGCTGGCATTGTGCAGCATCATGGGGCCGTGAGGGGATCTGAGTCCATCTTCAGCCACATGTTTGGTAGCTGAAGACAGCAATCCCCCATGAGGCTTCTTGGCCTCAGGCTGCATAAAACCTACCTCCAGGTCCCCAGTGGCCTTGGTGGTCCTGTGGCAGGCTTGTGTTCTCACCCCCGTGTAACAGTCCCAGTGAAGTTGGGCACTCTCCTCCCCTCTCCCTTGGGACTCTATTCAGAAGAGAAACCGTCTCTGGAGGATCTGGGGCTAGGAAGGGAGACATGCTGGACTGGGAAGACGGACTCAAGCAACACTTGAAACTCTAGTTCTTTTAGTGATGACCAGAAGATGCGTGCAGGCCTGTTGAGCTAATACCTCTCTCGTGTGCCCTGCCATCTTTGTTGGAGGTCAGTCAACTTCCATAGGTTCAAAATCATCTTCTGGAAGGGTCCATCTCCATCGGCTTCCTTTCATCTTTCACATGACAACCGCCACATCATTTAGCCCATTCTTCAGGCTTTGTGGCACACCACTTAGTGTTTGAGCATACCTGATGCACCATCCCTGCCTATGCTTCCCTGCTCCAGGTCTTCCTGGCACTCCGGGAACAAGAGCCTCAATGAGTTACAGGCCAGCCCGCAAAAAATTTGCAAGAGAGTGAGGCAGAAAACATTACTTTAGATCAGTAGATGGCACACTTCTGTGTTTTGTGCAACTAATTAATTATCTAGTAAATAAGAATTGAGTATAGGCACAGCTTGCCTCGTCTGCTCTGATGTTCCCCCCAGCAAAAGTGACCACAAGGCAGGAAGAGATCTAGGTAGTCGCTGGAATGATTTGATGGGAAATACCCAACTGTTCTTCCAGAAGAGAGCATGCATGAGAGACTGAGGAAAGCAAGGAGAACGAAGCACTTAGCTTGACAACTGCATTTCGTTCCCATTCTGCACGGTCCCAAGTGCAAAGATAAGAAAACACTGTTTTTCAAGACGTTGCTGACAGATCTTGCCAGGAAGGGCTGGACTGACTTTTTACTGGCACCTTAGTGTTTTTGATCAATAGCTTCACAAATGGAGAGAGTTAATAATCTGCCATCTCACTATTTTTTTTTTAAAGTGCTTTATTTTGAATTTTTTTTGTCTTATTAATAAAAAGGGTAGTATAAATGCTCAAGGATTAAAGTAACCTTTTCAGCCCAACAATTTGGATTTATGTCACTTCAAAAGCAGTTTCCTTTGAGGAACATGAACACTGGATTAAAGCTTTATTCCAGACTGGTAATTAAAAGGCTAAATCCCATATACAGCATTACAGCTGTAATGTGACTGGAAGAGGATTGCTTATTAGAGCCCATAGGGATTTCTAATATGGCTTTGGGAACTGATAGCCACCCATCTCGTTGTGAATCCTATTACAGCAGACACCAAACCACACAGCATCGTGTTACGGCTCTCCATTGGCATGATTTTGAGCAGCTGCTACCTTGCACAGAGGAACTGCAGATTCACATTTTTCCCCTGCCAGACAAATGCTCGTGTGGATGCACCTGCATAAGCCCAAAAGACATCCCCATCTGCTACAGAGCCATTATTCCTGCCTGTAGATCAGGTTTATCACATGCATTTAGTGGACGAAAACCACACCATGGATCATGATTGCCCCTGGAGTGGGGTCGAATTACCTGACTCCTCATCTTCCAGCACAGGCCACCAAGGAAAGCTAACTACCAACAGGCTCTTGCTGGTGGCTAGTGCCTAGGAGGCAAGAAAACTGCTTCTCTTCCATTTTCTTGCTTAAATATCTCAGGAGTTCACTGGGTGTGATTTATGAGGCTAGGTTTCCTGCAGTTTGCAGAAATACTGTATCAGAGGCTTATCCACCTCTAGTTTGTAATATTCACATTAAAGCAACAGAAGCTTGCCTAGATACTGATGAGTCTACCAGCAACCATTCTTATATCATAGAAGGTCCAGTTTTAGGGCACAAATATAGCTTGACCCTGAGAACTGAGACCAGCCGGTATGTATACATAAAGTGGCAAGGCACCTTTGTATGAAAGAAAAAAGAGTAATCTGCAAAACAGAAAAAACTGACAACAAAAATATAGTAAGCCCTGGGTAAATGCCTTCCACCACTGCATCACCATCCCTTTGAGAACAAGTAATTTTTACCCATTCCCTTCTGAGTGGACTCAGGCCCCACCACTTCCTACCTTGTCCTTCTGTAGTAATTAACAGTCATTCACCATCGGGCTCCCTGAGCTAACAGTCAGTAAAGACCAGCTAACATCCTCTGCTAGGGCAACAAAGCCAGGCTTTGCTTAAACTGGATTTTTATTTACTAGACATGGAAATAACCAGCTGCACAAAACACAGGAGCATGTCATCCACTGATCACAGAATCATCTAGGTTGGAAAAGACCTTATCATCCAGTCCAACCACTAACCTAACACTGACAGTTCCCAACTACACCATATTCCTCAGTGCTGTGTCAACCCGACTCTTAAACACCTCCAGGGATGGGGACTCCACCACCTCCCCTGGGCAGCCCATTCCAACGCCCAACAACCCGTTCTGTAAAGAAATGCTTCCTAATATCCAGTCTAAACCTTCCCTGGCACAACTTGAGGCCATTCCCTCTTGTCCTATCGCTTGTTACTTGGTTAAGGAGACTCATCCCCAGCTCTCTGCACCCTCCTTTCAGGTAGCTGTAGAGGGCGATGAGGTCTCCCCTCAGCCTCCTCTTCTCCAGACTAAACACCCCCAGTTCCCTCAGCCGCTCCCCGTACGACCTGTGCTCCAGACCCTGCACCAGCTTCGTTGCCCTTCTCTGGACACGCTCGAGTCATTCAATGTCCTTTTTGTAGTGAGGGGCCCAAAACTGAACACAGGAATCGAGGGGCGGCCTCACCAGTGCCGAGGACAGGGGTAAGATCCCTTCCCTGTCCCTGCTGGCCACGCTATTGCTGACACAAGCCAGGATGCCATTGGCCTTCTTGGCCACCTGGGCACACTGATGGCTCCTGTTCAGCTGGCTGTCAATCAACCCCCCCAGGTCCCTCTCTGACTGGCAGCTCTCCAGCCACTCCTCCCCAAGCCTGTAGCGCTGCTGGGGGTTGTTGTGGCCCAAGGGCAGCCCCCGGCATTTGGCCTTATTGAAACTCCTCCAGTTGCGCTCAGCCCATGGCTCCAGCCTGTCCAGGTCTCTCTGCAGAGCCTCCCTACCCTCGAGCAGATCAACACTCCCACCCAACTTGGGGTCATCTGCAAACTGACTGAGGGTGCACTCGATCCCCTCGTCTAGACCATCAATAAAGATGTTAAACAGGAGTGGCCCCAAAACCGAGCCCTGGGGGACACCACTCGTGACCGGTTGCCATCTGGATTTAACTCCACTCACCAAAGCAATTTTTTAAAAATCAAGATCTCTGTTTTCACTTGTGATGTTGGTGCCACACATCACTGCAGTATTTGAGTATGAATGTTCTTAAATGGATTTTTCTAGTTTAAGTCTGGTTTTGTCGGCTCCAGTGTTGAGAATTTTATGGTTTTGTTGTGTCTGTAGGCATTGGATTTTCAAGGCAGCTTAACTTCAGTGATTACGGTTGACCATATTTTCAAAGAATGTAAATAATCTTTTTTATAGCAAGTACAGTTCCCTTGCTGGAAAAAATGATTTGGATACAATAAAAATGGTCATTTGAGAAAATGTCACCAGTTTCCTTATTTTCCATGTTACTTAGAGCAGTTAGGCACCCAGACATTTCTGTAAGAGCTTTAGTCCCTCTCAAGCCAGGGTTTATCTGCATGAAAGCTGCTCTGTGTCAACTTGAACTGATTCAGATTAGACTCTGCCTTGCAAACTGAGACAGGGCTACAGTCTGACAGGGCTGGGACAGGTTGGCTGTTAGGATGGCGCTCTGTGCCAGTATATCTGAAATATATCTGTAAGTGTTTTGGCTGGCATGGGGATGCTGTTTGGGGTTATTGCTGCCCTTTGATTTTTGTGTTTTTAACGTGGATAGTCAGTGAGCTTTTAACAAAAGCCAAATCTGAGCTCTCTCAAGCTCTGTTCTCAAATATAAAAATCCATTGTATAAAGAAATAGTCTTATCCCCTCTCTGTTTCTGTGTTCTTTATTGCTCCTTGTGCCCTCAATTCCCCGAGATACCAAACATATCTCATGCACAAAACGATAGCCTTCCATGAACTTGCAGAAATGGAAACACATTGTGTAGCAAGCGAGTACATTGCAGTGGTAGGTGAAGAGAAAACTTAAGGAATGGCATTTTGGGCTGCTGTTTTGTTACTGTACTGAGTTTTTTGCCAATTTGAGATTTTTATGGAAATTTCAGTCACAATATTATAAAGAGTTTGAATATTTGGAGCCATCAGAACTGCTTCTGTCCTGAACAATTACAGCAGAAAGCTCTAGTTATTGTGCCTGGCATCTGTTGCGCAAAGTGGATGTCATAGGTGCTAGGTCTGCATTTTGGCACTTGTGTTGCAGGGTAGAGGAGCTGCTTTTGGACTTACTCTGTATTGCCCCACTCAAGCAGTGTATGTCAGTAGGAGCCCTGCATCCCCCTTGGCTCCTGAACACAGAAAGTGACTTTTCAGTGCTGGTCACCTCAGGTCTAAAAAGGTCCTTGGGACTTGCTATATGAAATGGCTGTAGGAAAATGTCATGCCAGACTGATGGAGTGACTCTCTCTTATCTTCCTCCTGTGTTTACCAGGTCATTTGATGGCATCTATCTACTTAGTTGTCACTGCATTGATTCTTTGCTATTGAGGACCAATACTGTTATAAGAGCCGTACACTGTCTGTGTAGCCTGGCTAATTATAAAGGACAAAACAGGTACCTCACACAAGTCATGCACTTTTGGGGGAATAAGCCCAGCTTCTGGTCTTTGCTGATGCTGTAATTTAAAGTCAAGCAGTAGAAGCTGCAATAGCAAAGCACTTGTGCAACTGTTGCAGGCACCATCTGCTAAACCAATCTCAAAAAGGGTTTTTAAGTCAAAAGTGAAAATTCCGCACAGCCAGATTTGACTCTGATTTCCCTAAAACCTCTGTGTACCCTTCTGGAAATATAGACAGTCCTGAAAATGAGGTCTGATTGCAGTTTTATACTCCTTTCTCTGCTCTCTAAGAATTAAGAAAGACTGTAGCCCGCTGAGTCTGGTGGCACCTGCTGGGTGCCAGCTACTGCATGCTCCTTCTGGATAGGTATCTTGAGCCCAGTGGGTTGCTTTGATGCTCTCAGAGACAAAGAAACTCCGCACTGTCCCAAAGGTGTGTGGCAGAAGTCACTGCTGTCCATCTGGCTTCCAAGAAGCCAACTCTGCCCTTCAGGCGGGAAGTCAAGGACTGCGGGAAGTGTTGACTGTTTGGTCTGTAATTAAAAGAAAGGTACTTACAAGAACCTATTCATATCCTTTATGATCTCCCTCAGGATCGTTTAACTGACTAATTTGGACAGCCCAGACAACAAATGAGGACTCGGTCTCCTCTCTTTCTACAACTCTGTAAACATAATCCTTGATTGATTGGCCTCTAATACATCAGACTTAAATGAAAAATTAATTAGATTGGCTACAACCCTGAAGTGAGCTCTTCACCACTTTGTTGTTTTGTCCATTTGATCCTTTCTTCTTTGATTTATGGGCGAAGGAGAGAGGGGAGAGAAAAAAGAGGAGGAAATAGGTTTGTACTGGACGTCACTTGAAGTCAGACGGGTTTATTGAAAGCTGAGCTCTGCTCAGCCATGAAGCAAAATGTGTCCCCCCACATGTGTCATAGAGGTGGATAGGTCTAGAGAGAGCAGCTCCTCTCCCCAAAAACTATGCCCTAAGCAAAGCCCCTGCTTTGGTTTTGGCAATCTGGATTTCCCCTGGTGGCATCCACGGCTTCAGTCTGCTGGTTTGCATGCCCCTTCCCTTCAATTAATTTTTTCTCCCTGAAATTATAGGCTCAGTGCTATGGATCTGTCTTTGAAAAGGCCAATAAAAAGATGCTTTGTTGGAGGTGGCAAGGATCACCATTGCTGATTTTCACAAGTGCTGGAGCCTCTGAGAGCTGGCTGATATGATTTTGGTTTGTCTTGGAAAAATCTTCTGACTGAATACTGCATTGTCTAAACACGAGCCTAATGCATGACAGCCACCATGCTTGATAATCTCAAAGGGTGAAGTGTAGCTCATGGTGAAAAAAAAGCTAACTGCTTGCTTGGTTTGTAAATATTGTAGGATTTGGAGCAGAGTTAGATGACTTGCTAAATAAATTTTTAAAAACCCCAACAAAACACAGTGAAGAGTGGAAACAAAAAATCTGAGCTTGACACATCCAAGGGTGGAGGGCAAGTGAACAGCATATTGTTAATCACAGTCAAATTTTGCCAAAGCCTGAGGCCCAGAAAGGCAGTTGAAAAGTAGCAATATATTAAAAACAAACCAGCCTTATGGCCAGGAGGAAATAATGTGACTCTAAAGTGAGGCACAGTTGAAATGAGAAACTTCTTCTGTTATCTAAAGAGTTATTAAAAGTGAGGGCAGAAATTAAATTGAATTCTGGAGACCAGTTATATGGGCGGATATATATAAATGGTTGCCTTAGCATGGCTTTATCCTGAAACAGAAAACATGCAAGCCAGGTTTGAAAAATAAAGCTTTTTCTTTTTTTGTAAGTAGTGGAGGAAACCCAGAAGAAAATTCTCATTTGAAATAAATTACTTTGATATAAACAATGATGGCCTATTTCAGGAAAGCTTTTAAATGCAAAATTAAAGTTTTGTGTGCATATGATGTTTCAAAGCTCTGCTGCTTCCAGAAAACTCTTCATCAGCTGCCGGACACAGGAGATCAATAAGCAACACACCCAGGGTGGAGTCTTGATTTCCTGCTCAGAAAACACTTTCTTTACAAGCCATCCCTCCTGCTTTCTTCATTTCTCAGCTCCAAAGCACTATCCGAATACTAGTTTGTGTGGTTTTGAGGTAGAAACTATATTGTGTGTTCGTGTGTGCACGCATGTTTTGTGTGTGACATTTTTAAATAGACCTTAAAACAGGCTTGGTTATTCTGAGTTCACCTGACTGGAGGGGGAACCAACAAAATTCAGATTTTTCCCATTTCTGGGTCAAAGGGGTAAGCCAGGCGGAGTGGGGACTTCTGCCAGGATTTCCACAGTCCATACACTGATTAATTAGGAGGCTGGTGCCAGCTTAGGGGGCTCTATCTCACATCTCGTAATGGAAGCTTTCAAAAGGATCCTCTTTTTTTTTTTTTTTTTTTTTCCTTGCCACTACAGCAAATTTCACAACCATGGTATTTTTTCACTAAATGGAAGCACAGGTTTTTTTCCAGCTGGAGTGTGGTGCAAGCCAGCCTCACTCACAAGACAAGCTGGAAAATGTTCAGACTTCAAGCAGTGGTAACATGTATGGGGCAGGTCTGCACTCACAGCAAGGGGGGCTACATTAATGTGCACAGGTTGAGCGCCTGTGTATCCAGTAGTTTGCTTCAAATATTTTCTCCTGATTTCCCAATTTGATTACTGGATTTGAATTGGGAAGGGCTTAAGGTGTGGTTTGAAGGGTTAAAGCCTGAGATTTCCAGTCCTAAACGGAATTTTCCTTACATTGGTGCAGGCACGTGGTGCTGTGTTTTCATGTGTAATGTAAGCCTTACCTATATTTCAGCCAGTTTGGTTATCTTTGAAAAGGATAATTTCTCTTGCTGTTACCTTAGTGAGATTCTTCCTTCCGCTTCTGGTGAAAATAATGCGGCACAGACTTCTGGTTCAATTTTAGTGCTTCTCACCTGGGAATTTTCTGCTCTATGATGCCATGGTGAATTTTATTTGGACTATTTACAGGTTTCATGTGCGTTCCCCCATTTTATTATCCTAATGGTGATCTTTGAGAGTTACGAATGAGACTGGAGTGGAAAAGGAGAGTTGTTTTGCCTGAAGCCATTTTCATGTTTGACAAAGATGATGCCTTACCTGAAATAGTACCGTATGAACGTACTGCAGCTAGTCACAAGACCAAAAAGCGAATAGATATGGGTATTACTGTGTATTTTCTCATTACAGATTTCAGATTCAAATCGCCTTGACTTTTCTCAAAAATTCTGGTATTTCCAGGGAAGCAGTATTTGAACACCTCTGTGAAATAAATTATAGCAGCCCCTTCTCTGGACGGGAAAGGCCTGCCTGTGGTGAGGATGACAAACCGATACTGCAGCTGGATCACGGAGGCAAACTCTGTGCAGGGCATTGGGCACTAGAGGTATGGTGCCTGTTGACTGCACTTCCAACCACTGTGGTGTTGGTTGGGATTTTCCAAGGAGTTTGAGTTGTGTGTCTATGATATGTGGCTACTGAATGCCACTAAGTTATACAGAAGAGCCCTTCATCCTCTCTATGGTTGCAGTAACCCTTCTGAAATTTGGTTGTATCACAAGCAAGCAGAGGCAATAGCATTTCTCTTTCTGCTTAAGAGGGTGTACATAAACCATTACGTTTTCCTCCCTTTGCATCTCTAGTCAGCTTTCCTCCTAAGATCCAAATCGGTTGCTGGCCCAACTATTCAGATTTCATTTTATGTTTAATACAGTAATTTTGGTGATTTTTGCCTGAGAAAATAGCATGGGAGATACTCTTAGGAGCAGTGCTGTGAGCCCAAATAGCAGTGACTATGATTCCTGCTGCCCTGTTGCAGACTGTTTCCACAGCATTGCTGGCTCAGACAGGGAAATCTGCTATTAAGAAGACTCACCGAGTGAATAGTTTAACGCTTTCAATTTTCAGTGAAAACCACCAACAGCTTAATTGTATGCAAATGCTCATTTTCTCTAAGCTTTCATTCTCTGCAGGTTGTCTTGGGGGAAAAGTATTTTTCATCATCTCTTTTTCTCCTTTTGGGTGCTTGGCCCTATCTCTGAAGCAAATACAGCTAGGGAGGAGAAATTGTGATGCAACTTTTAAATAAATACATTTAAGAATATACCACCAAGACTTCTTTAGAAGTTTTTGGACAAATGAAATCATGAGCTTCTGAAAAGTTATAAAATGAAAAATCTTTAAAGTTAGAAAATTGTGTTGGAGAGTTTGCTCTGTGTGAATGGAATGGCCTGTTTTGTTTTTCTTTTTAGAAACAGGAAAATAACTTGTTGAAACTTTAACATGATCAAATCAGTGTCTGAGAAGTCAGGGTGAAATATTATTCCTCTTGAAGTCAATGTCAGAGTCCCCGCTGATTTCAGTTGAGTTATGAAAAATCCTTGTGGAAATTGACACATCACATTAAAGTATTCTCAACTTTTTTCCTTTTTTTTTTTTAAGTAATATATCTCATGAGCCATATACCCTGTGCTTCATCTTTTCTCAAATAATACAGCTTTCCATGAAACAACCAGGTCTGGCCATCCTTTATGTATTACATAGCTGTAAGCTTTTGCATTATTTCATTGAGAGCAATAGGCCAAATCAGATGCTTTGAAAGAAGTACATGGGTAAATTCGGGGTGACAGGGACCACATAAGCAGTTCTATGAACCCTCTGTCTTGCCAAGTACTTCTATCATTTTTAGCGTAACTATTAAACAGTACGAGGTGTGGGAACAATTTCTTCACTGCCATCTCAGAAATATGTTGGCATCAGGAGCGTATGTTCAAGTAATAATAATCAAAGGGCTGGTTATTCAGCTGGTATTCCTGTTAATGTTATTAAACCCATTTCTGAGCTGGCAGTTTATTGCTTTCTGGATGGAGCAAAAGAAGTTGCCACTCCAGCCTTAGAAAGGGCAGACAGAATAGTCCATAGATTTTGCCTAGGGGCACATTAGTGGTGACAACCTTCAACAGGAACATTATTCTTTCCTGTTAGCTCTAACACAGGCAAATATGACTGCCTGCCTGCCTGCTGTGCAGGGCAATACTGTACCTGAAAGGCAGGGGAGAAAAGATTAGTAGTCTACCATTTCAGACCCCTTTGGGTCTTCAGAAGTGCTCAACATCGAGCAGCTGCCATGCCGAGCACCAGAACTGTGAGGACCCAGTATCAAGCTACGCAAGCTTCAAAAGGAGACTGAGCTCGCTTAGGAGCCTCTCCCTGACTCCTGTGTCAAGCTGGTTTAGAAATCTGTGCTTTTAACTGCAAAAGTCTTGACTTGCACATTGATCTGATTATTTCAAGCCTGTAAATAGCTTTTATGATGCAGCTCAGTTACATTCCTTATTCCAGGCTTCCATTTCACTTCTATCTTAGTTTATTTTATTACAGGGAATGATACAGCCCAGAGGATTTTTCTTCATATCAAAGTTGCCAATACTTTCCTCATAAAATGTAGTCTATATGTGATGGAAATGGGCTCAGCCTACGAGGGAAATATTCTGAAGGCAATATCAGCATTATGAATCTCTCATTGGTCTGGAATTGGGTAGGACCCAATCCTACAAACATCCTCATGAATAGTGTACCTCGAGTTACAAAATTCCTTTCAACATTAATGAAGCTACTTTAATGTAACATGCCTAAGAGTTTTCAGGATGGCTTTTACTTTAGGCTTTTATTCAGCATAGCACTTGAGCCTGTACTTAAAATGAGGAATAGGCTTCTGTTCAAGATGATGCATATGCTTTTGATTGCCAAACCAGGATGGTTTTTAGTCCCTTTTCTGTGTCAGGGGCCTCGTCCCCAATTCAGGCCAAGTAGCTGGGCTCTTCTGCCTACCTGGAGACTGCCTAAATTTAATGAGGCTGCTGGCAAGTGGGACTTTAAAATCAAATTGTAAAAATGAGAATTGCAGCTTGTAATTTGCAATTAACAGCTGATGACAGTTATGAAAATGGAGAAAATAAGTCCATTAATAACTCATTTCATGAGTTTCAGGTCACTTTTTGCCACAGTGCTAAGGGCTGGCTTTAGCAAGCCGTGTTTCTGGTCAGTGCCCAATGTGCTGCTTAAAATGGATCATGATTTTCTCTCCTGACTTTCCTCACCTTGTTAGCAGAGTGGGGCTGTTTGGAGCCTTATTGTTGAGGACAATTTCTTGAAAACTCAAGGAAAGGAAGAGTTGAATTAGCAGCCTGACCTGCCAGTCAGATACCCTGTGCTTCTTGCAGACTAGTCATGCATATGCGCCCTTAACTCTCTTTGCCTTTACTTGAAAATAAGAAGCTGGGGGTGCCAGTTTTGTAAAATGAAGTAATTTTGCCTTCTAAATTAGAAGAAAGCTAAAGAAGCTTTCTAAAGAAGCCAGTAATGAGGGGAGGGAAAGTAATCACTGAGGGTCTGCGAAGGCTTAATGTACAAAATGTTCTGCTTCATTTTGATATCTTACCTGTTTTTAAAATGCTTAAATAATATCCCAAGTAATTTTCAGACAGGATTTTATAAGTTTGAAAGAAGTCAATTGCCTTGACCTACCATTGCTGTTGTTCCTTGCCTGCAATTCTTACAGGAATCTCACTCAGATAATTTTTCAAATTGTTGCCAAGATGCCAAGAAATTAATGTGTTGCTGAGTTATTTCATACCCTGATCACTTGCCCTGTTCTGATAACTTCTGTTCCTGGTTCAGAGCAACTATCTTGTGTTTCATCTGAAGAAATTTGATTTTTATTTCTAGTCAGGAAACGGTTTTGAGATATAAAATCTGTTGTCTAGAGTTTGCAGTGGGAGGGGTGCAGAAATGGGAAGCACTTATTTTGAGGGATGCTAGCAGATGGTTTCTCTCCAACAAGCTACTCTGGGGCCTGTATGCTGGAACACAATGCCACTGGTAATACCAACTTCGTCCTGTCACCCTTTGACTATGATATGTTGCAGGCTGCCATCAAATAATACTGTGTCCCCCCATTCTTGATCCTGTTTTTTCTGAGCTTGGATTAAAGCAGTGTAGCCATTTTGCGGGGTTTGGTCTGGGATCCTTGTCCCGTGTGACAGTTGGAGATGATCTGATGCATCTGAGAGACAGGATGGAAACGCTGGGCTTGCTCCATGCCCTGCTTGCTGAGCGTGCTGGCACAGCAACAAAGGTGGGGCTGCTTTTCTGTGGGTCTCTGCTGAAACCTGCTGTGCGCCATGCTTAGCCCACCTGTGTTGAGAGGACAAGGGTGGGAGCACACGGCACCTTGCACGGATGCAAGCCCGCTCTGATTAAAGCAGGAGCAGCGCCAGCAGGTTGGGAAGCCCAAAATATGGGCGAGGGGAAAACAGCCAGTGCGAGCTGGGTGCCAGCTTACTGACTTACCTAGAAGGACTAACAGATCAAAATAAATGCAAATCCTGAGTGTAATCACTGACCCGATATGTCATGCTTACTTAGTGGATAGAAAGAAGAGAATATAGCACTAACGACAACTGTGATGCAGTCATTGAGTACTTCAGCTTGAGAGATTTTTCCAGTGGTAATTAACATATTTAACTTATTTCTAAAGATTTACAAACATTAAATGCCACTAAGTATTCCATGCCATGAATGTCAAAGAAGCTGATATAACTTTGGAAGCATATATTTCATCCATCATAACACTCTTGTCACTTAAATGGCACTCAATCCACTTAAAATTACAGCGATTATAGAAGAACATCAAGTTTCATCAGCAGTGATTACGCTGTGATTATCACACACGCACTTCTCAAGGCTCCTTTTGCTCTTATGCAACAGCCAGTTTGCAAATAAGTGTTGGAGAAGAGTGTTTGGGGCTTGGTAGATAAATCTTGGCGTTTCCATCCAATCAGAGTCAGTCTTTTCAGCATGTTAATTTGTACCTTGGGCAGAGAAATTTAACTCTTAAGAGTGATTTGGAGCAGGAAGGAAGTTAAAATCTCAGTGAAGGCCTTCTCCATCTGCAGAGGACCACACCAGTTTAACTGTTGGGAGGTTCTGGTCAGCCACTTTAGAGTCTTTTCATTAGAGGGAGTGAGTCTTCCTTTCATTAGAGAGAGTGAATCACCTTTTCCAGGCAAGGGGATGGAGATCTGCATAATCTTCTTTTGGTAGAAAAGTGGGAGGGAATCTGATCATTCCCTTGTTCATATCCTTGCTTATATGCCTGACTTAACTGAAATACAGGCTCTGTGTTTCCCTGGGAGGAGAAGAGGAGAGAGAGATGAAAATGGAAAGCCCAATCCAGGCTCAAGTTACCATCAATGAAAAAATTCCTACTGGTGCTACAGATTTTTAGATGGCAAGAGAAGGTGTAGGAATTGGGGAGGAGGGCGTTGGGGAAATAGTCCAAATTGGTCTAAATATATTTCCCATTAAATCAGTAGAAAGACACAGGTAATAAGGCACAGGAGAAAATACGCTGCTCTTTTTTTTTTTTTTTTTTAAATATTATTGTGGCTTCAGAATCCATATTTCCAAAAGGACTCAGCTCCCTGCAATTCCTCCTGAGAAGAGCAGCTGAGCTCTTTTGAAAGCATGAATTTCACACAGCATCCGTGTCGGACATATACTCCCTTCATATCTGTTCTTTGTGTTTGCCGTCCATACTCTAGCAAGTACTTTGAATAGCAGAAACCCTCTCTAAAATAGTGGGAAGTAAGCAAATATAACAGCACGTTTTCAAAAAAGCAAAACGTTCACTTCTAAATCCTAACACTGAACCAGAGCCCAAGAGCTCGGGTGCACAATATTATGGCTGCAGGGACACTTGCTTACTAAGCCATCCCTCTTTTTTTTCATTATTTTTGAGAAGCACAGGTCAGTCCTTTGATTTGCAGCCTGGTTGCATGAAGGGTTGTACTGGCAGCAGTGTGGGTTTTCTGAGCAGGCTTTGCCACTTGGTCCAGACTTGTGGGGGACAGGAGTCCGTGTCAGCTGTCAAATAACGGAATTTATAAGGTCGCAATCCATGTGCGATCAGCACTGACTGATCTGCCCTGCTTTGATTATTTTTGTTGTCTGATATCTCCAGCTGCTTACAAACAATCTGTGCACCTAAACTGAACTAATAAAACCTTTCAAATTTTAAATATATGTACACTTGCATAATAAACTTAAGAAAAGTGGGCTAAATTTTCTAGAAAGCATATTTTCTGGCAAAATATTTACTTGAACTGACACACGGTATTTTGGAAGAAGACAAAATAGGTGTTTATTCTATAGTTTACTAATTCTACTCATCTTGAAAATACCCACTGGTTGTATTCATTGCTGCTTATGTTTACATGAAGATGTAGATATTAGTAGATGTGGTTCACATATGTTCACATCTAGGCTGTATTCTTGAAAAGAATGTGTTTCCTTTCCTTAATGGAAAGAAGAAAAACTCTCCTCAAAGTGTCACATTTTCCAATACCAGCTTTGATCGCTGCAGATGTGCATTGAGGCACGTAGTAAATCCCTCTCAGTATTGATCCCAAGTTTAACCGGTGGGTGACTGAGCAGTTTTAACCTTGTGAAACAGCATACTTAGAAATGGTGTGTCACAAAATCCTATCCTAAGCCATGGAGAAAAGCAGACTTCCTCTAGTCATCCCCAAGACTTAGCACCGGTAGGTACCTCTGCCCTGTATATAGCAATGTAGTACATATATGAACCTTCAAGGGACCATGCTCGGATGTAGTGTTTTAAATTAAGCTAGGACATAGGGACTATGTTATAGCCTGACAGCCACATCTACTGCTGTGCTCTTAGATGAATCTTATTTAAATGCGTATGAGTGTGTACGCAGCAAGGGAAGGAGAAATTAAGAGCCTGGAGTCTTCCCTCTCTCCAGACATCCTGTTCCTGTTATCTTCTATGTCCTTGCATTTTAAAGTTGGTCACCCTCTTTCCTCTTTGCTGTTACTGCAATGGATAGGCATTCCTAGCTGTCTTTTGTTTTGCTGCTTACCTTTTTACATGTCTTTTCAATACTTGGAAAATGGACAACATAATAAGTGGGATACATTTGATTCTGTGCCTTTATAGTTTTGAATGGTGGAAATTTCAGAGTGTTACAAGTTACTGATAATTAATTTTCCTCTAACTCCTGTCAAGGACAGCTTGAAACACAATGTGAGAGAGGGAGAGAGTTAGTCTGTGCTTCCCGTTCTCTTCTTGGCCTTCCTCAATTCTGTCCAGATACAAATCTGTAGAAGGGGGAAAAAAAAAATCTGTTGTTCAGGGTATGTTTTTAAAAACAGAAAATCCCTGGAATTTATTTAGAAGTATTTTTTCATTAATCAACAGAAAATCTGACCATTCTGTCAAAAAATGACTTTTTCTTGGATGGTAACAGATTGATTTATTTATTTTGAAACTCCATTTTTCATGAGGATGATTTGTCAAGTTGGAACATTTTTACCAGCTCCTCTGAAGACTTGGTCATGAGGAAACTGTCAAAATGTATGGGGGAAAATTTCATAAATAACAAGAAATGAAGCAACTCCTCTGCGATGAAGCAGGAAATGAGTGCTGGCATCTGAAGCTTCTGCTGTGCCTTACGTATCCTAGGAGGATTATTACTGTGTTTTAATCCTGTAAGTTATAAAGCAACGCAAACCTCTCCCAAGAGATGAAGTTCAAAACACTAGATTTAAGTTTTGTTGTTAGCTGTCTAACTTGTTATTGGTTTATTTTAAATTCTGTTTATTCAGACAGCGTTAGAGGAGTTACTGTGCTCTGTAATGGCAAGAAGCAATTTTTGCTGTGAAAGCCTACCCAAATTACAGGAAAACTGATGATTAGAACTTCAAAATTTCTCCACTGAGTAGCTGTGCATTTTTTGAGAAATGAGGAAACTCCGATCATATGCTGCATCTTTGTCCGTATGACCTTATGACTTTTTTAATTTGCATACCCCAAGAGATCACCTTCTGCAGCCTGGAAGTCTTGTTGGTGATCTTGTCTGATGATCAAAGGATGCTGGCAACAGAAGTAGCATCTTTTGTTAAAACAGCTAATATAGTTGAAAAATAGTAGTATGTTTCTGGGTTCAAAAGCCCTTTCCAAAGTTAAATATAAGCTGAAAGCATTTACTGAAAGTTCACTTAGATGTGTACCAGTTAAAGTATCTTTGAAAGAAAATGTTATACTATAGGCTGGTGCCTATAGCATAGTAGGAGTGGTGGCAAAAGGATAGACAGGTGATAAACTTTCCTGGAAGAAAACAAGGGGTCCTTTATAGCTTGTGAAACACATCAAGGTTAGAGAGGGCAGAGATTATATTGGTCTATAAGACTAATACTTGCATTGAGTTTTTCAGTTCTTAGTACTGCTATCAGTCTTGTTCTCACATATGCTGTTGCATGGCATTTTGCAGGGTTCCCAGGTGGCTCAGGACTGAGAGATTAGCAAGGGAATGATGCTTTTGTGAGAGTTTTCCACTGTTAGCAGCATATTCCTCATCTTTGAGTGGTTGTGTAAGCAATTTCTAGTGCAGGTTGCCTCAGCCTTTATTGTATCAATATAATAATTTTTACAGAAGCAGGAGAAAAGCTTTCTCTGTCTTCAAGAACATGAGTTTAAAACGGGCAATAATTTATCTTTAAAAATGTTTGAAGACAATCACGTCGCACTTTCACTGTATTTCAGAAGCCTAAAGCAGTGCTGCTGGTTCCACAGTTTAAGGAAAATGAGGTGCTGCGATAGGGAACAGAAGATGTAATTCTTGCTTTCCCAGTCTGCATCTGTTATATCCCTGTTTATTCCTGCTGCAAGGGTCTGCTTCCTCTCCTGTTAGAAAGCATCATGCTTTCATGCTAAATGAGTTTATGGTGGAGACAGATGTAGCCATGCTTTTGTTAACACTGGTTTAAATAGCCACCTCCGGAATTTTGAGTTGAGGAGAAGCAGTGTGTCCTGGCAGCTTTTGTTTTGCAATGCAAAACGTAGCAAGTTATTTTGTTTTTTTTTTTTCTCCTAAACTGGGGTGGCCACTATTCTTATTCAAGTAGCCCTAGTCTATATCTTTTTCTGCCTTGACCACAGGAGACTGTGGTGGCACTTGAGCCTTCCTCCTGCTTTCCAGGCTGTGCCCATCCCATGGGAGTCCTGTCCATCATTCACTGTCAGTTCTGCAGGTTTGACTGTCTCACAGCACCTTCAGACAGGTGCTTCAAAACCATTTTAAGATCAGCCTGTCCTCCTGAGTCTTTTCCTGACATCATTTCAAGCAGTGAACTCACAACAGGTTTTTTCATCAGCAATCCCAGATCTATCCAGGACCCTGCTCAGTTCCATCCCTCAGGCCTCCCACCAGCTACTTTTGGCTGAAAAATGTGCCAATTTACCATGGGATGGCAGTTCATTCCAACATTGTGTCATCAGCAAATGACATCAGTATGCTCCAGAGGTCGTGCAGAGGCTATTAATTTAAATAATACAGAAAATTATTTCCCAGACCAATTTTTACCTTCCAGACTGGTTCATCCCTCCCTTGTGCAATCTGTTGCCTCTTAGTTGGTTTCATAGCTGCTTTCAATCCCTCTGATAATCCCCATTTTCTCCATTTTGAGTATTTCCCCTGTGACATTATAACCAGTGCCTTACTGAAGTCTGAATAGTCTCCATTCATGCATGTCCTTTATTTAGAAAATGAGTTATCTTTTTTAGAGAAGGCTTGTGCGTTCTCTGTTAAACTCATGCTACGTTTTTTCTTCTTTTTCTGTTTGTCTCTTTATATCGTTCTTTCCTTCAAGAGTTGTGCCTTTGCTGTCAAATTAACATTTTGTAATTGCTTCCAACTCACACTTCTTCCTCCCTTCCATGCTCAGAAGATTGATATTTTTCACTCTTACAACACTAGTATGAGTTTCCAGATTTCATAAAAATCCTTTCTATTAGAGTAATGATTTCATGAGATTATTTTTTTTTTTTTAAAAAAAGGCACTGAAGGTAGAGGGCAAACTCATAGCAGCAAAGGAGATCAAGCCAAAAGAGCTCAAGAAAGTGGATTTACATTCCTTGAGTTTAGAAACAAAACCCTCCCCCTGCATCTCTCACTTGAAGACACCATTTGGAAATCCTTAGATGAGGACCAGTTGGTTCAGGCTCTTTACCTTTTTGGAGCTGCAAGGACATAAATTCACTGAGAATAGATATAAGATGCTTACTTTTGAAGGAGAAAAAACAGTATCTCCCTTGGCAAAGACCAAGGTCTCTTTGTACTGTGGTGGGCCCTGTTCCACATCGGGGCAAGGCTACGCTCACAGGCCAGTAGCCAGGCTGCCCTCAAGCCATCCCTGCGTTGCAGCTGACCAAAAGCCATGTTTCACACCAGGGCAAATACCTCCTTGCAGACCTGTTGGCGAGGTTCAAAGGGATGCAGATATTTCCTGCCCTGAAGGAGTACCTTGTGCTGGAAATCATGCTTTTACAAATAATCCTGGGGTCTTTCCCTTTGCATTTGTTGATGCTCTTGGGAGGAGCTGCAGGACACCGCACTGGGTCTTTGCATGTTGGGTTTTTTACTGTTGTTTGTAATTATGTTCCGCTGTTGTCTATAGAGGGCAGGACACCCTTGTGCTTGGTGCTGTACAAACATGCTGAGTGATTACTGCTCTGAGGGATTTCTAGTCTAAAGTGTGGTAGTGGGAGAAAGGATTTGTGAATAATGCTCAGAAATGGGGAGCAGAAAGTATCTGGTGGCCCTGAAACCCTGCATGGGGCTCAAGTGAAAACAGAGCCCAGTAATCATGACTTCCAGATCAGCACCCTGTTTTATCTATACCGGAGTTTGTACTTTTATTCTGTATCCATTTATCCCTTTTCATTTTTCAGATTCATGATTTAAAATCTCCATAAATTAACATATGTCAGTAAAAATTAATGTGACTTAATTTTCTTTCCTGCTTTTGCAAATTGAGTTTGGCCCCAGTGAGCATCTTTAAATGATCATATACCACCTTTCTGAATTCCTCTGTGAGGAACCAAAGTCCAGTGGTGGTAAATCACATCCAAAATGATAATAGGCTTCTAATGTGGGGAAGGCTTTTGAAAATCCATCCCACAGAAAATTAGTGCTTGGGAAGCAGCAAAATTCAAGTGTGTCTTGGTTAATGGCTTGCCTATTCCAGCATGGGTGTGAAAGAGCTGGAAGTGTCAGAAGGTGAATTTGACATATAATGGAAGAGATTCCCAAATCAGGTAGTATTTCCAGGGGATCCTCATGCCTGATTTCCTCCAGGTTTTTAGGAATCCCAGTATCAGTATGTTGTGCACACACAGAAAAATTGCAGTAGAGTTGGTTATATTTGCTACAAATAGGAAACAACATTTGCTTAAGAAGTTGTGTGGCTGAGAGCCTGAGAGCACACAGGGTATGGATGAAAGCGGACTGTGACAAATGATACTGCATGGAAGTGTCAGGCTTAGTGATGGACAGAGTCGCTCATCAACTCAGTGTGTTTTTTTAGGTTGTGGTTTTTGGTTTTTTTCTTCCTGAAGGATTACCAGAATGTGATTTGGCTTTTGTAGCCAACATTTGCAGAGCCAGGTGACTGCCGCTGGAACTTCCAAATCCAGGTGTGGGCACCTAAATATATGGCATCCTGTACCACCCTGAAGGCGTGGACGACAGTTGTGGACACCACTGCCCACTTTTTAAAGCCTGTAAAGCAAGAAAGCAAGCTACTTCAGGCTGGAAATCTCAGAGGTGCTTAATTCTCCAGGCTTTTTTGCTTGATTTCTTCCCTTCACCCCCCACCCCACCCCACCCCCCCCCCCGGCCTCCTGGAGTACTCCTAGCACACCCTGTCAGCTCTGGTGATCACTGGAAAAACCACATTGCATCTCCCCCATCAACTGATCAGCCATGCCCCTGAGACAGTCCTAGAATCAGCATTATTTCGGCAACAAATAGTTTTTTGATTTTTTGGGTATTTTCTCTGCTCTGCTCTCAAAAAGAGTAGAATATTGGCAAGTGTGGATTGTGTGCTAATTTATGTAAAGGCATGTTTTTGCCAGGCCTGGTTGGAAGAGAAAAAGCATAACATCAAACATTTTTTGATTATTTTCAAGTCTTGAGGGCTACTTTTTGCTAACCATGCTTAGATAAGAGCTGTATGGGAAACTTTTCTGAATGGTAGTATTTTTCCACTGCAAAGTAGTAATTTGTCAAAACAACTTTTTTCCCTGAAATGTATTGGCTTGCTATAATGTTCACTGCAAAGGTACCTCCAGATGTCAGGTGAAATGAAAGCGGATGACCTCCATTACATCCCAGAGCAGTCACCAGCTGTTTGTTTGGGGCACATAGCGTTCAGACTGCCTGGCTGCTTGTGCTAAAAACCTGTCTTTCCTAGATTTAGTCTGCCTCTTTTTCTCCTTTTTACACTGCCACTTTTTGTTTTTCTCTGTCTCTTCCCCAAGCCGTGTCTCCCACACCCCATAGCTCAGGGTGGCCTAGGACATTGGCCCAGACTCTCCTCCCAAAAGATCCTTCTTCCAAATCCTCCTATGGCATGTTATCTATTAAGTGGAAACAAGACACAGACAGACCAATGTCTTCTGGTGGACAAGGAAGATAGCTGGTATTCAGTCATTTTTACTGAAAAGTCCTATTTTTTGCAAAAGTCAGTAGGGCTCTTCATGAATCCCATTGAGTGAGGGGCTCCAGGAGAGCTGGGAATTTAAAACAGTAAGAGAAAGGTAAAGGTAAAGGCATCATGACACTGGTGTGTATCTACTTTATGTAGCCTTCACTGGAGGAGAAGCTACCCGATACTAGAATTTTTTCTAATTGCCAGGAGCCTTATAACAAGAGCTGGGAGGTGAAACTAGAAGAGTTCATCCTGGAAAAAAGGTGTGCTTTTTTTTTTTTTTTTTAAACAGAGCAGTTTCCCAGAGAATGTGGTGGATCTTTATGGACTTCAAATCTTCAAATCAAGACAACTTGTTAATTTGAAGATAATTGGTCTAAGTCTGTACAAGTTTTAGGGCAAGATGGGAGAACCACTGTGTGACATGATAGAGATGAAATAAGGAGCTTGTTGTGAAGTGCCTCTTTAGCCCTAAACTTTGAGTACCTCAATCTCCTGCTAGTGTTTAAGTACTACTAATGAAGTTTTATTGATGCCTTTTTTATCTGATCAAGTGCATATTTATTCTGTGTGCTGTGCTGAAGAGTCTAAGCTGACCTTTCTTAAAGCCTCTCCACATCCATAAAAACTGCAAAACGCAATCCTGTGAGTAAATGTGTTTTGCACGGTCAGTTTGCCTTAATTTGTTTGTTTGATTTTTTGTTTGCTTTTGTTTTGCTTGGATCTGGTTTAAATGCCCGGTGTTAGACATGTAATTGAAACATTTTGTTCTCATATTTAGACAGACCTACGTTTTAACACAGCCAGTCTCTGCTGCTCCCTGTATCTCCTTACTCACACAGACATAGTACTACTTTCTTGTGTCATGCTGTGCAATTCAAAACACATCCATGCTACAATACCCCTCTGCTTTGACTGTGCGGATGAAGCACCCAGGGATTCTTCCCCAAGTCGAGGAAAACATGTTCCCCTGTCCTTGGGAACCAAGACCAATGAGTTTCACCATAGCTTTGGTGCCCAGGTAGAAAATGCTGAGCTGGATGTGAGCAGGCGAGACAGGAGCCCTTGCCACCCAGCCAGAGGGTGCACAAGTGGGCTTCCCTTGCTGGTCGCAGAGCTGTGACTTGGCACAGTGATGCCACCAATATAGTCTCTGCACCCTTCTTGCTGCATGAGTTGTGGCCCTTTTAGGAATGTAGAAATTGGATCCCAAGCTCCATTAAAGGGTGTCTTTATTAACTTTAATGTCCTGGAGATTAACTACTGACAAAACATCTTTCCCTCTGAAAATGCCTACCCTTGTTATCCACCTGAATCAGACAAGGGAGCTTTTTCTGATCAGTCCCTGCCTGGTCTTCCATCCTGTGCACCTGTGCACCTGTCCTGAATGTTGGTGTTTCTCACCAGATTTTGCTTGGTTCATGATGAGTTAGTGTTCATGTTTCCATGCAGCACCCAATGTCCCCTTGCTTCCCCAGCTACCTGCAGGCCACAAACCATCATGCTAGGTCTCTGTCCAGATGGCAGGTGGGCTTTAAAGATAAAGCTAAACCGTAATAAGCTGTATAATTACTGGAGATCTCTGCATAGAGGGGATGATGACTTGTGAAGGGAGCAGTTGTGTTTATCCTCCTTAAATGGAAGCTTTGTGTTAGCAGCAGAAGAAAAGGACTTACAGATCTATTTTGTTTGGGTCCTCTTTGTATCTAGCAGGGAGCCATCCCTGCCACAGTTGAGCAGAAAAAGTAACTTTAAAAGATTGAACTAAAAATTGCATCTGTGAGCTGCTTCTTAAGGGAAAGCAAATTTGTGTGTCGTGTATTTTTGTTATTTTCCTGTCAAAAATGCAAGGTGGAGTTAGCACAGTGATTCAGTCAGTTTCACAAAGGACTTGGAAGTTCCCCCCCCCACCTCCAGAGTTTGAAAAAGACTTTCATTTCTATCTGTGCTTAATGAGCAAACTAGCACCAGGGAGATGCAAAACCACCCTGGCGCTTTGCCCATAACTTATGTCATGGCAGCAAGTAACATGATGTGAGTCCTGGCTTTCCCCCAGGTTTGGACTTTGTGCCTCATTCATTTGCGACGTGCCTCCTCCTCACTCAGGGCAACAAAGTCACCCAGGACAATGAGCTCCTTGGCCTATTCATGGTTTGTGGATTGTAAATCTCAGAAGGAGAGACAGCTTGACTCAACCCCAGTAATGTTACAAAAGCTGATGGTGAATACCCCACTCTCATAGGATAATAAGCACCCTTGCTTCTTGGCACTTGTTCAACCTCCCTCTCCATCTCCCACTTACTCTCCTGGCCTTGACCTGAATCCCCAACTGCTCTTTAAGCTGCCTTATGGATGTCAGCTCCCACAACAGTTGTCCAGCAGGATGGACTTGCAAGGAACCACCTTTGCTGGGATGTTTCAGACACACAGCTGTGTCATGAGCCAGGTTGCTTTCCCACCTAGCACCACACAAAAAAAGGGGAACAGGAGCAGGCTCAGCACGAGCCCAGACCTAGTAGTAGGTGTAACGGGTGAGGAGGTATGCTGATGTGCAGTTTGCAGCTTTCTCGGTGCTTTGTGGACCCTCACAGTCACAGGACATCTCAGCTACAGGGCTCGATTTCAATAGCGAAGGGCAGAGACTTGGAAGCAGTGAGAGAAAAGGAATTCCTGTATCTAAAATAGGAGGATAGGTGATGACCATGAATTAATTTCTGCACAGCATGTTTTCATAAATCTGAAATTCTGAGTTTTCTGAAAGGTAGCATCTTTGGAAAAAGGAGCTTTAACTAATTTCTTCATGATAATTAAAGCTACCAACCATATAAGTTCCCTTCTGCAGGGAGGAAATATTAGGTATCATTTGTTTGTATCCAAAATTAATTTGTGAGGCCTGAGTTTTTAAATAGAGTTATCCAAAACTTAAATACTGTACTGTAAGTACTACTGCTAAATTCAGTGAGAGCAAGCTGATAATCTGCGCCTTTGCATGTTACATCAAACCACCAGGACAAGAGAAATTGGGGATTAGGTGCGTAATATCAGTAAACTGACTTTGAAGAGTTTGTCCTGTCTGTGTGATGTATAGTTTGTTGGTTATTTTAATCAAGCTATTTATAAGAATTTATTGTATGTTGGTGCAGCATGACTTGATACCACAGTTCAGATTAAGCGTTCAGTGGAGCTATCTTAAATATGTACGATATGGTAGAAACAAGATTTTCCCTGGTACATTTTTATTAATAACTTCTGATGGAAGGATAAGTTCAGGCAATGCAGTTAAGACTTAAAGGGGGGAAGAAAAGCAATAACAGTATTATTTATACCAGCTATTGCAGTGGGAACTGGTTGGAGACAGGTTCAGTGGTACACTGGAAAGAGCTTTTCTCTGTTTTGCTGAGGTGATCCTTTGGTTTCATTTTATGTATGTTGGAAGTTTTTATTTGTTAAATATGAACAGAAGTTAAATTTTACAATTTTCCTGTAGTTTAAATTAGTTACTTTGGTATTGGTTTTGATGCTGTTGACAGTCTGCTGCTTTGAATAGGGTTAATACTTTTATTTACATTTCATTTTGGTCTAAAAGTAGCCCATGAAGACGAGCCAGCTTGTAGCACGGTGAGGAACCCAGACCACAAAATTCTCATCTACCCAGTTTCTGCTGTTCGGGTTGTTGCCACGTATCCACATGGGTCTCAGTCAGTACTAGTCTGAGCTCAGCTCTGCTGAAGCCAAGCTTCACTTCAGCCTATCTGCTTAGGATCTGCTTTCCTGAATTTTGTCCAGAATTTCTTTCAGAAGAAGATGAAGTGTTTGGATGAGAGATCGTTTCAGGGCCACTGAATAGCTGAAAACATTTACTGGTTCAGGAGATCCCTTTGGCTGGAAATAGAGGAACAGAGGGTACCCGGAAAAAAGGTCTTTATATACTCATCCACTTCTCAGTGTTTTCTGGGTGTTTGCTCAGGTTCAGATGGACCCTTAGTCTATTTTATATTCCTACAGTAATATTTAAGCTTGAACATCACAAGGTGTAAGTCTACATAGGGCTGTGCAATAGGTTTATCTGGCCTCCACCGGTCATAGCCATCCATTGCAGAATAGTAATGTTGAGCTGAGTAAACTTGACCCATGGAGGTTGCTGGATGCTGCTCGTGGTGCCACCATTAAATGACTTGGCTCCCCTGCCACAGTATTGCTCAGGTCAGCCCTGCCCCACGCACCAGAACCAAGAGGAGCTTGCACAGTGCTGGTGCTGTGTGGGAAGGAGACGAGCAGCCCCTGACTGTGGGGGATGTCATCCTCAGGGACCTCAGAGGAGCTCTGTGTGGTGGGTTGGAGTGGAGTGGGATCTGAGAGAACAACCATCAGCTCAGACACTGATGACTGGGAGCACTGGTTTAATGAGAATCTTCTGGTTTCTGGTCAAAATGTTTTGGTCTGAAAATTTTTTTTCTGCATACAGAGAGAAACAGGGATATTTGAATATTCAGATGGTTCAATTTGCTGTATAAGACAGTTGGCAAGTGTACATGCCGAACACCATTTGGATTTGATTTTCTTTTCTATTTCAAAATGTCCATTAACTCAACACTATTGTACAAAAAAAAGGACAGTTTTTACTAACTATAAACCCTTCCTGTATTGTCTGTGTTCAGAGAAGAAGAAACAGTTACTATTTTCTCCAGAAAACGTGGATTTAGAGTACGTATTTGTCACTTCTGAGCTGCTAGATGTTGCTAGACTATTGCATTCTTTCCAATTATCCAAGCAGCCCTCAGGTCTTTTAAAATAAATAAGATCTCAGGATTTGCTGACTCCATCAGGAAAGTTTGGTCATTTTTAGTTTTAACTATCAAATACACACCTTAATCTTAAATAACATTTCAGTTGCTGTTGTTGTATTGGAGTCAATAGTACCATTAAAATAATCTTTTCAATAAGGAAATAGCTTAATTTTTCTCCTTGTCGTTTTGGTCTATAGGGGTAGTCACACAAGGATAAGAAAATGTCCTCCCTTGAGAAAAATGTTCAATGTGCTGTCGAGCTAACGACACTTTAACGACAGTTGCACTTTTATGGGAGCCCAGCCCCCACTCACCACACTTCATCTCATTAAACACCTTGATGTAATAAGAGACACTGTCCCATTTGATATGACAAATGTTTAGGTGGCTAAAATCAGAAGAAATGATCACAAAGTTTTCGCCACTTTGACAAAGAGGAGGAAAATAACTACAAAAATAGTACAGAGCAATGGCCAAAGAAAAGAATGATACAACACTGTTTGATCCCAGAGCTCTGAAGTAGCATATCTTCATCTATCTAGATTATGGTATTGCATTCTTCTAGCATTTGTACGTTGCATGCCTGGTTTGAACAGATCCAAGTCACTTCTGCACAGGCTTCCACTGATCTAATCCTGAAATCTTTCCAGTTAGAGCTATTTTCTTTCTTTCTTCCAAAATGTACTTGGGTTTTCTGTCTGTCTTTTCTTGTTATGTAATAACTCACAAGTTGTGAGGATGTCTTAAATTAGAGCTAGCCAATCCTAATTTTATCAGGAAATAGGAGAGAAATTAAATCAGAATGCCCGTCATGAACAGCTCCTGGACAGAAACAGTCTTGGCACATCTGTGTTAGTAACATCACTATGGTGCTCTATGCTGGCTCCAAAATCAGCTGCACTTTTCCATGGCTATTAATTACAATTTTTTTCCTATGCCCTTATAATATTATGATTGCTTCTCTCACTATAAATCTTAGTGAGAGTGATTTGGATTTTGAAAGAGAGCAATATTTTCACAAGGTACCTGATTTCTTCTGATCATGTGAGTCCAGTGTCATATCATAAATTATCCTTCTTGATCTATCAGTGACAAACATTGATTCCAACTGCGAGGGCATGTGCTGCTTATACAAATGTCTGACACAGGATGCAAGCCACTTTTTTACCATATTAATTGAAGATGGATAGTGAGGACTTCAGATCAACAAATGGGCCTGTTTGTCATGTTGTTAAAACTCAATCTGTCTGACACTGGAAATGTTTTTCAGCTCCTTAAAATGAAAGGGAAACTGTCAGCTTGAAAATCACATGTCTAACAGAGCTGTCAACTTTTTCTTTTCACAATCCTCCTCAAATAAGAGCTCAAACACTGTAGCTGGAAAAAGGCTAGCCTTTTATGGAGATGTAGAAAACATTGTCCAGGTCAGAGTTGCAGTGAGACGGATCCATAAGCACTGACCCAGCCCTGCTCCAAAGTGTCCCTATGCAGGGGTAGGTAGGTCATGATGTTGTGGCACGGCCAGCTATGGCAGTGCCTTCAGGAATGGCAAAGGCTGCATTCTGGGGAGTCTTGGTACAAGTGAGGTAAGTGTGGACAGAGCCGTTTTCCCCAGCTGTGAGCGTTATCCCCCCAGAAGTCTCAGAAAAATGCCTCAACTTTAATTAGTGCTGACGCTGCAGCATTATTTCACATGGGTCTTTTGTTAACAATGTTTCCAGGCACCACTGCTTCGCATCCTGAAAATTTTATTGTGTTAGATGCTATATAAATGTCTGTGAACTATGAATAGCTCCTTTCCTCCACAGGGCAGATGCTGCATTCGCTGCTGAATTAAGACTTGGTGTCCAGGTTGTTGGGCTTTTGTTTGTCTCCTGCAAGTAGCCCATTTATTTGTGTGACTGTGAATGCTAATAAGTTGTCCCTGGGTTGCTTCTCCCTTCATGCTACAGAGAAAACCTGTTTTCCATTTATAAAGGCTTCTGAATGGACTAGAAAGTCTCTACAATGAGTAGCACAAGGGGATGCAAGTTAACTGTTCACTAGTAGCTGCTGGTGAGCTAGGAAAAGTCAGCAATTACTTGGAAAATAATTTGTAAAACACTGATTTTGCCCCCCCACCCCCATATCCGTGGATGTCCAAGGTGAAAATCTCCTGTGCTATAAATGCTGAAGAATAGATTTGTGCACAGTGTCTGCCTTCTCTTGACTGCTTTTGCTTGGCCATGTCTTCCTTGAGAGGGCCTATTAGCCCTTCACAGGCTTGACTGTGTACACTCTGTGCTTCCCGAGGCATGGGTTTGTTTTTATCTAGCTAGGGAAAAATAGGATTATTTCTCTTAAGTTTATTTATCCCCCTCAAGCAGTGTTTCTTTAAGTCAAGTGAACACATTTAGGAATATCTTAAACTGTGATAATTTAACGTATGTGTTCATTAATTTTAATGCTGCTCAGTAAAAGTCTAAGACGTTTCCAATTCACACCAGCGCTGTCCGCTTGCTGCATTATGCTGAGACATGAAGTGGAAGAAGAGATGCCAAGGAATGTGTATGAGTCAGTATAAGTTGCTGTAGGTCTAGTGACTTTGAGAAGATACACTGATTTACACTGGTCACGGATCTGCCCTCACTTCCCATTTATGTTAAAGGGATTTGTGCATCCAGCTTCCCCAGCGTACCATGAGGAAAATTGGTCGTACGAAGATTAACGCTAGCGAGATCATAATATCCACTGGTTGTTACAATAGATCTGTTTATCAATACACTCTAGACACATTCAATATTGTTGCATTTCATAACAAATTACTGTAAGTTGCCGTTCTGTTTTATTCCCTTATTGCATTTTCACAGCACATTATAGGAATGATAAAATTCCATGAGCCATAACTCCTAATGGCAGAGATGATCAATTTGACTTCTAATTTGGAAGAAAAAACACATACACAGTACACACTTTGCCCTAGTGCAGAATAATAGTCCTGCTCATCTTTGTGGCAACACTGGGACATTAGTGATAATGATTAGCAGTAATGGCTTTTAACAGTAATTTATTTCTAGGTATGTAAATGTATCTGATTCATTGGCCTCAGAGCTAATGCCAACAATATCATAGAAGCATGTAAGAATGTGCATCTTTCAATACATCTATAATTCAGAACATCCTTGACGTCTTTTTAAGGCCTAGGAAGTAAGTTGTGCACAAAAAGGTGAACTTGCTCATGGTCTGGTCTACCAGTGCCAAGTCTGTGCGGCAGTCTGTGTGATGGCTGCCCGCAAATCTCCTGCAGAAAAATTTAATTAATTACTGTTCAAAGCTGAACTTCACTTTAGTGAGGTTGCTTGCACTGCTCACAGCATTGTCACAGTTCTAGATTGATAGGATGGATTTTTTTTCTTTTTAATCTTTCACAAAATTTTCATTGAGAACCTTCTTGAAGGCTGACAGGTGTGCTGGAATCTCTCTGGATCAAATGTAGGAGAGTTTGAAGGGTTTCCTTTTTGCTGACAAACCAAGGCAGATGGTACGCTGAAGCCTTCCAGTGACTCCTCAATAGCACTTAAAAGTAAATATACCATTTGCAATCTATTGTCTATTTAAATCTATTTAATTTACAATTAACAAGACACCTCTTACTCTCTCAACTTAATTAAAGAGCTACTGACTCTTAGAAGGATTGAAATGCAATAAAGAAGATAACCTAGTTAGGGTATAATTAAGGGAATTTACGTAAGTAATAAACATGGTATTGCTGCCTTCTAAAAAAAGACCTTGAACTTGTGCTAATTTTTTAAAAAAATTATTTTAAAATAAGTGTTCAGACATTTAATTAGCATAAAGCAAGACAGCTATGGCGAATTAATTATATGTAATTTCCTTTAAGTAACCACTAAAATCATGACATACCAAATGGCCTTTGTGTGATTTGTCAGCAAGCCAGGTTTTAACCTCTGCATCTTGGATTAACCCTTTCTGGACTGCTGCTGATTTCAGCTGAATCCTACAGGTGCCTACATTATGCCCTCCAGAGAGACAAGTTGAAAGGTGATTAGAATTATGAAATAAAAATGATCTCCTTGTTTAAACACTCACTTGACCTTGGGTTAAAATGAAGCATTCATTTTCCAGGATTCTGGCTGGAACAGGAAAGCAGGAAAAAGCATCATTGCTGCGCACTGGTGGCAGGTACTTACTTTGTTCTGAATGTTATAAGCCCAGTAAGCACAGCTGCATGGGCTTAGAATAAAATAGAAACTATTCTTATTAAGTAATAGGATTTTGATGCTAGTCCTAACAGGTGTACCTGCCATGTGTTTTAACTTGTGATCTGCAGTTCACTTTGAAATTTGTTTGGGTTTTTTGAGGTGGGGAAGGAGAGATCAAGCATTGACAAGGGAATACTTGGTGCAGGGGTGAGCCTGTAAGGTGCTCACTCATGCTGCAGGAGAGTGTGGTGGCTCCTTACCAGCTTTTGGTCATGGCTTGTACTGCACAAATTACTAAAGCACCACAGTTGCGTTTCTTGTAGTTCAGCTTCTCTTCATGCTAGTGGTTTCCAGCTGCCTGCTTGGTCAGTGGTGTATGAAAATACGCTCCTAAAGCTGCTTCACCACCACAAATTGGAATTCACTCCTCAGTCTCATGTTTGCTTTGCTGGATGCAGAGTACGCAACAGTTATTGTGCATAGGGACCGCTGAGAGAAAGATATTTCAGAGTGAAGTAACAAGTCTTGCTGAAGGGCAGGCTTTCAGGATACATCATTGGTGTGAAGGGCAGGACCATGTTGTCTGAGCAGAAAATATGTTCTCCTTATGTTTATCCAAAAGAGATACTCTGAAGATGTTTTCCTTCCTGAAGGAAGAAATGAGATCACTGTCAACAGAAGTATTCAAAAGCTGTTTATATACAACATGAATATCTAACTGCATTTCAGGTCTGTCTTGTGTCCCATTAGCAAACCAAAGATTTTTGGGGCACATAGGACTTGATATTGCCCAACTTGAGAGGCTCTGACTGAATCTGTCAGGGATTTCCCTTCAACTTTACACCTCCAACAAGAAATTGTCCTTTCATGTATTCTTTTTCGAAGGGACGAATTTCTACCTGTCTAGCTTAAGGTGAAGAGTACCAAGTCCAGTACTTTGTACAGTGTGCAGCAAGTACATCCAAAACCCACTCTTTTGGTTCCCACGCCATTAGATTGGGGATGAAAGTAGCACAGCAACACATTTAAACAACATGACTACGGCAGCTAGGGCCCTTAGTACTGGTGACAGAATGGCACACGCTTTCTGATTAAAAGCAAAAAACCCCTCCCCCACAAATTAAATTAAGCCCTTCTTTGCATTTTGAAAGGCAATATGTGCTTTTTCACCTTCCACAATTGTCAGCTGGTGTCTGCTGTCTCTAACCAAGCTGACATCTGCAGATTCATGATCTGTGATGCTGCTTCGACACAGAGCATTGCAGCCCGCAAGCCCTTTTCCCTTCTCCAGAAAGCTCTTGCCTTGCTTGCTGGCCTTGCTGCATTTGGGTTCAGCCTGCAGGGGAAATTAAGACATTCCCAGGAAGGTTCATACTCTTCTACTGCTATTAGAGACTTCAGAGATGCCTGGTTTTAATTTTGGAGTTATTTCACTTTTTGCCTGGTTTTAATTTTGGAGTTATTTCATTTTTTAAGGGAGCTGTTATAGCTACTTACTTTAGAACTAAGTGCGTAATGTTTCTATTTCTACTCTAAACTACAGTCAGATGGTAGTTCATCTGTTTCTGTGCATCCTCACCTAAAAAAACTGAAGAACAAATGCTTCATTGCTGTATTCAAACTAATAATCTTGGCTGGCCATCCCATTTTAATTGAAGCCTGAAGTGCCTTTGAATCGAAATGGATATTTAGAGACCATCAGGACCAAACCACCAAGGCTTCTGTTAGTGCAGTGACATTGTTTCTTTAGATGTGGGACTTGGAATATATTTACATGCGTCGTAGCGATGTAATGAAAGATGACAGATTAATTATCTATTGGAGCTGGGCCAAGCAGAGGACATGGTGGCCCAGCAGGTGCCCTGTTCCCCACGCGATAGATCGTGTTTGTTCATGCACTCACAAACTCATTAGGCTTAGCCTGAGTTATTTGGTGTGAAGTGTTATTTGGGTAGTTGCTGTAGTGTTATTTGGGTGCATTTATGTGCAGAAGACATTTGTGGGGGTGGCACTGGACTCTGACAGGCTGGGGGGCTGCAAAAGTTGTTTGGTTGAAGGGGTTTAATCCAACTGGGAGCATAATAATGACAAAACCCAAGGAGAGGTATCCTTGGTTTGTGCTTCCCTGCACAGCCAGGCATGTTTGGTACACGGGTGCCTCTGGCAAGGAGACACAGGGACTTCTCCTCCATGCTGTGGCATGAAGGACAAATGGGTTTTTTGGGTGTGATAAAAGGGTAGTGGGTGCTGCTTGGACCCCCTTTCCCATCTCTGCCATGGTCTTGGAGGATCTCAATATTTCTTACTCCGGCTCAGATACTTGGTCTGCTTCTCTACCTGCTCCAACTTTGTTGTGGAGACTGCCCACTGCAATGGAGAGTGTCACTGGTAGGAAACATTTACAGAGAGGAGGGGAACAATTTATTTTTTTTAAAAAAAGAGGATAGAACATTGTTCTTCCAGTCTGATGTTTATTTAGTAGCTGCATATCAATTATCTGTTTGAACAGGTTTCATTACAGAAAGTGCAAAACCCCTGAGTGCATTTTAAAATACGCTAATCCTTCACTTAGGCAGAAAAGGGAAAAGATTCATTTATAGTTTAATTTCTAATCCATGTGGGTTGCCATGTTGTATGTTGGGACATAAATAGAAAAGCTGAAGTGGAGAGGACAGCTCGCTCACAATAAACAGGTGCTGCTGCTTTGCTTTTTCTGCTTACCCACTCTGATCGTATGTGAAAGCACGAGCCGCAAAATGTTGAGCGCAAACTCCGCCAAAACCATTTATTCTGTGCTTTTCTTTTTGAGGGGTAACATACAGGCAAGAGCTTGTAAATCAACACTGATGAGGAGGGAATGAAGGCTTTCTTTTCTGATGTGGCGAGCACCCGCACAAAGAGCTGTTACAGCCCTTTTCTTTGGCTGGCAATGTTAATCGAACAGGATCAGCAGGCAGCCCCACAAAACACCAGAAAAAAGCAAAAACATGTTCCCCACGCAGGTCCTTTCCACTGCTGCAAATGCACTCAGACAAAGAAAGTTCTTCCTTTCTTTTTTTCTTTTTTTTTTTTTTTTTTTTTTCTCTAAAAAAGTTTAGCTGCACAAATGAGCTCCCCCTTCAACTTTTCCCCTTTAGTAGTTTATACATTAATGGAATCAGCTAATCCCTCTGATTAAATATTTATTTGGACAAGGCTACCAATTCTGCTATGAGGCCTCCCATACTGGTGTTTAATCAGTTGCCTGATGGTGTTGTTTTCTGGATGAAACAAATACTATCCCCCACAGTTTCAGACCTGGGCTGTGGGCTCCTCCCCTTTGAGGCTGCTGGAAAGAAGGTGGAGTCAAACAAACTTGCAAGCCTGAATCCTTGAAATACCTGGCTCTGCATGTACTTGAAAAAAATCAGGAGGGAAAGATGTGTTGGGAGCCTGGGAGGGAAAATCCAGTTGTGGCAGAAGCCACAGTAGCAACCCTGGGCCCAAGGGGTGCCCAAAAAGAAGCATCCTTTTGCAGGACTGTTGCCAAAACAGTCCTAGTGGGGCCGTGGCAGATATTCGAAGCGATGGGACAGGGTATATTTGATGTAGAGCGGCAGAGTTTAATTATGGACAAGAATCAAATTGATATTCATAGGGTGATAAATAAATAATGTGTATGCACTCACAGGGAAGGACAAGAACATTTTTCTGAAGTGAAAGAAATAAAATCAGCAAACAGAAATTAAAAATGGATCTATTTAGCAGAGCTTCTGGTTACATGATAAATGCATCAGTTCATGGGCTTGATCCTTCTGTTTCTTGAGGAGTCATTCATGCCTGGGCTAAAAGCCTATGAAACGGGCTGGGGTCGCATTTTTCATCCTCTGATCTCTGCTCTGCTCTGAGATTTCCAGCTAACATTTTCTTTCCTCAGGGGGTGAATTGAGCCTTGGGAGGCTCAGCAGCAGCCAAGAGCTAAAAGGACAAGAGGGAAACCTGAGGAGTTGATTTGATGATGATGGAGATAGGAAGGAAAGTGAGGCAGTATTTTCCCTGGTCGACTGAGCCAGGGGTATAAGCCAGCCCACACCCGGGTAGTTCACACAGGAGGATCAATGCATCAGTAGAATAGCTGCTTTTTTATTTTCCTAATTTCAGCAAATGTCTCCTAAATAGTTGGTGCTTCTGACAAAGCTCGTCTCTGAAATGTGCGTGTTTCTTCAAGATAAGTCTCAACTTTCACATATAACCTGACGTTTCTTGTACATGCAGCTATGGACATGAGCTTGAAAATGGGAAAGAAATTATCTGAAATGAGAAAACCAGCATGTTATACTTTCAACAAAATGCTTTAACTTTCACTCTTGGATTTGGGAAGCTGATTTGGGAGCTTGCCTCATAATGTTTTTAATACATGTGGTTATCAATGTTGTATTAAAAAACTGAGAGAACCAGCAAAGGCTGACAGAAAATGGAACCTTGCATGCATCAGGGATTTGGGTGACTTCCATTTGTCCACTGAGTGCCTTTGCATGTCTCAAAATGGCTTATTCTCAGCTATTGCCTGAGACTGTGCTTTTTTACAGACCAAGCAGCATGTATTTCTAGAGATAAGACAGGATGGAACCCAACCCCCACCCCCACCCCCTCCAAATGGGTATGTACAGATAAGTTTTTAAATGTATATATATGTATATAGAGGGGACCTTAGGTCATGCTTGGTGTAGCTGTAGCCCAATGGGCTGGGACAGCTCTTTGGTTTTCCTTCACCTCCCTTTACCCCTGCACTCAACAGCAGGCTGCCCCAGTGTCTAGGGGGAGGCCTGATAAATGCTGCCTTGGCACAGGAGAGTTTGATGAGCATAGAAAAATTAATTTTAAATTAATTTTATTCTTGTTTAAAGGAAACACAAAGAATGTAGACTGGGAGAACAAGGTCTGAAACAAATTGCTACCTCTAATAATAACATTTTTCCTCTTAGTTAGATGCTTTTTTTAACCTTGACTGCTGTACCTATATAAATGTCCTTTAGCAAAAATTAAAAGAACAGGCAAAAATATGATAGAGGCATCATTTTATTTTCAAGTGATCTAAGAGGTTTTTCAAAGTTTTCCAGGAGGTGTCAGCAGTACTTTAAAACTTTCATTTTCTGTGATGGAGATTTCTGCAGAAGTTATTCTTCTAAAATAAATGAAAGGAAGAATCCCATGCTAAAAAAATAGCAAATGTCATCATGCAATCCCACCCCTGAGGAGATGGGTCCTCACTGCTGGCTTGGGCTGGGTTTGCAAGCCTTTGAGCACTACATATTTTGGAAGGGTTTCTTACCACCAGCCTCTTGGCTAGTGGGCTCTATTGGCATTGTTTCGCCTCCTGTGTGGTTGGTAAGCGTCAGCCCCTGGAGATATTCTTGTAAGTCATGGGACTTGGCAGCTTCCAAGTCCTGCAGAACCCTAGCCTTCATGACCATAAAACCAATTTTTGCCCAAGCCCTCTGAGAAAAGCCTTGAAAATATGACCCAGTGTGAATAAATCAAAAGGCAATTAAAATAATTTGAAATTATTATTATTTTTATTATTATTAAAAACCTCATGGTGATGTGTTTTCAGGACTGGAAGTAACTGCTTTATGGCCAAGGGGAGAAACAGCTCTATTTATACTTCTCTTTCATCATCCATAGTTGGCTTTCACAGGAGCTGTCAGGATAATCTGGTCCAGGTCCTTGGCTGCTGTAAGCTGGCAGAGCTCAGCAGGTTTCACAGAGGCTGAGCCAAGTTAAACTGCTTTAGAAGTCAGGAAAATAATCATAATGACTTAGAGAGCACTTTCCACCTGAGGATCAGAAAGCAGACGGGGGAACCCATGGAGTCATCATGGCATGCATCTGCAAGGGAGAGCATTACTGGAGGTAGCAGTTAGTTCAGTATCATGCATCCTTTTGCAATAATAAAAAAAAAAGGTGGGAGGATGTGCAACGCTAATATGGCACAACTGAACACATAAAATGCCGTCCTTTAAATCCTGGTGTTGGTCAATGCAGTAACGTTACTGAAAGATATAGGTGTTGCCAGTCTCAGTGTTTTCAAGTCTGTTTTTACATGGCGAATTAGTATTAGTAGTAAAGAAAAAGGATAATCAGTGGAATAAAAGCTTGAAAACACTTCAGAGCTCACTGTGAGGCCTTAAAAGCAAGCATAGGCGTTGCAAGGAGAGGCACTTTTCTTTTTCAAAATCCAGCAGAGTCCAATAAAATCCAGCAGATTGACAGGCACAAAGAATTACAGTCAATTTACCTTTGAAAATGAGTACTATTGGGTTGCTAGTGGGTGGATTCACTCACTAAGGTCTGCTTTGGGGCTATCTGATCCAACTCTTCTATATGATTGTAGATATCATCTTAAAGTACCATCGTACTTTTGCATCATTTTTCACATTGCAATAATTAAATGCTGGGACGCTCCGTAAGTGCTAGGGAGAGCTTGGGCTGATGTACAGTGAGTACTGAGCTAAGAAAGCTGCACTGCTGTATGTTTTCTTAACCTCTTGTACTTGGTTCTGGCAGGGTATTTTATTAAATGATCTTTTAAAATAGGTCAGTTGGGTAAATATAATCAAGGAGTCTGCTCATGAGTTAGATCGGCTTTGAAAAAAGCACTGCACTGTTCAAACCATTAATGGCTGGCAGGGTTAGAAATGAAAAAGAAGACAAATCTGTTGCGTAGGTTTGTGTGGGATGGAAGGACCTCTGCAGAGTCTCTGCCTGAATCTTACCCCATGCTAGCAGGTTATTCACCTGTGGTTTAGAAGTCTGATCTTACTTTTTTTTCCCCATTTTAATTTTAACCACTGTAGCACAGATGTTGATGGGATTATATCTACTTAGGAAGCTCTTCTGGGGAGAGACTTGATTTTCTTGCTTGCCTGCATAACATCAGGCACCATATTGTACTTCTACACTAAGAAACCTAGTGTTGGAGAGCAAGCTGAGTGCTTAAAAATGGTCACTGGTGTACAGATCTGGAGTGGAACTGGAGAAATAGGCATCAGGTTTGGAAAAAACAAGTTACATCAGTCCAGAACTAGCGGAACCCGGTCAAGTCCAGCTCGCTCTCGTGTGGGTTTTGTTGTGTCTAATAAGAGGTGAGCACTTTTGACATCTTTCCCTCAGTAGAGACATTGATAAGGTGCCTCTTTTCCTCTCAACACCAGTTTGCAGGAAACTTGTAGGAAGTGCATAACAGGAAGGACAAACTGGTTGAAACTGGCCAGTGGGCTCATTACATCATACTGCACATGTATAAGCTTTGTTTCCCTAAAAGCTCAAATTCTTTAAGTGTTGATCTCTCAGCTGAGGAGGAAAAAGAGAAGAAAAGGAGGAAAAAGAGAAGATGGTGAAGAAGAATAAAACCCAATGTTAAGATGTACATTAGCAGGTTCATAAGGGCAAACAGAGTAACTACGTGGGAGTAGGGATTGAGGGGGGTTTGGGGGAGGTTGAAGGAGGGAGCTGCTTCAGACTTCTCACAGGGGCTGATGCCCTTCCCTCATGCCTGGCCAGGCTTTAATCTTGCTTGGCAACTGCACTCTGCCCCTTGGCTGGGGGGTTAGAGAAGAGGGGATCTTTTTTTCCTTCTTTTTTCTTTTCTTCTTTTTCCTTGCTGGATATCATTCCTGGAGCATCTCCTCCCCGCCTGCCTTGGCTCCACTTGGCTCCAACGCGCCTGCGTGCCATGATGCCCTGAGCCATGCTTAACGCGTCCCCAGGAAACCTGGCCCCCTGCCCGCTGGGACCAAATTTCAAGGCATATCCCTATTAGCTTATTTTGATGTTTTTATCTTTCCGTGATTGGGAACCATTCTCTGCAGCCAAAACAGACACTTTCCCGACGGCGTTGAGTGAATTTTTAGCTCTCCTCTGAGGAGAAGACTTCAATAAAAGATGAGGCTGTTCGCCACGCTGACTGGCTCGAGTGCTGTAACATCTCCGGCGGCTCCTGCCTTTCGCTGTAAGTTTACACTTGTATGAACATTGGCTCGGCTGCCCCGTGTTTCTGTAAGTGAAGGTTTGCACGCAAACATGGCCTCCACAAAAGCCACCTCAGGCGAAAGCACTTCCCGCACCAGCAAAATGCAGCCCTACACGGGGTCTCCAGTGGGTAACTCTGGCAGCAGTTTGGCAGTGGCTCATGTTTTAGTCATGAGGGATGAGGGTCCCTTCCCTTCATCCTCCCCCCTGGTCAGGGAGCGTGGCAGGTTTGCTCAGAGGCATTGGGAGCAGATTTGTCTGTGATTTCTGGTGAGGGACACGTCACCACAACAAAGTTTTGCTCAGCTGTGGGAGACTTTCTTGAAGGTTTGGTGCATGCTCTCTGCAGAAACACCATGGAGGCCCTGTCCCCCACCTTTAACCTCCTGATCTTCACTTGCTCCAGCTATGAAGAAATAAAATACAAATAAACCTGCCAGTTTTCTTCTGAAGCCTGGGAGATGCAGAAGGTCATTCAACCCTCTCTCCTCTTTCTGAAGCTGAAATGACTGAAAATCCATAGGAAATATAAAAATAGTGGGGGGAATAATAAATCAGGTTAGGTTTTGCACCTGCTGAAACCTCCTGGGTTTCTTTTATTCATGAAGCTAATGCTTCCATCTCATTGCCCTTAATTATAGGCTGGGAAACTCCTTGTTGCTTTGGGGCCACCCCTGCTCTGTGGTAGCACACAGATTAGGTGCTGGAAATGTCCCTGGGGTGCTGCAGGTCCCACCAGCATGCAGATTTTTGCCCGGAGCATGTAATATCCAGGTGAAGTGATGGGGATCCTGAATGCCATGAAAACACACTTTCTGGCTTCACCCAAGCTGTGTGTTCTATAGAAAGTGTTTGTGGAGGTGAGGAGGACAGGTAAGAAGGCTCCACAGCAGGATCAGGGCAGAGATGTGCTTGAAAAGGGCATTGCAGGGAGAAAAACCACTGTCATGGCAAAGTGCCATGAAGTCTGTGGAACTGCACTCTAAGGTATTCCAGTAGTAATGCACCCAAAATGGGGAGTAATTATATCTGTGTGCCTCTTAGTTATTCCTACACTTTCTACACTTGCTTTCTGGGAATTTCAAAAACAGGACGAGATTGTCCCACAAACCCAGGTGAGGGGAGGTTGGCTGGATGATCATTTCCAAGGGCTGTCCTGCTTCTTTTCCTGTGCCATGCAGCCATCTGCAGGGAAAGGCCTGGGGGAGGCAAATCTGGGAGAAACCTTTGATGCTGAAGCTGAAGAAGGTCACTAAAGGAAAGTGCTGGAAATTTTCAGGAGCTGAGACCTGGGGAGCTTTAGGAGGCTGAAGGGCAAGGGAGCTGCAGGAGGAGAGAGGGACGCTCAGAGCAAAGAGACTGTAACTATTTAGGTAAAGGGGAGGTGATTAATGTTGCAATATATTTGTAGGAGGACTGACTTTTACAGCATCTTCTTGGCCAAATATTTAATTTTTTCTTTAGCAGCTTATCCTTCTGTGGCTGTATGCACTGCAGCAAAACATATGGGAAAATGCTGCTGCTGAAAATGGGAGTTGATAGAGGGGAAACTTTTCAAAAGCAGGTGGCTCCTTGGGGTCCCAGGCCCCACTGAGTTTCAGGCAAGTTTATTCAGTCACTCAGCTTTTGAAAAAATATTGAAAGTCTCTCCCCTCTCATTATCGCGGACTCCCCAGCAGGTAGCTCAGGATTCTGTAATCCTTAAATATGACAGCCTCTCTTCTGTATTGGTTTTCATTTTCACGCTGACTTCAGGGTGGATATTTCTCTTCCTCCTTGTTACCAGGGGACTGATGATAACCATTTTAAAAGAAACAGCAAATATTATCTGTGTTAGTAGTTAGGTGTGCCAGCTAATGCTGATTGCTGCAGCTTTGGGTAATTCTGTAGATTAAAAAGGTAGTGCTTTGAAGGGGACAGCCAGAACTGTTATTATTTATGACTGTGTTTGCTTTCTGTTTTCCAAAATCTCCTCCATAAAGTCAACATTTGGCATTAAAAGCCATCTTAAGATATCAGATTGAAGTGTGTAAGGAAAAAACCCAGTAAATTCCAGCAGCACATTTTCATTAACTTGGAACTAGTCCACTGCGAATTAGTGGAATGTTTCCTTGAAGCCTTTTTTTCACCTTTCCATAAACATTTTCTCAAGCAGTTTAATCAGGCAAAAGCTTCCTTTATCATTTGACTTTTTTATTATTATTATTCCTACTGTGGTTCCTGACATTTTGGGAAATTGCTCAAAGTGTTGCAAAGAAAGTGCTGTGGTTATTTATCAGGTTTTATGTCATGATTTAGGAAAACTGACCTTGATTTACTTGTGCCATTAAAGACTTCATCAAAGAAATGAATAAGCATTTTTCTATAGCACCATTAAGTAAAAACAGTGAAACCTCTGTCACTTGTTCCAGTTGGTGTACTTGAAAAAGTAGGCAAAAACGTTTATTGGGTTGTTGATTATATGGATGATCCAGAGCAATTTTAAATGTCTTGCCCTGGTTAGTTAATATTTGCTCATTAACACCAGTATTTAAACAGAGATCCATTGCACTACTTCTTTCCCATATAGCACTGTTCAAACTGTGTAACCAGTAACAGGAATGGAGAGATGCTCAGAGCCTGGTGCTGTGAGAAAAGGTGTAGGGGGTGGGAACAAAACGGAAAGGCGATTATTTCGTTTGCAAACCTTTGTTTAAATAAACAGTTCCAATGGGAAGCTCCACGGGACTCGGTGAGAATCGCCATTTGGGTTTGTGAGGGCAAGCGCTGCCATCGAATATTTCTTTGCCCTGTTAATCCCTTTGGGAATTCTCATGTGCTTAAAATGAGGTGCCTGCTTGAGTACCTTCCCCAGTCAGAGCCAAGGCCGAGGAATAATAACGATGTTGATAGCAAATGCAGCAGGAAGTAAGCTGAAGATCAGGGGCGTTCGGCACCCCGTGGCTACCCACATTACCGGGCATTTGCACGTAATTTTTAAGACTTCCTCCTGCTCCCTCACATTCCCACTCCACATGAAAGCTTTGGGCAGAATCCTCCTTTCCTTTCCCCTAAATAATCATTCCAGTGTATGGTGCAATTTTTAAAGGCAGGGGAAAAAAAAAAAAATACATCCAGCATCCGCTTCTCCATCACGCTCACTGATTAGGAACTGGAGAGGCTCAGGAGGTGCTCACAAAGGTCTGATTACAAAGTCAGGGAGAATGAGAGATTCTCCAAACGGGGCTTCTCATCTGCTGCTATTTGTACGGCTGTGCTTTTCCTGCAACTCTGGACCCTGTCCGTAATAGCTTTGCACATTTTTTGTCTGAAGAACTCACTGAACTGGCTGCTTATTCTGGGAAGCTTCTTTGAGGGGTTACAGGTACTTTTTAAGAGTCATTCCCTACGTGCTTAATACAAGCAAATATTTTAGAACTCCACTTTGACAGTTGTAAATAAATATAACTCTGGTGTCACTGCACAGCAAGAAACTGGATGTTTCACCAGTAGAATAAAGGGAGTGTGTTTCTCCTAGACATTTATAACCTTTACCGCTTTGCATGTTGTATTTTTTAAAGAGTTTGAAAAAAGTTTACATCTCATATTGTGTGAGGGCTGAGGTAGAGTGTATTCTGACTGTATTTTTGGGCATGTTAAATACAGTTTTTGATGAGAATCTTGGCTTAAGTGAAGCAGAACAATAACAGCAAAAACTTCAGACTTGTGTACTTTCAACTGTCCTCTAAGTTCTCACTTGAGGATGAAAAATGTGCAGTAAGGGCAGACGGCTCGACTGTGTTTTGCAGTAGCAAAAGATAACGTGGAATGTTCTTGTTCGGGCAAAAAACGGTTAAAAAGTACCAGATTGTAGTATAATTACCAAATTACTACATCTAATTTGTAGGTTTAACTTGCTAATTATGTGTGATACATGGGTGGCAAAGGGTGAATACCAAGCACTAGAAGCCTTCCTTTTGTCTTTGGAAATTTGTTTTGATTGGGGGGAGGAAGAAGAAAAAATCTGGCTTCACCACATGCGACTGTGCCTTATTCTCTTGTGCCAGGTGGAATAAAAAGCAGCTATACAGAGTAGTGGGCGACGTGTTCGTTTTAATAGAAATAGAGGGTGTGATAGGCATTTTGTAGGGTTTAGCTGCCTCTGATGTACGTACACACACTTTTGGAAAAAAATATTCTTAGAATCAAGACTAACACCCTGAAGTTTTCATTCTCTGAGTTAGCTTCCAAGGGCTGTCAGGAGTGCCGGTGCTGATATTTAAAACGAGTTCGTGTGTAAGTGCCAGCCCTGTCTGCACAGTCACTCCGCATTTTTTTTTTTCTCCCCTTTGTCAGTATTTGCTAGTCAGTATCAAGCAGGACTATTTACCTTGTCAAAAATGGACACTTTTAAATTCATTCTGAAGTAGGGAATATACCGTTCTGCCTTGCACTTGATAGGCAGGGTTAATATGCTCACATCTGATGATCTGGGGACTGGAGCAAAATGCAAATGGACACAGAGGGGATGAGAAAAAGGCTGTGTGTGAACTTGACAGTAAGGAGAGCAAGAAGGAATGAAATGACCTACATTTTGCTAGAGTGAACCTGGTCATTAATGAGAGAGAAGAGCATACAGTAATTTGTACCTTTATGTGTGTACATTTGTGATGTCCATGCTCACAGCAAAACCATAATCTGTCTTTAAATCATTCTGAGGTATTAAATAGCTCTCTAGAAAAGCTGCTTCACCCATCAGCAGATGCATTTGAGCTGAATCTTCTATGATTGCAGCAGTGGACTTGAAAAACTCAGCCAATATTGGCCAACAGTGAAGCACTGTTTTTTTTCTGCTTGTGCACATGTAAACATTTTAGATGTAGTTTTTAAAGGAGATGTTTCTCTGCAGCTCCTAGCTGTGTTTTAGTTAAAAACAAACCAACCCCAAACAAAAACCCAACCCAAAGCTGGCAACTATTTTCATCTGAATGTCAATTTTCAGAATTTACAGCCATTTGGGGAGGGGGGTGGGGGTTGCAGCAAACACTGATTAATCGTTAGCGATAACACAATGCATGCAAACGAAACCCTCTTCAAGTCAATAGCAATCCTGATGCAAGACAGATTTAGAGATACGCACATTTTACCTGAGAACCATATTTTACCTTGGAGATAAGGGAAACTGTTACACTAAGCTTAGTTGCATTTATAATTACATATTAAATTAAATACAGTCTACCCCACATAATGCACACTGCAGCAGCAAACCTTCATTAATAAGAGATGCAGAAACATGTTGCATGGAAGAATGAAAACTGAATGGGGATTACAAAATCACTATTTTGTTTGTACGTTGGCCTGATTCTGCTGCTATTTTTCCTCCCATAAATTCAAACTCTTAAAGGAAACAGATTATGATGGTATTTATTGTTCCTGCAAACAAGAGTTACAGGCCATAGTGTTGTACCTTGGAAATTAAATCAGCTTATAGTTTAGAGGACATGTGGGAGGACCAATACAGTAATTAAGGGACATTTCAGTCATTCACAGGAATCTTTATTTCAGGGAACTGTATCCATCCTCAAAAACCTAAGAAATAAATATGTATAGTTTTAGAGAATAGGAGGCAAATGGGCATTCTGAAACACCGGAAAGGCTCAAATTAAAATGTCGTAACCAGACAGGCAAATGCAGGGTTTCCAACATGCTCTTCTAATTGCAGATGTGCTCTTGTGATAGCAGATCCACTTTCTCTGTTTTCCTTATTTTCAATTTGGTCTGGTGTTTGGCATTAGAAATACCTCACATCAGGTATATCCCTACTGTTAGAAGACTCCTGAGGCTGACTACACCTTGGAGGGGGTGTCCTTTCACAACAGGGGGGTACTGAACAAATGTTTAAGGAAAAGGAGGAGCAGAGAGCCTGGAGAAACTATGCTGCAGGCAAATAATCTGCTGCGATCTAAGGGAGCGAGGTGTCCTGTGCAATTCTTACCTTTCTCAGTTTATTTATAGGCAGCAATTGTCAGTGGTGTGAATTGTCCTGACTAAACTCTTTCACTTGTTCACTTATGCAATATTCTCACAGTAGGGACAGTAGTAAATGTTACTGTTAACGATAATGATGATGATGATGATGATGATAATAATAATACAGCTGCAGAGACAGGCCCCAGATCTCCAGCCAGCTGGCTGTAAGGGTGAGAGGCCACTGTGGAGCTGCTGCCCTCGGACACTTCAGTGTTCAGGCCATTTGTTGGTCAGGCATTGAGAAGCAGGGGTTTGCCAGGATTATTTTTCTTCCCTCTCCACACACACGTGCCTGAAGCCTCTCAGCCTGCTCTGCCAAGTGCATAACCACATATATAGCATTTCAGTACAGATTTCATACAGAGCTCGAACATGTTGGAATGGCTGCTTAGAGCTTCTGTGTTCCCTTGGATTTCTCTGAAACCTGTCACATAGGTCCAGGAACAGAATCAGAGAGACTTTCCAGTGTTTGAGTTGCGTGTGTAGATACCCTCATCATTCTGTTTTCCCTGGATAATATTGATTTCCCTGTGCAAGCCGTGTTTGCACAAGGAGGGTGCACCTTTCAGGGACACTCCTCGTGTCCTACACAGAGAAAGAAGAACCATATCCTGGACATTGTTGCCGAAGTGAGGGGAAAAGTGACACTTCCAGCATATCTCATAATTTATCAGGTTTTTTTCTCCAGTTTTACCTTGCATGGCTCAGTATGAGTGGAACATGTTTGATCTGATCCTTTCTTTTTTTTTTTTTTTTTAATATTTTAACTCTCAGATGTTGAGACAATTTACATTAATTAAACTTTAGTTAGCTTTAAAATTGTTATGTATCAATTTCAGCAGCGTTTATAGAGAACAAGATGGATGATTTAAATTACACGCCATATGGGGCAATGCTAGGGACATTTGCTATTGTGTTAATTGCTTAAAGCTACGATTTCTATCCCCCTTCTGAGTGAAAGACATTTGCTCTCATGCTTACTGAATTAGATGAAGGGTTTCCTGCTCAAATGGAGTATGTACAGATTTCTCCCCATCCTGCCGGCTTTTGCTCTGCTGCAAGGATCAGCTTTTCAGAGGGCTCTGCTGCCATTAACACCAGCGTCACTGCTGCCTTTGGTGAAAGAGGCAAAGGTATCTCAGGGGTCCCTGGCCGACACACCAGGATCCCACCAAATTCACTTGGGGATTGAACCTGGGGAAGGCAAGAGCCTGCTATCTATGAAAATAAGCAGTCATCGTCATTGCCAAGGTGGAGAGAGGCATGTTTTGTTGGGTCCAAAAATGAGTCTGAATTTTCCAATCCCAGCCCTGAGACCTCTCCCTGTCATCACGGTTGTGTCCCAAGTTTGTTGGCACAACAGGGACCAGCCCCACAAGTGATCCCCAGCCTGCTTCTGCTGCAGGTGAATTAACATTTGCAAGCTGCAGATACTGATTTGCAGGTCTGTGCTGAGTGTGGGCAAAGTGGTGCCGGATCTGCCACTGTGAAAGGGGCTTGAGTGCAAACCATCAGGCTCCTATGGATGAAGTTGTACAAATGGAGGATATGGGTGCCACAGCTGGCCTGTGAGGAAGGGGCTTTCTAGGGTGAGCTGCAAGGCAGAGTAACGTCAACTATCTGACGTTATCAGAGTAAACGTTTTTCCTGAGTTTGTGAGTGATGTTTTTGAGTGAGCCTGCTGTCACATCCTGCTCAGACGAGGGGGACAAATGACTCAGATTCTCAAATCCCCAGTGGAGCGGACGACAAGTCTCCAAGTCCAAGCATTTATTAACTACCCACAGTGTACTAATTGAACACATGATAATTGGCTAAGTATATAGCAAGTTGTGGCGAGCAATACAATATGCCTTGCATCTCTTAATGGAAAAAGGAAAAAAGGGAGATAGAGGGAATGGGGGAATACAGATCACCGGTCTGGGTTCCTGTGCCGATCCTGCCGGCGAGGGTTCCAGGAAGCGGCCGTCTGTTTCGCTGGCATCCGTCTTCTTCACTTCACTGCTCTCTCTAGATGGCCGGGGGGCAGAGGGGGGGCAGAGAGAGCCCTTTCTTCCCCCCTTTGATTTATACCCACTTTCCTTGGGTCTGTCCCCTAGGTCGACCCACATACCTACGTATCCCATGTACAGGGAGGGGTAAGGTGTTTCATGGGATGATGTAATCAGCATGATCATGTTAGCTCTCATTAGCATATTGAGGGGTGTTAACTTTAATATGCATTTCGTGGATAATGAAGCAAAGTTCATTCACCGGACACATGGCCCTTGAAATTTGCCCAGGTGCCCCAGAGGAGAGCCGTCCTGTCTCCACAGGGCTCTCTCCCCCAGCCACATGGGGCAGCGTTAGCAGCTTCGACCTCCACAGAACGCACCCTGTGACTCAGAGTTTTGTCTTGTGCATGTTTGAGGCATTTCTTCAATCAGCCTCAACTTTTGCTTTCCCAGGTTGTTTTTCTTAGTTTCTCACAGGCCTGGTTTCTCGTCTCTCACACATGCTGAATCAGAGTGTTTTGATTTAGGAGAAATCAGATTTAAATGCCTTAACAGCTCAAAGAACATAGATTAGTGAATAGCATCCTCTTGAGAAATTTGGAATTAGGGATGCTCTCCCTTGTGAAATGTCTCACTTTTTCCTGTCTCTTTAAAAAAAAAGGTCCACATCCTTCTCAATATAAGAGATGCAGAAGAGGTCAGATTGTTAGGGGGCAAGTACTCAGTACGCTCAGCAAAGCTTTCCTCCTTGGAGACATCTCCACGTGAGCACTCAAAACCTGAAGAGGCTGAAATCAGAGGTCTTAGTCCCATTCTGAATGCCTGCCAGATAGAAACCTTTGCAAAAAACCCTCCAAATACCATCACAAATCAATGTGCCCTCTAAGACCAGAAAGCACTTGAAGGTTTCCCCACAGCCAGCTTCAAAGAAGTGGGAAAAAAAACCCAGAAAGAGTTTAGGGAGGTGTTATGTACAGCCATGTCTACCGGTTTGCAGTACAGTTCTGCTTCTCTCTGGTGCTTCCTGCTTGGCAATATTGTAATGGGATTCTCCCATATTAATATTTTAAATGAATAAATAAATATCTGATGAGAGACTGTGGATCTCTGCAATCTTTTCATAAATTCTGTGGAAGGTAAAAAGAGAATTAAAGATGAGATTAAAACAGCCTGGATGATGTATTTCTCTGGCATGTGGTAAAGTCTCTAGGTATTTATGCTGTGCTGTCTATGTTACAAGTTATATCTATATTAAAAAGCGTGTGTGCATGCACATATATATCTCCGTAAAGGCCATGTAGGCTGTCTGTCGTCAAGGAGGGTCCTGATTTCTGCTAGAACTGTTGTAATAATAATAATGATGGGAGGCTATGGCAGCATAATGTTTTTAAAGCATCCGTGTTTCATATGAGTACGTTTTCATTTCAGTTTGGTCTGAATCTGTTTTAGAAAATAAGCCAGCTGTATGGGAATTGGAAGTCTTTTTTTTTTCCTTCCATTTGGGGGAAACGTAATGCATTTTTTCTCTCTGGCTCTGCATTGCAGAGTCCAGTTCTGGCACGAAGGGATGCTGAGCCCTTATTCACAGTTAGTGAAAAAAGATGATGGAAAGAAACTGCCCAATCTCCATTAATGGAAGTGGAATCCCCGAGAGCCTCTCAGAAATGCTGCTGTTCTCCGGGACAAATATTAATATTATGCACAGCATTATAACTACACCATGCTGCTGTTAACATAGATTGTACCTGCTACACTGAATTTATTCATAAAATAAAGTCCCTGGTTTCTGCAGGACCGCGCAAGAACTTCAGGAGTACCCTGCATTGGTGCAGCTCCTCCTAAATCAGGACTAAAACTTGCACAGACCTTGCCAGGGCCACACACTCAGCCCCTTCCCCTCTCATTCAGGTGTGCTGGAGATGGAGGGTTTGGGTTAAATTTTGCTTTGTCCCAGCTGTGAACATCTCTGGAGGTCCACAGCCATATTTCCAGTTCAACTCAATGTTAGCATGAAGAGGATTAGGCCTTTTGGGGACAACCTCTGCATCTTGAGAGTTTCCCCAAATGAAGTCAGGTGTGAACTAAAAAAACCTTGTTTCATGTGATGAAACTCACGTTTTTTTCTGTTTTCTCTTCAGAAGAAAATATAGCTATCTTTCCCTGTTGTAGAGCACCCCGTGTGTAGAGGACTGGGGAAGAAGGATGGATAACCCCTTAAACTTGTTATGTTTATTTATAGGTATTTCTGTCGTGTCAGCTGTGAACACAACATGACAGAGGTTTCTTTGAGTAAATTCCATATTTATGTGTGTTGTTACCTGTATCTAGCATGGAGCTTTGTTCGGCATTTCTAAATGGCAGATGTTTTTCTTGATGGGAGATGTACAATTGACAAACTGTTGTTTGGAAAGCATCATAATTTTCACCGGGAAAACTCTTAATAGGAATAAACTAAGAAGTTTACTTATTTTTCAAAGTGTTTCTGAAACTTTAGTAACTTCCTGCTACATATCCTAGGTCATCCCTCAGCGCAAACTGTGAAGCTTCCTACCAGGCAGCTGCATTTTGTTGGGCAGGTGGAAACGTCTTGCCATATTTTGGTCATGTTCTGCCTTTCACCTTCAGCTGTGCGCATACAGAAAGCTGCCAGCTTAAGTGTGGGAGTCCCCTGGACCCTGGAGCCTGCAGCTCCTCCATGGGAAGAGATGATTGCTGTGTAGTTTCCAAAACATTTTTCTGCTATCTGCTTCTGTGTTTGTTCACCGCATTTCTGGCTACCTGTATTCATCAACTTCACTCTTGGAATAGGCTATCGGCTGCATGCTAATGACCCCCTGTTCTTTAATGTTCTCTTTCTAGTTAATTAATCTATTTATGATAATAGTGTGTCCCATTTTGTGCTTTCACTCTAGAGGGTGTGTTTGTATTATCCTGCTGTATAGCATTGACTGGTCCTATTATCATTTATCATTAAAGGCAGTGGCAACACTCTGGCCTGGCCTGCCAATAATTTTTCAATTAATTGCTTAGTGGTTGCTTTCTCTTTGCTTTTGGTCTTTGCCAGTGATTATGAGGTCTTTAAGGTTTCTGTCTCACTTTTTTTAAACTTGGCAACTGTACTTTTCTTACACTGAGGAATCTGAAGCCTGTGGTGTTGGGCTGTGGGGAGATCATCCAGGAGGGCAGACAGGCAGGTTGGGCACGCGAAGACTGTGAGCCAGCAGTGCTTTGATGTGCAGTCCCAGGTTTACCCCTCATGGGAACCAGAGCCTGCAAGGGGCAATGCAGCATGGCAGGGCTGTGTTGAAAGCACCAAGTCTGCATCTGGCAGGTGGCACAGACAGGCCTGGGGGTTGGGATAAATCATAAAGGCTCAGGGGGTGGCTGTAGCCTCGGATGTTATCATGGAGTGTCTTGAGAATAGGGCTGCTGAATGCAAATCCCTGAACTTAGTTTATAGGTGATCCCGCTGTGAAACAGGATGGCAGCAACAAGCTGCAGCAATAGGTTTGCGTGTCTGAAGTTTTGCTTTAGCTCAACTGTGGGTCCCCCTTGCCAAGGCGCAGCTATCTGCATGTTGGCTTCCCATTAATGTTGGAGCCACAGAGATCATTTCGAGTGTCCACACCTGTCTTGGATTAGTGCAGCATGCTAAACGAGGGCACACACTTCATAATGGCAACATATTGCTCCCAGCTTCCACTCAGCCACCATGGCACACACACTGCGAAGGACAACAGCTACCACCCAATGCATCTTGGGTGGTCAGGCTGATAAATTAATGTTTGTGTTTGTCTGCATTTCAGTCCCCTGGAGCCATGTGCTTTCTTAAAAAAGATAACATCACAGGAATTTAGAAAGCAGAATAGCTACAAACCACTAGACATGTATATTGAGGGGGCACCTGTAAAACAACCAGAGATGGTGATTAGTAGAAATGTTTGGATTTTCTTTGTTTACAAGAGCTTCATTATAGGCTTGACCTGCTTACCTTAAATGTGTTTCTGTTTCCAGCCACATGGCTACTTGTTTCCTTCCACATTCTCCCAAGTGTTTTATTTTTAAGCAGATGCTCCTCTGGACTGCATTCATGCCAAGTTTTGTCTTATGTTTTTTATCAGTGCAACAGTATGAAATATTTAATAAGAAGTTATCACTGTGGCCAATATAAAAGATTAAATAGGTCTGTCGGCCTCAGTTCCTGAGAAGGAAATGTGGTATGCAGAAAGAGTCAGAAGAAACAGCATCAAATATATGGATGTAGAGTCGGATCAAAACACGGGAAGCTCTGCGTCGTGCTAAGCAGCTTCTCCCTTCGTCACACCAAAGGCAGGGGAGGAGGAACAGAGATGTATTTGAATCTAAATTTTCTGGGTTTGAAACTAAATTATCTTTCCCCTGCAGCAGAGGGGGCAGGATAGCAAACCCCTGTGCACAGGGGCTCTGCAAACAGGTTGTCACCTAGTTGGCACTTCTGTGCTTTTATCTTGGCTCCTGCATACCCTTGGCTTTTATTTCTGCTTGGGAAATCAGCTGGCTTTTACCCCACACTCCCCTGGGACCCTGCACAAGTGATTTAAGTATCTCTCTCTTCTTTTTTTTTTTTTTTTTTTTTTTTACTGTTATACAAGGAGCTGCTAAAACTCCCTTCTATGAAGGGCACTGTCAGAAGATGCATGTGTGCATACGGCAGCTTCCCAGCATGTCTGGTGGAGGCCCCTTTGGGGATTGATGGGCAGGAGATGGCTCGAGCAGCTTCGCACAGGCAAGATGATAGTATGTCTAGACAGGAGAAATGCTGAAGCAACATTCCTGGCAACAGTGGTGATGCCAGATAGTGGAGTGTGCCCAACCCCACCAGGTATCAGAACCCCTTTCCGCGAGTCACTCCATCTGCCTTTCCCAGCATTTTGTTTAAGCCAGGAAAGAGCTTCTGCGCTGGCTGTCCTGCTGGGGAAAGCTCTTTATTCCCAACATGGGTAGTGCCAATGTGCTTGGTGTGTGCTGGCAACTGTGCTCAGTTCTTGCATGTGAAACAGTCAGCTTAGGAAGGGGATGGCTGTTAAGAATCTACAAAACAGAATCAGTACCATGTGGCTATAATAATGTTTTAATGCTTGTAAAATAGTGTATGTGACAGGCAGAGGTGGCCTCAGAGAGGACTGATAATCCCTGCGGTGTGATAAGGCACGTGTTGGGGTTTTTTCTCATATTGCTATCCATATGGTTCATAGAAAGACCATAAAAAAGATATTTAATTTCTTACATACTTCAGTGTGTGACTTTTACCATCAGGACCCTTTGATCATCCACTTAACTCTTACGTACTTGTTAGCATTTTTGATGTCTCCGTTTGGTACTAACAAGCAAAAGCTGAAGTTTACTAATTGCATCATATTTTAAAAAAGCATTAAACAAATAAACGCTATGAAGCTGTGAAGATGTAAAACTGATGTCACGCAAGTTGGGTCTTGTACATGCATTAACTAGTCTAAAGTGCACTTATTTTATTTAGGTCAGCAGTGTCATTGTTGAAGTACATCCATGTCAGATTGCTTATGGATCTCCCAGTATATAGAGTGCTCTGTATTTAAAGTGTGTGTAGAGCATATGTAGAGTGTATGTAGAGTATACAGAGAGCCTCACTGTTCAGTGTCAGACACACAGGTTTATCTCTCATCTTCTGTAAGCCAAACCAGTTAGTATTTGGAGAAAAGCAGCCATGCCTTTAGGCACGAAAGGCTGCCTTTTTGCAATCTGCAGCAGGAGCAGCAGATTCCAAAGCTAAATGTAAGGTGAGTGGGAGCACCCCAATGGTGAGCTCTGCAAGCAATTAAACATCTGTACAGTAGCAGGTAGCTGGTACCAACAGTGCGGAGGGGATGTTAGCAGAGGAAAACCATTACAAAGTAGTTGTTTCACAAGGAGACAGGTAGTTTATAGTCTGGAAATGCAGTAAACAAGCAGCTTTCTGCATTTGACAGTGGCTAAAAACAGATTGCTAAAGACAGAGGCAGCATAGAGACACAACACTGCTACTTCCCTGTACTGTTAGGTGTGGAGGCACAGGGCTTTCACCTGTTCTTGAAAGGAAGGATATCCCTTCCCGGCAATTCGAGGCTTGAGCTGTTGGTCCTGTAGTTAGAAATGCAAGCAGGGGAGTAGCAGTGCCACGTTCATCCCAGCTACCAAGGACTGACGAGTACCAAAGTTGTCTGTAAATGGGGAGAATGAAAGTTGCTGCATATTTTTTCCAGTTTTACCTCCCTGTGTTGCTGTGTGTAGTGATGTCTTTCTTTCTATCACCCCATCTACCTGTAGAGATGGAGCAGGAGAAAATGAAAGTTGTGCGCTAGCTAGTCAGAAGCTTAAAAAGTGAAGGAGGGTGAGGAAGCATTGCTGCTAACATGGCTTTCTGTAATGAGCAACTGAGGCTAGAGTAAGAGAATAAGTCACGTCCAAATGTTTGTGGGTGGTGGTGCTGGTGAAGCCCTTAGCGGAGGGAGCATTAAATGGCACAGGGCTGTGCCGCCACAGAACCCCAGGCCAAGAGAGCTAGTCAGTGCCTGGCCAAGCTGTTTCACTCTCATGAGCAAGCAGGGTGTATCACAGGTCTCGAAGCTGCAGGGGTGTTGTTTGTGTGGGTCTGGTCTGGGCAGTAACGTGCCTTGCTTGCACGCTGCCTGGTTTTGGAGGCCCTCCTGCATCCTTGACTACTCAGCCCTCATGGGCGATTGATCCTTGCCTACCTGTGTCAGCCATTTTTCCCCTCAAGAGTCCGTGGGAAGAGAAATGAGGAATAGAGACTGGATTATCTATTTCAACGAGATTAATTTACATTTTGCATTAAAGTTTTCATATTTTTGTAAAAACCAAACCTCCTTCCCCCTCCCCTTTTGAAATCACAATCATATTCTGCTGCTTCTAGAAGAAGGTTGCATTTTAAAAAAACTCAGTCCTCTGAAATTAACTTTATATTCAAATAACCCCTTCCTCACTCTGAAACTCCTGAATTTTTGAAAACTAAAGAGAATTCAAGGGTGTTGGCAAGTGCATTTCTCCAAAATGGTCCCTTGGTGCAGATTTGGAAGCATTTATGAGCTGTTTTGATAATCCCTCTACTGAGCTACTTTAGAACTCTGAGTTCCAAAATTCTTCCCTGACTCTGGCCCAAGTCACTTCAAAACCAGAATTTAGGCACTTGAGTCATAAAGCATTAGGAGAAAAAAATTCCTGCTAGTAATGAGTAAGCCCTTTTGAGAATATGACTCCATGTCTTTGGCAGCAAGTCCATAGAACCTGCATGTCGGACAAGAAAGCATGTTTTGCTAGCAAGAAAATTCCCTCAACTTCAAGAATTAAACTGCCATGACACCCTGTGAGTCATACACTTTTTGCAGCAACCTGTCGTCAAAGCTCAATGTCTTGTTTAGGTCTTGCAAAACAGAAAATAATTGCCTATGTAAACCAGAAGCTGCACAGGCATCCCTCTAGAAAGAGCAAAACCTGACAAAATTTCTTCTATGTCACATCTCATACAGCAAAATGAAGAAAGAGTTTTAAAGTGCTACACAAAACCAGAAACAAAGATAATTGGTGTAGACAACTCAGATGACCTGCCTAATTACACAGTAAACAGGTAATGCCTCTGTATGTGCACATGGGGAAGGAGTTAAATACAGATCCTGACTTGGATTCTTTCACAGAAGAGCGTGATCAGTTCATTTTTGCAGAAGGGGAAACTGCAGTCGGGCGACTATGAACACGTTGCCTCATAATTCTGCGTGTGCCGTGTGCTAAGGTTGCACCTGGAAATAGTTTAGATGTTCACTTTGCCTAAACCTGGATGCCTGCTCTCACAGGGCTGGCAGATGGGAAATATGACTGCAGGAGACAAATGTTTTTCTGGAGAGATAACCCACTGCTTGTCTGGGTACAGGACAGGGGAGACACCTCTACCCTCTGCCCACAGTCTGCCTAAGGGGTTAGTTGTGACATCTCACCACATCACAGACTACAACATTTACATAAAACATTATTCTAATGTCCTTTACCTGTGCATCCCCATCTTCTCTTTTCCTTTTGTGGCACATGATGGATGCATCCTGTTGGGATTCCTTTCCCAGTAGCTCAGGATCTTCTTTTACTTTCACATATTTAACTTAGGGGGAAGAAAAAAAAAGCAAGCATCGATGATTTGGTATTTCTCCTGTATTTGTAATACGTGCTTAGCCTGGGTTGGGTTTTTTTTTTGTTTTGTTTTGGGTTTTTTTCTCACTTCATTTTTCAGACAGTGGTGAATAGATGACACCTATAACATTCAGTTATGGATGGAGGTATGATTTAGGTATTAAGCATTGATATTTACAGTGGATTCTTTTCCGCACGGTACAGACTGCTCCATTACCGAGTCCCTGAGACAGTTCGCTCCACAGAGCAGGCATGGAATGGCCTCATTTTGAGTCCTTAAAATGCCAAGTTCATCAGTCAAGAATGCAAGTATACAAGAGTGTAAAATTGGATTCACCCAGATTTTAGTGAAATGCAGGAGAGGATGTTGAACCACATTGACTCTATTCACAAAGCCATCCATGAGGCAATCCTGAGGTCCCCAAAGTGCAGTGCCCACAATATAAGTGCAGGAGCCACTCATTTCCTGTTGCAGAGTACCTCAGCCATCTCCTCGTCCATCGTCACCAGTTTCCTGGCAGTGTTCATCAGGTTGGTGCACTTTCTTTGATCTTCCTTTTCTGTCTGACATACCTGTAGAAGCTCTTCTTATTCTTCGTGTCACTTGTCAAGTTCAGCTAGAACTGCACCTTGGCCTTCCTGACCCAAACCATAGACAACGCTATGTGCTTCCCAGGATGCCTGTCCCTGTTTCCTCTGCCTATGGATTTTCTTCTTGCCCTTTGGTCTGACCAGCAGGTCTTGACTCATCCATGCCAGTCTTTTGCCTTTCTTTCCTGGATTCATACACCTGGGGGTTGAGAGCTCTTGTGGTCTATGGGAAGCATCCTTAAAGATCTGCCAGCTCTGTTCTGCTCCCTTGTCCCTGAGGGCAGTTTCCCAGGGGGTCCTATTGATTAACTCCTTGAACAGCTGGAATTTTACTTTCCTAAAGTTCAGGGTCCTGACTTTCCTCTTCACCTGACCCATATCCCTTAGAACTGCAAACTCACACCAGTGCATCACTGCAGCCCAGGCTGCCTCCCATCTTGACGCCTCTGATTAGCTACTTGTGTTGGTGACCCCCAGGTCTAGTATCATATTCCCTCTGGTAGGGCTGTCTATTACCTGGCTTAAGAAGTATGAGAGCCTGCAAGCACGATGCCTCCTGTAGCTAGAGTAAGGTGGCTTCGCCAGTAGGCTCCCCTTGATCAGGCGACCTGTAGTAGACACGAAGCGCAAGGTTCCCTTTGTTGCCTCAGTCTCTAATTCTTACCCATAAACTTTCAACCTGCTCGTGGCTATTCTTCAGAGACAGCTCTTCACACTATCCATTTCTTGACATAGAAGGCAAACCCTCCACCTGTCCTTCCTTGCCTGTCCCTTCTGAGCAGCTTATAGGCATCGATGACGTCCTGATTTGAGTGAGTGGCAGGGGTGTTTTTGTAGCAGGAGAGGGGGCTACAGTGGTTGCTCCCTGTGAGAAGCTTCTCAAAGCTCTCCCAGTTCCAAGTCAGACTTGCCTTTGCACCAAGGCCAGGCCAATTAGCTGCACCTCTGCGATAATGTATTTAAGAAGGGGAACCTGAGAAGAGTGGAGGGAGTGGTGAGGAGAGGTTGTGAGGAAGATATCTATGCAAACACCAAGGTCAGTGGAAGAATGGAGGAGGAAGCGGGGGAGGTGTGCTGGAGCAGACTCCCCTGTATCCCATGGTCAGACGGCAGGGCCACCCCCTGCTGCCACCCATGGGGGTCTGCAGTGGAGCAGATACCGATTTGCATCGGGGGGGGGACCACACCGGGACAGGTGACTGCACCTGAAGAAGGTGGGGAACCCATGGGAAGAAACTCCCACTGCTGTAGCTGGGTGCTGGGAGGATTGCAAGATGGGGGTGACTCACACGCCCGTGGGCGTGACTCATGTTGGAGTTGGTTTGTGGAGAACTGTTCCCTGTGAGAGGGGGATCGTGCTGGAGCAGGGGAGGAATGAGAGAAGTTCCCGCCACCCCGAGGTGGAACAAATGGCAGGACTGACTGCACTCCTCCATTCCCTGCCTCCTGCACCATGGCAGGGGAGGTGGTAGTCATATAGAGAGCAAAGCTGAGCCTAGGAAGAAAGGAGGGCTGGGGGAAGGTGTTTTCAAAATGTTTTCAAGATGTTTTCAAGGCAGGGCCACCCTGCAGTAGGCCCATGGCCACCAGCATCCCCTGCACACATGTAGTTCTGCCTGAGGCAGTGCTACATCCTTTTGGAGCTCACTGTGTCCAGCTCTACCATGGGCCCACTACTCCTCCTGGCCTCCCACCACGAAAGGTGGGCACAGTGTGCTCCACAGAGCCAGCACTGAGCCTGGGGCTGACCAGCAACATCCTGCAAGGCACTCCTGGCTGTAGCAGCTCCCATTCCTTCAGCCAGTGCCCAGCTCCCAGCCAAGAGCTCCCTCCTACAGTGGCCCCATCGCAAGCACCATGCAGCAACCTGCTCTGGGCTGCTGCACCCCTGCCCACCTGCCAGGCAAGGGAAACCCCCACTACAGAGGTACAGCGGTGGCCCCAGGACCCCACAAGTCGGTGGGCTGTGCCCAGCCTGCAGCACCTTTGCCTGGTGGTGCTGCTGCTGGGGGTCACAGAGGTGGCCCCTGGCCAGGCCCAGACAGCCTCAATGGGCAGAGCCTGAGCAGGAAAATGTGCTCGAGGAGGGTCAGAAAACCCAGATAAGATTGTGTGAGGAGGAGGAGGAGGGAGCAGCAGGGAAAAGCCCCTGTACACTGACTGTGATCCGTGCTGCCCGAGGGGACACCCTGGGCTGGGAAATGAAGCTGGGGGAGAGACAGACATTGGTTTAATATTTGTCTTTGTTTCACATGGTGTGAACTGGTAATTGCATTTTTATTTTAATTGGAAATAAGTCAGGTTTCTCCAGGTTGAAGCTCTTTTGCCCATGATGGAAACTGCCTGCAGGAAACCAGGCACCAGGCTGAGCTGGAGCAAGAGCAAGATTCATCAGAGCAGCACTCGGGACCTGACCCTCCATGGATGAAGCTCTTGTCACACTCACTGAAGGCTGCCTCTGCTGCCTTCCAGCCAACACTGAGCCCAGAGGATCTTTGAGGTGGGTCCTGACCACACGGGTGGCTTCATCCTGGCCCCAGAGACAGGTGAAACTGTGACCCACTGCTGCCCTGCTGCCTCACCAGACTTTACCCCATCATGGGTCCTTGTCGGGGAGATGATTGAAGGTTAAGCCAAAGGAGCCGATTTGTGGCACTGGGCTGTGGCACGGCCGCTGGCAGGAGCCAGAGCCAGAGGGACCCGCAGCTGTGCCAGAGCAGCACCAGGGTCCTGACTCCTTGGGGATGCACCCACAGCTGCTGCCGCTCCCCTGAGGTCACCCCCTGCCCGATGCCGAGGGAAAAGGCCTGTGCTGGGCGACTGCCAGCGCGCTGCCTGATCCTGCCTGGCTCCTGCCACCTTCGTGGGGGTGGGAGTGCAGCTCCTGCTTGCTGCAGCACCAGGGGGGCTGTTGACATGGTTGTAAATAAATCTCTGCCATCACTTGATTATAAGTATCATAGTTTAATATTAACTACGTTTTGAATAATCAATTTACAAGTATTTAAATAATAATGACTTACTAGTTTATTATCTGATTATCAACCACTTAATTTGTTAATAAATACGGAAAGTATTGTATAAGTGTAACATGAAATCAAAGATGCCATTTGCCTGTTTTCTCGCAGAATAGTGCCTTTCTCCCTAGGGATGGAGGAGCCGGTTCAGCCCTGCGTTCATCTGTGGCAAGTGGGGGCAACAACCAGGCCGGTAGCACTGCTTCCACAAATGGTCAAGCAGGAACCATGTGTACGCTGGGACACATCTCTGCCCTTGAAAGGAGACAGGAAGGCACCTGCCCAGAATTTACTGAATCCCTGAGGAAGAAGCCAGGCTGCCTGCACTGATGACGGTGCTGCTGTCTTCTCTGCTCATCCATAAGCTAATTGCAGCTTCTGCTCATTGTAGTGGTGTGGGCTTTGACAAGGTTGTAAATCAATCACTGTCATAAGAATAGGCACTCTCATAATTGTACATTCTCTACATATGGACTAATGAGTTAATGACTATTCTGACTGTTGTACACACCTCAAGTAAAGAGTTGGACACACAGAGAGTGTGAAAAGTGCCTTTTTCCCCAGAGACTATCTCAGACTTTGAGTTTGGCCTGGTGCATGCTGATCTCCCAAACTTTGGGAATCATGCACACTGCCCACCTTCTGTCTGCCCAGAACCCAACAACCTCCCATCCACCTGCACAGAAACAGCCCACTGGGTCTCGCTTTCCATTGGAATTAACTCGGTACCAGCCAAAACCAGGACACAGAGCCCAAACACACAGGACTTTCTCTCTGCTTCAGCCCCAGGAGCCTGTTTCCAAGCCACAGAAACACAGGACTTGGGCTCTGTTTTCAGGCCCCCAGAACAGCCCCATGATCCTGTTTTCATCTGGAAATGCAGGACTTGGTCTCCATTTCCAAGTACAGAAAACAGGACTTAGTCTCTATTTCTGAGCCATAAGACCAGCAGCATAGGCTGGGTCTTGACCCCCAAGGACACGTGTCTTCCTTTGAGGCCCAAAGCCCATGACTTGCCCTCCCTTCCTGAAGGCAAATGAGCCAGAGTTTTGCACCCCTAAAACAGGCCCTGCTGGGTCCATGTCCAGGCTTGGTCTTAGGACTTAGTATCTTTTTTCAAGACTTGAAAATGCAGACCTTAAGCCTGTGTTTCTGACCCTAAAACTAGCCAAATGAGCCAGGTTTTGATCCCCCAGAACAGTCCCTGAGCCTTCTTTCAAGGCCTGAAGAACACAGAACTTGGCTTCTGCTTCTGAGCCTCAAACCAGCCACTTGAGCTTTTTGAGTCCCAAAAACACACTTACCAGTTCATCTTTGAGACCCAAACCCACCAAATGAACTTGGTTTTGAACCCCAAAACCATGGCTGCATCTCTGCTCCTGAGCCCAAAACCCACCTGCATGTGCCTGGTCTTGAGCCCCCAGACCCCTCAGCCCCTCTTTCTAGCCCCTGTGCCTGACCCACCCAGACCTTGTGTGGTGTTGGGGATGGTCCAGGAGCCCCGGGCGGTGCTTGGGAACCAACTGGGGGGAGCCACAGTGAGGGTCTGGCCCGGTGTGGCTGCAGGTGAGGGCAGGGGGCTCCAGGGTCTGGCCCTCCAGGCTTTATTCCCTGGTGCCCTGAGCCCCGCAGCCCCTCCTGCTCCATTTCCCATGTTCCATATGCAATGCCTTCTATATTTACTAATAATTTGTTATTAATTTACTATTTGTAAATTGATTATTCAGCACGTCCTCAATCCTAACCCACGGTGTCAGCAACCAAGCGATGGCAGCCATTAAGATCAGCCCCTGTGAACCACTCTCAGGCCCTGAGCTGGAGTAACAGGCCCTGGGGCAGCTGGTGACACTGCTCCGCAGCCCACCGTGCCACTTTGTCGAGCATCCTGCCAATATTGCTAAAGCCACAGGATTTAACTCTGTTTCTGCCCCATCCCAATTCCTGTGTGTGATTATTTGGGGAAAGGGAGGGGCACCTCCCGCAGCCACATGCTCCTCACCTCCACACTCCAGAGCTGGGATGGGGGCACCCACTCCCCCTACAGAGCGGGCCCAGCCCCTCCAATGCTGCCCCCAAACTCTGCCCAACTGCAGCCTGGGCGGCTCTGCCCCTTTCCTGGGGAAGCCCTGCAGATGCAGCTGGGGCAGGCTGCAACACTTCTCTCTGCCTTCAGTCCCAGGGAGGCAGCTTCCCCCAGCACAGCCCCTGTCCTGGGCTCCCCGGGGTGTCTCACCCGCAGGTCAGGATTTACTCAGGAGGAGAAGGCACGGGGCCCTGATAATTGATGACAGGGTGCCATGACACGTATGCAGTGTGCCACGGGGATGGTCTGCTGCAGGGTCCTGAGTGGGTCTTGAAAGAGCTTTGTTTTTCCCATGTTCTGTTTGTACAGTCACACAAGTGACCTTGACTGAGGTGATGGGCACACATCACAAATGGGATGCTTTTGTCTGCAGACCAGTTGCAAACAGAAGTAAGCAGAACACTGATGGAAAGTGGCAGTGGTCAACAGTTTGCACTGGTGGGCAAATCACAGAATCATCTAGGTTGGACAAGACCTTGAAGATCACCTAGTCCAACCATTAACCTAACACTGACAGTTCCCAACTACACCAGATCACTCAGCGCTGTGTCAACCCGACTCTTAAACACCTCCAGGGATGGGGACTCCACCACCTCCCTGGGCAGCCCATTCCAACACCCAACAACCTGTTCTGTAAAGAAACATTTTTTATATTTCTATCACTTTGTGTCCTGGGACTGCTACATCTAGCCTTTGACAATAGGACTGGTTTGGGGTTTGGATTCTGGTATTCTCAGGTCAGGGAGAATTAGCACAGGAAGCAGCATGAGCTGTTTTTTTGCAATGAACACATATAGACACCCAGTTGCAGAAACTACTGTCAGCATCTGCACGCTCATCAAGATGTTGTGCCCCTTGGACCTGGTGGACACAAGGGCTTTTCAGTCACACAACCCCACTCCTATGTAGCTGTGCGCTTAGTATGGCACTGTCCTAACAGGCCCACTTTTCTTACCCATTTTTCCTGAAATAAAGGGTTGGTTTTTCTCATCTGCCTTTCTTTAGCACACACAGCTGCAGCATTTAGTATTTGTATGGGCTATGTAGGCTGCAGTCATGCCATGAAGTCTCACTCTAGACCCAGACCCCGAGCATCTGCTAATCCTCTTACCAAAGTTAATATCCCCTGTGCTTCCTTGATAAGCAAGAGTGAATAGAAATTCTCGGTCTGCTCTATATCTTAAAGTTCAGGAGAGAAATTAACATACATGTATAATGAACTATATTTAAATAATAACAACATTGTTTTTAACTAGAAAAATGTTCATGCTATTTTCCTTCTATAGTGGTATCTCCATTTACCTCTGCTTTTCAAACTTTCCATGGAGTCAGACATCCTTTGATGCTAATTCATAAATGCTCAGTGAATTCCCATCACTGCTAATCCCTCGGCCTCTCATTCTTTATATGAATGTCTTAATGCCTTCAACTAGGCCCATTAGCACTGAAAACATGGGTTTCCTTGGCCCCTGGCTGTATTAAAAGGAAGCAAAAGTGAGGGCCTATTTATAGGATAATCTCACTCCCCATCTAATCCTTTTTCATTTGGGTTTATTTTCTGTTGGTTTTGTTTTGCCTCTTAAACCAGCACATTCTGGCACCAGTCATTCAGAGCACATTTCTCTGACTTGGCCCAACACCTGTAATGCCACCCCCCTCACACAGCTCAGGCTTTCTGATCCAGTGCCCATCACAACTGCTGTCCTTAGCACTGGTAGGTAGAAGCAGCACCTTTCTGTTATGGGAGGGAAAGCTGCTCATCTGCCAAGCTGAGTTTGCTCTGACACAAACAACACCTTTCTTTCTGTTTCTTCCTGTACTTTCTGAGGGGTTTAGACTTGTACAAGGGATTTTTAGTTGTTAAGGGTTCATGTTATATACAGTTTATAAGCAGCTTTTTGTGTTAAAAGTAGGAATAAAATGATTCAGTGTTAATGTTTTTCATTTGAACAAATGAAAAATCAGCTTTGACACCAATTTAGATGCCACCAATTGAAAATAAGTGGTTTCAAGTTAACTTTAAAAGTCAAAGATGGTGTGTAAAGATCAGCCTTCCCTTCCTGATGTAAAACAAACAAAACCCAGCCAGACTATTACACTATGTACTAAGTACATAGTTTTTGTTTTGTAAAACATCATTATGCTTGGTTAAGACAGCAGTTCCTAAGTGCTTGCAGGTTGCAGTTGTGGACCCTCTTAAATGTCTAGTCTGATGCTGATTAGTCAACACTGATTGCTTTTACTTTTAAGGGAAAAAAACCCCCCAACCCTCTCTCCTACTTGCTGAGAGTTTGGATAACTCATTGATTTCAGGGGCAGAAGGAACAATTGGCTTGCTTTTCCTATTCCATTGATCATGGAGCATTGTATTTTTCTAATTTGCTACTTCTCTTTGTGGTTTTGCAAGTGGTTAATTATCCTTAGTTAAAAAAATCCATTTTCCAAATAGATATTCTCTGGCTTCAGCATCCAGATGTTGTTCCATATTACATCTTTCTTTACTGATACCCAGTCCTCTTGGTGGAGAGTCTTATGAAATAGAGACATGAGCCTGTTCATATTCTGTGTCAGAAGACTTCCACTGTACAGCAGCCATTGTACCATAATGCAACAATCATTATAGAGCTGGGATAATGTAATTTTTGATTGGGTTTCTCCTTTGTAAGAAAACATTTGCTTTAGCACTGGATGATCAGATATATTCTCCAAGCTGCAAGGCAAAATTAGGTGCCTCCAAAGTGGACTGTGCAACACCAGGAGTCACGCTGATGAAGTAGCACTCTCTCTCCATGCCCTTCATCAAAAACCTTGGCTTCTAAAGATGGTGGAAGAAATCCCAGTCCTGAGGCTGTGGCTTTTGGCAGAGGGATCCAACTGGATCTTTAATCCAAGTTAGGGGATTTTTAGTTGATCACACAGTCTGAAGGCTGCCAGGCTTGCTGAAGCAGCAGTAATGCTCGGTTTTGATGTGTTTGGATGGAATGCAGAGAGGTTTGGGCTTGAAATTCTTCCTAAAATTCAGTGGGTTTGTGTACTGAATTCTCTGTGGGTCATTTGGAACATAACAGCTTCTTGCAATGAATATAGATGCATCATATACATATTTCAGTTAGGGAATTAGCAATTGCTGTGTCCAGAGTGTTTAAACATCTGATAAATCAGGCGAGTTTCAAACTTCAAACCAGCACTTTTCTAGATTGACATTCATTAGCAAATGCACATTGCCAATGGTTAGCTCTTGATCACTATTAATCATTAACACTACGTATTCAAACAATTAGTCTTTGAAGAATCTTATTCTAAATTATCTGCGAGTGTGAATGAGGCTGATGCTGTGTAGCTAAACACTGATGGCTACAGCTCTTGACGCTTTCACGGGCTGAGGTTCTTGTGATCAGGCTCAACAGCTCTTCCAGGAGTGAAGCTGGAACAGAAGTGCATGACATTTTTCTTCACTGTGTTGCCTCATTTCCCCTTCATATTTTTCATGTTCCTCAGCTCATTTTTCTTCACTGTGTTGCCTCATTTCCCCTTCATATTTTTCATGCTCCTCAGCTCTTCCCAAAAAGAGAAGGGATAGGAATCTTATCTCCCAACCATCTGATTTTTAGGATCCAAGTCTGCCTTTTCCCGCTTTGCAGTTCCATGTAATTTAGACACTTCTGCTCAGCTGCATTACAAAGTCTTACTGTGTTGCTGGTTATTATTGGCAGTGTTACAAAACACTTGTACACTGCACAGGTCAAACTGTTTGAGTGTGTTTATCTTTAGGTTGAAGGCAAACAAACCTTGATTACGCTTTGCTTTGTATACTTGTACATTATGCATCAAACAGGCCCTGTCTTTGCTACAAGCTCTTCTGGTGGAATTTGGATGACCAAGTTTTAGTTATTTAAAATGTCAGAGAGCATGCTGGAATAGATGCCTCTTGTCCCTCAATAACCAAGGTGGGGGAAGCTGACACCTCCAGAAGGGCAATTTAACCCATTTGTGTAAAATGGATGGATTAGGGCGAGATGTGTCTTGCACTGAATTCCTTTGAAAATGTAGAGATCCTCTTGATAGCAGTGGGTTTCATACCTGAATACGGCTCAGCAAGATTGGGATTCTGCACCACCGTTTCCAGAGTTCATGCTGCCTGAAGGCTGAAATGAAGCTGTCACTGAAGGAGCCCACCAGGTTAGGTGACTGCATATCCTCTCTCCTGAAGTATGACACAATTTAAAATCAAAGCTGATACTTTTGAAGGGCCCAGGATTTTGCCAACTCAGTGTCAGGCTTCAAGCAGCTAACATTTTAACCTTTGTCAAACTAGATTTAATGTATCTGGGAAAATAGGCAATCTCATAATGTATTGCTACTATTGACTTAAAGGAAGGAGCAGGAGGCGTGCTCTCCTCACATAGATCTCCCGGGGAATTCAATATTTGACTACAAAAGCCTTGAGTTCTTTTATCCTGGCACACTTGATTTTAGAGGTGATATGCAGAGCACCAGCCTTGCTGTACAGCTCGACTTCAGTGAGTTTTATTTGACTGCTGTTCCGTGCTTTGCTTGGCCAAGTGAGACTGGTTGCTGCCTGAAGTAAAGCATCAGTAGCTGTGGACTAAATCACTCGAATGCCAAATTTCTGTCTCTTCCATGGTAGTGTCCCCTCTGCAGCATCACAAAGATGCTCCTGCTAGGGCCTTGGATGGCAGCTTTCAGACTCCCGGTCTTTCCTTGGTGTACCACCACTTAGATACCAAGTAGTACATGGCAACATCTCTTGCCTCCTCTGTAGCTTAGGTTTCAACCAAAAGATTCAGAAAATAAATAGTGGCCTGACATGTCATTTAATGACAAAAAATATTAATGTAAAACTGAAGTGATCTGAGCCTGCAAGCATTCTATGTTTTGGGTTTTTTTTAATGGAATACAATGCTGTTGCTCCCAGTCATGAAGCAGTAACATGCGTCAAGGGGTCTGTCAGTATGGAAGACCTTAGTTAGTGTTTCACTGAGAGCTGTTATCTGAGGAAAAACTGAGCCAGCATGAATAAATAATGCTCTGATAAGTTTGTCCACCAATACCTGCTCTTCAGTAAAGCAACCTTAGGTGATCAGCTGGAAACCAGTGGCCCCTCCAGAGTGTGTTGATGCCCAGAGCAGAGTCATAATTGTTGCTTCTGCTCTGCTACTGTAAGTACACAATGCTAAAAGCACCAATAATAAATGCTAATGAAACACAGCATAGAAAGCTCAAAAATGTCAGACAGGTGTGTGTGTGTGTGTCCCTCTTTCTGATGCTAAAACCATCTATATTGTGGTGCTGCTCCAGTGAAAAGCAACAGCGGCGAGACGGGACCAGCTATGAGGGAGAGAGCTGTACTGGTGCTAATGGCTGCCAGTTAGAGCTGTGAACTGTAATGTATCCTCTGGGTACCAAAGCTGAATTTCTTTCCTAAAAACTGCAAGTGAGCTCCTCAAACAGCCTGCTGCCTTTTGTGGCATGTGGGCATTCTTAGGCAAAGTTCTGACAAGTCTTGTGCTGGGATTTCTGCTAGCTAAGGGGAAATACAGGGAGAAAAGGGTGTTGTGGAGCTTTTAGAGATTTTTATTAGCACATGAATTTCCTCGTGACAGTCTGGTTCTCTGAGTGGGGGCACTTCGGCAGCCAGAGCCTATTGTTAGCTTTGCTGCTGACTGAGCTGGTGACGGTGGGTGAGCAAGTCAGATCCCCTCCCTGTTTTGTTCCTGCTTCTTGAGATTTTTATCCAGCATGTCATTTCAGAACTGTTCAGTGCTGACTCCCAGGAGCCAGCAGTCACTTGCCATGTGTTTGTGTCTAGCATAATGAGAAGCTGTAGTTGCTTGGACCTTAAGGCTCATAGCAAAGCTATTAGTAAAACCCAAGTTCATCAGACTGCTTCGGACATCAGCTTTGTCACTATCATTTCTGAACTAGCATTCAGGGGATCCCATTGGCTGATTCTTCCAAATTACTTGCTAATGCACTGCAGTAGTTGAGCACATTTCCAATTAAATGCAGCTACTTTATAAAACAATGTTTAAGTTGCTGGCCTAAATTACTCCTTAATTAGGTCATTTTTTCTTAATTGATTAAAAATAGGATTTCAAATTAAAACAGAGAGATTGAGTAACATCACACAAATGATATTATTCAAATCTGAAAGGAAAAAAATCATCAAAATGAAAGAACCATTATATTGAATTGCAGATCAGCTGTAGATATGACATTTGGGATTGTTCTCTAGAAAATCTATTATTTTCCATCTTTGAAATTAGGGCAAGGATGCAATCAAATAAAGTTTAAAGCCCAGAAGAAAAAAAGCCATTACAAGGCAGCTGATCAAATACAAAATTATTGTAACATCATTTGTAGTATGGTAGTACCTAGAGACCCAGACTAAGACCACAGGCACTGTACAGAGACAGAAGAGCCCTGCCCCGGAGAACTAGCAATTGAAGTCAACAAGCCAGATGACGAGACAAAAATCAGAGAGTAAGACTGTAAGCTTCCAAAACCTGCCAGAAAAGTTAAAGGTAGCTCGAGAAATAGGGCCAAGAGGTCCATTGGCCTCTTCTGTCTTTGAAAGGCCACACCTTCATGCTGTTGTGGCTGCCAAAGAGAGCTCCAGCACAGAAATTTGCTGATGGAAACACTCTAAAATACACACTCTAAACTATACTCTGTACTCTAAAATGAATACTGTAGCCTGATCTTCGGTAACTTTAGTTCCTGTCAATGTCGTACACAACTAGAGCAACAAACAAAGCTCACATTTCTGATGAGGATTATTAGAAACAGTTTGCAAGGTGGTGGTTTGGGGGTTTTGGGTGAAAGAAAACAAACCTAGGCAGACTGACTGGGATAGGTAAAAGCTAACACATCTACACTAATATCTGTAACACTATGCGATTATAGGTATATCAGTGTTAAAGGGTATTGACTTTGGTTAAGATCTGCCAGGTAGCTGATTCTCTGGCTTCATTACTGCCACTCTGACTTACTTGAAATGAAAAACTAGTCCCTAATTTAAGCTCAGTTCTATCAGTTTAAAGTGTTTCACCGCATCATTTCCTTAGCAGAGCAGAAATGGAGTCTGCATGCTCCTGTTTTCCTTCTCTTCCAAATAGCTCTCTCCTGGCTCTGCCTCAGTTAGTATCCAGCACAGCACCGATGTAGGCTGGTTGTTTTCATGTCTGGATTAATGCCTTGTCTCTACTGTACTCATGACTTGGATCTCAAATTGTGTGTCAAAAATCAGTGTCCATCTGTTCCCATCCCCTTAAACTTACTATCTTCCATTAGATCTGGCTTCCTAATTCCCTTTTTCAACCTACATGGTGTATGGCACTACCCTGGACAACTTTCTGCTGTCATTTTTAGCTGGTCATGCTATGATCATGAGTGCAGATAGTAATGCTCCAAGAGCAGTAGCATTAAACATGTACTGCAGAAGCACTTCTGCTCATCTCGGGTAAACATACCTGAGCACCTCATCTGCCAAGACAACAGATATATTGGGTCAGACCCAAGGTCCCTCTCACACAAGTAGTCAACACCCAGGCAAAGAAGAGAGTAAGGGTAGGGCAACTGTACAGCAGTATTCTTGCAGCTTCTAGCGATCCACATCTTGGAGGTTTCCTGAGCTAGCTGTAGCATCTTTCTTTCATAGCCATTGATCTATTGTCCTGTATGAGTCTGTACAGTTACACTTTGCACCCATGTGAATTGTTGGTGTACTGTTGAACAGGCTGGTTTTACTGAACATCTTGTGGCAAGTAGTTCTTTGGTTTAACTATGCAGCATGTGTAGAAGTACTGGTCTGTTTGTTTCAAATCTGCGTGCTGGACATGTAATGCAATAGCCTCTGGTTCTTGTATTCCGAGACACGCCAAATAGTAACCATTTTATTCCCCTGCTCTGCCAGCTAAGACCTTTTTCCTCATAACCCCCTCAGGCATGTCTTTACTACAGTACCAAAGCCTAGTCTATCATCTCTCCTGGACAGGAAGCTGCTTAATTCCTTTGATTGTTCCTGTAATTCATCTCTAAACCCTTTCCAGTTATTCTTGGATCCTTGCTGAGACATGGGCCAGAACTGCAGCTGGTATTTAGGGTGCAGGCACATGTTAGAGTTATGTGACAGCACAGTGATGTCTCCTGTTCTGTATTTTTTACTATTCTGCTAATTTATTGACTTCTTAAACCAACACTGATGTCTCTCTGTCTCTTAAGGAAGTTTAATTGATTTGGAGCATACCACTGAGCATGTATGGTCACTACTATTTTTTTCTATATGCTTTAATTGGCATTTTTATTGACCCTGACCTTCATCTGTGATTTTATCTGGTGGTTTCTAACAGATCTTTTTGCAACTATTTACAGGGGTTTTTTTCTGTTTAAAAACCTTGAATAATTTAGGAGTATAAGCAGACTCTGTTACCTTGTTGCACACAACCTCTTACCAATAAGATGAACGAGTCCACCCCAAATTAGCTCTGGAGGAACTCTGCTACTAACCTGCCTCTATTCAATCCAGCTTCTTTTCTCTGTTACTTTAATTGGTAGTCTATGAGAGGACAACAAAACATGGATCAGAAAGAGGGAGTACAATGTCCTTGAGGCTTGTTCCATAGTCTTTAAACAATAACGTTAACATCTTAATGAGATCTTTTGATTATTGTAGGTGTCTCTCTCACCTTAGATATTCTCATGAATTTAACTGTGGGTGCACAGTCAGTGCAGCTTGAATGTATGTGCAGAGAGCTGGCACTTTCCCATGCAGAGATTTACTAAGAATATAACTCAGTGAACGTGGGGATCTGGGAAGGAGAGAAGCATACCTCTCAGCCTGCCGTTTTGAAGAGGAACTCCCACGTGCTGAGCCTTTTCTGCAAACTTTGTTACGTATTTACAGTGCTATCTTCCATGTGTTTGCTGTAGAGCTGTTATGAAAGCTGTTTTATAGCAGGATGATACCCTTTTCATAGTCATTAATGTACAGTATGGATCAAATGCTCATACCAGCAACGGCTTCTCGGTTTTTCCTGGTGCTGCCCAGACTGTTCTTTCATTGACACCTTTTATTTGAAATCCTCCATCCTATTGTAAATATGTATCATTGCTTTCTCTCACACATATAGGCTTTCAGGATATCATGAACAACAGCATCAACCGTTTCCCCAGCAAGATTGTTTCTGCTATCTTGCCCCACCTGGCTAATCCCACAATAGACTGAAAAAATCTGAGCACATTTGTTGGAATGGATCTTGTCTGCCTTTTTTCCAGAGATAAAATTAATTCCACAGAACATTTTGAATGGCCAAAAATCATGCAGTTTAGAAAAGTGTTTGAATAGACTGTCTGTCATGATTTAATTTTTCAAGCCACTCCAAAAATAATTGATTTATATTTATATAATTCCTTTCATCACAAAGGATTTCATGTGCTTTCCAGAAAGATATTTCCATTCAAGCCACTGCTGAAATGCAACCTCTGCTTAACAGCAATATTAGTTTACATATGAGGCAGGGGGGAAAATAGAAGTTTACCTAAAATACAGCCATTTTCACTCAAAATTATCCCTTTTAGGAATAAAAACCCCATAAAAATCCTCATGATTTTGTTGTATGAACTTGGGCCAATTATATGACATTTAGGGGGAATATTAACATTTCTCATCCTGAGAGCAATAAGTACATTTCAAATGTTTCCTGTGGCATCTTTAATTCATCCTCACATCCTGAGATTTCTGTCATCTGAAATGTATTGTATTTGCTGTAGCTATTCAGGAAGCTTTAGTGATTTATAAGGAAGCTTACTATATAAGGAAGATTGCTATTTTATAACATCAGAAGCCTGGTCTGTGGGTAAACATGAACTTGGTAGTACAGATTAGGCTTTGTTAAATTCTGTAGTGCTGAATATGGTACCTGTGTGATCCACCTATGTACCCTTAAAAAACCAGCTGAGTTTCAGTAGTAGGTGAAGTATTCCTATCTGTATGTCTTTTTTTTAGGTGTGGGTTGGGAATATCATTACTAGTACTTGGTAGAATTTCTCATTGCATTTATAGCTATTTATGTACACTTATGCTCAAAGTAAGCTCAAGCACAAACAACTGTTACTATACCAGTGGGAAATATTGTCATGAGATCATTTATGACAGTGACTCTGAGGGTGCTGATTTACACGATGTCCTCATTTCTACTGTAAAAACCTGAAGGGACAACAAATGAGGGAAGAATCTGGCCTACCGAATCATATAAGTTTGCTTTTACTTAACTCTGGCTATCCCTACAAATCTTTTCCTACCTGCTTGATAATTGGATTTAAATGATCTTTAATTACATTGGCTGGGACTTTGTTAAAATCAGCCCCTAAGTACTTGTACTATATTTTTGGGTGCCCACTTAAGATTCCATGAGGTGAGCAGGGCTGAAGGGCAAACTCCAGAAAGCTGTAGCACTGCAGTCTCAGAGTCATTAATTTTGTGCAATGATAACTTTGTACTCAGAGAGCAATATTCATTATAAGCAGGAGGGAAAGCATGCAAGTCCTTAATTAACAGTAGGATATCATCAGCATAAAGTAATAGTTTAATGTTCTACAGAATCAGTGTTATAGTCTTTTAGACTGTTGGTTTTTCCATTTTAGACAATGCCAGCGTAAGATTGTAATCATCTGGATGCCATTACCTGGTGCTTATGACTCTCCAGGCACTAGCCACAGCACCCCCTTTCCTATGGGTGATCCACAGCTTCCGTTTAACGACCCCAGTAAATGCCCCAGTGTCCAAGATACCTCTGTTTCCATTGTGCATGTGAACAGTAACTGACTTTTTCCCAAAATCCAATCCAACCCAACCTGCTGCCTGGCCTCTGTACTAGCACACAGTGGGGGCAGATTTCCACACCAATGGGCAGGTTTGCAAAAAGAACATATGTGGTTTATTTTATTTGTAGGACATGGTGCACCACAGAAGTGTCAGCAGAAAGTCATTGAGAGAGCCTGGACTTGCACCCAGCCCCATTCTTACCCCCAGGGACCTGAACACACAGTGGCTGGAGAAGAGCCACCTTCTCTCCACTGCCTGGGTGAGAAGGTGAATTTGTCACCTTGCCAGAACCGCCCTGAAAATAGTTAAAAGACTCACTTTTGGGGAGCAGCAATTGCTCATAAACTCAGCTCTAGCACCAAGCTACTTGTAAGAATGGCAAGCCTTAGATCCTAAGGGGGCTTTAAAGTCTCTAAGACATTGCCTTTAAGAGCAGCAGTGGGTGTCAGGGGCAAGCCCTGCCCTGATTGGCTCCCTCAGGTGACATAGGGTAGGCTCAGCCAATCAGAGCAGCCCAGACCTTCTCATGCTCTAGGCTGTGAATTCTGGGGGGACAAAAAAGCCCTGTAGATTTTTTGCCCCATGCAATTCACTTTGTCTACAAAGTGAGCAGGTCTGGGCTGCTGGGTGGGGGAAGTTGGAGCCAATCAGGCAGGGCCCACCCTGCTGCTTTGAAAGGCAATATCTTAGAGACCTTAAGGGCCTTCAGGAAGGTGCCCCTCCCTGACAGTGCTGGATACCTTCTCTGCCATAATTTACCTGTGCCTTTTCATCACATACTTTAATACATCATCTCTTGCATCCTTTTGCTTTTGTATTTGTTTTCCACAAACCAGTACTAAGGCATCTAGAAATCTTCACATGGCTGACAGCATGAAGAAGGGTTGTTCCAGTGGCACATGTCTGTGAAGAGACAAGAGTTAATAAACTTCTCCTATTTAAAAAACAAAGTAATTAATACCTTATGGAAAAGGGACAATTTGAACCTGTATCCCTTCTCAGGATAGACTGACCACTCCATTCCTGCACCTCCAGGGCTATGCATCAGTCAGGCTTGGTGGAATTATTCTGTGGAAGCAGACTACATAACCACTACCTCCTCAGCCTCACAGATGAGAGCTGGAACTCCTAGACTTATTTTCAGTGATGCTTAGGAAAGACAGAAAGTTGTTTCAAGATTAAAATACTTGTTGCATGCGCCAGGTAGCAAGTGAAGAAATTAATTCCCAGAAAACTAAGTCAGTATGAAGGGAAGTGCTAATTTTGGAAATGCCATACTTCTGCTCTGTGGGTGTAACTAATACTCATGGATTCTTCGGGTGTTCTCCACACTGTGCTTCATCAGAGAACTGACATGGAATCCGTATTTTCCCCTTCACTTTTGTGAAGGTTGTGCCTTCAAACACAGCTTTTCATCTTTGCTAATGCAAAAGTTCCTGTGAACATAAGTTATCAGTGTTAAACTGCACGTTTTCTGCTGTGTTTTGGAAAAATTTAGGGTAGATAGAGTGAATCTGTCTCAGACAAGGCTACATATGCCTATTCTGCTTCTATGCATGTCTCTTAATGGTAAACTGAGCCTCTGAGCCTTTTTTTTTTTTTTTTTTTTCCCCACATTGAGAGGTCTCCTAAGGAATCCACTCCTATTTATTTGGCTAACATGTAGCATTTAGTTGTTCTCTGAAGCATACTTAAGGCATGACTTGCTCTGTAAATGTATTGTCTTTGATAACAAAGGCCAGACCCTAAAGAAAGTAGAGTAGGAAGAGCCTTCATGTCATTTAGACTAGGCTATAAGCAGTTGCTCAAAATCCAACATCTTTGTTTGAGACATGGACAGTGGGATCGAGTGCACCCTCAGGGTGTTTGCCAACAACAGCAAGCTGTGTGGTGCAGTCGACATGCTGGAGGGAAGGGATGTGCCATCCAGAGGGACCTAGACAGGCTTGAGAGGTGGGCCTGAAATGCAAGGTCCTGCACTTGGGTCAGGGCGATCCCATGCACAAATACAGGCTGGGTCATGAGTGTATTGAGAGCAGCTCTGTGAAGAAGGACTCGGGGGTATTAGTGGATGGAAAACTGACTACGAGCCAGCAACGTGTGCTCACAGCCCAGAAAGCCAACTGTGTCTTGGGCTGCATCAAGAGACATGTGGGCAGCAGGTTGAGGGATCGGATTCTGCCCCTATACTCTGCTGTCATGAGACCCCACCTGCAGTCCTGAATCCAGCTCTGGGGCCCCTAACATAAGAAGCACATGGACCTGTTCGAGTGGGTCCAGAGGAGGCCACGAAGATGATCAGGGGGCTGGAGCACCTCCCCTGTGAGGACAGGCTGAGAGAGCTGGGGTTGTTCAGCCTGGAGAAGAGAAGGCTCCAGGGAGACCTTACAGCAGCCTTCCAGTACTGCAAGGGGGCTACAGGAAAGATGGGGAGGGACTCTGCCTCAGAGAGTGTAGGGATAGAATGAGGGGTAATGGATTTGAAATGAAAGAGGGGAGATTTAGATTAACTATAAAGAAGAAATTCTTTCCTGTGAGGGTGGTGAGGCACTGGCACAGGTTGCCCAGAGAAGCTGTGGCTGCCCCCTCCCTGGCAGTGTTCAAGGCCAGGTTGGACGGGGCTTTGAGCAACCTGGGCTAGTGGAAGGTGTCCCTGCCCATGGCAGGGGGGTTGGAACCAGGTGGTCTTTAAGGTCCCTTCCAACACAAACCAGTCTATGATTCTATGAATATATAGCTTTTGTTCCTCTTTTAAGTCAGGTTAGTCTATTATCAATCTATTGCAGTTCATACACACATTTGTGAATGCTTTGCTTCAACTATTTTTTTTCTAAGACTAGTCCATCTTAAGTAAATCCTGTTTGTTTGGGTTTTTTTTCCTGAAATAAACCACTAAAGCATATTGAAATAATGCAGTATTGCTTTCAGTCCTTCATGAGCTTTACCCCTAGAGAAGACATAGTATTATTTAACACACATATATAAACACGTATTTATACTTAACATTGCCCAGTTTCACCATACACTTACTGTGTAATGAGAAGAGGACAGAAAAACTAAACATCTGAGCTAGAATTAAAATTCTATGAAGCTTTTATCCCCGCATTTACAAAGGACTTAACAACCCCAAATATCCTGACATTTAAACAAACAAATGCTGTGGTCACCTGTAGCGACTTACACTTAATATCCCTGACTGAGAACAGGTTTACCCTTGTGGAGATGGCTCTTTTGAAAATTTAGCTACCTGAGTACAGAACCAAATACAAGCAAAAAGCAGAACCACATCATTTGCCTATGTCAGGTGTCCTGGAGTTCTATGAGGATCACTGGATATAGTCCTAGTGACAACCATTCTACATCCAGCAGGCAACAGTAATTAATTTTCTGTTTAGTGATGTGCTCCAGGTCAATGGCTTTGTCCTGCAAGAAGATGGTAAGAGCTAATTTATGCAGAAAAGGCATAATCCAAAAAATGTCTGAAATGGGTAAATAACTTTTAATTTTCTCCAGCAGAGTCTGGCTAGGTCTGGGATGAACTCACATCTCACACAGAGCTCACACTGCAGGGCAGTTGGCTTTGTTCAAGACTTCACTGGACCTCTCCTGCCAGCTTGGCTTGCCTTTTTTTTTTTTTTTGAAAAAGAACCAGACTAGAATTTTTATGACACATTCAACTGCTGTATTACTTCTTCATTTCTTCCACCAACATGTTCTAAATGCCATTCTGGTTTGTTTGGGTTTTTTTAAATGTTTCATCTGCTTAACCTTATGTAGCTGGTCAGCACTTTGCTCGTTAGCTAAACTTAGTTAAACTGAAGGAATTTATGACAATCAATTAATTTGGCATTTAAACTGTGCCTGCTGAAGGTGTGTGCTGACAATATCCCTGAATTCTGGCACGATTCTTTTTTTAGTTTCTATTTAAACCCACCTTATATCAGTCCAAACTGCAGATCAGCTTTATCACCAAAAAGGCTGTGTTTTTTTCTTATGTGGGACACTTAATGAATACTCCTGTTTTTTTAGAATTCAGATGTTGGCAGAGATGGGAGCTGGATTTACATCTGCAAAAGAGAACCAGTTTTAGAAAAACATTGAGACTGCCTTGTGTGATTCTTGCAGTTTGTATGCACCCAAACACATGCCACTTACTTGAACAATGGCAATATCCAAATGCAAATTGAATGAATTGCACCACCTCTCTTTATGAAAAGAATGTATTGTTATTTTCTACCTGAAATGGAGTTTTTTGTCTGTCTATTCATGAATCATCAATTTATACTAGTAGAATTCATTCTGACATTCAAATATTTACATACACAGCTTTATGAGTCTTTCAGATACCTATATCATTTGAATAAATGTGTCCCCTTGCCAACATGACTGTTTGTCAGTGTGGGCCAGAAGATCCAGGTTAAAAATGCTGCCGAAGAAAAGCAGTAGACGCAGCAGAAGCTGCTGTGCTGGGAAACTGTAGTCCCAAACTAGGAATCTGACAATTCCAATGAACAAAGCTCAGGATGAGTCACTTGAGGGATGACAGACCACTTATGCACTCCCAGTTACTTTGTCAGCCTAGAGGAACAGACATTCTTCCAAAAATTCATTGGGAAAGAGAGTCCCGACTTTGCGACCCCCTGTTACAAACAGACCTGGCTGACAGCAGCGTCCCTATAGCCACCAAAACAAGGGATTTACAACATGCCTCCTCACATGTGTGCCAGGCCAGTGCTCAGCCCCTGCCGCTAAAACATGACGAACACTTGCAGTCCGTAGTAACTGAAGAATTTATTCTGCAAGGGACTGCATCCATGGCTCACAGCTATCTAGCTCCTGTAAATCACTAGCACATTTCCACGTTTAAAAGACACTTCTAACAAAAGGATGAATCAAAAGATATTCTCGGGAAAAGCAGTTAGTACACTTGCACAGTCACAATGGAAGTTCGATCTTACCCAATACAGCACTAGATCTGAATCAAGGGGGGGATACTTTCTTTTTGAAAGGTCTCAAATTTTTAATGAAGCAATGATATCTCAGGCATTTTGTGAATAGTCTTACAACAAACATGATTAATACAGGCTGCTGGATGCAGGTGGGGAACCAAACTAGAAATCAGGAGCAGTGGGCTCTTACCTGGATTCCTCCGACAAGGTCTGGAGACACATCCAGATTTTCCAGAGCAACTAATTCTGTTTAGCCAGCATGCCAAATAGTCCATGATCCTGAGCTCTGAAAGGAATAAAGAACAGCTCTGTGTAAGATGAGACACAAAACCACAAGTACCCCAAACCAGCAGATTTAGCATACTTTCTCTTTACTAGCTTTCATCCTTATTTCCTGAATTGTAAAGATTCCTTGTAAAGCACTCTGAGACTGAACACGGAAACAGCTATTAAAGAGACCAGTATTACTATTTTTGGTTTGACTGTCATTTTCTATTTCTGCTGCTGTGGTATTTGATTACATTCGAGACATGGGAATACAGAAAATCATGCCCTTATTGTTGTTCATTGTTTACAAGGTTATTCTCACCCATGCTCACTCGCTCCCCCATACAGCTACACTCCCATTACTGTTAACATTTCTAAGGCAAGGAGATGTGCCGGTTTATGGACCATCTGTCAGGCAGTGCTAGGGCACTGTATATTGATGACACGTTTGTAGCAATCTCTTATTTGATACAAAGTTCAGTTCAAAGCACTTCTAAGTACAGAAAGGGGAGAAAAAAGATGTTAATGTGTTTAGATTACATTAAAGTTTTAAGATTAACTAAAAGAAAGGGAGAAAAAAGTCTGCTAATGGGTAGAGCTCAGTGGAGAAGCATTATTATATTACTTCTAATGCACATAAAGCATCTCCTATTAAAAAGGGATGGCAGTTTTACATCCTATTAAATATATCAAAGCTGTACTTCAATTACAAATCCTTTTATATGCATGTTTTAACAAATATGTCTTTGATAATAGAGTGCAGCCAATAGCTTTTTAAATGCTAAACAAGACAGCACAAAGACAGAAAAGTACCAGAAGAAGGTAGGTCTATTTGGTAGGGGAGGGAGGGATTTATTTCAATATTTTCATTCCCTTTGTAGCTCACAAGACAGAGTTTACAAACCATTCCAGTGTGCATAGTAGGACACTGATAAAATAGCACAACCTGCAAACAGTATACCGAAGGAGTTTGGCAAGATGCTATTGTTTTTCCACATCGTTATCTTTGAAAACAGGCTGTGTGCTAATAATGCTAGGAACAACAAAAATAAAAGCAAGACATGCTTGGCTGAGACCTGCTTTGGAAAACATAAAACCTCAGCCAGGCCTGAAAAAAACATCTTCTCCAAAGAAAGAAGAATCTTACTGCCTGGAGGAGGCAATGAGGTGATGACGCATATGGTCATCATCACACGGACTTACTCAACAAACACCACTTCCACAAGCCACCAAAGCTCTGATGCTGCCCTACTCCGGGTGTTCTGGAGTCACAACATTAATTAGATCAGGCATCAGGCTGCCACAAGCCCAGCTCCGCTTGCACAGACCAGTTATTATTGACACCTGCTATAGGAATGAGCCCATGCCTGTGGAAATATATGAACCCACAATTAGCTTTTTCAGGCTTCTGATGAATTAATTGAATAGAAGTTCATAAATCTTAAACAGAAGGCAAAAGATGTGATAATAATAAAGAGCAACAATAAATTCTGCTTAGCCTTTTGTCCCTCTGGTTTCTTGGTTATGGAGATATGGAAAGCTGTAGAGATTTAGTGAAACGAAGTCACTTAGCTAGAAAATAATGATGAGCAACAGCATTGTAGTATCATAACTCTAATGTCCACAGCACCGAGCACCAGGGCTGTCACAGTATGCACAGAACTAGGTCTTGCCTTGCCTGGCTCTCTGCTGCTGTTCATGCTTACGTGTCATACTGCTTGGCTCTGCTGGGCCTCTCTGCAGTGCAAGGGAGGTGTTATGCCTGGTCCATCTGCTCCTTAGCAAGGTTCAAGGGAAAACCAGAGCCAGGTTAAGCCTCCTTCCTTCCCCCAGGAGGGGGAAAAGCATCTGCAGAAATCTGCACAACAGGAGTCAGGGCACTCAGAGAATCAGCCCCAGAAGTGCTGTAAGGTGATACCAGCTGCGAAGTAGAGGGGTAGAGCCAGGAAAAAGGGACTGTTGCCGGATTGCCACACCCTGTTTGAAAGATCCACAGTATGGCAAAACCTTGTGGCACTGCATGAGCGATACACACCACTTCTAGGACAACCAGGCTGCACAATACAGATGCTGTCTGCCTTGGCTTGCAGAAAAGATGTCACCCAAAGGAAACACTACCTCCTTTTGTCTCTGGGCCAAATCCTCGGGGTGATATAGATCAGTATCGCACCACTGAAGTCAATATTACCGATTCCAGCTGGTTAAATTGGCTTCAATCCACTCAGTCAATGAATCAGATGCTCAGCAGGTGATATACAGTGTTTGACTTGCCTAAGCAATCATTACGTCCAGAGACTCAGAGATCTATTCTGGAGTCTAAGCAAACAAGACAAAATGTGTTCCTCTTTTGGCCTCACATATATCATTTCACATTAAAAAGATTTCTTGAGTTGGAAGCATCAGCGTTACTTCCAGCAGCTCCTGGAGCTGAAAACTGACAGTACTTATGGCTGTGTTTATTTGTGCTGATTTTTTTTTTTTTCCTTTTTCCAGCTGCCTCTATTAGCACAATGGCTAAATGCAAATTCAAATCACTGTGGTGATTAGCTGCAAATATTGCCTTTTGCAATGGGTTTGGTGTCCCAAGCAAACAAAGGACTGTTCTCCAGCGCACTGCAGACAGGACGACTGTGTACTTCACAGATGTCTTCGTGCAATCAGCTTTTCATTACTGGCCTAAGCATAACTTTTGATAGAGCTGAGAGTGGCTTACAGTGGGAAGGAAAAGTTCCCTTACTTGGCACACAGTATTCCCTCCCCTGCAGACATATTGATTACTGAGGAGCTGCTGACCGAATGAGGTGCTACTCAGCATGAGCATAGCTGGAACAAGTCCTATATAATTAAAGAAAGGAACAAATGACCCGTCCAAAAACTTACAGTGAACTATCCCATAGCATTGTAATTCATTCCCAGGTGCTCTTGCTTCAGTTTTTCTCTGCTATAGGAAAAAACCCACAGCTGAAGGCTAACAAATTATACATGAAGGGAAGGAGTTGTTTCTAGAACTAAGGAGTTACTGGGAAAAAAATGCTGTCTCCTGAAGCAGGAGCTAAGGCATCTTTCTTCAGAGATGTGACACCTGCCTCTAGAAGCACTACAGTTGGGCTAAGCACAAGCTCCTCAAGAAGAGAAGACAGAGACCTGACCAAATAAGAATTTGCAAATTTGCAAAAGGCAGGAAACGAAAGGCAGAGCCTATTCACTGTATGCACAGTGAACAGAATAAGTAGTCATCGCTGAGGGAGACTTAGATTATGTTTTGAATGCCAGAGAGTAATTGGTGCACTTTTACTATGGCTGATTTTTCAAGACTAGACAAACATGTCAGACAAGAACGAGGTAGAGCTGATCCTGCTTTGAGGAACAAGAATACACTAGATGATATCTTAAAGCACCTTCCCATCCTTTTCTCTATGATTATAATCTAGTATTGCATTGGTAAAGACTTGACCCCAGGAAATCACAAATCTCGCATCCAAGAAGAATGTGAATCACTACGCTGAGAAAGAAGCAGTGGGTGTGTATCTCCACCACTGCTCTATTGGCTTTCTCATGAAAAAAGGTGTTTGCTCAAAATAGGAAGAAAGGAGCAAAGCGCAAGCACTTAATCACAGCAACTGAAATATGTGGTGCTTAAGCACATCCTTATGTGCTTTGCTGGACTGGAGGTGCAATTTTTAAGGCATGAAGTTGGAATGCTGGAAGAAGAAAGGCAGCTCTGCACAGAGAACAAGAACATTGCAGGGTGTCAGGATAACCAGATGTGAATGACTGAGCAAATTAAAAGCAAGGAAGTATTTTTAAAAGCCAGCACAATAGTAAGGAGATTTTTAAAGGCATACACCTGGACTGCAACACTATAGGAGAGGAAATAAACCTGAAGATAAATTTCTGCTCTAACACGCCATTGTTCTGCTAAGTCAGCTTTTTTTCCAGCAAGGGGTGATGAGTAGACAGGAAGGAAAGGTGTTAGGAAAGGAGGTATGGCAAGACAAACACACCCAGCCACACAACAGCACCTGCTAGTAGTACGCTAGTCCACTAAAAATGTAACTAAAACACACGGAAGCAGGAAAGACAAAAAATATTTCAAAGGAATTCCCAGCTGCTCCCAAGGGAAGGACTTGGAGCAAGTCTCTCCTCCCAGGGATATAATCAAGAAAGATACAGTCTAGTCCAGATTTTGTCGGTAGCTTGCTGTGTGGCTGTGCAAATCATTGACACTTTTTTTCCTCAGTTTCCCCACTGTCTGTCTATATTAACTGTGTAAAGAACATCATGAGCAAATCAATAAATTAAGTATCTGAACTACCTGAGAAGGCACAGTACAGGGGAGCAGGCCAGTCTCTGCCTGAGATTTGTTCCAGAGGAGTGCTGTGAGGGTCCTGCCCTTAATATTAATAAAATTTCTTAATATCGATAAAATTCTGGCAACATAATCAGAGAGATCTGGCTTCATTATCAGAGAGAAAACTGCAGCTACAATAAAGACAGTGTCAATGCTTCAAGGTCTAAACAGTCCTCTATACACCTTTTTTTTAATTCCCTCCCTTGCCTTATAGCCCAAAATATTAAGAAAGAAAAAGGAAAAGACGTGATCAATAATTAAAGGGCTGGAAATGAACAAATGGAATTAATTGTTCCAAGAATGGTGAGGAAAGGAACCTGAGAAATATCATCTATCTTTATCTCTCAATCTGGCAGAAAATTTACAAAGCATCTTTAAGAAGAGAGATTCTGAGGTTATATATTAACTGGTTCAGGTTTCTGAGTGATGCAAATTTAGGGGTTTTTTCAATTTTTTTTTCTTTTTACATTATGCTTTCTCATTTTATGACACTTCTCAGACTTGAATCATTCACAGCAGATGGCTCCATGAATACTGGATATTTCCATAAATAATGACAGATTTCCCTCCAGTCTCCCCACCCTCCTCCACTCCACATGCCCAAGTCTTTTGTGTGCTATCTGCAGATACACATTCAAATTCTGGTCAGCAAACAAGCCTATCTAGTACCATTGTCATTCCTGCAAGCCCAGTAGAATCAGTAAAACAATGAACTCATCATCCCATCTGATTCAAGAGCATTTTTCCAAGCAATTCTGAGAGAGAAGGGAAAATCTACAAGGCATTTAATGGAACTGAGTACCTCCACTGGTAACAGTAGAGAACCACTGCAGAAAGCATCCTAACGCTCTGCAGCACCAGTGAGACAGATTTCCTGTGCATTGACTTTTATTTCAGTGGTGGCAAGGCAACACACTCAGGTCCTCTGAATACCTTGGCCACCAAGGAAGCTCCAGGCCTTATAGCAGGTGAGGAATTGGCCCTGAATTTAGTGATGGAAACTCTGTTTTCACAGGAGGAATTTCTGACAAAACAAGGAACTTCAAGAGCCAAAAGGAGCACAAAAATCCTTTATGCTGGGACACAGTATTGCTGTTTGATCTACCTACGATAAATGATGTGTGATGCTACTGTCTTACAGAGATAAAAGCAAGGTGGCTTTTAATTCAGGACATTAAGAGGAAAATATTAAAAGATTCTTATCAGAGCAATAATTTATGGTTAACTTATTGCTTCAAGTGCTCATAATCTGCCATCTATATACATTTCTATCAAATGACCCTGTAAATAATTAATAGATCTAATTCTGTCAGTGTTGCCAGGGCAGGTTTCCCTGTAGAAGGTTAATGCTATGATTTAATTCTTTATTTATGTGATTAGCAGCCCCAATCAGGCTATTTTAATGAGGTCGCAGGCAGCAGATTATCACAACCGACTAGCCTGGTGAGAACCTTTCAGCACTCTGTGTCTGAACGATACTCAGTTCTGCCACACTGTCCAGGTGCCCATGGGAAACTGCCAGCAGGTACTGGGGAGCAGAGCCAGGTCTCTAGGAGGGCACCAAACACTCTAACCTTTTCCAGGTAGTCTGACCCATGTTAGATAGCCACAGTAGCCCAGGTAAAATATGGAGACATAGGAATTGCCGAGGCACATCAGCCCCAAGGTTCATGTATGCCATTGCCTCATTTCAGATCGTCCAGAAAGACAAGAGTATCACTGTAAGGAGACGCAGGATAATTTGTTACTACAGCAATGCCTTAGGCTCATCTGTAATAGTTAGTGTTTGGATTAAATCCAAATGACGATCCTCCCCATGTCAACAAGAGTACCTGGCAGTTATAGATTCTTCATGCTCAGCACTAGGGAAGGAACTGATGGAAATGCAGCATTTTTAAGATCTCATAAATCTGCATTTCTGTATACACAAAAGCTTTAAGCACACAAAGAAAGAAGAACCAGTGTACTTTTCTCTCATTTCCTTGCCTTTTTTTTTTTTTTTTTTCCCCATTTTTTCCCCAACACACTCCAGCTCTCTAGATCTCTCTCCAGGCTGCTTAAAGTATTAAGGGCCAAATGCCAATATTCATTTTCATAAGGACACCCGAGACCAGAGCACTCACCTCGCACTCTAACCTCCCACCTAACCAGTATCCTCACTCCTCATAGGAAGGGCTATCAAGGGACCCTCTGCTGACAGCCAGTCTGATTTTAACAGGGTTGATATAGTAATAAGGGAACACTGAAAAAGCATGGCCTGCCTGAGTAGGAAATTGCGAGATCTCTGTATTTTATTATTCACAACCTCCATTCAGACTGGTTGAGAAGGGCAGGAGAAATAGCTCAGATGTTTCTTTTCCTTCTAATTTCCCTCTTTCTCTGTCAACAAAGGTGTCTTTCTACCTCTTTACTGACCAGCCTTTTTTATTTTTAGTTTTCTATGGGGTTGTATTTTTTTTTAATGATTGAATCTTGTTTCCCCAGCCAAACTGCCTTCAGCTCCTGTTCTGTTTATTATACTCGGCACAGAAAGGGATGAAAAGGAACGAATCTTGGAAGAGAAACAAAAGCTTGCAATAAGCTGTATTCTCAATTACCCTGTAGCGCGCTGACTGGGAACAAGTAGACTTGCCATGCTGACACATACAGCTGAAAATTGGGTTTGCCATGTACAGCGGTGTTAAAGAAAGCCTTTCACTGCATCCTTTGCAGACTGCCATTGTGCTATGCCCATCATGAGCACTCCACCACTTACTGGCACAGGTATAAAAATGTCCTTTAGACAACAGACAGCTCAGGTAAGCTCTAGAGAAATCAAAGCAGGAAAGTAGATAAAAGGCTAGCAATACTTCTATCACTAACTCATGGACAGGTTTTTTTCCTCTAACAATTTCCGCCTTGGCAAGCTCCAGGTCACTAAAACAACATCCAGAACAATGAGTTAAAGATATTGAAAAAGATCACACAAAAGTCAGCGTTCTCACAGAAATGCAGAAACTCCTTCCACTTCCATGTGCTAGTTAACCCCAGGCCTCCATAAGGCCGAGAACTTTTTTGCCTTACTCACACATTTGCTCAGTTTCCTGTGCTAAATCCCACTGAAAATAATGGAAACTCAGTGTATAAGACAAAGTGCATGACCTTTATTACCAGATAGGACCATCCCAGTCCTCTGATCAGATTTCCAGGAGGCTACAGACCAAAGATTCGCACTTAGGAATTCCTGTGCTATACATAGGGAAAAAGACCTAGTCTCCAGTGTTCAAAGACTTGACATCACAATCCCTGCTGGTTTAAATTACCATTAAGGCTACAAATCCAATGGCTGAGATACCACCAACCAAATCCCTCTATACGAATGCCAGTAGAGGGGCAGGGATGACAGTTCTGGTCGCAGCGTATCTTTAAACTGTCCCACCAGGAACCGAGAGGACATACGGATCACCACTCAATGATCTGGCTGCTGGGCTGACAATATTCCCACCAGGAATCCTTTGTGGGGTACAATCCAGTGATGTAGTTTGGGTTTGGTATAACTAAGCAGGACTGGGTGACACAAAGCTACTCTCTCCCTGCATAACTGCCCCCCCTTATCCTGGCAGGGAACGTTAGCCACGTGTTTCGATGTGTTATTGCTTTCCATCATTTTAAAAGGAACCATGGAGGTAATGGCAACGTTTTCCCTCAACAGGCAAATAAAAGAGAGGAAAGTGCTGAGCCCACCAGCACTGCCAGCTCAGGCTGCAGATTATTGCAGGACTCAGGAGAATAGCTGTAGAGAGCTTTCCTAAAGACCCTACTGAGGCGGTGTCACATACAGAGCGATGTCCTCGTTATTCTCATGCAGCAGCAAGCAGCTGCAGGGGGCCCGGGGGACCAGGAGGGAGGGAACAGAGCATCCAGGCAGCCTCTCATACATCTTCACCTGCAGCAGCCCCAGCAGCGGGCAGCAAGCCAGCCTGAGCTTGCAGAGGGGAGGCAAATGCTTCCCATTCGGTTTGTGCTGGGTGGTTTTCTGGGGGTTGGTTTACCTTTTTTTTTTTTTTTAGAAAGTGTTTATCTTCTGACAGTTTTCTATTTGTTTTATTTACAAACCCTCTGCCGAAGATCTTATACTCCCACAGATCTCCTTGGGGTTTTTTGTGGTTTTTTGTGTGGTTTTTTTTTTTTTTTTTTGGGGGGGGTGGGTGGGTGTTTGTTGCTTTTTTTTTTTTTTTTTTTTCCCCTAGGGAAAGGATTAATTCAGAAAGTGGAGACTAATGAGACTTCCTTTTCCCATATCTGCCAACAATTCAGAGGGCACATTCCCCTTGTTCCCTTGCATCTTTACAGGCATTGTTTGCAAACTGCTGTTCTCTATGATAACATGTGTCTTTTAACATCTGGTTTTATCCCCTGAAGTTTCCCTCTTTTATTTCACATCCTCATTCTCTTATTAAAAAATCCTAATCTCCAGGCAGCTCCAATTGACAATTATTTAAATTTCTGTGACATTTTTCAGTAAGGTAGTCACTTCTGTGCCTGTCTTCAGACCAGGAGACATATCTATGCAATGCAGGACAGTTTGGAGATCAAAGCAAGTGTGATTTCTGCGTCTGTGCCCATGCAAACCTGAGTAAAGGGGTAGGAGAGCTGCCCCATCCACACATCGACTCCTCCAGTCTCACCCAACAGATTAGTAAATCATGATTTTCAACACAAAGACCTGGCTGGCTCTTTGTCACTGTGATATTTATTGATGCTCCCACTCATTCTGTTATTATTCTGTGTTTATTATAGCTTCTATTCATGTATTTATTGTAGATAATCAGGCTTACTACTGTGGAGCTCTGGGATTCCCTCAGGAAACAATTAAAAAAAATGGTGTTACACTGGTCCTTGCCCTCTGGTACCCGAACACAAGACAGGGGATGCTTTAGTTACCACTTGGCCTATTTCATCCCTACTCTGCCAGGATTGGCACTCCACTGTGGGAACCTCCCCATGTTTCTCCACAGAAAAATCACTAAACATTACATTTTTCTGAACACTCCTGCGCAGTCATTGCTTACCGGTCCTACAGACTCCAGCAAGCTTCCTACTTCATGTGTTTGACACAGGACTTATTAGGGATTTTTTTATGCTTTCTCTAAGTTTCTCCAACTCTTCTGGCCTTTCTTATAACATTTTTCCCTATAACATGCTTGGATTTATGAGCCTTTCTACTTCTCTCATTTGTCAGGTCCAAGCTATTTGAAGGATGCCTTCAAGCTTTTAGTAATATGTTTTACCTGATGTTTAGCCATCTCAACTTCCTTCTGTCTTTTTCTCAAAGTGATATTTCTGGATAAATGGCATACATTTGCTCTGGGATTCCAAAACCGTGTCTTTAAATAGTCTTTATGTTACTTGGTATGATTTAACTCTGCTGTAAGAGAAGCCAGAGGCAGAGAAGACCACCCTGGATAAACAGGGAGCTTTTGCTGTAACTCAGGGAGAAAAGAAGAGTTTACATCCTTTGGAAGAAGGGGCTAGTGACTCACAGTGATTACAAAGATGCTGTGAGGCTATGCAGGGTGGAGATCAGAAGTCTAAAGCCCAGCTGGAAATTAATCTGGCTTCAGTAATCAAGTACAACAAGAAATGTTTCTGTAAGTATGTCAACAGCAAAAGAAAGACCAGGGAGAGTCTCCATCCCCTGCCACATATAGGAGGAAACATGGTAACAAGTGATGAGGAAAAGGCTGAGGTGCTTAATGCCTTCTTTGCCTCAGTGTTTAATAACAAGACTAGCTGTACTGAGGGAATCCAGCCTCCTCAGCCAGAAGACAGAGACTGGGAGAACGACACCCCCCACAATCCAGGAGGAGACAGTCAGTGACCTGCTGCATCACACAGACACACACACGTCTATGGGATGGGATGGGATACACCCGAGGGTGCTGAAGGAGCTGGCTGGGGTGCTCGCCAGGCCACTTTCCATCATTTACCAGCAGTCCTGGCTGACGGGGAGGTCCCAACAGATGGAAATTCGCCAATGTGACACCCATATATAAGAAGGATCAGAAAGACGATCTGGGAAATTACAGGCCTGTCAGCTTGACTTTGGTGCCCGGGAACCTGATGGAGCAGCTCATCCTAAACACCATCATAAAGCACATGCGAGACAACCAGATGCTCAGGCCCAGTCAGCATGGGTTTATGAAAGACAGGTCCTGCCTGACAAACCTGATCTCCTTCTACAACAGGGCAACCTGCTTATTGGATGAAGGAAAGGCTGTGGATGTTGTTTACCTTGACTTTAGCAAGGCCTTTGACACCATTTCCCACAGAATTCTCCTGGCAAAACTGGCTGCTTGTGACTTGGATGGGCACACGCTTTGCTGGGTAAAAAACTGGCTGGATGGCCGGGCCCAAAGAGTTGTGGTGAACGGAGTTAAATCCAGTTGGCGGTCGGTCACGAATGGTGTCCCCCAGGGCTCGGTTTTGGGGCCACTCCTGTTTAACATCTTTATTGATGATCCGGACGAGGGGATCGAGTGCACCCTCAGTCAGTTTGCAGATGACCCCAGGTTGGGTGGGAGTGTTGATCTGCTCGAGGGTAGGGAGGCTCTGCAGAGAGACCTGGACAGGCTGGAGCCATGGGCTGAGGCCAACTGGAGGAGTTTCAATAAGGCCAAATGCCGGGGGCTGCCCTTGGGCCACAACAACCCCCAGCAGCGCTACAGGCTTGGGGAGGAGTGGCTGGAGAGCTGCCAGTCAGAGAGGGACCTGGGGGGTGATTGACAGCCGGCTGAACAGGAGCCATCAGTGTGCCCAGGTGGCCAAGAAGGCCAATGGCATCCTGGCTTGTGTCAGCAATAGCGTGGCCAGCAGGGACAGGGAAGGGATCTGTCCCCTGTCCTCGGCACTGGTGAGGCTGCCCCTTGATTCCTGTGTTCAGTTTTGGGCCCCTCACTCCAAAAAGGACATTGAATGACTCGAGCGTGTCCAGAGAAGGGCAACGAAGCTGGTGCAGGGTCTGGAGCACAGGTCGTACGGGGAGCGGCTGAGGGAACTGGGGGTGTTTAGTCTGGAGAAGAGGAGGCTGAGGGGAGACCTCATCGCCCTCTACAGCTACCTGAAAGGAGGTTGCAGAGAGCTGGGGATGAGCCTCTGTAACCAAGTAATAAGCGATAGGACAAGAGGGAATGGCCTCAAGTTGTGTCAGGGAAGGTTTAGACTGGATATTAGGAAGCATTTATTTACAGAAGGGGTTGTTGGGTGTTGGAATGGGCTGCCCAGGGAGGTGGTGGTGTCCCCATCCCTGGAGGTGTTTAAGAGTCGGGTCGACATAGCACTGAGGGATGTGGTGTAGTTGGGAACTGTCAGTGTTAGGTTAACGGCTGGACTAGATGATCTTCAAGGTCTTTTCCAACCTAGATAATTCTGTGATTCTGTGAACTCTTTTAGCTTCTTCTAGCTTCTCCTTTTTGAAATTAAGTGTGACAGCAGTGGATATTTTAGCTTTTGTTCCTTCTGCAAGACTTCTCAATCCAAATGCGTTGTGCCCCCCTCGACACAGTGGGCCTTTGACAACAATATTATGAATGACGCACAGTGCACTGGCCTGGCTTGCAGGAGTTGCTTCTGCTCTTGAGGTTTCCTTGACTGGAGACTTCATGAAGCAGTCAATGATGGTGTCTCAAAGAGCAGACGCAACACTATACCCTGATATGACATTTAGCCAAGCTACAAAGGGGTCACAGAAATTGTTCCTCTTTATTGTGTTTGCTGACCTCAAAAGCAGTCTGTTCTCCCACAGAATGACACAGTCACTGTCACCAACCTGGTCAGTCAATAGATAACTTACTCCTAATGTTGCATTTTTCCTATTAAGGCCTAAAACTTACATCTGAGTTGCCAGCATGACTATTTTACTGATCTGATTTGATTCCAGGCCTTCACTAACACAAAGCACCACTCCTTCACCAGTACTTGACTCTATCATGCTCCTCGGTCATACAGTGCTCCTTGACCCTCCCTCTTCCCTCTCTGAAGTTTGCAGTATGTCTGGTACATCAATACCATGGTTTATAGCTATTTCTTAGGCATTTATACTGAAACGTATGACCTATTGCTCTAGTTTCCTACCTCTCTGCAGCCTGTTTAAATGACAGCCTCTTAGCACTGCTGATTACCTTTCTTGATTGATTGCTGCTGATTTCTGCCCTGACCTTTAAGGACATGGGATGTTTTTCTGTGTCCTGTAGGCTCAGCCCAGTTTTGACAAAGTTTGTGTCATAACTCCTGGGTACATCAGGGATAGCTGCATCTTGTCCTGCATGCCTTGCTTGTACAGATCACATCTTAAAATCTTCCCTCACCTCCTCTTTAAATGGGAAAAGGACAAAGAGCAGAGCTCTTCTTACCAAACTGCTTTGTTCTTATCAAAGACCACTACATATGCTTATATTCTCATGTACCCACTGATATTAAACTTGTGTCACACAGCCAGATCTAAAAGAGCAGTATGAAGTGACATTTAGGCTGTGAAGCCTTAATTTAGGCACCACAATGATTAGAGTGTTTTAATATCATAATAACTGATAAATAGACTACGTGTCAGACATTTCATTCCCTTTTAATCAAAACTCCTAGTCTGCTAAATTAATCACCCCCTTGGGGTACAGTAGCAGATTTCCAATTTAGTCATAGAGCATCATTAATAATGAAAAGTTCTGGAGGCAAATTCTTCTATTCGTGTTCCTTTGTATGATCCGGCAGGTTTAAAGAGACAAGACAGAGAAGGTAGAAGAACACCTTCCAGCAATCCAAATAAACAAACATCATTTTTGATGTCAATCTTCTAATGACTCTCCTTCCTGAATATCACAAAACACAGAAAGTCAGCCAGAAGAGTTCTGATTTTACTTAAATGGTATTAACAAAATCAAAACTAAAATGCATGAAAAATGGAGAGCAATGCTGCATTTTGAACAGCTCCTCTATTGTGGCACCATAAATTTGATCTCTTTAAATTGGCTCATTTCAGAATAAAACTGTTTCTGAGCAAGCATTATTTATCTGGTATGTCTTGATTATTCTTACTAAAAAACCCCCAAATCACTAAAAACAGTTTTTCTGCTCTTCTGCTGAATCTTAAACAAATTTCTGCACAGAGGAGAAATTTATGCCCCACCCACTAATGGATGTGCTTCATTTTCTGTTCAGGTGTTGTCTAACTACATATATAAATTTTTGACATATTGGATGATAATGGTATCTGGGGACAAAGAGTGACATTGATTATATGTAGAGCTAAATGGCAACACTAATTTTGCTGGATTTTAGGAAAGCATTTTCTCTTGCCATCCACATTTACATCGTTTGGTCCATGCAGAAAGGCAGGCTGAGTCTGAGCCAGTGAAACCTTCTTGGAACACAGGTCAAACGACATTTTTAAGTGTCCATTCATTGCTTCCTATCTATCTGCTCTGTTGTGGTCAACAGTGGTACAGGTACTTGTCATATGCCATACCTTTCACGGCTGCCAGAAGCAACACAGGGAGAGCAGAGCCACCAGTTACTCTGGATTTACAAGTTGACAGTCTCCAAACACTTTGCTGTTTGCAGCATATACTGGACTATCACATTTAGTACCAAAAAAGAAATGCACATTCACCTTGCTTGTGCTTGGATGTCAACGAAAGTAAATATATCGCTGATTCAGACACACAGAGCTACAATTGTTAACACAGCAAGTATCTCCATATATCTATACCTGTATCTCAGTTGTCTGTGCTGAGAGATCATCATCTAATCCTGATGCACTGTTTAACTTTATGCCCCATGAGTAACAGGCAGGGCTATGCTACGTAAACAGGAGAACACTAGCTATAGGAACAAAGAGATGATTAGAAGATTTCTTTCTGTTCCTGGGGCTTGGAGGAGTTTCTCTAGGTGCATGAAGCTTTCAAATAAAACCCTTCTGCAAATCACTCTGGTGTACTGACAGCCCATACCACTACTGTCCCTCCTCCACTAGGAGAGCCATAAAAGTCCAAGGCCAGAGACTGCTGCTGAACCAACAAGCAGGAAGGATTTACGGCCGACAGTAACAGCTGACCTCATCAAACTCCACTCTGGGCCATTTATCACTCCTCTGTAGGAAAGCAAAAGCATTAGGATTGGGGAGGGATCAGTGGGGAAGGAAGGAAGGGAGAGGGAATCACAGTCACTTTAAGTCCACTAAAAGGTACAGGAAAAACCACCAGCAATATGGACAAGTGCCTAAATGCCCTTGAAAGCCAGTGGCTCAAGAAAAAAACCCTAGGCATTAAGTGAAATGGATTTAAAACAAATGCTGAAATTTATCAAATAGCTGACTAACCCCTTGTCTCTAAAGATATACAGTAAAGATGGATCTGCCTAGGATAAAAAGTGAGAACATCTGCCATAGCAGGCAAGAGCATGCAAAAGAGACGGTCAAAAAGACTCTCTGTGGAGTGGCAGCTACAGAGAAGTTGATTAATGTGCCTTTGTCCTGGGGTACAGAGCAGGCAGACCCTTGCAGGTGGATTCAGTACAGGAAAGCCTGTCTGCACCCTGGCTTAGTCGCGTTGCTGTGGTGGTGGTAACAACCCAGCAGACACATCAGTGCGGAGATACCCTGAACTATGGTGTTTCAGCATCTGACCTGCTAGCAAATAACACATTCAGACAGCTTATATACAGCCAGGGTGGCTGGCTCAGGGTGGGAAGGAAATAACTGAGTGTCTGCACTGGACTGACCACAGTCTCTCTTACTGGTGTGAGAAATAAATTACAAAGGACATGTTGGACTGTGTCTTGCAAGAGGCACAGAACGGAAAGATCTTGCAGCAACAGCTTGAAGGAAGTTGAATGGTCTGATCATCTGAGCCTCTTACTCAAATAAACGTTGTCCCAGAGGAACAAACATTTGCCCCACCAGTGACACACACACCCTAGCTTCTCTTCCTTTGCCCTGTATTTTTGAAAAGCATGCGCAAAGAGAGTTAATGAAATGTTCTTTAAAGGCAGGAGCAGAAAATCTCTGCATACAGGGAGTAATGAAGGAGAACGAAGACTTCATTAAAAAAACTTTCACAATTTCTTTTTCAATCTCTCCTTCCAAATGTCAAGCCTTCCCAATGATGCCTTTAGACAGGTGCCTAAGAAGAGGTGCATTCCACACCACTACTGGCTACTAAAAATCCCAGTGTCGTGTTTTATCAAAACAAGCTGAAGTTGAGATGCACTTTCATTTTTCCTGAAGGTAACGTCTGAGAAGAGGATCACAGAAGTACTTACTAGAGCTCTGAACCACATATATTTTCTTTATTAAGAAGCTGTGACTCCAGTGGCCATTTATACTATCAGGAGATAGAGCTGTTGTGCATCATAGCCACCCTGTTCTCTTCATGCCAGCAGTTTCTGGTGAACCAATGTCTAATGCTAAGGTGTGAACCCCCTGACATTAACAGTGAAATCACAAATTCTCAAAGAATCCCAAAGGGCTGAGAATGGCTAACACAATTTCTATTGCACAGCTGATTCACTCAGTGCCATAAGTAAATAAAGACGAACTTAATCCTGACATAACATAGCAAATTCACATGTGGCAGTAATAAGCAGGAAATACGTGAAAATAATGGTTTAAGAGATACAGCACGAAAATAAAAAACTATGTAAAAGAAAGACAAACATAAGCAACCAAGAGCAAGGATTATTCCCAAAAAAACACTCACAGAAAGTTGATTAGGGAAGAAACATATGATTTGTAAACACAACAATTAAATCTCAGAACTTCAACATCTGCAGAGGGAAATCTACTAAACACAGGCTCAAGGATGAAGGATTGCATGCAAGCTACCAGATACATCTTTAATTGTCTTAAATTTTACATTGTTAGCAGATGTTTTTATAAACACACAATCTTATTTTATCTTAACAAGGTATAATATATATGGGGCACTGAGGCACTGAAGCTTTTATTTATACTGACTTTCTGCCTACAGAAAACCTAAGATGTTTCTAGCACCCCCAATATTTTCTGTATCTGTTACTTCTCTGTAACCTAACACATTCAGTTGACTTAAGCTTTGGCCACTCATGTTCACCAGACTACTACTTATTATTTTTACCTATTCTGGCACTGGCCTACAACAGCCAGTGCTTTCCATCAGGTTCTTTAAAGTCAAAGAGCAGTTATGAGTGAAAAAGGATCTTTGAAAAAAGTTTATTTGGAGTATTAAAAGCAAATATAAAAAAAAAAATTGTCCCTAAACCTGAAAGCTGTCCAGTTGGAAACAGCAGATTGAAAAATGCATTTTGCATTTCTCATATGCTGATTCTGCCCCATGGATCTGGTGAGACCATGTCCTCCATGACCAGCACAGCCCTGTCTCTGAGGGAGGAAACCCCATCACAATGCAGTCTCTGAGGAGGGTGCACCACAGCAAACACAGCCTGGCTTCTTGACATCAATTTAGAATATAAAGAAGAATAAGACTGAGGCTTCAGAGCTGCAGCTTCCAGAAAGCACCATCATTAAAAAAGAAAAAAAGAAAGATTACCAAAATTTCTGAAAAAAAACACTCTTTCCCTGAAATATTTTAGTTAAACAAAGAAGATATTTTCAATCAAAAGTCAGACTTTTCAGTAATCTTAGCACCAGACAAATTACAATATTCCTCACTACAGTTTTCCAATCCAGTAATCCTACAAAGAACTGTGCGTTCAGAATTTTAAATGCCCTGGGAACTGAGTTAATACCAGATGGTATCCAGCTATATTCATCATTATAATTTCCTAATATTATATTAACATTTACTAGTTTAGCACTTGAATCATCCAGCACGACACTGTTAAAATGTATGTCCTGAACTCAGCACCATGCAGAACAATCTTGCCTCTCTCTCCTTAGCTGTCATTTCTTCAGGTTTTTAATAATCTTGATCTTTTAACATTTTATGGTCTTACGAAAAGTGCAGGCTTCCACATATAATACTATTTTGTCTTTTCAGTTACAATCACAGAATTAGATCAATCTATAGGTGCTTTTGCCTTTTCAATAGTTCCCAGATTTTTAATAATATCAAGATGAAAGCGTTTCTTTCTTTCAAATTAAGTAAAATATGTTGCATGAATGGAATGTGCATTTTCTGCATGGGAGAATGATCAGAGCTGCCAATTTAGTTATGTCGTTCTCCTTCCCAATACACCATTAGAAAACAAGCCAGAAATCTCCGGTTGTACCACTGTTCCACTCCTCCATGTGCAAGTTTATGGCACTTAAGATAAATACTTCCTACCCAACTTCCCATCAAGAGTAATGCATTAAGTTATACTTAGTTGCAAAGAGTTACAATGATAAATTCTTTTTTTTTGATTTATCATATCACATGTTTTCTTGGTGCACATTTTCCTTTGAAGAGTTCTACATTTTGTTTAGTGTTCAGCTCTGTTTGGCAACAAAAAGCACTATCATCTCCTACCCCTCCCACCTTGTGCCTTCAGTGTATAGATATAACTGATTCAAAGATTGAAGAGCTGACCTAATAGCTGCTTTCCCAAGAAATGGGCCCCTTTCCAAAGCAGAAAAGGAATCAGCTCACCAAGAAGAATTTTCTTGGTTTTCAAATGACTAGCACAGTATTGTGAACAGTTAAACTGTTTCCTTTTCACTGTGATATGACATAAATAGCTTGTGAATAAACACTGAAGTATGTGTTCATTTAAACTGTAAGACAGTGCCCAACATCTATAGTGCAAGGCATACCCATTTCCCCGTACATACTGTAATTTTTCCATATATACTCTTCCAAAAATTTCCATTCAGTGTAATTAGAAAGCAATAATACTTAGCACTCCCTTCTTGAAGTGATGCTCTTTAGGAGGTAGCCCTCTGAATGCACAATACTTGGTGGCCCATCTTTGCTCCCCCACTTTATTTATTCCAGGCATGCTACTCTTACACAGTGGAATTACTCTGAATGTATATCGTGATAAGTATCTTCTTCATGTGATTGCTCATAAGAGTAGGCATTTATCTGCATACCAAGACTATCCAAATCTAACTTCAACAACAGAAAATACTTTGAAACAACTATTAAACTTTGTGCTCCAGAATATAAATTATTCCAGTTACAGCTCAGCAGGAGATTTATGTGGGAGTAGATAATCATCCTTAACATCTATTAACAGCACAGGTCTCAGCCCTTCTACTAGTATTGCTACTTTTACCAACTGCTCCAAACCAACTGGGCTTTGGGTTTGATCCAGTCTGGCAGTTCCTGGGAGTCTGCGTATTTGGATAAACTGTGAGTCAGCTCAGTTAGCCCAGTTAGAGCACAACAGAATTTGTATTATTATTAGAAATGCCATTGTTCCTCCTTCAATTATCCTTCTGCCCTTCTTTGCCTTTCCTTGTCCCCAGCATGAAACTAAGAGGTGCCTAATTGGTACCACTGTCCACAAGACTGGCACATGAAGAAACTGTGGTCTCTGCCAGCCTGATAACCCAGAGGTCAGATCCTTCGCTGAGCTACATTGTGGTCCTGCTCAGGATGTCAAGTTACTTAGTGGATGACGTGGCTCCATAATGGTATCTCTAAAAGAAGATGTTTAGCCCCACAAAGATGACATCAAAGCTGGAAGATACTTCTGTGATCACCCATTCTGATGTCTTATAGATAATCTCACTTGGTGACTTAGATCATGGGGAAGCAATGTACAGAAGATGGCTTTGAAAGCATGCAGCAATTTCTAAAATACCATTCTCAAAACCACCATTAATTAAAAAGAAAATTGACAAAAGAGTATGACATCAATTTTTTTTTTTTCTCTGAAATGGGGTTATCAATAATGCATCATTTGTTTTAAGGGAATGGATGCAGAAGTACACAGGTAAATGGCTATGGTAATTTACTGTGGTTCCTTATTGCAAGGCAGGCTAAATATACTTTTTTGAGATCTTTTTTCTTCCCCCTGCAAGTAAGCATCTTTGCTATTGTGCCTACTATGCATTAACTTGGGGAGTTTGGGTCATGTCCCATGACACAGTGAAGCGACCAGACTGCAGTACCTACCCCTACATAATAAGGCGAACTTTTGCCAGTTCTGTATTGGCATCATGAGATATGAACTCTAGCATTTCCAGCATTTCCACGCAATTTAGGAGCTTAAATGCCACTTCTGAAATTGAAGTAGGTAGATAAGTTCTTCATACGCAGAAGAATTAAGTTGCAAGGGTTCCATCTAGCGCACTTCCCACTGAAAAGACCATCACCACCTAGACATTCAATGAATTCCACAGGAACCTACAGCCGCAGTGTGCCCTGAGATTCATGCAACTAAGATGCCCATGAGAATCTAAACCCATGACAGCTCTAAAAATGGCAGACTTGGGGTCCAAAATTCCTTAGTACTTGCAGAAAACATGTTCCAGAAAACACTGGAATAGAGGACTTAAGACATTTCAGTCTGTAGCCTCCTTGCCATGGATAGCAGTGACAACAGCTGTCGTCTGAAGTCATATCAGTATTTTACTGCCCTTTTCATGAAATATATTTTTGATCTGGTAAAATGAACAAAGAATTTATCAGAGCAAAAGGCAGCATTGTGAAGACAGACAGTGTTCCAAGTTTGCATAGTCGTCTTCTGCATCTTCAATTTCACCTCCAAAAGACTCCTGAGATTCTCCACCTCTGTATCAGGCATCCTGTGTATCATGGTGAAAGATGACCACCTCTCCTCTTTCAAACACATTCAGTCTCTCTCCTGGACAGCACTTAGCCCTGCTGACTGTTATTCTAGGGCCCCAAATTCTAACCGATCAAACATCAAATGTTACAGTTTGCTTAAAGTCAGAAGAAAAGAAAACTTGGTGGAAGCTGGTGGCAGACTTGCCCTGACAAGGGTAACAAATTCCAAATCAAGTTCCTGCACCATGAGTGTCCTCTCCTGGGCTTCTCCTGTGTGGCAGGTACCTGCTTCTACAGAGCAAGTTTCTTTCTATTTCTCTTGCAGTCTTCCACCAGCATTAAAAACAAAAACAAAAACAAGCAACAATTTGGCTGGAGGGCAACAGGAAAACCAGCTGGATAACCCACTTTTGATGACATTCAGTGATACACAAGAACAAGATTTCAGTCCCTATTCTCCCGCACACCTGTTGAGTAACTTGAAGAGATCAGATAAGAGTAGAGGGGTTAATTAAGAAGTAGCAATTTGCATCATATGTCAGCATGATCCACAGTCCACTGGAATCAGTGGAAAGGATCCCTGTAGTTAATTCAAATTAATTAACCCAACTATGATTAAGTCTTGAGTGCAGTATATGGCAAGATGAAAATCAGAAACAGTTTTATTTTATATAACTTTATGTAAGAGATTAAAAGGCAGTATGGTGAGGACATAGGAAATAGTATTTTTGACATGTGTTCTTAGAATCACATTTCCTTGCATGTTAAGTTTCAGATGAAATACCCCAAGCAATGAATATAAGCCACAGTGTTTTGCAAATCCATTAAAAATTAAACATGCCTCCTTTCTTTTAGACACGAAGAAAAGCACACATCACTGAAAAAAAATTTTCATCAAAGAAAATCTGTAACAATAGGAATAGGGAAGCAGAACTTGAACTTGCCATTTTGAAAAAGTACTTATTCAATGCACAATTTAAAAATAGCACAACAGTGTCTAAACATAAAGCAGCCACAGGTATAAATAGTGAGGCTTAAAATGTGCCTTTCCTGCTAACCAAAGAACCCTGATCTGCACTCTAAATTGTTGGAATAATGCTTGTAATTCATAATTGAGTGATGAGAACTAACACCATCGTGCGGAACCAGACACAACCGAGGGTGCTGAAGGAGCTGGCTGGGGTGCTCGCCAAGCTGCTTTCCACCATTTACCAGCAGTCCTGGCTGACGGGGAGGTCCCAACAGATTGGAAATTGGCCAATGTGATGCCCATATATAAGAAGGGTCAGAAGGATGATCCGGGAAATTACAGGCCTGTCAGCTTGACTTCGGTGCCCAGGAACCTGATGGAGCAGCTCATCCTGAGTGCCATCACACAACACATGTGGGACAGCCAGATGCTCAGGCCCAGTCAGCATGGGTTTATGAAAGACAGGTCCTGCCTTACAAACCTGATCTCCTTCTACAACAGGGTGACCTGCTTACTGGATGAGGGAAAGGCTGTGGACCTTGACTTTAGCAAGGCCTTTGACACCGTTTCCCACAGCATTCTCCTGGCAAAACTGTCTGCTCGAGGCTTGGATGGGCACACACTTTGCTGGGTAAAAAACTAGCTGGATGGCCGGGCCCAAAGAATTGTGGTGAATGGAGATAAATCCAGTTGGCGGCCGGTCATGAGTGGTGTCCCCCAGGGCTCGGTGTTGGGGCCACTCCTGTTTAACATCTTTATTGATGGTCTAGATGAGGGGATCGAGTGCACCCTCAGTCAGTTTGCAGATGACCCCAAGCTGGGTGGGAGTGTTGATCTGCTCGAGGGTAGGGAGGCTCTGCAGAGAGACCTGGACAGGCTGGAGCCATGGGCTGAGGCCAACTGGAGGAGTTTCAATCAGGCCAAATGCCGGGAGCTGCCCTTGGGCCACAACAACCCCCAGCAGCGCTACAGGCTTGGGGAGGAGTGGCTGGAGAGCTGCCAGTCAGAGGGGGACCTGGGGGGGTTGATTGACAGCCCGATGAACAGGAGCCATCAGTGTGCCCAGGTGGCCAAGAAGGCCAATGGCATCCTGGCTTGTATCAGCAATAGCGTGGCCAGCAGGGACAGGGAAGGGATCTTACCCCTGTACTCGGCACTGGTGAGGCCGCCCCTCGATTCCTGTGTTCAGTTTTGGGCCCCGCACTACAAAAAGGACATTGAATGACTCGAGCGTGTCCAGAGAAGGGCAACGAAGCTGGTGCAGGGTCTGGAGTACAGGTCGTACGGGGAGCGGCTGAGGGAACTGGGGGTGTTTAGTCTGGAGAAGAGGAGGCTGAGGGGAGACCTCATCGCCCTCTACAGCTACCTGAAAGGAGGTTGCAGAGAGCTGGGGATGAGTCTCTTTAACCAAGTAATAAGCGATAGGACAAGAGGGAATGGCCTCAAGTTGTGCCAGGGAAGGTTTAGACTGGATATTAGGAAGCATTTCTTTACAGAAGGGGTTGTTGAGTGTTGGAATGGGCTGCCCAGGGAGGTGGTGGAGTCCTCCCCCCTGGAGATGTTTAAGAGTTGGGTTGACATTGCACTGAGGGATGTGGTGTAGCTGGGAACTGTCAGTGCTAGGTTAACAGTTAGACTAGGTGATCTTCAAGGTCCTTTCCAACCTAGTTGATTCTGTGATACTGTAACTCACCCCAGTAAACAGAATTTCATCGAAACTGGGTCAGGACCCTGTACTTTGTCAGGCTTGCTACTACAGAAACCAGGATTTTTTGCAAATCTTGAGTGCCCCTCTCCCATGGAGTTCCCAGGACCGAGAAATTGAAAGTGTCTGGGAGTTTCTAGAGGGCTCTGCAGCTAAAAAACACTCTGCATCTCTATATAAGTCCCCTGTCTATGTCTTCTAAAGGAGACTGTGGAATCAAGGTTCATTTTTTTATTTTTTTCCTTTCACAAATATCACACAGCAGGAAAAATATTATGGAAGCTTTAAATCCAAACCAATGGGCAGTTATTACCTCCCCAAGGTCACCCCAACAGTTTTATTATCAATGACACAGGAGCAAATTTTGCAAAAGCAATGTGGCAAAAACACCTATGTATTAATGCTTCTGTGCATAATCTGAAGCTAAATTACTTTGGATAATGCGCTAATGATAGTTCTGATAACACTTTTTAAGTCCAGACACGGGTCATGTCACATCCATGGATTATGTATGGAACTGTCAAAACTTCCAGAAAACCTTCTGCTGCTTTGTGCGTGCATCTGTGTGCTGGTAGCCAATTCTGTGATATTATTTATAATTATAAAGTGCCAATAAGTATAAACACAGGAAAGCATTTAGGATTTAGTCTTGCACATATTGAATAACAACATACATTGACTTCTAGCTGATCGTGACAGACCTGAAAAATATATACACTTCTTGAAAAGCATAAAAAAGGGAAGGCAAAAATAGAGAGTGTAATCCAAAACATAGAGAAATGATACAGGTTTCCTTCTATCTAACACTACTCTTCTGGTGAACAACATCACGAGGGCTTGAGAAAATTTTCTCACTGCAGATCACAAAATGCCACACTAGTTGGAGGGAGACAGCCAGCCTTTTCAGCCACAGCCTGGTATTCCTTCTGTGGATGACATGTGTTTCGCTGTCTCACTTGTACATATACAGGCACATACACATGCACACACAGAGTGCCTGGGCTTGCAAACACACCAACCCCAAGCAAAAAATCTTTACACAGGTTTCTTTAGAGAGGCTTGCCCACACCAGATGGAAATAAATCCAAGAGCACTAGAAGCAGCTTTATGGAAACATGCTGCTGGAGTTGAGCAGGGTTTATCTACACTGCTAAAGGCAGTAGGGGCTGTTTTTCTCCTCTCAGGCAGTACCAGGGAGGCCTCAGTTACAGAGGGGAAATCCTGCTCTGGAATCAACTGAAAAACACTGAGATTTTCTCCCAGCTCTTGCCTGCATAAAACTTTCTCTGCTCACCACTTTCTCCAAAGAACTTTGTTATGTTTCTACAGCTATTCCCTAATGCCAATAAGGGCAGTAAGCAACTAGGAAGGTGCTTTTAGCACAGAGAAAAACATAGGCTTTGACAACTCTTGTCTTGAAAAACAATAGTGCCCTTCCTTTGCAAATCAATTTTAATAACTGTGGCTAGTTTGCTGTGAGTTGAGTAGTTTTGCATGAACACACACAATTAAATTAATATGCAAATGTTCCCATTCCTCTGAGAATACTAAGAGGCATTCTTTACAGCTTGTGAGACAAGGAGAAGGAAAAGAAAAAAAATAGCAGCCCCCAAAAGAGTCTTGTTCAGGAGGGTGAGATGTCTTTTCTTTGGCTAAGCCACTGAAAGGGGATTCAAGCCTGACTGAAACAATGCTTGTTGATGAAGCAGAAATAAAGGAGGAAGAGGAGCCTTTGGAGATAAAGGAAAGAGGAAAAGACTGGAGCATCCCAAGTTGTTAAAAACTGACCTCAGCAAGTCTAAATTTTCACAAAGGTGGCATTTACTGTGTCAGCCCTTACAAAGGTTCTCATTCTTCCCTTGCCTGCAGGGACCCCCTCTTTCTCCAACCGTGTTTGAGCAAGGGCCTCAGATAATTAGCACAGACTCTGGCCCTTCACCCTTTGGCTGTCAATCACCTTCCCAAGCAGATGGGCAGCAGAACAAGAAAAGATGGTTTCCAAGCGGCTTTGCCCTTCAGCTCATATCTATGCGCCAGGGGCCCCTGGGAATGGCGGCCTGGCTGGGAGGGTGTCGGACTCCCTGACAGCAAACACCTCTGCTACCCGGGGCACCATTGCATGCAGTCAGGGCTCTTTGTACAGCCCAAGCATGAGAGCGGGAGCATGGATGGGCTTCCCAGGAACCTCCGTCCTCAGCCACAAAAGACCCTCTGGAAGCCAAGAGGCCAGAATGACTCAACAGTCACCAAAAGTTATTATGGAAAAAACAACCCTTTCACTTGGGCCCTTGCTTGCTGGCTTTGTAGACTTGGACAAAAACAACTGCTACCCAGACAGCAGATATATCACAGGAGAGAGTGCATGTGTGACAGAAAGATAGATTAGAAAAGACTGGGAACATGGAGGCAAATAGATATAGATGTGGATCTCCGGCGGGTGGGTGGGGGAAGAGATGGGACACAAAGGTGCTCCTGTACTGCTGCTGTTCTCAGCATAGTGTCTTTCTCTGACCTCTCATGCCAGATTTAAGGGAACCAAGACCATTGGTAGCACTGCAGTGAATGGCTGTGAAACAAGGCCAGGGGACCAGGAGGGAGGACACAACTCCCCATTCCTCTCCCCCCAGCCTGCCCCCGCCTAGGAGCAAAAGAGAGGGGAGGATGGTAGGATGAGCAAAAATGCATGAGCAGCAGTGCAAATACAGCCTGGTAGGCAGGAAAGCACTCACCCCTCATCTGAACAACAATGGAAAAGCAAGTGAGGAAGGTAAAAAAAAGCCTGTTTTGAGCTAGGATGAGCCAGCACAAGTCTGAGATCAACTGGGAAGGGTATGGCACTGATCTGAAACAATAAACCCTTTACAGATGACTGGCCAGTGAGTGCCAAAGGATAATTAGAGGATAATTCTTGTCACCCTCCTTGGCCAGGGAGGGAAACAAAGGGGCTGGAAATAGCCCATCTTCAATGCCTGGCATATTCTCCTTACATCCTCAATTTGCACAAATTTTTGAAGACCATTTGTCTGCAACAAGTACATGCATGTGACAAGAGAGAGAAAGTGGGGCTACATGCCCTTCACCCACCCAGCACTGATCGGGCAGTGTGACACAAAGAGGATGTCATGCAGGGGTAACTGGGCCTTCGGAGGAGCTGTGACATCCAACATGTTGTCACTTTCCCTATTTACATTTTACACCGTCTTTCTTTCAGGCATGAGAGTGCTGTGAAGGAAAGGAACTAAAAATCTTCCAGAAGAATCTGACAGTCTAGATTATTAGTTACACAAATGTTTTGCTAGAAACTGTACTCATTTCTTAAAATCTCATGAATGGAACTGCAGACAGAGGAAGCAATTTATTAATGCCCTTTTCTTTTGTTGATGTGAGCCTACCATCCCTCATTCAAAGGACCCCAGTGCACCTGAGAATGAAAATAAACAGCTTCCATCTCCCCTTAAAATCCTACAACTGGTTAAAACCTACATGGGATTTTAATAAAAAGGATCCAATTTGTTTTTTATTTACCTTCTGGTTTAAGTCTTTAAGAAACAAATTACTACGCAGCTTTGCCGGCTAAAATAAATAAATCATTACATAAATCAATCAACAAATAAAATGAACAAAAATAAACAAATAATTTTTTTTTTTTTTTTTAAAAAAAAAGCTTGATACTTCCACAGTCCCCAGCTCCCAGGAGCTGGCATAGTAAGGAGTGTACCAGATTGTGCCATGTTCTGAGAAACAATAGCAAAATGTATTAAGACTTTATGCATTATTGTTGCCTTTCTGCTGTTATTACTGAGCTTATTCTGCCTTTCTCTTTCCTTGCCCTGTGCACACCATCTGCTAGTAAGTACCAAGAAAACAAGAAAAAGGTATGATTATTTGTAGCCACTGACTAAGGCTGCAGCATGAGAGCCACTGTACAAATTGAAAAGGTAAATTTGTACTGGTAGAAGGATCAGACACCAAAGAAGAGGTGGGTGACAGAGCATGCAGAAGCAGCAAAAGCATCACTTGGCCTCAGGGGTCTAGGCCTCGATGGCAGAGGTGATGCCCTTAATTTTAATCTCTTTGAGGAACACAAAGAGAAGAAGGATTTATGACACGAATAAAGAAATTACTATGAATAAAATGCCTGTCTGAGCTACAGTGAAAAATGCCTGGCCCAGAGTTTTATTGTGTTTTTGTTTAACCTCCTCACACAAGGCAACAGAAAGGAACAGAGGAAGCCTCAGTCAACACCTCCATACAGACAGCAGCAGGCAAACATGAGCTCAGTGCTCATTTTGAATGGGCTCTGGAGTCCCAAAGGGATCTGCAGACACAGACACGAGTTTTTTTAATATGAATGTGCAGGTACTAACAATATTACTTCATGGGCACTGAGGTCCCTTCTGCCCAAGACCAAATATTCCACCAAACCACTGAGACTGAAGTAAATTGCTAGGAAATACGCTATTTTCTTCCTCTTCTCAAAGTCTAGTTTCTGGGGAGCTTTCCGCCAAGAGCCGAAAACCAAGAATCTAATTTAACTCCCCTTTCCTGAGGAGGAACTGCCTGGAGATGCAACAGAGGTGTAACTCTCAGGTGCTCTGTCTTCTCACACAAATAGGTAAAACCCAAGCTGTAGTCTAGGTTCTGCCCCTCAGCTGCATACCAGGGATAGTATTTCTCTACTTCATGTGTTTACAGTTAGCCACAAGCTTAAGTGCTCAATGAACTAAGGCAGGATCTCCTGCTATTATTTAAATGCATTTTAAGTACATTTCAGCGTTGTTTGCTTCCTTTTATGATCACTGCCTGTTTTTCACTGGATACCCTCTAATTTTAGATGTTTGTGTCTATATAATGATCACATACTGACAAGTATTTAATCAATTCTGAGAAACTTTAGACCTTTGTAGTTCAGCCTGTTACTCAGCAGCATTTATTTTTCTGCTCTGAAAAAAGTGAATATCTTGGAAATTAAAAGCTGTGACCTGAGCCAGGTGGACTGACGGAGAAATATAACCTGTAATAACAGACAAACCAAGATATTCCTAGAATGACTCTCTGAAAGCAAATGCTTCCTGTGAGGGCACTGGTAACAGTTTGTAGTGGATAAGAGCACATTATTATTACACAAATCTGTGGCTACTTATGACAAATCAGAAAGAGCAGGTGAGGATGAAGTCAATTGATTCAGAACTGTTTGCATCTCCACAACCTCCAGGTACTGAAATCTTGACTTTGTACTGACCTGGGGAGGCTGCTCATTCACCTTTATGATGCAATGAATAGTTAGACAGTGATACAATAAGAGAAGGACAGACAAGCAAAGCATTCTTGTGACCATGTGGCATAGAAAAGAATGTAATAAAAATACTACACAGGCAATAATCAAGGTACATTAATTCAGAAATGTGGGGGATTTAAACTTGAATTTTCAGCAGCTTTGGGGATTTAAACTCAAAACTTCCACTGTGCCTAAAGAGGAAACACAATCTGCTTGATATCTCAGACTTCTGGGTTTCTTACAAAATCATGTCCTTTCACAACAGGTAGAGGTACTGAAAAGACACCTACATTCCAGATCTGTGAGGAGCTCTATATTCTCATCGCCTGACACACAGAAAACGGAAAATGCCAAAACACTCATAATACTTGAGCCAGCAACCTGTGTGAGAAGAGATGGAGTCACTGCTCCTGTGAGGTTGTATAGCAAAGGTTACAAATAGAAGAGGATACAGAAACATGGTAAGCATTGTGTGGTCTTGGCCCAATGCACACAGAACAGGTGACTGGAAAGAGGAAGAAAAATTTGTTCTTCCTTTTCCCTGCCAATGCTGGCCACAGCTGCACAAAAGCAGTTATCAGCCAGCTTCCAGGCCTCTCACTCCCACCCCAATGTCTTGTCCAGCCCTCTACCTGCATGGTTTCTTCCCCAGGCAGCAAGAGTGTCTGGGCAGAGATAGCTCAGACAGGGGTCAGGCAAGAAAGCAGTAGGGCTGCAGCCAGCAGTAGCAAACCTGGCTCAGGGTCAATTCCTCAAGCAGCAGCGTCAAGGACGGTGATGCTGGAGACCTGCTCTGCCACAACTTCACCTCTCTCACATGGATGAAGATGCAGATCCTCATGCAAGCCACAAGATACATGTTACTGTCTGTAATCACTGCTGAACTTTCAAGGCTGAGGTGTTATTTTTTGCATTATCTCTCCTGCTGCGTGCATCTTACTTCATCTGTCTTTTCCCCAGCTCTCTATCACCATCTCTAACAATCATTCCTAAAATAAACTGCACCTAGAATATTTCTTGAGATGAGAACACTGTGTAGGTCCTGAACAAACATCCTGAGCAACCTGATTTCACAACAGGAGGAAAGACAAAGGCAGTCTCGGTCAGCACCCGTAGTGACCAACTAGGAAAAGTGCATCTGTGGCAAATGATTTCAGCCCTGTTTGAAGAGCAATGCTGTTTTAATGCATGAAAGGAAAGTTGGGTTAGCCTCAAGGTCAGCACAAGGAAGATGAGAGCAGTTACATCATTGTGACTTTACGAAAAGCATATTTGGATTTTTATAAGGGAATCTCATTCTTGTTTTAACCAGCGATCAAGGACAACCAACACAAACATTAACATTTCAGGTTGTTTTTTTTCTCCACAATATACAAAGTTGAAAACAATTGTTAGAATTAAAAACATTCTGTGACAACAGTGTAGAGAACATGCAAATCCTTAGTGAGCAGCAGGGAGCAGAAACATGATAAATCACGGAAAGTCCTCTTTGAACAGGTGTTTTGGCAGTACTTTATGAAGCAAAGACAGCTCTGTTGTTCTACAGAACAGACTATGGCTTGTTACAGAAAGACTGCATTTTTTCAAGGCAGTTTTGAACTTCCTATATCAGACATGAAAACCAAGCCAACTTGAGGTATATCTTAAAACATATATCTGACTGCAACTCCACCCAGTCCTGTCTATAGCAATAAAATCATGGTCTTTAGAAAACACGTTTCTAATGTGCTCAGAAATATCCAAACCAGGCTCTGCTTTTCATCCTCTCCCTGAGAGACCCACTGATGTCCAGCTCTGTTACCATGCACCTGCAGGGCTGCCCTCCTAATGAGAAACCCAGGTCTTGTCAGTTCTGCTCTTGCCTCTACTAGTCACTCCAGCAGCATCCATGAGGAAATAGTGGGGACTGCCCTGCTGCATAAGCACTCACCGTACCTTGCATCCTTCCAAGCAAAAGCAAATCCTGCCTTGTCTAGCTGAGAACATGACAGGTGAGTAAAAGAAAACCTGCTTTCTCCAAGACAGAGCAAGTCCCAGATGAGATTCTCATGACACATTCTTCTGAAAAAACCTTTGATCATCTCTGCCCAACCTCAATGGCCCAGATTGCTCTCTTAAACTCCAGGAGTGAGTCGTAACTGGAGAAACTCTCAGCTCCACCATACAGCCTGAGACCAACAGAGCCCTGCTGTGCAACCCCAACACATCCAGGCAAGGCTACGGCATATGACTGCTGCCAGAGAAGCACAGGTGCTGTAGAAGACCAGGAAATTTTGATGGGAGATTAAGTCCTTTATGCGTTATTTACCACAGGATATCACACATATCAGAGTAAAACACAACACAAGCCAAAAGGAGGAAGATTGGTTGATAATCTAAGCAAAAATCCCTGGCATTTTTTATCAAGTCAATGCTCCCAATAGTCCTCCTCACGGTGGAGGTTACAGAATAGCTACAACAGGAAACTGCTGGGGTGCTGCTCAACCAGGTGGAGCTGAACATCAAACAAAACAGATCTCCTAGAAGCAACGTGAGCCCTAGCTGATCACAAGATCCTATAAATACAACTTTGTTATTGTCCATTCTCACTTATTTGGGAACAAGATCTTTAATCCTACGGTAAGACCTGGCCGAGCAGAAACCCTCCAAGCAGGAAACACGTAACCTTCTCCCTGAGCAGAGATCCATAGCAACGTTTGAAGGGAACACACCCTTGCTCTTGCCAGGTGAATGCCATGCCCAACACAACCTTAAGTTCACCCTGTATCAGACAGTCCAGCTGCTACATGAGCCAGTCTCCATCTCAACACAAGAATAGCTCTTCTGGAAATGACAGATTGCTTTGATTTAAACACTGCTGTTTCCAGATGCAATAAGTTTTATGTTAAAAGCATTTAATGCTAAAATTACAGTGAATATTCTGAGCAATGCCGTGATTTATGGCAAAATAGTATTTGAAACATCACAAAAATAAATCCATGCATGCGTGCTTTACTTCTAAATTTTTTAATAAGTTTAAGATTTTACATGCTTAAAATATTCCATATATAATCTGCATATATACATCTAAACCATACCTTTCTGAATATGGTCATATACATATGTACATATATATAAACTGCACATATATAAAGACATATGGGGCTACATATTTACTTACATTAATGCATCAGATGTGGCATTTATATCTGGATGGAATTTCTACCTCTAATTCAGTTAAATTCACATACCTAATCTTGTTGCCCTGTATTTGTACAGAAGCAAATGGAAACAAGAGACAGAAATAGTGTCTGTAAATAAAAGCTCTTTGTTCATGTGGTAAAAGGCTAACACTGCTGAAGCAGAAATAGGTACCTTTCAAGCAATATAAACAGGGTAGGTCTAAAAATAGGTGTTCATATAATAACAAAATACTGTTTTTCTAAAGTGAGTTTCAATTCCAAGTGTCCCTCATTAGTTTTGACTGGCTGCTACATAAGAAATCACCATGATCAATCTTTTAGTTAATCTCCATCGTCCTTCAAGCATCACAGTGACATGGCTGGGACATGCCAGCAGTCTCAAATGCTTCATTAAGTGGTTAATCGGCAATAACTGTAGGGGTAATTCAACATTTTCCAAAGAGTTCAAATAGCACTTTAGGGTAAAACGTGCTCCTCCACTGATATCTCTCTAAGTTGTTGTGATTAAGCATAATTAGGTTTCACCATCTCTCTTCCAAATAATAATAACACATTGGAGGCTTGTGAATGCCAGGGGGTATCTGGCACATCACAGCCATATTTTTAACAGTAGATATATGGGTTTTATAGCCTGGACCAGTGGAATTTAGCAAGACTGATCTGGTCATGTGTTAGAGAAATTTTCTGTACCGAAAGCCCCACAGTGAATACAGTCTGTGTAAATAGTTGAGTGGTAGGATGTAAAAGCAAACACTGATTTACTGAGCAAACTAAAAGTAGCCATGTTGTAACAGTCTTGGCTCAGATCAAATGCTTGTCTAGAGGAGAATCCCTTTATTAACAGCAGCATAAACTTCTAGCAGCTAGAGAACATTTAGATGGTTATGCCTGCAAAAAGCATAGCTAACAGCTACCAGAGGCAGTGCAATCTTCCAGCAAGCCACATACGTACAACAGTCTGAGTGGTACTAACAGCTCCACCAGTTACCCTGTTCTCTCCTCTCACTCAAGCTGTCAGAGAGGCTGGTCAACCATCTATCACACTTTCAGCCGTGAAACAGCACACAGTTTGCAAAACAGCCCTGATTTCTTGAAACATACTCATCTGGGTACAAGCCCATATTTCAAAAATAAGTTTCATACCATAACGTTTATTTCCACTATTTGCTGTCCACTGGACACAAATAGTCATTGGAGTACTTAATGACATGATTAATATTAGAAGAATGGTGTCTAAGAGCTCTGTTCTTGGACCACCCTGTGGTCAGTGCACAGAAGGATGACCTGAGTACCCACAAGACATTAGTCTTACACACTGGTTTCCAAAGCTCACATAGATTGCTGGAATGACTCAAAGAGAACACTGAATTTCTTCAAGTATCTTAGTGTGAAGGACAGCAGCGATGCTTTGTGCTCTAAATCCAAGAAGCTTTTGGCCTTGACAAGTGTTTCATTAAATTGGTACCCACCTGCCTCTAAGGGTATTCAAAAATGAGAGATCTCTGAATAGATACCCAAACAAATCCAGTGTTTCTATTTGTCAGAGCTTTCAGTCAAAATTAATTACATGCCAAAGATGTCATGCTGGCTAAGATGAGTGGCACTCAAGGACTGCTGGAGATACTAGCATTGGTTTATATGCATTAGCAGCCATGCAGAAAGAGGACAGCATTCAGCCTTCTTGGAACATGCAGCTAGTGAAAAATACAGTGCTGTTCGTCTCTCCTGTGCTTTCCTGCTAAATCAACCTGCTGCCATCACTAGCAGTGCTCTCTTTCCCCTTTCCCTCCACAGAAAACAGTCTGATGCACAGATTCATTAAATAAATAACAAATGTTGGTCAGGGCACTGGGGTGCATCGCAGAGAAGAGAAGGAGGAAGAGTTCACCCTAACATACTGATCAATGAGGCTGGAGGCTGGTGAGAGAAACACATGTGTAATAAAATAATTATGACGAAAGCATGAAGGAGAGTATGATCTTGTGCTGTAAATCTTCCAAGAAGGAAAACTGTAAAGAAAAGGAAAAAAAAGCTATAAAGTCAAAACCTCTGGCTTCGAGATATATGCTCTTCTTTAAAGAGAAAATACACTCCATGATTCTTATGTCCACATTACAAATACACGCTGGGATCCTCTTTGCGTATTGTACAAGCGTGCTGCAAAAAAATGCTCAGCTCTGACAATATTCAGATCTATTAGGGCCTCACACCTGATATAGGACTGAGCCGTATGTGTAAATGTGTACTTGGACCATGGATTTTGTTAATCCATGCAAGGGTTAACAAGGACAGTACAGGGTAGCGGGGACAGAGGGCTGAGTGTTTATATACAAGCAGGGTAGTGTCACTTAGAAAAGGTACATTGTGTGTAGAATTGCCCAGGTATATTTGAACACTTGTTTGTATAAAGATCATCCTGCTTTCTAGAAGGCTTTTCTTTCACTACTGTCATCAGAGCTTGAACAGCTTACTTTTCCAAAGGAAGAGGGAGCACCTATGTCTTATTGTGCTGTAACAACTCGAGTACAAGCACAGATTTGCTCTCAGCAGTGTAACGTTCATGATTTTGTACCAAGACCTCCATTTCTAGGCATAAAACCAGAGGTGCAAGTAGGAGTGCTTGCAAAAAGGAAGGATCAGACTTGCTACGCTTTTGCTTCAGAATGAGCTGCTCACATTGTGCAATGGCATTCTCCTGCAAAATTTCCTCCTGTACTTACAAAGCACCTGTGCAGGGTCAGCAACCTATGCTTCTGAAAAGTGATTGTATGCAGAGATACATTCTATGAATCTTGCAGAAAAGTAACTTAGAATGTTTGGCCTGGACTTGGTCTGGACTCCCAAAGCACCTTCTCATGTAACTGATCATTTGAAAGTATAATTTCAAAACAATAAATAAAACAATAAATTATTAAAACAAAACAAAACAAAACCCCAAACAAGCAAAACCACCAACCAACAGACTTAATAGAAGAGAACAAAACCAACTCACAAAATGGCCAGGTTTTATTGAAAAGGCCTTTAGGACAACTTGCACCATTTGCACAGAGCCTGTGGAAGAACATGCCCCCATTCTCAGCCTTTCTGCATTTTCTTAGGTGGCTTTTTCAGCCCAGTTACAAGACTGTGGGACACAATCGTATGACAAAAGAGCTGACTTCTGTTCGTGTATACTGCTTTATCCTCTTTGAAAGTACAGGCCATCAATTTCGGTGGGACTTTGTAGCTGCTTAAAGCTAAGCATGTGCTTAAGTGTTTGGAGAGTCAGATCCTTAGCACACAACTGCCTGCTCTCTGCGTGTAAAAAGAACATAAATCTGTTACCGGAGGTCTGAAAGCAGCACTCCTGCTCAGTAACAAAATGTGATAAACATCTTGACCATAATAATGTTTGTTCATTTGAGTGATCTGTGAACACAGGCGTGCACACCCCCCATCCCCCCCCCCACCCCCCACATGCTGCTGATCGAACCAGATCCTTCCAACTGTGTGCTGTTTTCAGAGCAGAGAATCCTCTTGCCTCCATGATATTTGGCAGGCCTTTAATTTCAGCACTGGACACATCCTTTACATTTAATTAAAGTTTGAAGAATCCTCTATTATCCAAATACTAGATTGTGAAAGAGTTTTCACGTTTTCTCTTTGCTTGCACTTTAAGCAGTCTTTAAAGCTTCCCATATTTTTTCCAAGCACAGATGCTCTCCCTTTTGACAGAATTATGGAGAATATATTTTTCCTTATCTTCTTTTACAACTTTTTCCCCTCCTACCATTTTGAGAATATACTCCAAGCTTGCTGATGTATAACTCTCATTTCACTTCACATGAACATTATTTTCTGCGTTACAGAAAACATACACAACTTTATTTACAGTGAACTCCTAGTGGAATCAAATTAAATTAAGACTGGATGAAAACTGCAGTGAAATCATCTTACCCATTCAAAGTATTGTAAAAGTATTACCTCTGGAAAGATCCTGCTGTCTCCACAAGAAGTAGCATCTTATTCCATAAGCAACTCCACCACCAGCTTCGTCTTCACCATTATATTTTGGTCTAACATGAGATGCATTTTATGACATTCAAGTTCAGAAGAGGCCTTAGAACTTTATTCAGATGTTTTAGCTAATGGCTAAGTGTCTTGTACCACACAGGGTAATTAGTAGAGAAAGACATTACTCAAAATTTGGTAAAAGTGGCATTGGAGTTGATGCATTCTTGCAGATGTGGGCCCTTCCCACTCTTTGCCCTGTGAGACACCCAAAAAGATGACATAAATCAAGTCATCCCAACTGCACACCCACTGAATACTGCCATGCAAATGGCTTTAAATGATTACAAAACAGGTAAGTTTAAATGAGATTTATTATGAAGAGCTACACTACAATATTCTTCCCCGTGGCAAATGGTTTATTGCTCCTTATGTAGTCATGTCCACAGTGATCAGGCAGATCACCATCTTGCTCTTCTGGAGGGATGCTGGCAGTATCAGAACAATCAAAACAGGTATGGAAAATGAGACTTTCATACACTGGCTTTGCAACCAGACATACTTGCTTAGCCTACTGCAACTGGAAGGTCTTCCCTAATCAGATCAACTGCAAAATAAATAAAACAATACTGAAAATATTAAAATAACATTGTCTGTGCTATAATTCTGCTGTGATTATGCTGGTACACCCACACACTTTGGTACAGTGTAGATGTAGTTTTACGCTGTGATTATGCTGGTACACCCACACATTTTGGTACAGTGTAGATGTAGTTTTGCTGGTGTCTTATACTGCCAAAACACACTCTCAGCCTGTCCAATTAACAGGCTTGCACAGATCAAACCATCTTCAGCTTTTGTTTCACTTCCCCAGCCTCTGATTTTGTCCCTAACACTCTGTCTTGCCCATGGAGAGAAAAGCAATACAGGAGACGGTTCAAAGGCGACTAGTAAATTAACCATGTTGCCTCTAAGGTGAGGCTTTGAAAACAAGTTTACTTCTGAAGCTAGGAGAGAAAGGCATAAAACTTGATGCAATAATCACAGGGTAAAATTCAATAGTCTGTACCCCTTGAGAGGTCAGGCCCAATGATCGCAACAACTTAAAATATGAAAATTGAGAGCTGCTTTAAGATTTGTGTATAGGTCAATAAAATTTACACTGCTTATGAAATGCTCCTCGTAGACATAAAGTTAACTCTCTGTAACTTCTTGCTCAATTCTGCCCTTCGTAATTTCTTTTGCAATCCACTATCCTGCTTGTGGGTTTGTTGCCATGTCTTCCAATCACATTTCCATCTGTGTTCAAGATGTCCTTCACCCTGCTTTGCTCCTTTACACATTTCTTTACTCCCCCATCACCCTACTTAATAGCAGACATGCATCTTGCTCTGCCATTCAGCTGTTCCATACATATACCCTCTCTACGTTTCATCACTGTCAGCCTCCTCTTTATTTTCTGCCTTGAGGGAGACACATCTGAGCAAAGATCTCTGGAGGACTGGCAGGGAGGGATTGACAGGGACTCTGGCATACAGCCACTGGATGCCAACGCATTCAAAACTTGGGTTAAATAGCTTCTGAATCCTTGCTCTCGTGATTGATCTCTTGTTTCTTTCTACACTGGTAAGGATAGGCAAAAAAGAGGTGTATCCTTATCAGATCTTGAAGGTCAAATGACTCAACTGAGTAGCCTTTATTTGCATTGAAGCTTCTGAAATTAATTAGACAAAAATAGTTTGATATATTGGCAATTTGGAAAGGAAACCAGAATTTTGGGATCACTAAACTGAAGGGATTTCCAAGGTCATCAAACTGTCATCCCACAAAGGGAAGAAACTATGACAAGATGCTAAATCCAAAGCACTCCATTCTACCATTGCCACCCACACATGCCAGTGGCCACAAAACACTCTGCCAACGTAGAGCAAACCAAACGCTTGCAGCACAGAAGACCAAAACCTGCAATACTATAAACAAAATGAAAGCGAGCACAGCACTGTAGTTTCTTACTCCAGCTGAGGAATACATCAGGTGAAAACTTGTCACACAGACTGACCTCAGATACTTGTTATTTGAGTACTGGAAAGAATGGTGTTATTTTCATGAGTCAGAGATGTATTTCACAGACACATGATTATATCCTAGCAGCCGTCAGGATTCCTACAATCTCACAAAGCCACAGAGGAGAGGCACTCCCATGGGGCTGAGAGGGGCACAGTTCTGAGCCTTCTGGTGGACAAAGCCAGGACTGCTCAAAATCTGGCCATATAGACAAAAGACCACCTTACCATGCTACTCTGATGACTTAAGAAGAGGTAGGTCAAGAGAAATTGAATTTCAAGGGGGATCTGATCAGCCCCCAGGCTCCTGTTTGCCATGCATGTGAAATGGATAGTCCACTGTCTCCTCTGACATTGAAAATTTCCCCCAGTGTATTTTAGCTCAGAGAGAACCTGAACAGGAACTGGAGAAAGCCAGTAGACAGATCCCGAGTGATGGATTTTAGTTAGAAGCCATCGCTTATTTATTTTTTTTTAAACTTCTTGCTTGTGATAAGATTTTTCAAGATTACAGACAGAAACTGCATCAAATTACTGTATAATTTAGTGTTTCAAATACTTTTTCCGTGGCTATATATGTCTGGCACACTCCTGCAGTAAGTATTGAAGGGAGAGAATTAGTTCTCTGGCTGACTAAAACAAAACTGTAACATTTGTCTTCAACAGAAACCAATTCCCTTTTCCTCAGATTCCCCACCCCTCATTTTGGGAGAAAGTATAATACACTCTAAATCTGTCAAAATAGTTCACTTAGGTAAAAATAGAGACCTTTCCTCTATGGGGGAAGATCTTTTTTTCCCTTTAAAATTTAGTAAAGATCTTAAGCTAAATGTCATTCAGCTAAGAGAACCTGAAATATTTCAAGGTTTTCCCAGATTCTATCAACCTTATCCTCCCTCAGCTGAAACTATTTGACCCAAATTCATAAATGCTTTTCACTAACATGAACAAGGTATTACTGTCAGGGAAAAAAAAAAAAAAAAAGAAAAAACATAAAGAAAAGAAGTTTTGTTTGAATGTTTCCTTATTTCTAGCCAGAGGCAAAACTGACATCATGTTCATGGGACAAAAGCTGGGTTCCTGTGTCCTCTAACTCTCCTCCAAGGTAAGTAATTCACAATCATTTTTGCTCTTATGCTGGGGAACAAAGTGCTTAATTTCACTGAGTTTTTTTGATGGGTTGTTTTTTTCTTTCCGCTAACTGCAGTGGTGGACAATTTAAAAGATACATGCTTAAAATCTGTGAAAGCTTTCCTAATATAAGTATATTACATAGGGATATTGAGGATTCACAAACCAGCAGATAAATACATGGACAGTGCCATGTGCTTTCACACATTGCATTAGGACTAAGAAAGGAAGGGAATAAACCTGCTGAAGGTAGCGCTTGCATTAATAACATCTAGGTAGTAAGCTGCTACAAGCAGTATTAGATTGTTCAAAGCAACAAAGACAGTAAAAGAAGGTGGTAAAAATGGGTTAAAAGCTTCTTCAACATTTCACTTGAAAAAAGCAAGGATTTACATTTTTGTGGATCTGACTCTTCGTTTCAGTAATGCTGCTCTGTGGGACCTGAGCATGGAAAGAAAGGAACCTAAATCACAGATATACATTTCCAGGGGAAAATATAAGTGGGGTAAGAAAGTCCTGTCATAAGGAGACAATCAAGATCCAGCTGTTCAGGGCAACTGCTTTACCTTCAAATTCAATAGGCAGAGGAGGGCTAGAAAGGAGAATAATCCTTATCTGGATAAGAACTGTTAGAAATGACTGGTAAGCTTCTGCAAGCTAGTCCCTTTGGGGGATGCTCAAAGAAGGGATCAATTGCTAGAAATGATATATGTCCAAACATATTTGCCCAGGTTCCTCCAAGTGCGATTTGCCTTTAACAGGAGTATAAGGGTTACAGTTTCCTTCCATCAAATCCTGACTGCATGAAAGTTGTACATGTTCTGTGACTACAAATCCGAAAGTGATTAAAATTTCCTGTGGGAAATTACGAATGCTTTTCATTTAAGGAAACTCATAACTTTTGTTTAGAAATTATAATTTTGATTTGTATCTTTAATAGAATGGGATACTGTAAATGGATTTACATATTAGATTATAATTGTGTAAGTAAAATTAATTACATTTAATACCATCTGTGTAGGTACTTAATGAAGGAACTAGAAATTCAAATCTGGCAGTTGGAACTCAGTAATTTTTTTTAAATATGAGCTGTACCTGGAAGCGTTGAGTTGAGTGCAACTGTATTTTGATTTGGTTGATTGATTTCTGTGCCATTGAGTTTGATTTCAGAAGGACTGTATTTTGGACAGTTAGGGGATCCTAACTCTGTCACGACCATCTTCATCCTCTAATTAGCTGCCACGCACTCTATATAATTGCCAGATTTTTCTGTACCCCAAAAGCTAATCCTAATAACCTCAGATGCATAATACTTTATACATTTCTGACAAAAGGGATGGTTCTTCACAGCACAAAGGACTTTGAAATCTATCTCCAGCTGAAGAAGGAATGGGAGCTCAATTCCATTAACGATTCAGCTATATAAATCTTGGCTAGTGCACATACTGGATTTAGCTTTTGTTTTACTATTGTAACTGAAAAACTGCAATACAATTCCCTGTGGGATGTTAAAAACTGGGTAGTATAGGTCCTTCAGAAAATTCAAATGCGTAATTCTCACCCAGGAGCAAACTTTTATGACAGTTTTTAAAGCTTCTGAAAAACAGTTGCTTGCAGTGATTGAAGCTGAAGTGAGATTCGCATCCATTTTCTAATGCCTTAAAAATAACAACAGGAATAATGGCCCCTACACAATAGAGATGTAAAAAATTAGAGGTTTCACCAAAAGAGTTATTTAGATGAGAAAATTATAGCTGCACGTTTGCACATCTGCACCTTGACAATCATATCCATGAGAATGTTGTAATTGCCATGAATTATGCAAAATGCTAATTAAGAACTCTAATTCACTAATCATCTCACAGGGTCATAACTAGAGCTGAATTTTATTAAGGACATACAATTCTGTGAAATGAATTTCCGCACTATACATCTCTTTTCAGAGGAAAGAAAGGAGGGCATGCTGTCTTTGTGGTTTAGTTGGAAGGAAGGAATTCAAGATGAACCTCTCTGGGCAGCCCAGCCACTGGCATCCTTTATGACTTCTGATGAACATCTTTGTTCCTCAGTTTCCCCCTGTATAAGATCAGGAATCTACCCTCCTACCCTCCTCAGCGATGTAAGGCTTAGTGTGCTCATGTTTGTAACATGTCACCTATGTAATGTCGCATAACTCTTCAAAAAGCTACCTAAAAATTTCTGAGCACGCTGATGTCTCTGTTAAAAAAAAACAAGAAAGAAGAATTTACTGCTAAGATGCAACTGATATCTCTTATGAAAGTTTGAGGCAGAGGGAAAAAAAAAAAAAAAAAAAAAGGCTGTGACTACCCTGGAGCCAGGAAAGAAGGAAGGAACACACTATACTTCAGGTTACTATTTTGCTGACGAACAGGGATCATCACATGGAAAGACTACTCTAATTTGATATGGTATATTTGCAAAATGTTACTGACCCAGAGATGACAGAGCTAACATTCAGAGATTCTCCTGAGGCAATGTTTAACAATATAAAACTACAAGACTGCATCAGCTTAAGGAAATTGCACCCATGTGGATGGACACAGTCAGGCGAATCCTCTGAAGAAAATGCAGCAATTCTAAAAAAGATCTCAATGCCCCATTCCCATTAAAGTTGCTGGGGGGGAAGCTTTCAGATCCATTAGCTGGTGCTAAAGATCTCTGTTACAGAGGCTGGGTATCACATCTTGGAAATTCTACAGGCAGGCAGATGATAGATACAGACACAGACAATAAAATCAACTACCCTCCTCAGTTCTTGTGCTATTGAGTTTCTCAGCTGTCCTGCAGTTACACATTGTGCACACGTGCTGAGAAGTATGGGACTGCTAATACAATTATATCAATGTCTGTCTACACCAATCTTTCTAGTGGAGACAAATCTTTCTCTGCAGCACTGATCAAGGCTTCCAAACATACATTTGACCTAACAAGAAATTCATACCAAAGTGTTTTGGCAGACTACAGAAATACACTTCAGGTTAAGATGACATAAAGTATTCACTGTAAAGCAAGCTGCTTTATGTCATCCATCTAGTGGATAAAGTAGATGTGGTGATCTACGTTTGCTGAGAGAATACATCAGCCTTGTTATACCAATAACAGAAACTGACACCAACTTCACGGCTACCAGGGGAGATTTCCAAATTGGTGACAGTAAAACATTCATTTCCCTCTTTTTGAGGTCTGTCTGCTGCTATATGTTATGTTCTAATTTATGGCAAATTTACAGCCAGAATGCAAGAGGAGGAAAAAGTCTCAGTACTGGTCACAATTTTAACATCCAAGAGTATGTTGGCACCAAGGGAGACCCAGCTGGATGAAGCACCTCTCATACTGGGGCTAGACGGGGCCCCAGGAGACAACCTGCTCAGCATCCTCTTCCCACTAACTAGCAGGAAGCAAGAGGAGAAGACATCAGGAAGGAAAACCAGGATGTCAGGAGAAAATGTAAATGCATATAGGCCACCTTTGCCTTTTTCTGTGAGTAGCCAGAAGCAGAAAGCTGGAAGACAGGTTGAGGTAACGCTAGGTTTTCCTGCCATGTCTCCCTCCCGAGCGCTTCAACCCTGCCTGCAGAGCGCCCTGCTGGGGAACTGTCAGGGCAAAGGCCAGAAATGCTTTCAGGGAAATGTTTCCTCACCAGGACTCAGCTACCAGTGCTTGCTAGCTACAGCTTGGCAAATCATTCCTAAGAATTAGAAGCTCACAGAAACAAGCTGCTCTTTGCTAACACAAAGTGGGTTATGTGGTTATAGGCCAAAACCTGACCAAGTGCAAAGCAAACTCCACTAATAAGAGAGGATCTAGCTTGATATTTTTTGGGATGAATGCACCTACTTTTCAGCAGTGGGCAAAAAGGAAGGAAATACATGATAAAGTACAAAAATAAATTCAATTAGAAGAAAACTGCTAATGTTCTATTTTCATCTTTTCTAATTTATATCTCTTCATTAAATAAATTAAATTAAATAAAACCAATTTCAAAATATAATCAAATCCGAAGAGCAGTCTTGCAGCATCTACTGACAAAACAGATAGAGGATGCTCCACAAAGAGGGCAGAACGAGTAATTTTTCCTCGAACTGACTGCTCTGGTATTACTGTCAATTAACAGGAAGACAGCCAGGGAACTCAATGCTGACAGCATTGCAAATGCAACCCATAACATTTTGCTGACTTGGTTAAAGTTGTTAGTGTTCATTCTGACTGCCATGCCGACAGGTGTGGCCAGGTGAGCTTGTGGGTCATAATACGGGACTGACAACCAAGAATTGTAGATTCATTGTATGGATCTGCCATGGACCTACTACAGGAGCCAAAGGAAAGTCATTTAATCAGGCTGTGAATCTAGGATATCATCTCTGGGTTTTTTCCACCTCTGCTCTCTATTTTGTTGAGCTGCAAGCAGCGTGACTGACAAGCTCCCACTGTGTGTCTGTATTCCACCTGACACAGAGTCCCCAACCTAGGAAAAAGCCTCTAGGACAGCAGGAGCCCCTCAAATGATAAAAACTCATTATCCTCTTGGTTTTACATCCAAAACATGAGCCTTTGACATTCTTGGAAGGGTGTCGTGACTGTCAATTGCTGCATATTTCCACTGTGTATTCAGCTTAGTATTATTATTGTCAGTCATAGAAGGAGTGTGGTTATATGATAACACATAACAGAGATAAACTGCCTAGATGCAAACTAGAAAATGAGCAGCTCAGGTTAGAGACAGGGTATGACCTAAAATGTTCTTCAAGATATGTCACCAGTGTTGGTATGGCAATAGCAGAAAAGGGCTTTCTAGCTGCTGGAAAATGAGACCGGATTACATACATATCTTGCTTAAATCAAATACCCACTCAGATTGTCCTCCCCTCTGGCAGAGCTCCCCTGGCAGCCCTGGCCCAGCATTCTGCACATACAGACAATTCAGTGATGAGAGGGTCAAACACAAGATCTATCAGGTAAACCACAGGGACTCTTTCATTTTAATCAGAGCAATTTTTAAAGTGGTGAACAGCACAAAAAAAAAAGAGCTTGGAAAAGGATCTCTAGGGAGGAGACATGCCTGCTGACCCTTATGGTGACCACAAGTATCTTCAGGTGCACATCAGTTAGAGAAACAGCACCCTGATCTTGAAAGTGTGGGAAGGGCACTGCTGAGCCAAGTCTTCCTGTGGTGGGAAAACGCAATATTAAAAGCATTCCATTCCTGCACCATTTGCAGTGGAGCTGAATGAAGGAAGCAATCAGTTTGTTCTTTAGGAGGAATAATCACAAAGCAGCAAATGACTAGAAGTCAATATTTATTAAACTGCAAGCCAGTTGCATTTTACGAGCGCCAAAAGTGAGAACATTATTATAAGATCTGATAAATCAAAGCACTGAGAGTAAACACACTGTGTAAGCTACAATTATATGCCTCTGCAAGATCAATAATTCAAGAGGTTTCATCCACATTATGCATGATGGCCTATGGGAAGTTGGCCTCTTGAGAGTGCTTGCTTGGGCTGAGAACAGATGCAGGGGCTTTTGAAGAATTCCTGTCTCCAAATTTCAAGTGGTCAACTATCATACTTTCAGAGGTGCAGGAACAATACAACTATCTGTAGTGGGTGGGAGGGCAGCTATTTCTTCTGTGCTATTACCAGGTGCAGAAGGCTCTATGGGGACAAAATCCACAAGCTTTGCAGGGAGCACTTACCTCCTAAGGGAATGCTGCAACGTTAAGATCTGCTTGGTGCTAATTAAAAGCCAACACAGTGTGTTAAGGACCACCATTCTGTACTGAAGTACCCACTCCAGCAAAAGGAGCTTAGGAGAAGTGCTCCTGTCACTCTTCCTATGGACTACTCTCAGCACAGCACCTGATCAATGTAAACTTTAAACAAACATGCACGCTGGTTTCTCTGTCACTGAATACGTGCAGACTCAGTGTATTAGCATGGGGCAGAGGGGGAAGGGGAATAACTGCCCTGCCTTCTCTTCTGGGTGACACCACCTGCAGAGGTAACAGCCCTCCAAGACATCTCTAGCCAGCCAGCCCCGCAGAGGGTCACAGTGAGATGTAGGAGAGAATCGATACTGTGATCAACCCTCAGAGAGATTGCTCTCCAGTTCTTCCACTGTTCAGTGAAACTGTGCCCCTTCTCATGTCAGCAGCAAAACTCCCAGGATTTTAAGTGAGTTATTCTAGTGTCCATCTGTTGATGTAAATTCCCCTAAAAAGCTCTATAAATTGTCCTCCTGCATTGGGCGTAATCATTATCACTCCTTGCCCTCCCCAAGACAGCACTTGTATTTTTCTGAAGAATGCTCTCAAAGACAAAGACTGCTTGACCTTTACTGCATATCCAGGGCCTGATTATTTCTTAGCCTTCTTATTTAGAAGGGTACCTGCCTTGCTGTGACTCACTTACAGTCTGCTGGAGTAGCTTCCATGCTGAGTCTACTGATCAGCCAAAGATTCATTTATCAGCAGATGAGGTTATGAGGTTGTCTTAGCTACACTCCCCAGCAACCTGCTTGATACTGATTTCATTTGCAGTAATAGTACCATAAAGTAAACAGCTTTGCCTTTGTTATTTGCTTTAAAGTAATCAATGCAGTGTGCACTCATTCACTCTGAGGCTTAATCAAATTAACTATATTTGTTCCCCACTTATTGCTATGGATTTCAGTCCTAATTAAGCTCCTAATCCATGAAGTTGTTTTCTTCCTGGGATAGTATGGGAAAGGCTGTTCCCACCTTCTCCCCCCTCCCCCTCACACAGGATTATGTCAATTGGAAAGCTGTTTCCTTAAAGAAGATGCAGTTACTTCTGCTATCAAGTTGCCAAAACTCAATGCCATCGAGCTTCTAATTAAAAATCTAAATAACTTGAAAAGGGATAAATAAATAACTCCAGAAGGGTAGTCAGTTAGCCGAGCTTATCAGAAATATATTGGCATATGCCAACGCAGAATCTCATTTTCTAAGGATGGCTTAGTTTTCAGGCAAACTTCAGCAATGTGTTTATAAAACCAGATTGCTTTAAGAGGCGGTAATTCTCTCTAGTTGGGAATACTGTGTTTTCCTAAAGAAACTAGAGCCATGCTCTCTTTGTTTCTGTCTGCTAATCCTCCATCAAAACATCTGAACTTTTTGATCCAACTTAATTACATTTGGCAGAAAGATGGACATTTCAAAGATACTGTTTTCCTGCAGTTGTTGGAAACAGCTGGACAGGGAGGTGAGAGACCCAAGTTAGTGCTCAAAGAGGAGGAAGCTGTATATGTATGAGTTTAACTACATGCTTAGTAGGCAACAGAAAAGCTACAGGGCACAGAGCTGTAAAGAGTAATTTCTTACAAGGATCCACCCCTCTCTGCCATACTTGTTTCTGCTACTGGCACAAAAGCAACTGCTTCTTGCAGATCCCTCCGTGTCTACTCTCGCAGTGGTACTACCTGCAGCTCCAGCCCTGCAAGGAACTGGGCTCCTTTGCCTAGGGTTGAAAGCTTTCAGTTCTTGCTGAATTTAGACTTAACATTTCATTCCCAAAACAGTCAAAACAGAGTTCCAAATTTTAAAAACTCAGTAACTTTTTTTTTTTTTAATGTTTTTTCTGGATCAAATTATTTAATTTACCGTGACTTAATGGATAATTTTGGTCATCTGATATAAGCCTGTTTTATGCAGGAAGGGTTTTCTCTGAAAGAAATTGTCTGTAGTAGGTAAATTTAAGCTTGTGCTTAAGAGCAGTAATTAATATTTGAAACAATGACAACTCCTATTAATACAGTCATGAAACAACCCAGGGGGATCAACAGAGATTATGATTTGTGGTGAACAGCTGCTTCTTTCAGGAAACCCTAGCCTCAACACCTCACACAACTGCATCATTCCAAGCCTGCCCAAGTAAAAGCAAATGGCCATATCTTTCAGGTTAATTTCTCAGGAATGTTCAGTTAAGTGTAACCGTTATTAACCATGTCTTGGCATTTAGCCTAAGAAAACTATATTAAAATTCTTTAAATAAAATCCTGCAAAATTAAGAGAAATACCAACTGGGGATTTTTTTTTTAATCAGATTTTTTTTTTTTTTGCCTAGCCATGTTTTTGAAAGTCAGGATAACAGCACTGTGGGGACATTATTCACTGTCACTTGTGAAAATTCGTCTTGAAAATATTTAGATATTATGCCTTCTACCCAGGAGGTCCCAGTTAACGTATATTATACGTTTCTATATTAGTCAAAATTTTATATACTGATTCTAGCCCATTGTAAATGGTACAGAAGGAGGTCTGACTACATCTGCAGTCATTGAAGCATCAAATGTGCAAATAAGAACTTGGGTAACCAAGCTGCTTGGAGGTTTTCCTGCTCACAATTTAAGTAGGATTAAAATATAATGGACTGTTGCTCTCAAAACTCAAGCACACAAATATATATCTACATGCTTGCACCTTTATGAGAACTGTGGAGTTGATGAAAGGAACTCCACTGTGCACTCCCTGAAGATGTCTGGTTAAGCATACATCTAAAAGCTTTCCTATAGAGTGATCACAATGCATAAAGCTGGCCAAGTGAAGAAAATTAGGATGACGACTCTTTGATTCAACAACCTCATTCGCCATAAACATTAACTGCAGCTGTCTTTCCCCAGAGGTAGCAGCATTTCAGAGAAGCATCCATGATTTCTACATACAAATGTTCTTGTCAAAAGCACCAGCCAGAAATACATCGCTGTCATAGCTCAGCTATCATTATTACTTTCTACTCTGATTACAGACAAATACCATATGCAGTATTTGCATGCATACGGACAATGCTGTGTTCTAGCTAGCAACTACCATCCTGCCTACAAAGATCCTGATTGATTCTAAGCACTCCTGAGTGTTCGGACGAAACTTTACTACCCCAAGTCTAACGTTTTAAAACTTGGATGCTTTAAATTAAGTCATTAAATCCATACTTACTCAGTGCATAAGTGTCCTGAATTCCTGAATAGCTCTCTAAATCAAATCTTACCGAGATCAAATCAATCATATTAACACATTTCTTTAAAGTCTCAGCAGGTGACTTTCCAGAGAAACCTGTGGAGCCACGGAGTTTGAAGTGCCACTGGAAGACCTGATCTGCTCTGAAAGCTGCCAGGTTTAAGGGCAATCCTCAGTCAGTCTGGAGTAAACAGTGCTCTTTTATCCCTGCTGCAGAGCCACTTTATCCCAGGCAGCAGAGCACTCCCCAGGTACCCCACACAACCTTCATTTCATGGCAGATATAGAATCTCTGATATTTTGCAATGAACTTCCTAGAGAGAGTCATGATATTTTCCTCTTCTTTGCCCTAATCTTCACACACAGCCTGACAGTATTTCACAGTGGTGCAAGAATGAAATGGAGCATATTGCTGTTGAAGTGCTCCATTAAGCAACAGCAGAAAATTAACAGGTGCCACAAAGAGATCAAAAGTGTCTCACTGTCTCCTCTTGACTAGAAAAAACAGGGTTTGGAGGGAAAAAGAGTTGAGGAGTCATGAAGCAGGAACAATAAGGCACTAGACAAACAAGAGACTGCATGGAATTCCTCAGACTCCATATGAAACCAGGCAATGGGATTGCAAATCATGTTAGAAAAAGAAATAGATTTTGTATGTTGAAGTAAAAAAATAGGTTGGCTCCAACAGGTCCATGTCTTTCCTGTGCTGGGAGCTCCAGAGCTGGACACAGCCCTCCAGGTGGGGTCTCACCTGGAGAGTAGAGGGGCAGAATCACCTCCCTTGACCTGCTGGCCACGCTTCTTTTGATGCAGCCCAGGATATGGTTGGCTTTTGGGTTATGGGCACATTGCCAGGTCAGGTCCAGCTTTTCATCCACGAGTACACCCAAGCCCTTCCCCTCACGGCTGCTCTCAATCCTTTCATCCCCCCACCTGTATTGATACTGGGAGTTGCCCTAACCCATGTGCAGGACCTTGCACTTGGCCTTGTTGAACCTCATGAGGTTCACATGGGCCCACTTCTTGAGCTTGTCCAGGTCCCTCTTGATGGCATACTGATGCATAAAGATCCGTAACGCCACTTTGTTAGCCTGCTCCAGCACAACAGAGACTTGTCATGCCAACACTCACCCACTGCAATGAGCCTGCTATCAGTAAAGGAATGCCAATCTCTGCCAGCTCCTGAAGCTCACCGCTGCCCATCGTGGCTGTTACAGCATCAGAGGGAACAGGGAGCAGAAGCACGATGGGATGGGTCTGAACTGAAATTGCTGCTATCACTGCTCAGCATCTGTACATGCACAATCACACGGACTCTCTGCCTTCCTGCACTTTTTTCTTTCTTTTTCATATCTGTCAGCTAAACCAAAAATCCAAATGCAAAATGTAGCACTTGGGAAAATTATGTGGGTTTGTGGCACTCCCTGGAGGGCTCTGGGTCTGTGAAGCAATGAATGGATTATAATGAGTCATAAATATAGTACTTTCATCTGTGACAGGATCCTATTCTGCTATTCATATAATGTAAAGGCAAACTGCCCATTTTCTTCAGACCGGTAATCTGAAATCTCAAAGAGGGAATGAAAAATAAAGAGAAAGCATCTCTAGGCACAAATTAAGCAGACAAATATGCAAGACAACATATTTAGCAGCAGCTTTGGGAACTTTGAATAAGAAAAATAGGTGCAATTGTCTTTTAATTATTCCAAAACATAATACTGGAACAGCTAGATCAGAAGAACCATATTCAGGAGAAGAAATGAGGATGCAGTGGTACTTATGATTACTCTTCATTTTTGTGACCCCTTTGCATGTCTTGCTGTAAGGCACATCCTCAAACTCTATTGCATGTTTTAAATATTAGAGTTATTTACAAAAATCACTCTCCACCCAAAAAAGATGAGCCTTTCTTCTTCCCTGTATGTAAGTCACCTCACATTAGAAACAGTTTGCTGAGCTCTGGCTTACCTGCTCAGCCACAATGTTCCCACTGCCTACTTGCCTGCTTCTGCTAATACTATCCGCTACTATTACTTTGACAGCATGCCTAATATAGGGATCTTTTGTATCCAAGCTGGTAAGTAACCAGCTTCCAGGCAGTCTGCTGCACTCTGGGTCTGAAAAAAACTGTCAGTCATCCTCCTTTAAAGCAGCATTTGGATAAACCAGATGGACTATTCCTTTTCTGAAATCACACCCACTGAGTGGATCCATTGTAAATGGCAAGTTTGCATGGGTTAAATTGAATGACAGCAGACAGATTGCTGATTTTCAGTAATTACGGGGGCTATCTTCCCAGGCTTTTCTGCTTAAAAGAGGAACACACTTTTCATATTTCTGGCTGAAAAAAATCCTGCCATGGTTGTCCTCATTGCAGCCCAATCCGAGTGATAACCCCCTCAATATCCCTGCACCATATTGATGTTAAAGCAAATAAAGAACTGGGTATCTCATGCTTGCATGTCACTCCACCTGCAAACTATTGTTTGCAACGGTTCCCCAAAAAGGCCACAGGACTTTGTCCCTGTCCAGACCCCACACAGGTAGCAAATATTTGAAATACAAGCACAAACATTCTGGATCGGTTCAATGCCTGTAGAAGAGGGACACAGCACAAGGATTTAGGGACTCTGAGGGAAGAGGGTGTAAGTAAAGACATGCAGACGTCAGCAAGGACTAGCTTTCTTCAGCTTTGGATCAGTACTGTAGCATGCACCTACGGAGACTTTTGTCTTAAAATAACAACAAAGCATGTGGGACAAGCATATATATTGAATCAGCGCAGTTTGTCTGCACTCTAAGAGCACTAATAAGCACACAGCTCAAGCAGAGCGCTGAGCAGAGATATGAATGCCAACATGTTTCCAAGGCTGAGAAAAAAAGATTCCTTCTTGATGTTCTTCCCAGCTGTTGCTAAGAAGTTTTGCTGCTTTTTTTTTTCTCCTGCATTTGCCAAGAGACCTTTCTAGAAAATTTGCATATGGATATTACCCACTTAAAATGGAAGGAAAATCATGGCTCAAGTGAGATGATTCTCCGGTACTGACATAAGTAAAAGAAAGTAAGTGGCATCAATGAAAAGCAGTGGCTGAGGTTTCCAGAAGTAAAAGTCACTACAGTCACTTGTTTTCTCTTTAATGGAGACTGCTCAGAGCAGTGTTGAATATTAGGCTACTTATTTTGGCATTTCAGGCCATCCAAATAGGACTTTAAGACAGGCCCAATGAAGAAAAAAGAACCATGAGATTTCCCATGTGCTTTGTACTTTAGTATTCCCCCCCACCCAGCAGTGTCCATTTTCCTATACAGTGTTTACACTCACATAAGAATAGCAAAACCAGAATTTCTTTTCGACTGACAGGTTTTTTTTCAATTTTCATTTTCATTTCCCAGTAAAGCTTCCCTTACCAAACTAACTTAAGACCCTTTCCCTACCTCCTTCTAAAATTTCCACTTTTTTTGTTTTTTTTTTTTGTATATGCTTGTTTGTAATTTTAGACTGCAATTCCAACATCAACGCCCTGCTTTCTTGCAAGGACTTTCAAAAGAGCCTGAAGGAGTTCGGCATCCAGCTCCCAGGTATATAACTTGGTAAAGCATCACTGAAAGTCCCAGCCCATATGGAAAGCAAAAACAGCTCTCCAGAAGCACACTTTGGATCCATCAGAAAGCCAGTTTTCCATGATTTGCAGCCAACATTGGCTCCCAGTATTGTAACTAACCCCACATGTGAGCAGTCCCATCGACTCCAAGGGAATTGCTCATAGCTTGAAGTTAACAATAATTATGCAGATCTTACAGAGCACTTGCTCTCTCTGTCTCCGAGACATGTTAGGGAGGTCAATACTTTTATTCCCATTGTACAGATAAGGAAATGGAGGTGATACAACTGACCCAACCTGAATGGCAGATCCAGGATAAATACCATGATGAATAAAGGCTACTGGTTATTACCCTGCTTGCAAAGTGTTTAATTACTAGAGTCTCATAAGAAAATTTATGAAATAGAATCCATTTCCCTGTTCTCCCTCTTTCCTGAGCACTGATTCCAGCTAATCATCATTCATCCTTCGTGCCACCACATGAAAGTTAACTACAGAAAGAATAAAAAGAGTATTTATACAGCTAAAGAAGGATTTACATAGCTGGTTCCTTAGGAGGTTTTACCATGTACTGGATCAAAAATCAATTTTTTAAAAAATGCCTAAATAAATACATATTTGCCTTATAGACTGTAATAGCTCATTTAGAGCCCTGATGATACAGTAAACTTCACTCTTGGATATCACTACAGGAGGTTCCTACTCATCTGCAGGTGTGCAGGACTGCTTACCTAAACCACCATCACCCTACAGTTCCCACTGCAGAGGCTTTGCTTCTTATGCCAGACTGACCACTGGCAGGAGAAAATGCCAAGTTTTATGGCAATGTCAGACCTAGCCAGGGTACCCTGTCATTTGCTATGCAAAAATTACGTGCTGGTTTTCAGTTTAAAACAGTAGCGTGCGTTGCAGCTTTAGTGCTGTTATACACAGCTTGCTCCTTACTTTATCTATTCTTATCTGGGACAACTAAGCATCTAAACCACTAGGAATATGCTAAGGGTCAGGTCTTTTTATCAGCAGCATGAGTTTCTTGCTGCCTGCCCTACAAGTGTGTCTGATCTTTAGAATCCAACTTCTTTTCTGTAGCAGAAGGGCTATATTTATCTTAGATCTAGCTCATCTTCCACTTCCACATGACAAGAGTTAGTTTAATGTTAAAAATGATGTTGTTTCAGGCCTTCATGCTTCTGGGCACTGAGAAAAGAGTAGGCAGAGCTGTGAATATGTAATCTTGGCATGACTTTCGCTTTCCATTTCCTTTACTGGCCACTAGTGGGATATTACTACAAATTTATTTCTGGCAAAACCAATTCTGTAAGAGATTTCTATCTCCTTTTGCGTAATTATTTTTTGGCTTGGACTTTTTGCTGATTATCTTTAAATTAATTGTGAGAGGAGGGGGAGATTTCTTTGGGTCTTTTGGTCTCCAAAGTATTGAAAATACTTTTTTTCATTTCTGTCGCCTTCAGACACATCCAGAGTGTCCATAAGACAATTTACAAAAGTTCCCAACAAAATTCTCAGTTCTTTGACACCTTGTGAATCTCCTTTTCCATGCCAGTGTCGAGACTTTTTGTCGCTTTACAAAAAGCACTGGCTTTCTTTTAAAGCCCGCATCATGTACATATACCATATCAGAAAGAGAATAACCCGAGCTTACCTTCTGGTTCAGGTACTAACATGACATTCAGCACTCTGCAGTAATACTTGTCAGTGTTATTAATTCCTGTAACTCAGTTTTTGGGTTTAAACTACCCATCACCCTGGGCTGTTCTGTAAAGCAATTCCCCCATGATTTTCATTTAAAACAAACAATAAATGGAGTCACTTTCAGCTTCTAGCATTTATTTGCTCGCCTGGGGAATTGAAAGTGTCTCTTGCTGGGGGTTTGTTCTGTTCAATAGCTTTTTCCATGGACAACTTTCTGATACCTGATAGCCCCCAATGGTCCATGGCTATCTATTGGTAAAAGTTGTTGGCAGAGAATCTGGCACATAATTTTATGCACCTATGTAATGTGTGTGTAAAAATGACACCAGAAATTGATTTAGCTATTACAACAGCCAGAGCACTGCCTATCCTCTTTCTGTAGTCTGTTGACTGCAGATGGTGCTGGATAACCCAAATTAAGGGCTCATGCAATCTGAAACAAGAGGCATGTATTAAACATTTACAGCAAGAAATGCAAACATCAAATGCAAATAAATAGGGTTTCCCACGGGTCCCTTCTCTTTTGTTGTCCAGTGAGTATTTTCTAACTAAAATGTTATTTTTAGTATTGTATCTGTGTGATACATTAAGCCTTATACAAATTACTACAGAAAGTCTGTGGAAACACACATTCAGGTTATATGCAGTTACAAAACTGGTGTTTGGGGAACCATCTCGTAGAAATGTAGTTTGTACCCTTGGGACTTACTTTATAGCGGGATCCAAACAGCATTTTATCAGGTTACAATCAAGTTTCTGCTATGATATTTAAGCTTACTATCTTGGCTTTGGTCTCTCTGACTAGACATTTTTAACTCCCTGCACTGAGCAATATTTAGCAGGGCAGCTTTCTCTCTATGAAACACTTGCACATTTGAATAGCTTGAAGAGGCTTAGTAAGCAATTAGTAGATTGCAACATTTTATAAACACTAGCAATCTCTTATTCAAGAAAAACATGATCTAGAAAACAAGAATTATTCTAAAAAATCCTACAAAATTCTTTAATAAGATTTTGCTTTCATGTTTTACCATACATTTTTCCGAAGTTATGACTAATTTCACTTAACAGATACTATCTTTTTCCCTCAGGAATTTCTTTTCTTTCTTATTTTTTTTTCCCCCAAAGGCATAATATTTTCACAGAAGATGATTTATGACAATGTGATGATTTTACACAAAAAAAATTCCTCTTTTATGGGGCCCTCAATACATCCAAATCAAAACACTTCTTGTGTGAGAAAGGCCTTTAATTCATCATTCTGCTGGAATGTAGAGAAGGACTAACAGCCTCAGTACACAGGCATGAATCTGGTCTGGCTAAGAGGCATGGGCACAGTCATTTGGGCAGACACAAGACACTGCTCCAACCTCCACAGGATTTCTGCTAACTGGTTAGGCATGTGAAGGACCTTGATATCAGCCAGTTACAACCCAAAATACAAGAGGGAATTTAAGAGCAATATGGGATGCTTTACTTAAAGCAATTTTTTCTGTCACCTCAGGTACACAGGTCTTTGTTCAAGTTAAGTCATTTAAACAATTTAGAAGGGGAAGTTGAAGGCCAAGCTGATTTTGGAATTATGAGTACATAAGACATAGTGGGACACATCATCTGATCCAGCATCTTCCAGAATTCCCTTGTCAAGTTTTTCTCTCACTACAAGCCTGGTCTCAAAACTCGCTGATGGCGACACTGTGCAGTTTCTTGTGGCTTTCATCCTAGGGATACCCTCCATTGGTCTGTGCTATTTGTGCAGTTAGCATGTATGTCCGCATTTGCTCACATAGAGAGAAGAAAATAAGCTAAGAGTAGCGGGCTAGGGTTGCTATTGATTTAGGTAACATGAATTCATCAAAAATGCTTATGTAAAGATCATTGCTTAGTTTCTCTGACAAAGATTTGTCTATTAAAGAAAAGCATTGCAGGTCCAGTGGTACTGTGGTAAATGCAGATTATCAAGAGACTTTTTCAGTTCACTGACACCACTCCTGAAGTCCCAGAAATGGCCCCTGGAGGAGAGCAATCCTCAAAAGTACTGATCCTCCCGCCAGCAGTAAGCAAGAGAGCACAGGCAGGCTAGAACAGGCAACTTGCTCAAGCAGACAAAAGAACACTAAAGAAAATTAACCTTCATGCAACTTCTGCAAGGCTTAAACTTTGTTTAAAAATGTAAACAAATTTAAGGTGTCCTCCAGGTGTCCACGGAGTCTTTACACCCTGACTAATTTGATTTTCACCTGTGCTACAAACATGGAGCCAACATTAGCTGCATAGGTGCCCTGCAGTCTGGGACAATGCCGTACTGATCACATACAAATTCAGACAGGACCTGTAGATAAGTATCACGTAGCTCACTCTTTGCATAGCCACGATTCAACTGCTTTTTAAAAGCCTTCAAACATAGGCATTTACTGAATGGGAAAGAAAGGTGGGATTCATCTCCAACCACTTTGCTTGAGATTATATTGAATGCACATATTCACACCATCTCATTTTAAGCACTTAATTTAGGTGCCAAAATTATTCAACTGATCAGACTACCACAGGGTGCCGCACAACACATTGGTCAGGCAGCAGTCAGTATCTGACAGAGGCATCCCTTTTGCCTACCACAGAAGATGTGATTTATCCCTACAAAGTATCTCATCTCAGTCTTTCAACTAATTCTGCTACTAGAGACCTTGCACTTTACTCCCTAAGTAGTTCAGTGAAATTAAAGGAGTTGGAAATATTGTTAAGTCTGGTCCTTCCCCATGAAGTCCACAGGACCACATCCACTGTCATGCCACATCCACTGTCAAGAGTCAGGGCACAGAAGTATCTCCATGCCCATTGCTCTGTCTCCTGCAGATATACTTGATAAGAGAGAATCCCTGTTGTGAAGGCTTTACAATCAACATAATCAGAGAAATGACACAAACCAAACCAAACAAACCAGGGGTAAGGACGCGTGGCAGGCTGGTAATTGTGTGGATAAGGGTACCTGCAAGCCTTGATTTGGATGTTCAATTACAGAATGAGGACAGATGCCTCCAAAATAAAGGAGCCACTTATTGGCTGCATTCAGGTGCTGTGCAACTCTCAATGGGATTTTATAAAAATTCTGCCTAGTGGACATGACATTATTGTACAGCAGATGAGCACTCTTATAAGGTTTAGCATCTGGTGTCCCACCTGTTAAGTAGTTTCCTATGAGCAAAATTTTGGAAACCCTAGGCTGTGAGGATCTGTATGGGCTAATGACATGAGACAACTACTGGTAGGCAAATGGTTTAATTGAACAATGCAAGCAGTTAAGAAACATAGGTCTGAGACCTTTTTCCTCATTTCTTTTACCTACATCACTGCTTGTATAGTAGGTTCACACAAAACACAGCAGTCTTAACAACTGAATATGTTTTGATGTCAGTGCTCAGTCATAGAAATTTTGCAGTGAATTATTCCATTCTTCTTTTTAGAGGTACTTTTTGCAAACCATGAACAATTGATCTATATTGCTCCAAATGCTTATTAGAATGAGGACCATTTAAAAGTCTGCATGACAGACACATGTGATCGCCTGACCAAGGAGCTGATGCCACACTATGCAACATTTCTGAGCAACAAGGTCCCAAGCTGAACTTGTCCCAACTCCATGAGAAGGCATTGGGGTAGGGGGGCAGGGAGAAGAGAGAGAATCGACAAAAAAAATTATCACACACATTTGAGTAAGTAATTGAAGAGTGGAGCAGAAAAAGTCTTGATTCCCTGAATAAATTATTCATTGCAAATTATTCACTCAACTCCAATAGAGATAGCCTCTCTTTGCTTTTTCAGAGAAAAAAGAATCCACAGCATTCCACAGAAGCCAAAAAGGAAATATTAGAGATATTATTTACACTTAAACAGAACGAATTATTCACAGGGTGCTGAAAGCAATCTTTTCAACCAAGTGATGCATCGTACTGTCAAGAAGCCAAATTTTCAGAAGGGCTCAGCACCGAGCAACTCCTGCTATAGCCTACTGAAAATCCACCCACTTCATGGACATGCCTAAATAAGAGCTGGCACTTTTGGAAACCTGCCCTTGGCTTCCCCTGCTCACATGCTATGCACTCTACCTTACACAGTCTGGCCCACGCAGCCATACATTCTCTCTTGAATGGTATTATCTGCAGAGTGACAAGCTGCAGCATCTTCAGATGCAGTGGGTGAGGGTATAAAGAGAAATCCCTGCATCCTTCCCAACCTTCCAGGTTTTTCCAAACTCCCCAAAGGGGGCAATGCAGCCCTCTCTCTACAGGCTGAATGCTGGTGAGAAAGTAGCAAGACCACAACAGACTCTCTAGTTTTAATAAAGCTGTCAGGGTTGACATATAGTATCTACTGCTTTTCCGTTCTCTTCCATCTCAAGCAGGATGGAGGGATTATGCAGATGAGCCACTATATTGTGTCTGGCTGAGAAACATTGTCCTGTATGCTTGGCATAGCCTGAATTCATTTCTATACCCCTGAATGCCCACAGCTACGAAACGCCTTGGTGGGATAAACACCTTAACAAAGCTGTTTAGCAGATTCACTAAACGGTTCTGGCAGGCAAAAACGTTTCTAGTGAATGGGAGAATGTGCCCTCATTCCCCTTCCTCACTCTCAAATCTTTGAAGTTTTATTTATGTTGTATGTTAAAAATAAGACATTTAATCAGGAATCATGGGCTCTTAAAGCTACACTGCTTCTTCCATGCAAGCACAGAAATGTCATCCCAGCTGTAAAACCTCTTCCACTTCCCAGCCACAGAACGAGCTACCACAAGTTTTTCACTGATAGTTCATTTCTGCATACATCCACACTTTAGGAGGCATGAAAAACAGGGAGTGAAGCTTTCAACACAGCAGCCTTATTCAGCTAAAGAGAAGCCAGGTCAGGCCCTTCATTTCCCTCTCCCTAAGCTACATGCTCTAGAAAGGAGGCTTTGCTGTCCTTATGGCAGGCAACACAAACCCACATACTCCTAAAGAGGTGTAGAGTCCAGAAGCCAAGGACTTTGTAGGGACTCTGCAGGACTGAGTCCTAGTATTATCACAGCTGTTGGGGGCAAGTCCTATCACTGTTTCACTGCTGCTTCCCCTCCTGCAAAAGTTCAAGCCCAAGAAGCTATTTTTCTTGTATCCATTTATAAGCAGTCTTGGTCACTCAGAGCCACTGCAGCTTTCGCACCCAGGCTTTACAGCTGGATTTCACTACCACTATTACAACACATGGTCAGGACAAACACTGTGTGCATGGTCTGACCTTACCCAAGGCTTCTCCAGACACACGCAATCAACAACACAGAAGACCATAATTATGTTCTTTAACACTATTCCTTTGTATCATGATTATGCTCTCCAAAAGTCAGATAAATTATATATTCTTCCCAAGAAGAATGAAAAATAACAAATCCTTAACTTAACTTGAAGCGTCCCTGTGGAACAGCTGTAATGAAAAAAGATTACAGATATTAACTCACTACACTACCATTATGAAACTGCAGCCACAAGAATGCATCCCCAACTGATCTCTTTCAAGAAGGTTACATCCTAGTGCAACCTGAAGTATTAATGAAGGAAAAGCTTGGGCCAGATGAAGCCTAGATACAGCAGAGGTACTTTATCAAGTTATCTCAATTCCTTTCCTGCACTGGGAATACCGCAGTTGATTACAGTGAATCATGACAGCATGGACTGCTAAAAAGTAGGCATTGTAATTTGATTGTTGATCTGGTATCTATTCTTTCTCTTTTCTGTCTCTCACAGGGAGAAGAATAAGGAGTAATAGCACATCAAAACAAAGAAAGCTTTAAATACCAGCCTAGACACATTGCCTTGTCTTCCATGTTTTGTTAGTATTTTAAGAATGAATTGACAGATTTGATAAGGTGGGTATCGAAAGAATTTGAAAAAATGTCAAAGCTATAGGATCTAATCAAGACAGACTGTACAGGCAGCTTCTGTGGAAGAAAGGGTTCTGTGCAGGTGGGCTGCATACTAAAACTCAGGAGGGCGGGCAGTTACCGCAGGTTTTCTCCCTGATTTTAGGGAAACAGAGATCAACGTTGTGAATCTCTATAAACAATCTGGAAAAAAGCTTCTGCTCTCATCTTACCTTTCCTTGTTAGGCAACCCACCCACCCACTATTCTCCCTCCCTCCTACCCAGATTAGCTTCATTAAATTTGCATATAGGCAGGTGAAGTTGTGGCTGATAGCAGGTCTTTGTCATGCGAAGCATGAAGGCAAAGAGTTGCTGCAATGCATCTGAAAAATGGCAGGCTTCACAGCACATTGCCTCAAGAGGCTAGGTCCAATTAGAATATCATCCAAGATCATTTTTAATTTAGCTTCTATTTATGACTACTTGGCTTAATAAATTAATTTAGTTTACTGTGCAAACAAAACCACAAGTCTGGGAAGGTGAACAGATTCATAAGATGATTTCTGGAGAGGATGCCTTCAACCACAAGCTGAATAAGAAACTCTAATGACTTGGCCTGTGACAATTTCAAATAATATCTCCTTGATTCTACTGAAGTCTAGGCTTATTCTTTACATGTTTCTTTGCTGAATGAGGGAAAGGTGACAAATAAACAGTAAATAGAAATAGATTAATAGTAAATAGAAATCGATTAATAGTAAATAGTGATAAATCCAGTTGTCTTATTCTTTCTCAGCAGCAGGACCCTGATTCAAGAGGCACTTGGGCATATGTTGCTATAAGCACACAGTTAAGAGCTTTCTTTTTGTATTTCTGTATAGTATTAGCTGGTTTCCTTACAGGTTCTTTATCACTACCACATTTCACATCTAGCAAAGAGGAGGTCATCTCAGGCTATTTTACCCACTTGGTCAGCACCTCTTCCCTGGGGTCCTTCCTCTACAGCTGCCACCTAGATTTGCCTCTTCCTCCTTAGTCTCTGCCCAGACCACCCTTTTGCAAGTAGTTCTGGCTCTGCACCAGTCTTCCAAGTCAGAATCCACTCTCATAGCTTTCTCCCCAGGCTCTGTACCTGCTGGCTGTTTTCTAGAGTTCTGTGCCTGCTACCCAGGGAAAGAATTTGGAGTAGACCCCTTGACTGGATGCCTGACAGCAGAGAAGGCACGGAAGCTGAGGAGGAGCTTGGCGAGACATTCAGGGTTCCTACATGAAACCACTAGGAGACGAAAACTGAGCAACAGCAGGGTCATATTCATCAGATCCAACCCCTTCAGTAGCCATGTCTGAGCAAAGACAGAGATTGAAACATTCCCTATATTGCACTCCAGAAGGAGCCCAGTCAAAGACCTGGGTGCCCTTGACATGCAGAGCAGAAACACAAAAGTGGAAAAGCCAAGCAAAGTAGCAAAACTTCTCCAGGTATTTCTGCACCTGTAGCATGTGAGTTAAAACTGAAGTCAGTGGTATGTGTCCAAGTGTGGTCACTGCTATATGCAAGTTATTTCCCTGATCTCCATGCAAATGCTGCATCCCTCCTTTTTATTTCAATAAAATCCCTGGGAGCCTTTCTCTGAGAAATCACTTGTTCAACAGACATTCTAGGTTCACATCATCCATGAAAGAGTCCAAACACCAGAGGCTGAAGAAAGCTGCGCCCCTTTTGTTTATAAGCAATGGTGTTTAAACTGTTCTCAAGCACTCAACAATTTGCATTCCTTTTTGCAAAACAGGACAAATCCATCTGACATATGCTAGGTTCAGAGCGCAGAGAGTTTTTCTAAATCAAAAGGAAAAAGAAAAGCTGCAGGAAGGGATTCAGAGAAGCAGAAGAAAACATTTCAAAACCTCTATAGACAGGAATCTATAGCAGCAAGTGAGAACTTTCATCTCACTTCTCCTTTGAAGGACTGATAAATGTTTCTATTTATTGTAAGCATCTACTTCATTTTAGCCCCTTTAGCACTGCTTAGTGGGGACATGTCTATTATAAATTAACTACAACAGGATTATACATTAGAGATGCAAGCCATGGCTGATGAAATTCTGCTCGAGTACAGTACAACAAAACTGAAAAGTTCAGTGGAGTTTCTCAGGCTTGATACTACCATAATTAAAACCTGGTGTGAGAAAATCTCTTATTGTAACACCCAACACCCCCCTCCCCCATTCAGCTGTAGTATTTTTTTACTGGAGTGTTCATTTTCCATGTAGAAATCCAGATCTCTAATCCACTCTTCACTGTTTCATATCGGACATTCTAATTTATGCCAGTGCAAAACAGGTTTACTGCACTAACAAATCAAAGTAGTTATTTTACCCTAGTTTATATGAACCGACGAAGCTCCCGATAATGGAATATTAGGCCTTCTGCATTTCAGTGTGCGTGTCTAAATTGTAACCTCCAAATTTGACCTTACAGCAGCCAAGGAGAGATGATTAGCATAGCTCACTCTGTAAATATTCCAAAATCATCATCCTTTCAACCAATGTAAGAAATTAGGATTGCAGATGCAACTCAGAAGTGTTATTTGCAAGAGCAAATTTGTATATTTTATTATTTGTATTTCTGCATAGTTTCTGTTTGTATAGTTCAACTGATTGTGGCAATATTTGTTTAAACACTAACACTGACATCTGTGTGAGATACACACATCACATCTTCTCTGAACTGATTTCAAGATCTGGCCTTAGACACAATTGATCCTGAGGAGAGCTTGCTGGAATATTTTTTGCTAAGGCAAATATTTTTCTAGAAAGTGTTTTCAAAAATCACATCATATTGAATATGCTTCCACAATTGTTTTTTTTTTTCCTTTTGACAAAGAAAGACCTCTCAGATCTATGGCTGTCTTATCTCTTCTTATAAGAAAGATCTTTAAGTTGAAGGCACAGCTATTGATACTATATAACATCATGAAAACATTCAGCAGTACCTGGTTTTCAAAACAAGCTCAAATTCTTGAACTTGTTTTGAAACTCTGAAACCTGTTGTGAAACCAGCCTACTACTCTATGGCAGGGATCTTTTCAAAATCTTGAATCTCTTTTCCTGTACATCCACAATAGGTGATGGATGAGAGATATGTACAATGGCACCTCAATATTCTCCTACCCAAAGCTAAAAATCAAACCTGAAGCTAATTCTGAATTTTTCTAAAAATTGAAATACCAGCCCTCAGAACATTTCTGGAAAACTTATGTTTTTGAGAACTTTTTTTTAAACCATCACTGATGTATAAAGGACTTATCCAATATTGGGTGCTAAATACATGAGAGGATCGGACTATTTGTTTCAGGAATATCTCTAAATTCAACACATTAATTTGATACTTAATGTCTGTGAACTTTGATGGTCCCTTTGGGGCAAATCAGAGAAACTTTTGGCCTTCTCTGATAAAGCAGACAGCCAAAAACTGGATTTCAGTTTATATTTGCCCTATCCCTCCATATACTCTTTTACTGGCAAAAGGGATACCAGAACGTGCAGTACTTGAAAACTACTTTTTAATGTTCCATATTAAATGATAACTGGTCTGAGGCTAGTGCAGAAATCTGCCAAATGAATTGGTTCAGCATATTTGCAGAATGTAAAGCAAATCTGGCAAATCAAGCTGGCAGAGTGAAAGCACAGACCCATTGAAAGAATATGGCAAAGCTTCCACTGGTGAGACCAGAGGCAGAACACACCCACACTACCTGCAGAATTGATGCAAAGCGACATCTTAGGTTGGGATTTTTCATGGGATCTGAGGTATCAGGCACCCTGATCCCACTGTAATTCAGCTTGTCAGAAAGTTCCAGCTGTTCCTCAAGAGCTGGATCCCAAAATTTCCATTACTGTTTTATGGTTTGTTCCAGCAAGCCCTAAACTTTCTCTAATACTGACTGGAACTCACGTTGCACTGTATAAGAGCAGTGATACTAACAAATATTTGCTAATACTTGCCAATATTTGCTCCTACCCCTTTGTTAGCCTCCTTACTCTAAGCATCCATTTTCGATTATTGCTGCCACACTTCCCTGATCCCGTTGGGCTGATGATTGAAATTAACAATCTGCCCATCATCACCGGGCTTCACACAGATCTTAAGAAAGTGCAGAGGCAAAGGCAAAGTTGTTCCAAGCTTGGCTGAAAGAAACTACAGGCATTATCACTAAGTTTAAACAGGCCTGTCATTGCAAAATGCCAGCTACAAATCATCACCTCTAATTTCCAAGTCCTCCCCTTCTGATGAATAGGCAGTGATTTGGGTTTGTTCCACTTGCTTGTCCCTCAAACCAGCAAATAATATTTCTCCTTGCCAGTCAGTGTCCTTCTTCCCACTTGGCAAACATTGGTTTGCTCCTTGCTGCATCGCCTTCTGCACAAGAAACTGGCTCTGTAACTGTTTGTTTTTGATTACTTCCTTATTTTTGTTAGCATAATCTACATTGGCTCAGCTTTGGGAGCCTGGCTAAAGCCCTTCCAATAGCCTTGTCCTTCTGACAGCTCACTTGTCCATCAGCAGCATAAAAGCTGTCTACAGTAGACAGGCAAATTTCAAATACCCATTGATCAGAAGGTGGGTGCAGCTAGGCACAGGCCAAACGTTCTTGGTGGTAGTCCAAGGCATTAAGGTTTTGGTTCAGAGGAAGGAACCCAGCAATTGGGAAGTCCCCTTTTGGCTACCATACCACAGCACTCCACCGCAACACAAGTGTTCCCAGGCGATACACTTGCCCACACCCCCAGCAGCATGTTGGCTGGGCTGGAGTTTCTATGAGGAATGAGTTTGATATGGGAAAGTACACTGCGTCTGTTTCAGTACAATCAGGGACTGAGCCTCAGTCCTTCAGTTCCAAGAGCTGCCTTTGCTGTTGAAAGCAACAAAGAACAGAAATAGACTCTACTCTCACATCTTCAAATCCCAAAGGATTATGTCAGAATCAGCAGGTGATCTCTTCCAGTCCTGCTCTATCCTCTGCACAGACAGAAAAGTACTTAAAAGAAAGAAATTGAAATTTCCTCTTTATGCATTTTTTTTACTCTCCACTGCTTTTTAGTTTTTAAAAAATGTGAATTAAAATAAGACAGAAAAGGAGACCTGACATTCTTCAAGTCACAAAAACATGGAGAGAGGCTGGTTTAAAAGAAAAAAAAAAAATAATCAACCAATCACAAAACAATAAAACAACAAAAATTGCAAACAAGAAATTATTTTTGCCTTTTGGCTATTTTCTATTTTCATTTGGGAGATAATAAAAGCCTGCAACAGCTTCCCAGGGCAGTCAGGAATCCGTCCTGGTGCTGAAAAAAGCCCTGAGCAACCTGGTCTGAACGTGCTGCTGGCCCTGCTCAGGGTGGGTGGATGGACAAAATGACCTCCTGAGTACATCTGTAATATTGTCACTGCTGTTGCACATTCTATCATCTATTTATGCACGATACTTACAAAATTTATTACCTTTGTTCAACCTTTTTAAAGTATGCATATCACTAATATAGAGCAGAACTTCAAAGCAAATCCTGAACCTCTCCTGGTTTGATTTCCATCTCATTCAGAGCTGATGGGAAACCACCATAGGGAGCTGTGTTACACATACACCTGTACCACCTCAGCCACAATGTCCTGTATGGGCTGGACAACTCTCTTAATTCCTTCAAGTGTAAATCACTCTCCAAACTAATGGGCTAGAGGAATTAAAGAAGGACAATGCTATTACCTTGCAGTTCTAAGATATTACCCTTTAAGATATCTAAGCAACAGAAGCCTCTGATTTATCTATTCAGAAACGGCCTGCACAAATGCTTGGCTAAAAGAAGTGTGTGTTCATACAAGTTTCAGACTTCACATCTCTACTAGGAAGGAAAACACACTGAAATATCCTGCAAGGAAGTTAATATATCATGCAGACAACAAGTAAACCTTGACTGCAGTCTCTCCATCTCTCTACCTTGCACTCAGTCAATGAGCAGGATGACCAGACACTACAGATAGGCCATGACAGTAAAGAGATGACAAATCTGCCAGAAACCATACAAACCTCATTTGTTAAGCAAACACATTATTCATGGTTACCAAACCCAGCACCGGAGAGGGTGTTCTGCCTCTACTGCATCCATATGGGTCTCAGCACCCTTGACTTGGAGAAGCATCATTCTTTCCTTTGGCTACACTCCCAGGTCTATGTCCACCCCACTTCAGATCAGGGCCAATTTCCTTTCTACATTTTCCTAAACTCCTCCTTACTTTAAAGGATATCCCCATCCATCAGCTTCTCATCTGCAGTTTCTTTTCCCTTTTTTTATGTGCAGAGGGAAGATCTCTGAGAACTACCTCTCTGGCCATCTCCAGACGTCAGCTCTGCTCCCAGGCCTATAAAACATGTCAGCTGACAAAGCAAGCATTAATTCTGTGAATTGCTCTTTGCCATGCATGACTCAGTTCACTACTATCTTATCCTTTACCTCCATTTATTCCCTCCATTGTTACCTCCTTTTCTAAGTCAAAATTAAGTTTCTTGAAACTTTTTAGTTCAGGCTTCTGAAGAGCTCTTTGTACCCATGACCTCAACCAGTATTTCAAAAAGTGTAATTCTCCTTTAACTGTATGCATGAAAAGATGAAGCTTTCAGACATGCCCAGCAGAGCAAGCATGTCTCAGTAGAAGATACAAGAGACAGAAATATATTTCAGCATCAGTGGCTAACCAGGAACTGCAGGAGCAGACCTCTGAAAAAAAGATTTCTTTTTGACATCATCCATGTTTAAATGGCAATATTGACATAAGTGTCTTGCTCTCCACTGTAATTGAGTGTTCCATTTCTGGTCCTTTATTACCAGTTTCAAGAATAATCTTTCTGCCTCATGGGGCAGGGGAAAGAGGGCAGGCAGAAATCAACATTTCTATTGAATAGGAAATTCTAGTAATTCAATCTTTTTTGTTCTGTGTAGGAGAAAATAGAACTGCTTACAAGAAAGCATTAACTTTTTATTTTCAGAATGGAAGGGTTCAGGAAAAAAGCTGTTTCGTTTATTAAACAGTTTCTCAATTGAAATGATTTATTCCTGTCTGAAGAAGTTGCACTCCATTTTGTTGAGCCATACAGACACTGGTCATGTTAATCCTGTTCCCTGCTGACCTGAGACACAGCAGACTCACTACTCCCTCTTTCAGCAGAAACACTTGGAAATGCCACATGCCACTTCAGATTCCACAGTGCTGGGATGTCACATCATCCCCTCATAGCCCACACAGTTCTTGCTACAGAAACTTCCAAATGACCAAGGAAAGAGGTTGCATGGGACACAGCTCCACAATTGCACTAGTCTTCTTACACAGTACAAACTCCCCTTCCTTCAAACAAAATTAAATACCATAACTTCCACTTAACTCGGTCTTGCAACTTATTTTAGTCTATGATTAATACATCACAACATTTACTGTTGTAAAATTACTTACATCTTGGCTTTGTTGTAAAAGCAGGTACAGTATCGAACTTACATCCATGTCTCCAAACCACAGTTAGACCTGATTCCTCACCACTGTGCATCACTAGAGCTGATCCTCAGCTGACATACCCCTTCTGAGTCCACATTTCCAAGCTCATCTGCCTTGTCACACAATATCAAGTCACTTAGGTCCTTGCAAAGCACTACATCACACAGCTCCCAGCATCCTGAATTTGATTTTCTCTCCTTCTTGAGGACACTAGTCTCCTGACTCCACCATCTCCCACTGCAAAGCCAAACTTCCATTTCTGTGGAAAACTGCTTCCTGAGTAAGTGAGGGGAAAAAACCAAAAACAAAAACAAACCCAAAATGCATCTCTTTTCTTTATGTATAATTTCCTGTCATCAAACATTTTAGACAAAACATGAAGGTGCATTGCTTTTTCAGCTGTTTAACAAAAAAATATCTATTTTTGGTACCAGAATATCCAACAGTCAGTATGGCACTGTCTTGCTTTTTGTTGGGAAATTACTTTTGCCCTGAAAGAGACCATCCAATTATTTTCTCCATTTATCCTGCTATGCCATGGAGCAGCTCTCAGCATTATCAACCTGCGTGCGTGTGGAGCAGCCATTGCCCCACTGAGACAGACACAGAGGAAGGCATTGCTACTTCTCTTCCCATCACTGGGACTGCAGAACCATTTGCAGTCTCCCAATCTGAAAGACCCTTGAGCTCCTGAAAGTGGAGACAGAAAATAAGGATTAAGAATTTGTTCTCCTTGGAGTTCTGGTACCTGTTCAATACTTCTCTGTTCAGGGTTGGAGATAACAGAATGAATGCAGTCCTGAAGGAAGACTGTTCCCCTATTTTCTGTTCCTGTCCACCAGCCTCTCTATCTTTAGATACATGGCAAGAAATCCAGACAGCTTTTTTCCTTTCCTGAGATGCACATTTTTTGGCATAATTTTCCAGCTCTTCAAGTGTTTTTCAAGATCCATATACAGCCTGATTTTGCAATTAGTGGTGTTTGTACAATAAAGTCTCCAAAACACAAAATTTGGAGTACTTTAATCATAAAGATATTATGTTTTCCAGCATCTTACAACTTCTATTAAATCCTTCATAGGATTCATTTTCTTGAGTCAGGGTAACCACAAGCTACACTATTTAAGTTGTAAATTACAGCCTTTTGCAGTATCTGAAAGCCCAAATCCTTCATTCACACACCACATTATTTCCACCCAATTGCTAAAGAGATTAAGTATTTAAAAATAAATATTCTCTAGAACCTTTCCATTTAGGATTAGCTGGAAATGAACTAGTATCAAGTGAACATGTTTTCTCTATCATTAAAATGTGAGATCAATACAATGAAGATGAAGGCAAAGGCAGAGACTAGGAGAATGAAGAACTGCCCACAGTAGAAGATCAGGTTCAAAATCATCTAAGGAACCTGAAGGTGCACAGATCGATGGGTTCTGATGAGATGCATCTGTGGGTCCTGAGGGAACTGGCAGATGAAGTGGCTAAGCCACTACCCATCATAATTCAGAAGTCCTGGCAGTCCAGTGAAGTTCCCACTGACTGGAAAAGGGGAAACATAACTCCCATTTTTAGAAAGGGAAAAAAGGAAGGCTCAGGGAACTACAGGCCAATCAGTCTCACCTCTGTGTCCATCAAGATCATGGAGCCTATCCTCCTGGAAACTGTGCTAAGGCACATGGAAAATAAGGAGATGATTAGTGACAGCCAACATGGCTTCACTAAGGGCAAATTGTGCCTGATGAATTTGATGGCTTTCTGTGGAGGGGTTGCTCTCTTGGTAGATAAGGGAAAAGAAACTGATGTCATCTACCTGGACTTGTGCAAAGCATTTGACACTGTCCTGCACAACATCCTTGTCTCTAAATTGGAGAGACATGGATCTGATGGATGGACCACTTGGTGGATAAGGAATATGCTAAAGCATAAGCTCAAAAAGCAGATTAGCATGGTCTTCACCTATGCAGGCTTCTCTTAATACAAGCTTCACACTGTTAAGAACAGCAAAAGGCATAGAAATGGTCATACTTGGTCAGAGCAAGGGCAAGCTTAGCCCCATATACACTCTTGGACAGAAGCCAACCCTCATCCTTGACCTTAGGCATCCATTAGGAACAGTTTAACAAGATATCTTCCTTGTGGCCTACTTCCAACGTCCAACTGGTTTTGGACTCTGGGACTTGTTTTTATGTTTTTAGCATGTTTCAATCAATTTATTTTCAATAAAGCTCAAGGCTCCTGCTGAAACAGTGAGAGCTTTTATCATCAATAAATGGCAACCACTATATTATGTGGCAAGTGGCTCTGCAGATAAACTTCAATGAAGAGCCATCTCCTCTCGCTTATTTTGTGCGTGCAGCCTGACAGCCTCCTTCAATGCCTCCTAGTTCCTAGCTCTTTGTGCAACCAATTTAGACAGATCTGTCAATTCAGAAAGATAATTTTGTGAGCTGCTACACACAGTGCCACAGGTGAATTTCAAACTGGGATACTTCTTTCATGGAGGACGCATTTTAAAAAAAGACTACAGGGAACAAAATGGAGCTAAATGTCTTCATGCAAACTAAGAATAACATACAAATACCTGCTTGCTGCTGTACAACTTCAGTGTAGAAAGTCAGCTGAAACCATGCAACTACACAAACAAGAGCGAGCCACAATCCCACAAAAGAGTGTGCAGGAGGCAGGTATAACAAGACATGGTTGAAGGCTCAATTGCAAGACCTTCCCAGGCATACTAGACATCCTGGCTAGACATGAGCTGGTGCAAAGGCAGGAGGTACCTGGTTTTGTTACACATAGCAGGAAGTTTTGGAAGCACAAGTGTGATTCTCTCACAGGCCCTGAAGCAGTCCAGCTCTGCCTCTCACTTGAGACTGATGGCAGCAGAGGGGAAACGATGACACAGGACATGACACACAGCAGTTCACCAAATAAAAGAGCTGATTGCTTCACTTCTTGGCAATTTGAGGCTTGTTCTTAAAAGACAAACCCTGGGAGGCAAAGCAGAAGAAACAGCTTCTTCTCTAAAGGAGACTTATTAAAAATAGGGAACATGTAAAGAAAATTCACTCTCTAAATATCAGCTGCTCATGTCCAAATTGATTTCATGAGTCTATCACCTTTCCTCACCTTTCTCTCCCCTCTGATGAGGTCACAACTAATAAGTTTCCTGCTGTGACCCCAACACAGGGTGAAAAATCTACGGGAAATCCATTCAAGTAGCTGTAGTTTGGCATAAAGGCCTTCTATTAATGAATTGACATCAGAAACAGAGCTTTCATCTCCTGCAGGGTCACTGCTATAAGGAAGTACTTATGTGATCTCTAAATGCCAAAGTCATTCCTCTGTTCAGAAACATGGTCTTGACTGAGTTGCCAGACCCCTGGGAAATTACATTCCTGTGGAGCTCAAACGTAATAAGCAACAAGCAAATCCTACTAGCTCAAAAGCCAGGTTGATATATTCCTGCTGCACCAACAGCACCCCAAGTCAGCAGCATTTAAGAGGCACCTAGTGTGTTCACCTTCGTTGAGATAATTGCTAATCTTGTCAGCTTATTCCATGGATATATTACAACACCTCATGCTTATAAAACCTTTTTTAGGCAGGAAGATCAGCTTGCTTTCCAGAACAGATCCCACACAAGGAAGTATGACTAGCAAAGAGGAACCTAAGGCACAACAACAGACGTATGTTATTCATGGCACACTTGTATCAGTGAAGAGAAAACACGAGGGGGTCCCCTCTCACTTTGAATGTTAAGGAGAACATAGTATATCCTCTGTCTCACTGTTGGTCTGATATTTAGGTCTAACCTATTCAGATGCAAGATGGGAAGTACAAACACCAGCAGAGATTTTCTCCAGACAACACTTTTCTTTGCATTGAAGTTTGCTGCTGAGTAGTAACTACCTGTGGGGAACACCCACTTTCCTGTGTGGCACTACTGCAAGCTGGAACCCCACATGCTTTGTGAAGATGAGTGGGGCCAGTGCATGCCCTCTTTCACAGCAGCAGAAGGTGCAGGTATACAGCCTTCGGCCAGGACTGATGTAATTAATTGCATTCATGCAAATTTCTTTTGTCTTGTCATGCTTGAGAGGCCCAGGATATAGCAGTACTAATGTTTGGACCATTATATCTTCTACTATGTAAATTAAATTCCTTGCTGCTGCCACTGGCCAAGAGATCAAATTAGAGTACTGCCTGCATCCCAACCCCCATGTAAAAAAGTATGTATCAACACTCAACTTTCATTACCAGCATGTGTGTCTCAGTAATTCTATGCTTGCAGAAATCATGTAGTAACACCCTGATGCTGAAGCTAGAGTACTGGTCCCACCCAAGTTTCTCTGCAATGTCTCACCCTAGTCCCTCCTATTTTAGTCCTGTTTAATCACAACCCCATGCAGTATCTCTAGGTTAAACCAGAAACCTCAGCTGAAAGTTAATCCCTGTAGCATGGACCACAATAGCTAGTAATGATAGTCCAATGAACTAAGTGATCCTAGCTTCAAACCTTCCTGTTAATAATGGTCCTTTGGGGGTTTTCTACCTGCTCTTATGGGTAGTCAGGGGCTAGGGAGGTTGTTGCCTTTTTTAAGTGCAACAACATGGACTTCTAGTCATGTGCTTTTTATGCAATAACACTGTGCTATGAAATTCAGTGCAATGCACTCCATAACCAAAGTAAATTCTCTGTTAATGTATTTTATTTGCACAAGGGACTGCTTTTCATCTCTCTCCCGCTGCCATCTGCCCCAATGTTCTATCAAGGCTTTTCAGAAATACTGTGTTTTCCATAACATCTCAGGTTGCAGTGACTGTGCCATCATTTTATAAGCACCCACCTTGGGAGAAGCACTAACCTAATTAGAAACGTTGAGCTGAAGTTCAGCAAACACGATTTCTAATTCCAGCCTTGCCATTGCTTTACAGATACAAGAAAGTCATTGAGACATACTTGAAAAATTATCTCCCCACTGCACAGATAAAAATTTGCCAAAAAAGTTTCTCTCTTCAGTTGGAGGTCTTCTTTTTTTTTTTTCAACCGACACATTGGCTCCAGATTTAAAAACTTGGGGAATGGGGGAGGGGGTAGAAGGGAGTGGAGGGGAGAGGGGAAGGTTTTGCTTCTAAAATTCGTATTTTCATCTGAAAAAATGTCTTCAAGCAGTTTTCATACCCCGTATATCAGTGATTGAAAAGATATGCAAGCTGCTTCTGTCCTGCAATAAGTAGTGTATTTACACTGTTGCAGGCTTCTATTCATTGAGCTTGTTGATAAATGAAGAAGAGGAGGTAGGACTGTGGTTGAGGACTTCATGCTGAGTACAAGATATTAAACTGATAGATTATTATGATCTAAATATATTAAAGTCCCATTACTTAATACTAATGACAATGCGAGGGCGTATTTGCTAAACAGTCTTTCTGTTTTCTCAGACATCAGTACTCAGCAGATTACAGGAACAGAATTTCAACAATCACTCATATTTTTCTGCTAGGCTTCAATAACACGCTATGCTTAGAAAAGACAAAGTGCAATACAGTTCAATCCCGCCAGGTCTCAATACTTTCCTAGCAGCTGTGCAGTAGGCCTATCGGGGCTTACAAAGTGGGCCCTTTCCATGTCTGTTCAATTACAGATAATAATTGAAGGCATTAATCACACATTTACAACAAAATTTTCCACAGTTAGAGACACCCTGCAGATTATGCGATCCAATGTACATCCACCTATTTATGTTGCTATGGCTATGCTGTCCTTGGTCTGAAAGAAAAATATAATCAAAACTTAAACAATGAATGGATTTTCACATTTAATGGGCTGGGCTTTCAGCCTGGTACAGCAGCTCAGTGGCAGTGACCCTCTCATGATTTGTATTTTTCCTTACTGCTATTAGAGGGACTGGGAGAAATCATCACAGAATGCTTAGGAGCATGTGCACCACTAAAAAAATATGTGGTGGAGTTGTTCTCAGCCACACCATTCACCACTAAGTGTGGCAAACTATTTTAAGTGATGTGGTATCCTCTCATTCTATCAAGTTAACCCCAACATGGGGGAACACACTTTGTCCTCCTATCAGATGAATTAGAAACTAAGTTTGAGGCAGTCAGCAATGCTTAGATGACTGCCCAGTGTTGCTGACTGATGGTCAAGGAAAGTTTTAACTTGCAGATCTAGCCCTGGTCACCGAAACAGAGGCACAAGAACCTCAAGTATCATTTTAAAAGAAGTCTAGGAAAGTGGGATAAAAGAATTACATGAGATAACAGAAAAGGTCACAAACTGAATATCCAAATCCCTTAAGTTTTTTGTAAATAAGGAGTGGGAGACAAGACTAGGTATATGTCTCCAGTGATGTAACAATGGAAGACCTTGCAAGAACAACATTTTCAGGAATGTCCACTAACTGTTAATAATTTTTTTTGTTAGTGCTCAGTTTTTTAGAACCACCTTTGTTAAAAAACCCAAGTGTTTTCCATGTTGCAGAGCCTTATGCCAAGAGCAGACAAATTCATATTTGAAGTTTTCAAATGCTTCCATTTATCCATTGTTGAAGTGACACCGGTGTGACACCACTTTACTTTTCAGCCCTCTAGAACAACAAGTTACAGGTGCAGGGCAGAGGGCCAAGTCAAAGCAACAGCAGCTGAAGTTGAACAGGCGGCTTTTGGATTTCAATAAGTCTTTGCTCTCTGCATTTATCCACAGATGCAACGGCAAACTCTACGCTCTCAAACACTGCCATTGTGACAGGACTGCTCTTAGGATTTATACTTCTTTCTATGAACAACACAATACCTCCAGCGAGAGGAGGTGAGAAAGCGTTTGGTGGAAGTAAAGGAAGGGAAATTCAACAAATCCAGAGCATTTCATGGAAACTGCCTGTGTTAGGACAGCTGAAATACTGTCAGAGCTTACATGGGGACTCCCTGGTCTCCAGCAGCCTGCCAAGACATCAGGAAGCCTTAAAGGTCACGTAGAGCCATGCAACAGATGGCAAAGTGGACCCTACTTGGGTCCTTCTCTGTAGGTCACAGGCCTTCTGGAGCGGCTGCCAAACCTTTGGGATGAAGGTGAAGCCTTACCTTGGAGTGGAGGGGAAACAGAAACCCTAATGGCCCAGTGTTACTTGCCAAATACCTAGATGCCTCCGTGCCCACAGTCTGTGGCCCATACCTCTACTCTGATCCAGATGCTCTATGTTCCTAATGTCTTTCTCCCTATTACAAAAAAAAAAAAAAAAAAAAAAAAAAGTAAAATTACAGTGAAGCAAAGAAAACATATCCAGCTCTCCCCAAGCCTGTGTTTACACAGGACTTTATAGGAAACAAAGTTATTTATTACTACAGAAGATGATCAGACTGCATAGGGCAGATTCAGGAGAGGAGGGGACCTGCAGGGATAGCAGGTTTTTCTCTTCCATTAGTTCTTCACATGCCACACCAAGCTTCACATTGCAGAGCAGCTGTACCCTTCCACGTCCACACCACGCTGCCTGGAGCTCTGCACTGTCAGATACGCTAAGCAGACAGATGAGAGCCTCATCTGCTGATGATAGGCTCCACAGAAAGATTCCTGTTAGCAACAGGGGGCTCTCATGGCACTACATACATTAGCCCCCCAGCTCTGCCTTGTGAAAGGTTCTCTGAAACGATTTTCAACTGCTGTGAAGATAATCAGTTATGTCTCTGGCAGTAACATATTTAACAGCTCCATTTGGTATAGAACATAACAAAAAGGTCTTACACAGCACAAGCTTTTTCTTCAAAGGCTAGAGAAAGTCACTAGAATCTCTCCTTTGTGCTGTTTCTGCAAGACAAGGCTATTTTGTTTAGAACCGAACAGCAGCCAGGGTGAGTTCATGTTAGGTGACGAGAAGAAATCATCCTGAGGAAAAAGCAGCAAAGAGGGGCAAGGTGGGAGAGAAACCCATGCAACTTCTGTTGAAAACCTTGGAAACTTCCTGAAGTTTCTCTGCAAGGAGATGAGATCTGACAGAGCGTCAGAGTAACTGCCCTTTATTCAGAAAGGATCTGTCACAGGCTGTCACCTATCCCATAAGAAATTATACACAGTACCAAACAGAAACATCGGCAGGGCTTACAGCAAGTGCACATGTGCACAGAAAACTGCAGTTGTGTCCTATATAACATCCCCATTACTAGGCAAGACATTAACACATTACGTTAAAGTATTCCCTTCCCCTATGGCAAGTCCACACTGAGGTATGTCCATGTGACAAAAACCACTTTCTTTCAGCATGTTTCAAAAAATCATTACAAGTTTGACTGAGATGCTCGCTATGCTTTCCCTTTTTCTTAAGTCTCCTACCTCTGGATTCCTATGATTACATGAAAAAAAATCCCATTGCAGCAATAAAAAAAAAAAAAAAAAAAAAAAAAAGGTACAAATTTACACAGGGACAGTGAAAACATTTTTTTCTATTAATAAAAAATCCACGCTTTTGCAATTTCCTCCTGAATATGTATAGGCAGGGAACAGCTGAGGTGTGAACACTGCCATGTGGCAAGGGAAAAGAACTGAGCTCTCAGACAGCGCCATCACACATGGCTTATTTAGACAAAGATAAGCAAACTCTTTACTATGAAGCCAGTCTCACAGCTGAGGTACGTAGGAAGAGAAGAGACCTTTCTCCCTTAGTTTACAAGGCATGGACTGAAATTACCTAGGAAGTTTTGGAAATCATTACCTCCAGATCTGACTAAACAAACCTGAGAGAAAAATCAAGCTAATAAACACATAGCATGCATCCAAAAGATTTTTAAGCACTGATTTACAAGCATCCCAGTGATTAACATTTGCTGCTTATTTTTCCTATCTTTCTCCTTATCTTCTGTTGTTTTGCTATTTGTTAATCCTTTTTCCTTGCAGATATATCTGTGCAGATGGCACAGAAGCAGAACTACCTCTTGTCTGTGTGCAGCTCAGGACAGCTGCAGCAAGAGCCACCCAGGTTGGGAGTGCAGCCAAAGCACAGAGGGGTTAGCTGCTTTGACACAAAAGGAACATCCACAGCTTCTTCCAAGAACATAAGAATTGGAAGGATAGGTTTGCCAAAATGGCTAGAAAGACTCTTTCCCTTGGACCAGGTTATTTCTGAAGTGGTATCTTCTTTTTATGTATCCTGCTTGGCAACAGCAATAATCAATACCAGTCGCTGGAGTCTGGTCCAAAAGGAGAAAGGTCCCTAGACAGACTTACTCCATGGCAATTCCCATTACCCTACAGCATGGTGACTTTGTGGTAGCTGCAGAAATAAATTAATTTTTGTCTCCAGTTCTACTGGTCACAGAAATAAGAAGGAGAGCTGAGATCTACAAGTATTATTTTGTGGAAACCCAGTGTGATGCAAGGAACAGGTTTCCACTGGCTCCAACTTAAGTCAAAGCCACAGAGTGACTGGAATCTTGATAGAGGATAAAAAAGTCTAACAGTACAAAGTCTGAGGGCCTACTTTTTAGCAGACTCTCTACCAGAGGCCTTTTACTACTAGCTGACTGAGTTTAATGTAGACTTTGGCACACTAAGAGGTGTAGCGTAAAGCTGTTAGAAGACAGATGTGTCAAAAGAGAGGCAATTTATCTAAGGGTTTTCTTGCATCCGGAGCTGATAGACAGAAACCAGAAGTCACAAGGACTAAGAACTGAATAACAGAGCTGAGTTTAAAAAAATAAAAAAGTCAATGTTTTTTTCCAGACTTAGGACAAGTGCTGACACTTTTCTCAGAAGTGAACAAAATTCCAATTTGGTGCTGGCAAAATATTTAAGCCTCTTTGACATTAAGCTCCATTTACCAGTAAACTCAGTCACCTCTTGATCTCAGTCTTTCCTAGATCAGAGTCTCAGGGAAAGCAAAAACTCAGGCAACATACTCCCAGAGATGGTTTTCTTGTAAGATGGCTCAGTGCTACTGAAGGCTGTGCTGTATTCAGCAAAAAACCCCCAGACTTTCATGGAAGAGAGTATGCACATGGCCCTTGAGGCACTATAACCCCCTTAAACATATGACCTGACTGAAAAAATAAGCCAAGACAACAACATTAGGTTATGTGATAAAAACTGGTCTGCACACATATAAAGGAGCACAAACACACAATGACAGGACGCACATATTTACAGGATGCAAAGAGCATTTGGGAATTGCACAGGACCTATTATGGGATGTTTAGGAGAGGAATTAAAGGCAGGGAAAAAGATGGATCTAGGTGATTTGGAGAGGAACCACTGTGGGAAAATAGAGGAGGATAAGCTGATAAAAAGGACCAATCTCCTGATAACAGGGCTACTCTGTACACTTGTCTGACAACACCCTGCACCTGATCAGCAGAGTCTGTCCTATTTTCTTAGCAAATTCCATTTCCATCATTTTGCTGGGTTAGGGATCTTCTTTTCTGTATGTATGTGTGTGTATGGGGGTCTGCAGTGCCAGCAACAGGAAAGACTGGAGTGAGTGTACTTAAGTATCAGCAGCTGGAGTGGCACCTTGGATCACAGGGGCTTGTGTGACTGGGGTGCCACTCACTCACCTGGAATGAACGAGGGTCTAACTCCCTACTGATTTCAAATGGCACCCTAATACCTCCTGAAGACAAACGCCACCTTTGATTTCACTGTGTTGTCACAAGCTATTATTTGGACCTACCTACCTACAAGGAGATGAAAGGGAGTTGTACATTTTCTCTTGCATTTTGTCACATTACAGGCTTCAAGTACTTGATTACTTTAAGAGAAAACAAGAATTCAGATCTCAAAGGCAGCTTTCACATCAGTCTTTCCCCTTATGAATCTTACAAACATGGGATCAGATGTTATCAGATGCTCAAGTTGCCTCCCTTGAGAAAAATACAGTACATAGCCACCTACAGCTTTCAAAATTTGACCCCTTATGTGAAAAAAGCGTAGCTAATTGATATTATGAAATATTCAAATCCAGTATGAAATATTTAAAAAACCCTATCTTTGCCATATCTGAACAGAAACCAATTAACACACCTACAAGGAGAATCTATAAAATTGTTTTTTCACTTTTATTAAAAAATAACCAAAATGTAATATGTTATTCACATAAAATAATGCTTTTTTTACATTTAGATGGGGAGGAAGTCTTACATGTGATCTGTTCTAAGCCATTTTTTATTATTATTGTTATTTTTAGTTTGGCAGCTGAACCTAAAAATCAATTACTTCTACAGTCCTGGGTGACAGTTGAAAAAGCAGTTTCTAATCTTGTGTCAGTAAAGGCTGTTGCCATGAGCAGCAAGATCCTCTGACTGACATGTAAACCAGTGGCTTTCAGAATAATTTGACAGCTATTTTTCTTTAGGGTTTCTTTCTTTCTTTTTTGTTTTTTAAACAGGGAAGTCTCATTATCATTTACACACAGCAGTTCCTCTCTCCAGTACATTAGCTGAAAACCCACTTGTTTAATTAAGCTTTAGGCTGTAAGCCTTCTGTTCTTTCACTTTAATAGACGTAGACATGGAAGCACAGTCTCTGCAGGTTTTACTTTACGTATCATTAGGTTGCTGACTTCTTAACCAGATTACTAGATACAGGGCATTTTAGCAAGGCCTTGCTGACTTGAGTCAAGGGGGAGAAGCCACAGCCAGCCTGCTTCTAGATAATAGAGATGACAACATTATTCTCCCAATAAGTGAAATAAAGCAAGCCACAGTTCTTCTATGGACGGAGATGCAGACAGCTACAGTTATGCAAACAGGTAGCAAAAATCAGTCACAACCCCAAGAAGTTGACAAGACAGACAAGTGTAGTGTTAGATGCACTTGCCTAAGGTTATCCAGCAGATCCGTGAGCCTGAAGCAGAACCAACAAGCCATTCACTGGGCCCATGCCACCCTTCCAGAAGAACAGTCCATGTGACTATTTATCCTGGACTCACCTACTAGAAGACTGAGGTTTTTTTCTACTTTTAACTAATAAAGAGAAGAAGAAATGAAGCAACTTTTTCTAAATTCCAGAAGGGTGCAGAAAATATGCCGTTTTCTCTGAATATGTGTTTTTTATAGCATAGTTACTCCCACTGAATGATGCTCTTCAAATACAAGGGAGAGGGACGCTGCTGCAGGACACAGCATGATGCCAGGTGCTGTGCATGGTGTAGAGCAAGAGAGAAGGATGATGATTTTGAAGTGACCGGGAAAGGCCATGTTGCATCCTTCTGGTTTGTTTTACATATCTCACATACCACTTCCTTTCTGCTTTCCCGTGTTATGTGATTTGTTGGCAGAGGTACGGTGAAGTTTTAGGATCACCGCAGTTAGTGTTGTGAAAGAAATTAAAGCAAGGTGACAAGAATATTGTTGTGAAGGGCTTGGGCTTTTTTGTGTTGTGGTTTTGTTTTGGTTTCTTTTTTAAGGTTTTCTTACCTATCTTGAATCATATACAAAAGTGCAGGACACTTGACACTTACCATGTGTACTGAAATTTTGCCAGACTTTTAAGAGTAACAATTAACAGTTATTCAGTAGCCATAATGGACAAAAAAAGGACCATAACTGCACCAAAATATTTCATCAAGGCACAGAAAAGGATAATTATCATTATTACATGGCCTCTGAGTACCAACAAGACTCTAATAGATCATGGACAACTCTAAGCCCCAGGGATGCCAGACAGAACCAAGGTCAGAGCTCTGCCATGATCTTTATTTACACTTACTAGACACCAATACCTCCAGTTCAAGATTTTATTGTGCCAGACCTGCACATAGCAAGAGAAAACCTCTGCTTTGGATATCACAACCACAAGAGAGCGAATGAGCCAGGAATGTGCTGGAAAGGGAGGGAAGATAGAGGACAACACAGGGTTGTAGTACAGCCTCTCCTCATTAGCACTGCCCAGTAGCATCATGACACTCATGCAATTGCATTCCTCTCCCCAAAGCTACCTATGGTCCAAGGAGCAGCTACATATGGCTGGAAGTGAGAGCAGACAAAACTGGTTCTCTGTTTGAGGCTCAAATTTCAGGAGCTTGACTGACATCTGAGCTAGTTTTCTTTACAAAAAGCAGGGGTTCAGAAGAAACCCCATAAATACTGTGCAGCTTGGAGACTGTGCAGCTTGGAGATAAAATGCTGTCTCAAGAGAAGTAATGGAAAGCAAAAGAAAATTTCCCCATCCCTTCATAATCTGTATCCTGTTGTTTTTTGGGGCAGTTTTCTTTCCTTAATTCAAACTCTTTGCAATCTTTTACCAGTGCAGATATAAAACAAATGCAATTATTGTGAGTGTATTTTCATTCAGTACACTGCACATTATAAGTGTTCTTCCATCACCCTCAATAAATCTCATTTTGAGTGAACAGACATGTTAAGAATTTTCATCGAAATTTAGGCTATAAAAAACCAAAATTAGATTCAACAAATCATAACAGACAAGATAGTCAAACACAGATAAGACAGCACAGTGCAGACCAGTCAACATTGATTAGGAGGTTTGCCAAATATATTTGCAGTAGATGGCAAAACAGAGAGCAAAAATAAGTTGTCTTAGTTGAAGCACTTTATGCTTTTTCATAATCTTAAAAATAGGCAATGTAGGAGCAATATGTTAGCATGCCACACATGCTTACAGCTGAGCACGCAGAGTACAAACATGGCATGCAGTAGATGCACTGTTGGAGACCAGGGGTCTGATATCCCTTAAAAACACAGTCAGTGCAATAGATGGCAGAAATGTAAAGTGTCACTTCTGCAAAACTGGAGCACAGGGAATCTTGATCCCTACCTGTAAGGAAAAGTGACCCAAGAGCATGTGAGACCAATGGCCAAAGGCTGCTCCAAGAGCCTACTGCAAAGCAATTACCTACACCCTTTATTGTAGGGGAAGAGATGAAGCCCTATGAAGCAGCAGGATACCCACTTGCAACCAGCTTGATCCTCAGTTCCTCTCTGTCCTTATTTCTTACTGTTCAGACCATACTTTACACTGCTTGGCCAAATGAGCTTTTACATATTAAACTTGCAGGATATGGAAACTGGCCATCTCTGATCTAATCTTTTATCTCAGCAATTTTCAGAAACCTGAATTTGCACTAATAGGAAGGAGTAAATAAATATTTTGTGGCAATTAAGAGAAACCTTCTATTTCTCTCCCTTCAAAAAATTCATAAGTATTCTTAGGCTAATAAAAAAAGCTAAGAAAGGCAATCAAAGGTAACAGAACAGCTTCTATGCAAATAATACTCAATTAAAGTAGGACTCTTCAGCCTGGCAAAGGGCATGGGGGAATAAAGGTAAACAATAAGAGGTTCAGAGAAAGCAATAAAAGAAAAATAAGGAAAAAAAGTTTGTTCATAGTCTCTCCCAAAAAAGACACTAGGAGACATTGGGGAATCCCAGAGATGCTAGAATCAAATAAGAAGACATGGTTCTACAGCTATACATAACAGTCATGAAACTCCTCATCACCTTATACTTGCACCTCAAGTGGCAGCCTCACAAAACATCCACTGTGCCTCCAAAGTTTCTCTGCTATGAAGCCCTGTTCATAGGGGCTTTAGGAAATCTGCAGAAGCCAGGTCAGCTGGTAGTTGAGTCTGGGAAGTTGGTTTTCACATTACTGAAGTTGTTGGCCATGTGGTCAGGATCAGAAAAGAGATTTCCTATGTAGACAGGTAAAGATTGAGACAGTCTTGCCTCCCTTCCACACAGAACAGACCTGCTGAGTAAAGAACCCCTTTCACACAGAGACAGCCTATTTTATACCTTACCTGGAAACACACACACGCTTCACTGTCCTCTGTATGTGTGACGATGCTTCTGCATGTACACAGAACAGCACAAGCACCTTAGCATGACTGGCCATATCACACGCCAACAGCTTTTTCAGTTTGGTCTGAGGATTTCCTTAACAATCCTGTTGCTTAACTTTTTTCTTTAACAAAGTCTATGTTTGTAGACAAACTCATGGGTTTTATGTTCTTTCCTTCTGGACACACAGACTAGATTTTTGGACTCCATCTTCTCTCCCTGTTTCTAATCTCATTCATTCCCCTCTGCATTGTTTTTGTACTCTAAACAGCATTCTCAGTCCTTCAGAACCAGCATCTGTGAAACCAAGTCACATTTTGTTTACTTCCTCTCATGGGTCATTAATGAAAGCTGAGGAACACCTCACCCCTCAGCAGCCTCTGACTATTTCTCCTCCCTTCAACACACAAAATACATTGCTCTTTGTCATTTATGGTCTTCCTGACAATCTTCAATCTACCAGATCTCAGCGCAAATTTATCTGAATTCATTTTTCTAGTAACGTTTGGGAGAACACCACAACAAATGCTTCAGTCACATCTACATGTGCAACAGCATAGCTGGCACTGTTGCAAAACAGATAAAACAGAGACAATTAGGACTATTTCAGCTATCTTTTCCTCACCTAATGTAATTTTCCTTTAAAACAAAACAAACAAATCACATGCATATGACAGATCATACTCATCATATTGTCCCAGTTCTGTTATAGTCAGTATTATTTTGGCTGGGGGTTGAGTCCTTTCTGTCCTTTTTGTTTATTTGTGGCATCATTTCAGTGAATAGGATGGATTAGAATACAGCTTTACAAGGAGGAAAAAAGGTATTAACCCATTTAAGTATATCAGTAGTCCTTTATTTATATATTAGGAGTGCTTTTATTCAATGGCACTACTAAGTAATGTATTTTTAAATATTTTGCACCTCCCTATGAAATTCCAGGTGATACGTGGGCAATCCCTAGGTGGAAAAGCTTGACATTGATTTAAATGTAGTAGAAACTGGTATGAAAAAGTCAGAAAGATAAAAGATACAGTCATATTGTTGATATTTTTCTACACCCAGTGAGGACTCTAAAATATTTGATTTAGCCTCATACAACAATACAGAAAAATACATACCTTTGTAACTCATAAGTCGGTAACTACTGCAGCAGTAAAGCACAGAAAAAATTTAAGTGGGAAACATTCAATGACACAGTATCATTTTCCTTCAGATCATTATTAAATCCTTACAAGTAGAATTCACACAGTATTGAAAACTGGAAGACTCGTTAATAATGACAATGAGTCTGTTACACAGATGAACTTGATCTTAGAATAAAATTGAGTCGTAGGGATTGATAAACAAACCAAATGCATGACAAAATATCTTGGATGTAAAGCTGTGCTTGAAAGATAGGGCAAGAATATGAAATCCTGAGATACAGTGCCATGGAGTGCGTGACTAAGGACTGTAAGATAGAAAGGGGAACAGAAATTCCCCATAGTTAAGGCTTGCCCATGTAATGGCAGAGGGCCAATCTGACTGCCAGGTCTTCAAGGAGAAGATATGAGGCAGGATTGAGAAAGCGGCCAGAGAATTCTCTGCAATGCTCTTCATAGTCCAGGTGTTCTTACTCAAGGAGAAGAGAGACACAAGGAGTAACGTATCAGAAGAATTTTAGAAAAAAGCCACATAAATAAGTTAAGGTCGAGAAAAAACAAAAAGGAAGTAAGAAACAGTCTCTCCTAAATGTCCGCATGAAGAGATCCATGATGAGAGAAATCCTCAATGAAGAAACCAAGGTCTAGAAACAGAAAGTGGACAAATCTAGCTTAGAAAATACACAATTAAAATTTTGATCACTTGCTATTTCCATAACTAATCCAGGGGTCACTGCATGTGCTTCTGAAGTTGTACCTTAACTCAAAACAGAAAGCAGAAACATGATAAAAGGCACCATAATGAGACATAAAAATCTTGGCCTCACAAAAGAATGTTAGAATTATTGGGACCTGTTTAAAAGAAACTACTCCATCACTCATAAGCTTGAAACTAAGACAATGCCCTGGTTTAATTTATTTTAATTAATTTCATTTAAGTCTAACCCATCCCTGCTGGCAGCTTCACACAACAGAACTGTCACCATAGCAATCTATCATGTCTTTTGAGATTCTGCTAAGTTGGCACTCCAGTGAAAACTACAGTGAGGGCTCGGAAGGCTCTATGTCAGATGCTAGAAGGAATCTACTGTGGAAAACAAAGCCCCCTATATCACTACTGAAGCCAAGTCATTAAGATAAATGGTGGAAAAAAAAAATACAGATGATCTCACTTTTTATTGTGCTCAGTTGTAGCTGAGGCAACCCAACCCTCAAAAGCTTAAGTGGGGGTATCAGATGAGAAGGTATCAGATGAGAAAGGGAAATCTCTGAAGGCTTCTCTGAGCCAGTTCATACTATGATAAAAAAAACAGATAATAACATTTGTTTTGAAGTTTCTCAAAAGTTTATTTTTTCCTTTTCCCTTGAGTGAATACAATGAAACACATCGGCTTCATACACCAAGCCCCCTCCATGCTAGGCCCTCACTACAGTTTCAAAGCTTTAATTCCCCTGGCTACCCTGGCTGCTCCTTGCTGCTACCATGCACAGGCAAAGTCTCTTGAGTATCTGCTACCATAAGTGCCAAAGAAGACATTTGATAAAAGATGACTCTTTCCCTCAAAGAGGGGAAAACAATGATGAGAAAATGTTACTGCCCTTCTAGATTTACTTCAGGGACTGATTTTGATGTTTTGAGCCAAATATGTGCTTGATTTTCCTCTTACAGACTGTATTAATGTGTGAAGAATGCTAGCTGCAGATAACCAGGCTAAAATAGTTCCATGCCAAGGATTTCCACTGCAGCTGTACATGTTGGTGAGAGTTACACAGGCATTTTGAGTATGACCCCCACGCAAAGATCAGAACTGGCAGAAATGTCAAACTAGGGTTTCTCAGAATAAAATCACTTGGCATTTTCTTTTATTACAACCTATCCCAAACTTCTCTATTGAATCAGCTTTCCCCTTGAGGAGGAAATATTCAAACAATCTGCAAAAACATGACAACTGCACAAAAGATTGTTCAGAGTTATCCTGACTACATTTTAACACCAAATGTTCACTTTGCATGTTTTATTTTCACCTCTGTTACATCACACATTAACGTCTGATACTGAAAAATATGATGAGCAAACTATGCCATGCTGCCAGTTTTTATTTTGCATTCCTGTTTTTGAAAACGGTTTTTGAAGTTTTATTTTCTTACTCCAATTGAAGGAACTGGGAAAATGCAAATTCAATTGTAACTTTTGTTGCATTAAGGAAAAAAAAGAGCAACATGCATTTCTTAAGCATTCTCATACAAATGTGAACTGTAAGACTGATTTCCTGGCTCAGTTAAAGGCTCCAAGCAACACTGAATGCTGATTATATGCTGAGGTCAGAAGGAGCAAATTAGTTTATCTACTTTAATAGTAGCAATCAAGTCTCTTTAGGAAAAGGTGCAGCGAAGGTTTGAAAATTCTTCAATTAAAGATGGGAAGTCAGACTCATGGAAAACAACAGACTCTGAACCTGCTCCTTATACGGCAGCTATACCTCAGAGCAGCTATACCTCAGAATGTGCAGCAGCCTTACTTATTTTTTTAAGCATTTCAAAAAGTTGAGTCTAATTCCTGAACAGCTCCCTTCAGTAATTTTGAAAATGTCAAGCAGATTGTAGGGTTCTGAAGCAGAAAGTGTATGTGGTAAGTAACATTATAGAACAAGGTCTATCACATGAGACTGTTCACAGTCTTGTGATAAATCCTGCAAAAGCAGCATTGGGGCATTTACTATAAGGTAGTTAAAGTGGACTCAGCAAGAGTTTCAGAAACCACTGCTCAGAAATCACAAAAGGAATATACTCTCCCTGCATGGCTCAAAACTGGTCAACTGTCTTCACTTTCAGCACAGAGAGACTATCCAAGCAGTTACCTTGACTTTGGACATCCCATTCTAGCTGACGCAGTCACAGACCTCCCGCCTCAGCAAAAGCAAGATGCCAGTGAGGTGTGAAGGGTCTTTTCCAACCCGAATGATTCCGTGATTTCTGTGAACTCAAAGCAAACTAGTGGTGGCTTCTTTAGGGGATAAGAGATGCTAGTGAATAACTCATTTTTTGTTATCTCCTGCTTTATTTCACATAAGAAAAGGGACATGCTTCCTAGTGAATAAGCAGACCAGGAAGGTAGCTGCAGCATCTCAGCAGCAAAAGACTGAAGCTCAGCGCCTGACAGCAGCTGCCGCAACAGGCTTAGGAACGTGACTAGAGATGCTTGCTCTCTACAGGTGCAGAAACCAAGGTTGGTTGTAAAAGTATCCTTTTCAAGCTTGTATATAACGGGGGATTGTTGAGTTCTTGTTATTTGTGCCCTAAGCTAACGCTAAGTGGGCACAACACACAACAGTACATCACACGTAGACTGCAGAGCAAGGGCAGAGATACATCACTTTGCCTGAGTTCAGCATGGGGCTGGTGAAGTCCACCCCAGTCCTGTCAGCTGACCCCAACAGGGATCAGAGTTAGCTCCAGAGCTAGGACGCATAGGTACAGTACCACAGCTCTACTTAAGGGTGCAATTTAACATTCTTAGCCTGTCCAAAAGAAATCACACAGTGCTGGGTGTCAACTACAGGTAGTTTTTAAAATGTTCTTGTAATCAGTTCTCATAGAAAGCATCCATCCCTCTTGCTGAAGAGAACTAAATGAGCATTTCTGTTTCCTTTAGCTCTGTCAGGGAAAAGACAAACAATCTGTGAGTTGGTTTTGGCTTTAAGAAAGTGTTTAAAAAGAAGCAAGTATCACCTTCCATGTTGTAGTCAGAAACCAATATTTCAGCTACAGGCATCAGATCAAATTCCTAGGGCATACTTGGCTTTCTCCAAAGGGCATATATGCATATATGTGCAATAATGTATGGGAGGCCTAACTGTACATAGCTAGGAAATTGAAATGTTCCTTTGAATGATGCTCCTAAATATGCATAGATATATACATAAAACATGTGAATAGCCAGTGGAATTCAAAGATCCTTTCAGTGGAACAAAACACAGTAGTTTTTCCCAAAGAGGGACACTGTACAGTGAGGAGTTAGGATTTATCTGTCTAGAGCTTATTTCACTTCAGAAATACTCACATAATTTTCTTCCCTGAAGGATGTCTTACTCTCTTTTCCAATACAGATTGAAGATGACTGCTTTCCCACTATGCTTCACCCTGCTTTCCTTCTGTCTCAACCTCTGCTGTCATCTCCGTACAACAAATTGGATTACTATTTTCCTCCTTCTCTCAGGGATATGGTACTTATACTTTTTGATTTGTGTGAGCACAGCATGGGTTGGTTCCACTCTAGTAGCTGACCCATGCAAACCTGTTTAGAAAACTGGTACTACCACTCCACAGAGCTCTTACTGAGAAAGAGAAAGTTGTGTCTCTTAGTGCAGCAGGGGAAGTGAGCTTATGCTGTGACGTTGTCCACTAAGTAGCTTGTGAGCTCTGCTTACACTCTCCAATAGGCCAGCCAAGGTAAGAGCCCTACTGCAGTTAGACCAGAGGCTTCTCTAATTATGATCAGATCATCTTTGCAGTGAGAACAAGTTCTTATAAGGTATCAGAACTGAGCTAAGTGATGCACTCCAGTACCTTAGGGAAGGAACTCTGTGGTGGAATTAGCATCTCATCTAAAAGAAATGAGAACTATTGCAGATAAGTTTTATGAGCACAAGGTTCCCATCCTGTTTCTCTACTCATCAGAAGAGAGGTTATTTCCATTCCTCTCTTCTGCCCCAAACAAACTGCATGAGACATGTTTTGTAAGCAGGTCTTTATTGTGCTTAAGCAGTTCTCCTAATTGGAACATAAATTTTTAGGCCTGTGAGCCACACAGGTGATGAGGAGGGAAAACACTTCTGAATTTTCTGAAGGAAAGAGTAGTATGTAGGTAGAAGACTTAAAGGGAAGTACTACAGTACTATTAGCCATACACTATCAAGTTTAGCAGTCTGCCCTCCAGCTCCATAGGAGACCACAAATTACTAGTGTCCTACTGTAACACAGCCTCCTGTTGAAACACTTTCACAGAGAAATTATGTGGGAAGCTGTATAGTACAAGTTTTTTCAAATAGGTTTGAAGGCCCAGCAGTAGCCTCCATACCTCTGGCAGAGGCATTTAAAGCAATTGTGAAAGAAGGGCAGCAGTCTCCAAGTTCCCATGTCCTTGTTTTCTGTGCTGAAGTCATGGTTTTGATTTTTAAAGTTTTGCTTTACACAGATTCTTTTCTGCGTTAGACCCAATTGCTCATTTCTCTACCCTACACAATTAACACCACCACTGCCAGTTGGGGCATTGTTGCCCATTGTATGGTGGAGCTACTTTTCTTCAGCTATAAAATGGGTTTGCACAAACATAGCATTGTACATCCTTTGTCACCTGCTGCACACTGGATTTCAGTTGCTTAATTTTAAAGACATCTCAGGCTTTTTTTCTCAATTATCAAGCACCGCACTGATGCATTTGATTTTGCTCAACTCTCTGCTCTTGCACACTCAGAAAGCTTAGTTTCACATCTTACCATTTGTTGATATTGCTTGAAGTGACATATCACAAGGGTTTTTGTAAAAGAGCAGCAGCTTTATGCTGAAGAGGTTTATTCTAATCAGGCAGCAGTTTCTTTTATAAATTAAAAAATCCCCACACATTCTAATTTAAACCATTAGCATGGCCTGTGGTTAGATGACATTACATTGCTAATGTATCCACTGTGGAATATGACACCAGTTGTGCTGTCCACTGGGATTTGCAGGCATATAATACACATGTTTATTTCAACTCTAAAAGGCTGTACTAATGGATTCAGCACTTTCGTGTTAAGTAATCGTCATTCTCCCCCTTTGGCAGTGAATGCATGTGTAATGCAATCCATGTTTTCCTGGGATAATTGGTCTGTCTTTCCTCAATCAGAGGTACAATGAAATTCCAGACTAGATGTGTGTTAGAGACAAGTTAGGTTTGCCTGCAAGCTGTCTCTAGTTTTCTTTGGTTTTCTATATTTTAAAAGTCTTCTAGGTATTTTCAGAGTGGTTGTGCTTTTTTACTGCTCATCTCCTCCCTTCCTACTGCTTTGCTTCCGGCTTGTGCTCGTCAGGACTAAAATGAAAACTAACACTCTAAGATTTTTGTGAGGATGCTGTTTTTTTCTGTAGCCCAACACTGATCTAGGAGAGGCAATTCCAGTGGCACTGCCAGCATCTGTAATGGGATGAACTGTCAATGGGAGAAATGCAATTGCTTAGTGAAAGGTACTATCAGTGAGTAATTACGCTATGTGGTCTTCCATCTAATGTAAAGCTTGCTTATCTGTAAAGCATAAAAGTGTTTCCTTTGGTTATCAGTATTCGAGCACCCAAATTTGCATCTGCATTAACAGAGGTTGCTTGTCACCAAACCAACTCCTATCATCAAAAAAAACAATAGCACACAAGGGACAAGCAAGAGCAGGTAGCCTTCCAGATACCTCATTCAGTATTAGATGACCTAGTGAACAGAACACACCGTGGTAGCAGTGATCAGAGCTTGAAGGTGCATCACCTGATCCATTGAGAAATGATTAACACAGTCATGAAATAACTTACACTTCCTTACTGGCTATATTTATTGTATTACAAGTATGCGATGCTATGGTTGCTGAAGCAGAGCTTCCAGATAGTTTTGACCCCGTTGTGTAAGATTGTGACACATTCCCATGTGCCACGCTTCCCGAATGAAAGAATCCCAAAGGGTGCATCCAAGTCTGAAATAGATCCAGAGAGTCATGGGCTTACTCCTCGCAGTCAGCTGTAACAAAAGGGTCACTAATCAAACCTCCAACAGGTAGCAGCCAGTGAAAGAGACAGATTCTGGAGAAGAAATTCTCCCTCTTGCTGTTAACTTTTTCCTTTGTAATCTTTCCAGGTGGATCATGGTTCTGTCTGGATCACAAATAGCACCAAACCAATAAAGCACGTTGCTGTGCTGTTATATTACCCTTCATACATACCCCAAAGCTCTCCTGTGATCTACTCATGCAGTTGGGTGCTGTGCTTGCAGTGAAATCCAGACACACTGAAGTTTGCCTATTTGGATAAGAAAATTCTTCACAAATTTCATTTGCCTTCATTGAAAAAAAGCCAGAAGGTATAAAGCTTTGAAAGAGGGTTCAAGTTATCAGAAAACTGTGTTGAATGCTTACTTTCTTGTTTTCTTCCCTATACTGCATGAGTCCAGGTTGATCCCACCGCTTTGGTAGAGAACTTGATGATCAGAGTGCACCATTTCAGACACATACTAAAGTTCAGAGGGAGAGCAAGTGAAATTCTGACCTTTAATTGAATAGTTGTTTTATTATGGCTCTCCCCTGGATCTGACTTCCACTTCGTTTTGAAACCAAAGCACAAACAGAGCCAAATTCAGGAGGAAAATATTTAGCTTCAGCTGAACAATACTAGATGCTATACTAAAGGAAAAGCATTCCTTATTCTGCCTTAAGAAAACATAACAAAGAATAATCCTGCAAGCATATGGAACAGTATATATTTCACAAGGATCTGGAAGTAAAAAAGGGAAAAAATAAATCAGCTCTCTTCAATTTATATGCATGCCACGTCCAGAGAAGAAAAAGCAAAGCAAAAAAAAAATCTAGAGGGGCACTTCCCCAGGGTGCACTGATACTCTATTAAAACAACCAACCAACCAACTAAACCTATAACAAAACAAAACAACCACACAAGGGAAAAGCTCTTTTAAATGCCTCCTTGTGCAATAGGAACTTTAAGTGTTCCATGTCCCAGTAAACTGCATATTGTTGAGTGTTTGGGTTTTGCATATTCCTAGTCTGCCACTGCAGCATGTATGCCTACCAGGCAGCTAGTGTCTGAAAGTCACCAAGTGACTATTAAATTTCACAAAGGAGGTATGACTGTAACACTATACTACTGTTAATTAGATTTCAACCGAGATAACTATTACCAGGGATTTGTCAGATTTGTAAAATTGTAACTAGTATAATTTCAGTGTTATCTAGGGACCAGAGATAGACATCTCACATTACATTCAAGTTAACTAAACATAATTTATAAAAAGGTAAATCCTCAGTACAAAATGAAATAATTTCAATTAAACCACACAATCTGATCAAATACATGGGGAGGCTGCTCCTTCTAGCCTGCATTTAATGAGAGATTTCTAATTTGCATAGCTTTTTAGTAGGGGATGATGTGTCCAATTTGAAGTTCTCACATTTTATTTTTCTCTCTCAAGTACAAAGACACTGCCACCTGCTTTGAAAGCATCCAGCTGGCCAATATGTGTAGACAGCATCATTATTAAATTGTCTTCTGCCTCTTGCTGGCACTGGACCTGACCCACTACAGCGCACACTACTTCCTCAAAAGTGCTCAGCAACCAGAACACCCACTCTGGACAGAGAAGTGTAAAATGGCATCACTTCACAGACTTAAGTTACAGCCATTCATTAGCTAACCCAACAGGTGCAAACAATATTCCCAGTCCTCTTTGGATCAGGTACACACTGACAAGGTGACATTATAAAAGTGCAACACCTACAATCCACAGTCTTACAACAAAAACTATCTTATATCCAGAGTCCTCCAGCAATTTGCAAGAGCAACAAAAGCAGAATATAAATGATTCTAAACTTCCACCTCACAGACGCCTCTGTGAAGCAGATCTGCTTACTTGCTATACATGTACATGTGCTTTCCAAGATTTCAAGTGACTGGAAACTGTGATGCAAGACAAAAAAATGCACCATTAACAATTAAATATCTTGATAGCACAAGTATTGTAATACCATAGCTAATAGGAACCGGAAATTTTTGTACTTCTTACTTAGTTATTAGCATTGGAAAAACTCCATGACTTACTCCTAGGTATCTCTACAGTAATTCACACACCATTAGTTATTCACAATATTGCCTACTATCTATAAATGTACCTATTATGGTATGTGTGGGTTTAGAAGCAATATGTATTAAATTTCCTAACACATCTCCTTTAATAGATACTAGAATTGTGCAGAGAGAAAGCTATTTTGTTTTTTTTTTTTTTCCCCCCTCTTTTTCATATTATTATTATTTTAATTCTTAAACCAAAAGAAATAAGCAGCACTAGATAACTTTAATCAAAGTGATTCAAGAAATGAGGTGGAAGATTATAACACTAAAAAGTGTGTGCCAGAAGTTGGAATGTCATATGGAAAAAAAATGCAGACTACATTCATAACAAGGATGAAGGAAAAAAATCTTGATAGTTATTTCTGTTGCATATTCATGCCCCAATATTTAGCTTTAATTGTCTAAAAGAATGAGGAGGCAACAAAGAATTAATATGTTGTTCTGAGTGTGCATACCTCAAGAATATCACTAATGTTTCAAAAATTGTATTCTGGTAGAAATCCCCACCTACCCAAACACCTTTTTTCCTCTATGTATTATTTAGACAGTCACTGCTGACAGGACAGAGGAACTGTGTATGAGAGATAAAGCTACTTTGCAACACAGTTGTCTGTTACGATGCCCACGATAATTCTTCCCCTTTACCTCCCTCTCCCCTTCCATGAATAACCATACTTAAAAAACCCCAAAAGACTAAAACCCCATTTTCTCCTTAAAATAAATGTATGTATGCTGCTGAGGAAATAGACAAGAGATGTTTGGGAACACGAACATCAAATTAAGCCCAAAGCATTGGTTCATTATCCCACAAAGCCCTACCAACAGAAAATACCTTGGGCATTCTCAAAATTTCAGAACCCAATATTATATGTACACTTAAAATGGGACACATTAATTTGCATCTTTTCTTAAAAAGGTTGCCAGGAGGAGATTCAGCACTCTCTACAAACACATAAAAAGGAAGTTGAAGATCTTGGAGATGCTCTTATCTGTAATTGTCCAGCTGCTTACAAAATTTAAGTGCTAAATATTTGACAAATTCCAATTTCTGTATGGGTTTTAGGTTAAACTCTGGCCCTTACCCTTCCACATTGCTAGTTATAAACATCCACTTAAAGGAATAGTGACCTTGCTATTTGATCATAATGAATCTGCATATTATTTTAGATAAGAGTGTCTGGTTCTCAACTTGACAGAACTCTGCACTAGCTTTCTTAGCCCATTCAGATTGTAGTTCATAATTTGCCCTTCTACTTCGTGAGCAAACAATACAGTGAGAGCAGCAGTTCTGAATTAGGACTAGACTATGACAACCTTGGAGTGTATGGACAGCAAGCTGAAAAGCTGACCCTTCTTTCAGGTCCTGCTACATACTAGTTCTAGGGATTTCCCTTCCTCCTTTTAATTATAGACTTTACTATCAAGCCACGTGTGTTTTTGAGAACTTGTTGATGAGTTTAGATTAGGTGGGGACACAGCTATTTCCCTTTGGTAATGTAGTGAATAGAGAAGTAACAAACTAGCCCAAGAAGCAATTTTCACCCAAACTTCCTTCTAATTACCATTCTCATTTAAAAACAATAAAAGGTGATTTCCCCTGTCAAATGAAACAGGTTGTTGATATCCCTTTGAAGATCAATTTAAATTAAATTCACCATATAATTCTAAATAACCCATCTACACACATGCACATAATTTACTTAACCATCAAGAGATCCAAGAAGTTCCCACTCAGTCTTCTTATAGCAGTTCAAAGTAGTGCTTTTTACCCCATGATGAGTAGCAGCCAGCCGTTCTCCTTCCGTCTCAATACTCTTTCTCTTCCTCCTATTACTTATTCATTTACAGACACCTGGAATGCAGTCTTGGCCCAAATGAAGAAAAAACCCACATGGCTTGGGCAATTTACACCCCATGCTCTTCACATGTTCCTACATACTCCTCTGGAGGGATGGTGGAGAATAAAAGACATCAGAATTAAGGCAATCAAAACACTCTGAGGGCAGAACAGATCCATCTTTTTCAAAATATACTATCACTGGCAGGATCACTGACAAGACAATATGTAAATGTTTATCTGCTTGTCTTCTCTGCTTAGCAGCCTTCTGGTTTTAGCTTCCATTAGTACTATCAGTTATACCGATGCTACAAGAAGCTCTCAGACTGCATCAAGGTTCCCTGCTACAACCTCATTTAACATTTGGGTTAACACTCTGTAGAAAATTTCTGGAAAGGAGTAAACCAAATCTTCAAAAGCTGTGAACTTTCTTTTAGTGTAATGAGATCCAAGAGAAAGCTGCAAACAGCCTAAGAGAACAGCACTTGTAATTACAAACAAAATTATGCACAAAAGCAGAGGTCAGCTGAACTTATTCATCGTACCAAGGTCTCAATAATCAGTGCAGGCAAATACCTGGCCATCATTACCAACAGGTTGAGCCATGGTTCAAAACGTTACACAATGTAGTTGAAGCATCCCAGGAGCACTGCCTGAGCCGAGCACTGCAGCACAGCTGAAGGCAGCAGTTCTGAAGTCACACCTGCCCATCATAAGCAAACAAACTTTGAAAACTGTCTATTGCCCTACACTAAAGGCTGCAAGAATATGGGCTTGGACACATTTGTGAGCATCATGTGCCTAACTGCATCTGTGATTATTAACAAACACAGACCTGATTCTCACAGAAATCAAAGAGAAATAAATAAAACCTTAACTTATTTGGCTGTTTTGAAGGTTGCAACCGCTACAGCATCTTGAGCAACAGTGGGTCACAGACAATAGAGCATTCTTATTACAAAAAACATCAAATATCACATCCATTCTTTTCATATTCAGTTGCATTGAAGTTAACAGGTGGTCATCAGTCTCACCCACTTGCTTGAAAATTGAGTGTACAGATAAGTTGCATCCTAGATACTGGGCTATGGTAGGGACAGAAGTCTCTGGTGCTGCAGACCATTACCTACCTTCAGCAACATATCTGTGTCTGTGATATTCTGAAGAACAGTCTCCTTATACAGATGTACTTCCACAAAGAATCCTGAAAATCCAATCTTTGGGCACCCAGATCTGCCCCTGCAGTAACATAGTCCAAAGGTTGCTTTGTAATACCTTTCCTATTTCAGCAAGCCAAGTATTCTTGTGAATGCCTTTATATTCCCGTTTCCCATTAACAAAGTATTAACAGATTACAGGCTATTGTTCTTTGAAAACTAAAATATGAATGCATCATTTGGACAAGCAAGTAAACACTACATTCACAGTAGGATGTAAATCCACTAACATCACCAGAAACACAGAAAAATAAATTCTGAACCCAGGTGGTTTGGGTCATCATCTGTCAAACACGTTGTACAGTACAATACTCCTCTAAACAAAGAAGCTGAGTCTTCCTTGAAATTTGTTACAAGGAGCAAGTAACAGTGTAGCTGAAATGACATAAATAGGCATGTTATATTTCAAGAATCAAAAAGTTACTGTCCCTAGAGTCTCCATATTATGTCTGGAAATAATTTCAATATTTTACAATATAATTAAATTCATTGCTTGCCTAGGTTTTAAATGCTGGGCTAGGAAAAAGTGTGAACGTGGGTAATGAAATGTGTGTAGCTATTATTGAACTTGGAGGATTTCTGGTCCTAGCTAAATTTGCAGAACCCACAGTCAAATAAATGGGAACAAAATCAGACACACTGAATGTTAAAAAGGATAAGTACAATGTCCTTGAAAACATCAGAAGAGCCACATACCTGGTTCTGAACATTTGTACCACATTAATGAGTATTACCCCGACATAGAAAAACCTATCACATTTCCTCATATCCCAATACCTTTAGTGTCTTCAGTGGCAGCAGACATTCAGCAACTAGTACTACTAGTACTTGAATCACCAGGGGGAAAAAAACTATCTTTAGTGGAAACATCAACCGGCATTGTATTTCCCACGTGCACATCCCAGAGGAAAATCCCACCAGGACCAAAGAACTAGAATTCACAGATTTATTCTCATATTTACATAGAAGACCTGTCTTTAGTTTGAAAGATATGTTAGTGACTTTTGGCTACCAAACCTTAGCAGGTATGAGAATATAAATGAGGCAGCTCTATAACAGGGTCTCAGTGATAAAACCCAGAATTTCAATCATAAATTTAAAAAATTACTTATTTAAAATAAGATTTCAACTTGACAAGACAATCAGTTGTCATAGCATAGTTTTAATATGTCTTATTATTACATCCTCCCACAGAAAGGATTATTTTCTCCCTTCAGACTTAAAAATCAGCAGAAATTGCAGAGTTGCCTCCCTTCAAGGCAAAGCAAACACTCAGATCTTTTAATTTCTTTGCACTTCCTGGAAGAAATCTGCTGGAGAAGGTAGACACAAAAAGAACTGTGCCAGGCAGTTGGCACAAACTGAATCACCCTTCTCAAACATGGTGTCTCATTTTTTCATCTAGCAGAGAGTTTTGAGGGACTCCAGAAGTTTCAGAAGAGCTCAGCTCCCAGCCAGCTGCTGCCATGAAGTCACCAGTACAGACTACCTAGCAACACACCTGCTAAGTCCTCAAGCTGAGATCCAAGTCAGCCTAAGACGACCTAATACAGCCCGGCAAAGCAAGACACTCTTTCAGACTCCAGGAGTCTGAACCACCCTGTGGAGGGTCCACTGTAAAGAGAAGCAGGGCCCTTCAGCCATGCATTAGGCAGCTACTTGAGGAGCACTCCTTACAAGCCTGGGATCTTGCTTCAGAGCGCATCTTTGCATTTCTATACTGCTGTTTCCAGAAGTAGCCTTGGCTAACCTGTATAACTTGGTTGACAGAGCATGAGATTTTTGATCCCAAAATTAGATGAGATTAGAATTAATTAGATTAGAACCCAACCTATGTCCCAACAGAAAAACAAATTTGGATGCCATTATTTCTTCAAAGGGCAGGAACTGTTTCAGCCAAAATGCTGACTCGGACCAGACAGCCAAAGAAGTAAGTGTTTGACCATGTGCGAGTCAAAGAGATATGCAGGCTGACCAGTTGCTTATATTTTCACATCCTGATATCAGCAGTTAGCATTTATAAAGTCTCTTACAATTATCACAACACTCTATCTTTGTAGTCTTTTGCAGAAAACACCACGCTGAGTGGTGCAGTTGACATGCCTGAGGGACAGGATGCCATCCAGTGGTACCTGGACAAGCTCAAGAAGCGGGCCCATGTGAACTTCATGAGGTTCAATGAGGCCAAGTGCAAGGTCTTGCACCTGGGTCAGGGCAGCCCCCAGTATCAACACAGGCTGGGAGATAAAGAGAATTAGGGCAGCCCTGCAGTGGAGGACTTGGGGGTACTGGTGAATGAAAAGTTGGACATGAGTCAGCAATGTGTGCTTGTACCCCAGAAAGCCAATTGTATCCCAGGCTGCATCAAAAGAAGCGTGGCCAGCAAGTCGAAGGAGGTGATTCTACCATTCTACTCTCCAGGTGAGACCCCACCTGCAGTGCTGTGTTCAGCTCTGGAGTCCTCAGCACAGGAAATACATAGACTTGTTGGAGTGGGTCCAGAGGAGGACCACAAAAATGAACAGTGGACTGGAATACCTCTCCTCTGAGGACAGGCTGAGAGAGTTGGGGTCATTCAGCCTGGAGAAGAGAAGGTTCCAGGGAGACCTTATTGCAGCCTTTCACTACTTAAAGGGGGCTTATAAGAAAGATGGGGACTAACTTTTTAGCAGGGCCTGTTGCAATAGGACAAGGGGTAATGGTTTTAAACTAAAAGAGGGTAGATTTAAACTAGATATAAAGAAGAAATTTTTTACAGTGATGGTGGTGAAACACTGGAACAGGTTGCTCAGAGAGGTTTTTAGATGCCCCATTCCTGGAAACATTCAAGGTCAGGCTGGATGGGGCTCTGAGCAACCTGATCTAGTTGAAGATGTCCCTGGTCATTGCAGGGGAGGTTGGACTAGATGACCTTTAATAGTCCCTTCCAACCCAAACTAATCTATGATTCTATGGTATTCTACACCCCACAGTGCATGGGCTTAAAATGGACCTTTGCTCTGACTGGATATGGTTATTCCTCAATTAATGGTCTCTTCACCACTGTCCAAGTTCTCGAGCAAGTCATTAATGTGTCCTAAGATTTCTTAGCAGTTAAGTTAACAGAAAAAACTTCAGAACTTGCCACAGCCCTGTTCAGAAACCTGGAAATTGTCAATAATTCTAGGGGATTTTTAAGTGACATTTGATTCTGAGTAAAACCAGTAGGACATGGAGCTTTTGAGCCCAGAAATAATAAGAAGTAAAAGTAAATTTACACTTCTCTCTTTCTCTCCTCACTTGGAAGTGTCTCCAAGGACATTAATTACACTCTCCAAAGATTCACAAGCTTGGAGAGTTTGCTGGCAAAGCATATTTTCCCAGCACCTCACTGCTATAGATTAAAGCAAAGCATGAAGAGAAGTACAAACACAGGATACTGAATCTCTGATGCTTTAAAGTTGGTAATATATGAGGTAACCTTCTTATCCTGCCCAACACATATAACGCTGAAAATGCTTAGAAATGGTACCATTCAGCTGTCACTGTTTCACGCACACAGAAATTCAACATTTGCCATGACATAACATACAGTTACCATGGATATTTCCCTGTTCTTAGCATCTGGGAAGAAAAACAAAATAAAAAAGAGCAAAAATCTCGATTATACAATGCACTCACTCACCTTGAGTGAGTGTTGACTCTGCAGTAACAGCCACCATCCTGGCTAACACAAACATGAAATTTCTTTTGCCCAGATTATCACAGATGAATAATCTATGCATTTTTTAAAACTAGGACTGCTTTGCTACATGCCACACAAGGATTATCACAGGGCAATCAATACCCAAAGGATCATGTGAACCACTAATAATCAGGGGAGAATGAAAGCCAGTTTGAGGCCAAGACCCTTTCTGACAGCAATAATTCAGAATCAGTCTTCAGTTTAGGATAAACTAACTAACAGGAAGAGGTACAGAGGAGGGCTACTGGCATAAAGGAAAGAGGGAATGGATTGGGGCTTAAATTGAGCATCGCTCCTAAAAAGAACCAAACATGTCGTGGCTTCCTTAGCTTACCCTCACGGGAGCATCCTGGGGAGAAAAAAGATATTAAATCCAAACAAATGATGGCCCAAAACCAAGCATGTATTAGACCAGCTGTGAATTAGCAAATATTGGATATGACAAGAAGTTCCAAAGAGACAAAAGGGAAGTTGTGAAGCCTTCCGTTGGACCAGCAGATAAAAGGACTTAACATTTCTTATGTCACAACCTGACAAACACGCAGCTGGATTCATATGATATTGCTATTATAGCAGGAGTTATGCTCTGTGTTCTGGTCAAGCAAAGTGCCTGGTCAAAAAAAGTGCCTCAATGCACTGCTGCTCCCTTGTAAACAGGGCCAGAAAACTTCAAGCTAGTTCACTGTTCAGAGATTCTATTGATTAGAAACCAATCTACAAACGAACCTCCCCCAAAATCCCCAGACCACAACAAACAAACAAGAAACCCCAAACAACTTGAACAAACCTAATTTACGTCAGATTCACTTAGTACAGGACAGGTTCTAGTCAACTCAAACTGCATTTTCAAATGAACAAGCAATTAATCAAAAAGAAAATGTACTCAAGGGTGTGTTTTCTGCAGGGGGGGAGTGGGGAGCAGACTGGCGGGAGGTAGCAGGTAATAAATTAAGCCAGATTAATCTGGAGGTAGCTGTGGTAGCCTGGCATTTCCCAATTTCTCACCTGCCTTTCTTATCAGAAGGATTCAAACTGGAGCTGTTGAGAACATTTTGTGCCACAATCACCCAACAGCTCTACCTAGAGGACAGCCAAATTCTTGAGACAATCTTTAAAGTCTTTTGCATTTATAGTAAAATATATGCCGTTGTATATGAGCAGGTGACATGTCAATATGTAATCCTGTCTCCTGCAGCTGTTTCCCTGGGTGTCACTCTTCTTTAACCATATGGTGTACTGCTCTGCCCTGCCATACTGAGATGCTTTGATCCAGCAGAAGATTCTCCAGGGAATAGACACCTCCTGTGGCCTACCATACTGCCAAAGCAAGGCTCAAAATCTTTTTGTGTTAAAGTGGAAACTTAAGATCAGAAGACAATACTAAAGCAAAATCTATATTTAAGAAGAAACAATTCTGGAAGAAGTTCTTTGTGGCACTTTTCTTCCACATCATTAAACAAAAATAGAGAAAACCAGCATTGAATCATTAGAATGGCTCTTGCTTTGGAAACCCAAACTGTGAACCAGTTTTACTGGTGTCAGGGAGAAGGGGGAGTGGGGAGAAAAAGTGCTTGTCTTTTAAAATATCTTTCTTGTACTGCCTGTTCAGTAAAAGGTACAGTCTGATTGCAGTAGCATTCCATTTGTTTGGGCATACCAACAGTCCAAGACTGCTTTCTACTCTTGGTCAAATCAGATGATCTCTGAAATTAAATACCAGTTTTATGGACAAAGACTCCCATAGGTGATGGAGTCTGCCTTTATGATATCAAAGCTGCTAATAGCTTCAAAACTGAAACCCCCTAGAAGCAAATTTTGTACTTATTTCAATACATACAGCATATCCATCCGCACAGTATCCTGCTGTAATTATTCTGGTGCTATCAGGTGAGATAAGACAATAATGAGTGAACTGTGGCACAAAAAATATTGGCACCTGTCCCGTCTCACAGAACTCAACAGTAGAAGAGCAAATCATCGCTTGTCTTCCAAGCTAGTGCTCTAGCCCTACACCATCCTGCCTCTCCTGGACAGTTTTCAAAACAGTGCTATATTAAAAAATAAAAGATGAGCTTTGAGGGCATCTATGCATATCTTTCACACCTAGCAGCAGTAGCTAAACGTAACTTTAAATATGAAACCAGTTGCCTTGACAGTGCTTGCAATAACAGAAAGCAGAATTAACCAAGCCAAAACCCTAAGACAGTGGCATGATAGGACTAGGACCCCATATGGAGCAGGATACTCCATCTTCCCCAGTTTTCTCTCTGGGTTCGTCAAGGTCTCCAGGGTGTACTGACCACTACTCATGCACATCCTGCATATTCCACAAGCATAATTATTTCCACTAGACCCAACCTGTTTTTCAAATAAAGACTTAGTAGAAATTTTTTCTAAGGAAGTTGTGAATTACCCTTCCTTTTTCACTCTTGCAAGACATACGACTACAGTATCTGTACTAGTTGATCACTATGAAGAGTTGTCATAAATTATTTAAAGAACAATTGTCCAAATAAATGAGCAAGGTACTACTTATTTGTGAATGCACATTTGCTTGCTAATTTGTAATCACTAGTCTCGCAACAGAAGGCTTCAAGGCCATTACTGTGAGTTAGTGTAGTCCTACAATATGTTACATTGTTTTGGCCTACCATATCCCTGACAAATACAATATTTTTTTTTTTTTAATGTTTCATTCTTCCAAGCAAATCCTGGGCAGATATCCAACCACATAAGAAACACCAGAGTATTTCAAGACACACAAACTACATTAAGAAGAAGCGTTTTGGACAGTCCCTGTCATTACAAGGGAAAAAGAATCAATTCTCTGAAGCTATGAACAACTAGTCAAAGTAGAGGCTTCAGCAGACTAATTAGGGAAGTGCATTAAAGGTTCTAATGATTAGAGTCACTTGGAATTAATAAAAGATTTTCCTACTACAAAATATGTAAGATTTCCCTAGTACAAAATATGTAACATTATATTGCATTACTCAAAGATCATCATCTAACCCCCAATATTTGATAAGGCTCCACATCCTTCAGGTGATACCATCAAGAAATTGCCCACCACTGCGGAATTACCAAAAGCCCTTGCACAGCAACAAAAATGAAATGCCTCAGAGAACATAAGAGTGTTACATTCATGAAGACAGCAGTGTTGGTATGCCCCAACTCTTCCCCCATTTTTGTTTATTAAGCATAACAACTTGTAAGAATAAACAGTAATGTAAATCCAGTTTTCCCATATCTCAGAAGAGTGCATCATCATCAAAGGATAGTATACCTCTAGGCATAAGAAGATCTGACAGAATGCTCTCATTCTTTATTCCTCAAATTTTGCTATTTCACATGGTTTAATATGCACCTAATTATCAACTAAAACTAGCATACCCACATTTCTGGAACCAATTCTTCGAGCAGAGAGGTCACTGCATTCCAGATTCTGTTTTCAAAGAACATTGAAATATGAAAAAATATAACTATTAAATGGATCACAGCCAGCCTTCATCCATCTTAGGTGGCACTCTGAAAGATAGTCCTACCCTTACTTTCACTCCTCCAAATACTTGCTCATTCACAAGCAGCAGAAGAGCTTCAACTAAAGCCAGTAAGAACATCCTAGAATATCCTATAGACAGCTGTATAGTTACAAGACCTGGGAAATAGTTGCTTTCAAAATCTCTCAGACGATGAGGGATTTGAATGTGTCAGACATGCTGGATAAACAGGAAAAAAGATGCAAACCACTGAGCTAGCAAGTAAACACAGTGTTGGCCCCAGCATCATACAAGGACCTTAACTATCTAGCAGTCAAAAGTTAGGTAATTTAGCACTCAGTATCATAACACACAAACCTTCTGTCTATATTCAGGTTGATATGTCTAAAAAACCTTATTTTTTAAAATGAGAAATAAAAATCTAGTTCTTTAGGTAAATCTTTAAAGAAGATCCTGGATAATTAAGTACCATTTTAAGAGGCATCTTGGACAGATAAAGCCATGTTTGGAACATAAGTTTAATACTAAATTCTTTGGGTTTTCCCAACAATAACTAAAGTAGCCTTTGTATTCACATTCTACCTGTTTTTGAAATACCTGCTCCCACTTCCCAGCCTGCTGGCTCTTGTCTATTTATACTTTTAAGTCTTTAGGGCAGGGACTGCTTCTGACTGGAATGATGGAGTCCTGAATTCAGCTGGGCCTGAGGGTATTTCTTTGATGCAGACCATAGTATGTTTATAGAAAGGAAAAAGGGTATGGGTTTTAGCAGCTACCAAGTTTGAATAAGCAGCCACCTATTTCTGGCAGTAAATACATAAGAGAACAAGCAATACTGTCTTTGATCTATGCTCACCTAACAAAAAAGGACTGCTTTGACAGATAATTTCTAATCAGGAGGATAATCTGGACAGTGCATTGGAGCTAATGCTGGTGAACAACATTTTATTAAATTCATATACTGGTGAATTGTCAGCAGTTACTTTAGCCTGTGTGTAGTGCAGCTTTCAGCATTATTGATCATGAAACTTTAATATAATGCTTGGAAACATTCACTGGCATTTCAAGAACACCATATGATTGATTTAGAATTTAGATGCCCCCAGAGACATGTCCTTATTGTCTGGTATACATCTCTTCTCCCTTTTCAGCTCAGCTGGTTACTGCATAAAAAGTTGCTTGAAATTTAAGTTTACTCAGAATCCATAAGCCATATTGGCCTTTACGCTATTGCCCATTACTGAAACTCTGCATTTCTCAACAGCTTTCTATTACTCTATAGATTTAGTTCACTTTTATCTCACTTGAAGCTGTTATGCTGGGCTCCCTTTTCCCCGGCTCCATGCAACAGTGAAAACTCAAATGTAATCAAGGTTTCTGACAAGTAAATGCACCCAAAACTGAAATTATGATAACGTGTCACCCCACTGCCCTCATAATTAATAGTCCATTTCCATTTGCTTTCAACATATACAACTTTTGGATAAAACCTTGCCTTCAAAATCAATTTGGACTGTAACCCACTGTGTGAATTAGAAGCAGAATTTGAAGGCTATTAAAAAAACCTAACAAACAAACCAACAAAAAACAAAAAAACCCACACCAAAAAAACCCAAACAAATAAAGCAAAAAACCACACACAGCTTTCCCCCAAACCTACCCCCTAGTCCATTCTATATCTCTTGAATATTGCTTGACTTCACTGACATTTGTTTCCCAAGACTGAAATTCTGCCTTGGACAGTGATTTCCCCCCATCCTCATCAACTTGATTACTGTAGTTCCTTTAGTGTGTCTCCCTTCAGCTACTGCATCAAACCGCAATATGGACAGAGCCAGCTTGCAAAGCCCTGCAGGAGATACCTGGCTGCATTGAGTATCACTTGGTGCCATGTCAACAGGCATCCTGAAATCACCCCAAAATAAACACAATCCTGATCCCACTCATGTAAAATAACACCTGGCTCTGGATCAGGCCGTTGGGGGCCAGTTTCATCCCAACAAATGTCAGGCACTTAACTCATACACTTTAGGAAACCTGGAGAGAGCAAGAAAGCTTGGCACAATTTCAGGGCAGCCCATCACTGCCAGAGCCATGGTCCTCCTAGAAGCACCAGAGCTTCTAAATGCATAAGTATGGCCATTATTTAATAATGATATAAACCCTTTTTGACATGGCTTAACTTAAAAAACCAAACCACAGCAAAGCCCTCTAAAAGACAAGCAACAAAAAACCACCAACCAATTAAAAGCATAAGCAGTTGTATCACTGTCATATTTAAAGTCCAGAGTGAAATCTTGGGGAAATTTAAACAAGATGAAACAGCTTCCCAAAATTCATTAACACCCCCAAATCCATTAACAAACCACATGAGGAAAAAAACAGCCCTCATTTTGCAGCAGGAACTCCAGCCAGCTAGTTCCCCTGCATTGGCTCTACCCAGCAGCAAGTTTCTCAGATACCTCCAATAACTTTGCTCCGTATTTCTCTTATACCTTCATAAACATCACAATGCTCAAACTTTTAAGCTCAGCATCACTTCAGCCACCATGAATGTCCCGATGTCACTCCTACCCCACCAAAAAGAAGTAGCAGATGAAGCCTTATAAGTGAAATTTTACAAAAGCACTGTTAAAAGTAAGAGAAAATGAAAGGCAAACTGGGAAGGAAAAAAAAAAAAAAAAAGTAGAAAATAAATACTCAGCCCAGCCCCTGCTTACTGTGTTGCAGAGAGTCATTTGCCTCAGGTCTGTGGCCAGTGCAGACCCTCCTCACAGGGGATGGCAGCGTGGAGGCCCCAGTGTTGGTGGAAGAGTAAATCATTGCACCTAGCTTAGGCACACCATGATAATGAGGGACAGGGCCAAAGCTCGGGGATGGGAGGAATCCAGACACCACCTGCCTAGGGGTGTGCCTTGATGTCCGAAGAGGGAACTCATGTCCACTAGCACCCTGAGAACTTCCTCCTGTGTGGCTGGCATAGCCAGGAAGAGTTTGCTGTATGCCTGGCTAAACCATAAACAAGTAAGCCCCTAAACCAAGGACAGCAGCCTCTGCACTTCAGGGGAAATGTCTGTACCCTGTGCTGTCCCTCAGCTGTGGAAAAGCCCTGTATGACAGCCAGGCCTGGCATGTGCCCCTCACAAGGACCTGTCCCCCTAGCCTTGCCCTGGATAATTGGAAGGAAAAGCCAAGAGGCAAGTACAGGTTATTTTCCCAGTAGAGCAAAGCTGCACAGAGACAGTCATGATTTGCAGAATACCAAATCTCCTCATTTGTCACCCCTCAATCTCTTTCAGAAAAAACATGTTAGCCAGCAATGATTTCTCAACTGTGATAATTATCAGCAACGACAGGCTATTAAGAGCTTAAAACTGACTAGGAGAGCGATACAAATAAGATCTAAGCACAAGACAGACTATTTTCAGAATTAATGGCTATTCTCCTGGCCTTATCATTACTTTGATTTCCTGTTGTCCATGATATTGTTATGCTAGTACCATGTTAACAGCTGGAGCCAGAGCAAAAGTGTAGGCTCAGGGACTGTGCAGAGATGTAGCAGGAGGCATGAAAATGATCAAACTTCTGGCCTTGCAAAACAAAGCAGGGGCTGCTCTCAGCAATCTCTTTTGCCATAAGGATTTCCTGGACTGAAAGCACCAGCAGTGCTGACTCCCAGTAGTGAGATCACCTTTCATTTGGTTGCTCTGCCTACAGAAACACATCCCTGCAGTATTGATAGCTCCAGACTGAGCCTCTGTGAAATCCTTTGGAGGAAATTCACATATACCTGCATATCCCTCTCTCTCAACATTCATGTTTTATAGGCTTTAAACAGAGGCTTGGATTCCACGAGCTCACCTTTCATTCAAAAAGCTGGAAAGCATGCTAGAAAATAAACTTGAGGAAAAACAATCGCTCTTGCTTCCAGTCAACAAGTCACAGAATGCAATTACCTCATACATGAGTTTGCTATTTCCCCTACACCAACAGGACAAAGGGTTGATCTAAAATGTAGAATATACAACAACAAATTTCCTTCTCCCTTACATCATCCAAGACAAGTAACAGAACTGTCCTACACAAAACAAAGCAATCAGAGCCCAGTGCACTTTAATGGAGCCAAGTCAATAGCAGCTGAGTTATGGGAGTCAGTGCTGAGGCATACTGGCTGTAAGTGGCTGTAATGCCACTAGACCATTCACTGTGGCAGTGGGACATCTGTTCCCAAAGCCCACTTTTTCCTGAACACAGTGCAAGTGTCCCCTTCTGGGAAGACAGACCTCCAACTGCCAAGTGACAACGTCAGCCAGCCAGGAGTCATTTTCACCCTGCCCCAAAAGTTACACTGTTCCCCAAAAGAGCATAAAATTAGAGAGGTACAATGCACAGCCTTATAAAACTAGAAGACATAAAACTACTGGGCAACTGGAAAGGTTGCTAGATACACAATGAGACTTCCACAGAAGCTCCCAGCACCACCTCTGCAGACTTAGCACAGGCTGAAATATCAGCCACAATGTCTAGATCCGACACAGGGCCTGGCCGTTAAATGTGAGTTTGGAGCAGGAGCTCATATTGGACCTGCTAGGAACACTGCCATCTTCCTTGTACAGAACTCCTCCGGAAGAATTAATTTTGTTGCCTTTCCACTTCCACAAACCCACATGGTCATTAACAAAGTGGAATTGAAGTGCCATTCCCAAAGATTCTCAGGTGACTAAGCTGGCATGGCTAATGACTTTTTAATATCTTTTTATGCCTTCAGGAAAAGTGATATAAGTAATGTAGTATTTTGTTTTCCAGTTCTATAAACCCATTTGTTTTTGTCTCATTTCAGAGTCCCTGTGGAGTAGTCCTCCAATTGGTCTTATTTTGTATTTGTTGAAATTCATATCCATCTATTGTCCTAGTAACAGGGTTGAAAGCCAGGAAGCCTAATATCTTTCTATTTCAGAGAAGTCATTTCTTTCTGGCTATCCTGGTCTCTCTGACCCAGAAGAAACTGTATCATCATTGAATTAATTTTCCTAAGAAAAAAAAAAAAAAAAGAAGCCACAGGGAACTCTGTGGAATGGGAATGACAGCAGACTGATATGTTCATTTTATGTAACTACTTCTGCTCTTTTATGGGCCAAGTAAATTATTCTATTCTTCCAGTTCTTGTGGCTTGTTAAACATTAGAGGTGTTATTATAGCTGCAGCTAGAAGAATCTTATTCCAGTACTATTTAAACATGGTTTTGTTGTGTTTTTTTAAAGAAATGTATCTGTGCTTAGATAGAGTTACTATTAAGTATAAACCAAACCCAGCCAAATATAAACTGCAACAGAATTATAGTCAAATGAATTGCAGGAGGTAAATGTGTTTCATAGAAAGTAATACAAGTGCTATTATTCAGACCAGAGACTACATTAGAGGAATTAGAGACAGATTATTGTTCATTAGGATTCTATACTGAGACTCTTATGAACATTTAAGCAGGCCTGTTCACAGCATTAAAACATCCTCCTTAGACCAGTTCAGAAAGTAAATACTAGGACACAATTATCTAACGTACCTTATTTTCAAGCTTATGTTGCAGGTGTCTTGCAATTTACTACTGAAAGAATCAACCTGAAAATTGGTATCAGACTATTTCACCACCTAATTACAACACTGAATTTGCCACAACTGGACACATGTTTTTCTTACCCCCGTGGCAGAGCAGACCGATCTTACTCAGACACAGCAGTAAGGCAATCCATGCTCTCCCAGGGGCAGGCTGGTGTGAGACAGCACAAGGCTGCACATGCACATGGAGGACCATTGAATTTCTAATTTTTCTTTGAAAAGGCACTCTACACCAAAATAGACCAACTAGAGAATCTGTCTACAGGGGAATTCAGCTTTTATAAAGTTGGAAGGATGAGTTATATTATTTTTCTTACAGTTTTTCCACCCCTCCAGGGCATACATACTGAACCTACTTATGGAACCCATAAGTGATTTTACCTCAGCACTTAACAACCCATTCTTGTGGGGCAGTTGCAATACAATAGGGCATTTCATCCTTTCCGTAATGCCCCACAGGTACCTTCAGAGGAAAGCACTACTGGGCACCACATCATCCCAGAGACTATACAGCCCATATGGACATTATAAGGACTTGAAAGCACTGCTCCAATAGATGAGTGAGACCTTCACTAGCTGAAGAGAAACTATCTCAGGAATAACAGCTTGCACAGAGGCAAACCTCTGCATATTGCCACAAATTGGCACCAGTGTATCCCTCTCTGGCAGAGCCACAAAAATAATCCATTAGGGTGTTGGTATTCTCCACTCCAGGAGTTTCCTACATAATTACCTTTAGCTAGAAAAATATATTTGGCTCATCTTCTGTTCACCTCAAACTTTGTGCTGCAGTGTACCAAATCACTTCTTCCTTGTCTTTCCAAACACGACTTTTTTTTTTTTTTTTTTTTTTTTCCTGTGGAAGATTGACTTTCCCTGGCTTAGACACCAGCTGCTGATCTTCCCTCCTCTCTGAGAACAAGAGACTAACCTGGGTCTGGGATGCTCCCACTAGATCTTTCCATGTTGTGCATGGTCCAGACAAAGCCAGGTTTGTGCCAGCTGAAGGAAAATAGCTCCTGTCTCAGATATGTTTTTCAAGCAGTTTGTTCCTTCCTCTGTGCGAACTTGTGCTGACAGCCTGTCTCTCTCATCTTCAGCATCCCAGATAGGGGTGTTGGACCGCAAGCAGCAACTGTCTGCTGATAGCTCAGGCTTTTAGTGATGATGTGGAAGAGGTGGCATTACTGATATCCCAGACAGAGGTAGTTCACACAACATCTCCTACTCCTCAGACCCATTCCTCTTTCAAAAAATTATCTACCAGGCTGTGGACAAAAAAAATCTCAGAATCCAGCTGACTGCTACTTAGGCTCTCTATAAGCAGAGACAAAATAGATAACCCCTGTTTCAAAGCTCACCCTCACAAAGTAAATGCTTATAGCTCCCCTACCACCGGATTTCTCAATGGTCATTCCCACAGAGAGGAAATTATGGCCTTCTCCCCTTCCTACTGTGCTAACTGATCCTCTCAAGCTGAAAATGGTCTGCTAAATGCCCTTCAAAAACCAGCCAAAGTGGAGTAATCTGATTCCTTCTTCTGCTTGTGCTATCTGCACTTCTGCTGACCTATTGGGGGCTTAATGATGCGACTGCAGGGGATTCATATATGTCCTATAGGAAAGTCCCTTCATCCACCCTGGTCTGTTAAACTCCTATAAGTAAAGTAGCATATTATAGTTCACAAGCTAAACTCTTCACCAGCTTTTGCAAGGACCAGGTCTGGCTAGCTCCACCCTTGGAAAAGCTCGGCTTCTATAACACTGCTTGCCAGCCATCCTACCAAAATAGCTTTATATTCCACTGCAGGCTTCCTGTACAGGCAAAGCAGCATTTCCATGAATTCTCGGTCAATAGATTTTTTTTTTTTTTTTTTTCATGGTGACAAGTCAGAAAGCTTTATATCAGAGGATTTATAAAGCAGGTTAGCCTTAATTGGCCCTGTATCTTTCTCTGGCCTTAACACACATGCTAAATGGGTGTAAAAGCTGTTGTATCAGCAGTTCTTTATTGTACTCCCTTTGTAAACCATCATGCAGGAGACAAATTAAGGCACTGTCAGATTCACATTCCGGAAACTTGTACTTCCCTTTGTAAAGTTTGAAGACAACAGCACCCTTGATCATTGTAGAAAATAATGTCTCTTATAAGTACAATATTAAATTGCTTTGCATTTAAAATGTTTCAGTACAAGTGTACTGAAGATAGTTATCGGTTCCATTTGCTTCAATGAATTTTCTGAGCAAGTACCCACAGTGTGGTTGTGCCACAGCTATCTTCCATTTGACTCCAGACCTTGTTTTTATGATGTGGTTGGCTCCTAAGTACACTTACCCTTAAACATGTTATAGAAAGAAAGATCGATACAAATTGCATCATTCTGTATTAAGATACCCCCCCCAACAATCCCTTATATTCTAATCTTGTGATTCAGTGTAATTATGTAATGCTTGTTCAGTGATGAATACGCTGATAGGTTGACATTAAAGCCAAGTTTGTGCTATTCTAGTCTGTAGCATAATGATCACGTGCACAATAATAAAATTAACGTGGCCTCTTGGAGCTGTACCCTCAAATTCTGAGAGTGCTCCTCAGACCATCCCTGCCATACAGAAGAAATGCCTTAAGAGGAGGAATAGAGGCTGTATCATTCCCCACAAAAATTCTGTTTTGCTGCTGTATGCCTTTTCCCCTTTTTTCTTTCAAAATACTTCCATCTGCCTCCTGCAGAGCTTGCTACAGCATCCCTGTGTGTAAATAGCATGCTCCTCTATAATTAGCTTCCTCCTCTGTGACTTAATCAGTGATATTGTAAACCAGACACTGTGATAATTTGATCAGCTCAGTGGCAGTGAATTGTACCATGACTAAAAAGTCCAGAATGGTTGTAACTATAGGAGAAGCATCTGCTTGAGGGGAAGGGTGATCTGGTTGTTAGGTTCAGAGCACATGACTACATTTAAATCCTATAGCTAATTCCAGTTCCTGTTCCTCACAGACAGTCCTTTCTATCCCTCTATGATATCTAGTGATTCTTAGCCACTCCATGCACTGCTTTATGCAGGAGGGGAGGGATTGCTATATCCACTCCAGAAGAGATCAGAGTCCCATATTAAATGGTTTCCAATGAGACAAATCTGTTTCAGAGCTCTTCATGCAGGAAAGGACAAAACCCTGCATTTCTCCTAGCTGTACGAGTACATGGGAAGGTATCAAGAGAAGTAAGTTTTTCTCTTGCCCTAGAAAAATGAAAAATTACAGCAGCGCATAAACTGCAAGCTGCACCCTGTGCACAGCACTCGGGTCAAGGTAGGCAAAGGGATGCCTTTACTGTGCGTAAGTGCTACAGACTTCAGAGAACTCTTCTCTCAACTGTTTTTTGCTGGTGCAAAGCTGGGAATCCAGTAGATGACCAGGAATGAAGAAAGCAACACCATATCTCTTTTGTTTTAGAGGAGAATCATGTTCCAGGACTCTAAGAAGCTATGTGGTTGCTTTGGCCTTACCTGCTCCTTACTGATCCCATCAGTATTAGTTTTAGGCAGTATGTTGCAATCTCCATGTAATCCTGAACCCTTTGGAGCATATATAAAAAAATTGATTTGTTTAGTTCTCTTTCCCCTCCTACGTGGGAAACCTTTCCAAAACCTCCAGCAGATTTCTGTGTTGCGTTAGGTAGGTCTATGCTTTCTGACTTTGAGCCATCCATAGTAAAACGTCACTGAACCTAAAAGGTTCCTTCTGCAGTGTCAGTTTTCTCTAGACTGCTTGGTTAAAGCTTAGTTGTGCTAGTACATGTAAATTGCACTCTGTGAACTCTGTTATCTGCTAATGAATTCTCAAGTGTGATTGTGCACTTAAATATCTGAGAGTTGCTTACATAATTTGTCTTTTCCCCCTAGCCTGGTTTCAGAAGATCAGGCATGCCATTAGGAGCAATTTGCTCTTGAATTAACATGGTAGTATTGTTTCTCTGTGTGTTAACTCTGGATTTTCAGGTGTATGCTTGCATGGAGGTAGCATGAGCAAGCTAGCTTGCCTCATGCTGCTAATTGTTTTACAGCATTTATTGCCAAAGCTCTCAGTCAATGCTTTCACTCAATACCGGAGTTGACGCTTTCCTGTATGTCACCAGGGTGTGAATTTCAGAACATATGAGTGAAGAAGAAAAAGCTGTGCATTTCTTTCCAAGGAATTTTGCTGAGTCTATTCAACAGTGAGGGACCAAGATACTTCCGGGAGAAGCAAAAGATGAGCTGGACAAGAGAAAATGACTATGCACTATGTAGACAATGCACGAACAGATAAGAAGCCAAACCATCAGGGGAAAGTGGATTTGTGTTACATGCCTAGGAAGTCAGTGGAGAGATTTCCTGACTGCAGTCAGGGAAGAAATATGCATCGGCAGCTGCTGCAAGTGATGCAGCGCTGTCCCAGCACAGGGGTGAAACACATTCACAGATAGCCTGGTAGGAGAAGATGATGGATAAATTGAATACTTCCTCTTCAGAAGTCAAATTCTGCCTCCATGGATCCATACAATACAGCTCTGGCTTCTTGCCCTATCAACAAGCTGAACTGAAAACATATTATGCCACTAAAGGGGGCCATTTTGTGCAAGTATTTGTCCTTTCTTCCTGGCAGCAAAACACACAGGGCAGGTTGGATTCGGACTGTTGGGTTTGCTGTTGCCTCACTGTGATGGCATAAACAGGCTTCTCCCACTGCACTGGGACTGGTGGAGGTGTTCACAGCCTGCTTTAAAGGCTAGATAGAACTGAGTGGTGATAAATACTCTGTTTGCCTCTGTGTGTGTGGGTAGGTAGGGACATCTGTGTGCAAAAACACACATAGACCTTATTGTTTACCTAAGAAATGCTGCTGCAAGGATGCAGGGCTGGACGCTGTTTCTCCCTGAAAAGTCTCTTCCCATGGACCCCTTTCTGGGGTCCCAATGCACAAGCCAAACCTGGCTCCCAGAGATACTGTCAAGCAGACAGCAGCAGAGAGCAGTGGAGCCTCAGTCTCAGAAAGCAGAACTGCAGCATGATGTTCAGTCCCCTGTGGCTTACAAAACAGACTAGATAAATCAGAAGCTTTTCAAAACCCACAGTATCTCCAGGAACAGGCACCTTGCCCAGTGTCTTTCTTTACTTGAGATTCGTGTCCTGAAAAATCTCTCCTAATTTCTGTGCTTGTTTTGTACAAAAGCAAGATGGTAGATTCTGTCTCGTTTTCAGTGCTTTGCTCCTTTGCCATGATGGGAGCGTGTTGTTGCAGAGCTCTGTAAAAGCACTGAAGGAAGTTAGAAGCTGAAGTGCCACTGAAAAATGGTGAGACTGGCACTCCTTAATCCTTTGTCAACCACTGGGAAAACTGTCCAGCATTAATACAGAACCTTAATGGTCAAAAGACTTTGTCACTGAAAGAAGCACAGCTACACTGCTAAGTTGTGCTGGTACATCTCCATTGTATAAAATATCAGCCAAAATGACAACCCAGCACACCTCACTGGAGAAAAGGGAAAAAGGAAAACGCAACCTGTGCAAAGCTCTTTTTTCCTGGCCTCTTACTTTGGCAAACAAATTGGAGCCTATGCAGCATATTTATGCACTGGGATTTCTGAAAAGTGTAAGGCTTATCCTTGTAGCAAGTCAATTGCAACAGCAGCACCCCACCAGTGAGCTTACATATGGGCTAAATACTCTTCCAAGCAAGTACTTTTACTTAAGGGATGTTACGGGGGAACACTTAGGAACTGTCACCAGTAGAAGAAGGATCCAATTTTGGGTTCTTAAAGGATTCTTGAATTGTGTTCTACGTATGTTTCACCTTAAACTATTTGTCATAAAGCTGTTTCATAGCTCAGCCTCTTGCAATACATGAACAGTGTTTGCTAGAACACATCTGATACCACCGCTAAAATACTATATGCAGCCATTTTTGCATTTCTGAAAAGATAGTAGAAAGTTGGAGAGGAAGCAGAATTTTGTAGTTTGAGGAGGGAAAAAACCTTGCATCAAGAGGTTTAATTAGTGCACTCTGCTTAAATTACCAAAACAAAGATTAAAAGATGACTTAAGAATGGAATAGCTTAATGTGGATAAAGTTCTGGATATTGAAGATACATTTAACTAATGGAGAAAGATGTAAAAAGGCAGCAGCAGAGAGCAGAAGGGGGATAGATTCAAATGGAGGAGGGTACAGCTTTTAAAAGCAAAGGAGCTTAATTACTGCAATAAAATATTGGGGCAGGGGTGGAGTCACATCATTAGATAAGCTCAGATCAAATCTGTATCTCTTTCTGAGGAAATGTTTCTGTTACCCAGGGTTTACTGTTTCCACTATGGGAGGACTACTTTTGTTTCAAGGTCTTGTGATACACTGGGGTGCAGACCAGAGGATCTATTAACATGTTCTGAAGTCAGAATATGTGCACTGAAGATCCTTGCTAGGCTGAACAAGATCCCCAGATCTCATGACCTAAGCTTTCCTAGAATATCTCTTTTTATTAAGTCCTTAAGTATCCTGTCCTTGAGTTGACTGACGGCTCGTCTCCATCACATAGACAACTTGAATGCCTCTTATAGAGGGGGTCCTCACTGGAGGCGAAGCTTCCAACCTGACTAAATGAAAATAACCAGAATCTGGCAGCAGGCCTGGTACAGTCACGTCTCTGCAAGGTAGAAGTCTGGGTTTCAGCTGAAATGAATGCTTTGGTAAGTTTGCAGATGACCCCAAGTTGGGTGGGAGTGTTGATCTGCTCGAGGGTAGGGAGGCTCTGCAGAGAGACCTGGACAGGCTGGAGCCATGGGCTGAGGCCAGCTGGAGGAGTTTCAATCAGGCCAAATGCCGGGGGCTGCCTTTGGGCCACAACAACCCCCAGCAGCGCTAAGGCTTGGGGAGGAGTGGCTGGAGAGCTGCCAGTCAGAGAGGGACCTGGGGGTGTTGATTGACAGCCCAATGAACAGGAGCCAGCAGTGTGCCCAGGTGGCCAAGAAGGCCAATGGCATCCTGGCTTGTGTCAGCAATAGCATGGCCAGCAGGGACAGGGAAGGGATCTTACCCCTGTACTCGGCACTGGTGAGGCCGCCCCTCGATTCCTGTGTTCAGTTTTGGGCCCCTCACTCCAAAAAGGACATTGAGTGACTCGAGCGTGTCCAGAGAAGGGCAACGAAGCTGGTGCAGGGTCTGGAGCACAGGTCGTACGGGGAGCGGCTGAGGGAACTGGGGGTGTTTAGTCTGGAGAAGAGGAGGCTGAGGGGAGACCTCATCGCCCTCTACAGCTACCTGAAAGGAGGGTGCAGAGAGCTGGGGATGAGCCTCTTTAACCAAGTAATAAGCGATAGGACAAGAGGGAATGGCCTCAAGTTGCACCAGGGAAGGTTTAGACTGGATGTTAGGAAGCATTTCTTTTCAGAACGGGTTGTTGGGTGTTGGAATGGGCTGCTCAGGGAGGTGGTGGAGTCCCCATCCCTGGAGGTGTTTAAGAGTCAGGTCGACATAGCGCTGAGGGATCTGGTGTAGTTGGGAACTGTCAGTGTTAGCTTAATGGTTGGACTTGATGATCTTCAAGGTCTTTTCCAACTTAGATGATTCTGTGACTCTATGATTCTGTTATTCTGTGATTTCTCTTGGGACAATACCTTATATCATTATTTAGCTAAAGGCATCAGGTACCACAGATAAAACCCTTCTTCAGTTCAGAGTTGCATGTTTTGGAGTCTGAATGTCTCAGGTTCCTTCAGGAAACAGTAGCCTGAACGATGAGAGTCCACTGACCAAGCAAGTCCCACAGCAAGTCCTTACCCTGAAACTGGGCTCCTTATCTGGCAGGTCACTCTTCATAATCACATAATTTTGTACTGCCACAACTTTTGCTGCACAGCAGGGGATCCATTTTCTTTAAGTGCACAAATATAGTTAATTTTAGATGGTAGCTGTTGGGATTCTAGAGGACTTTCTGAGAGAGAATGGACATGTGAGCAATCCTGCTTGAGAACAAGACTGATAAGAGCCTCAGCCTGACCAAGAATGTGGTAAGGACGTAACCCTGAATGAGGGGGGAGAAACTCGACAAGACAAACAACTCCTGGAAGGTGTTTGGACAGAAAAGGAAGTTACACGAGGCAGGAAGTCTGGCAAGGATGATGTGGCACTTTTTATCCAATCATAAGAAGGTTTAAAGCGCGGGCTAAGTTAACTGTCCAATCTTGAGAGTTTGTACTGCATGTTATTCACGTGTTGTGAGAGACTGAAATGTCCTATGGCTGTCTCAAAGCTTGCTTGTGTTTGTGCAAACCTCCAAGAGAAGGTGCTGTGGCCTGTGAATTGGTCTGGGGGATGCTGCCCAGAGAAGTGGGAGTGTATTGAAGGATGGACTCTCCACTTCTTGGCGGTTGCATTGTCCGGACTCTTTACATAAGCCTCAAAGGGGCAGACATGGACTGAGCTAGCCCCATCCTGCAGCCGTTTGTGGCTCCATTGTGTAGGCCAGACCCCATGCCTGCATTGCCAATGAACTGATAAGAGGCAAATGTTCCTGCCCTTGACACAGGATGAAACAAAACCTGTTGGACCAGAGAAAAATAAACTAAAGGCGAGTAGATATGCTGATCAGCTGGTACGATGAACTTAAAAAGGCAGCAGAAAATCTTGCTTTTTGTGCATCTACCATTGAGTCCTGATCCGTGTGCACACACCCACCACCGAAGAAGTGAAGACTGAGGACCAACGGGATGCCGATGGATCCATGGTGGTGACTATTCTTGCAGCCCTATCTCGCATCCTTGCTTTATTTCTGCCTTTTCCTTCTACTCTGTCCTATTGTTACCCCTCTTCACTTTTTTAATAATAAAAACCTATTTTGGGTATACGGTATTTGACCTCATTTGTGTCTTAATCTCGCTCTTGGGATCATATCAAAACCTCCCCCTACATTGGATTGGGAGAACATTATAAATGGGCTTACTTAGTTGCAATAAACGGGCATTGCTTGATCAATTTGGTCGTGTGCGTGCTCAGCTCTCCCGCAGGTAGCCATTGCTCTTCTCTGCCTAAATTCCATTGTGTCATGGATCCAGTGTAAGATGAACATGAACAACAGATTCATGCGCTATTCAGCAGCTATCGCACCACATTATGAATTCACCATACTCATCTGAGCAATACATTCATATGCAGTGTGGGATGCAAGTGCTTTATGTATCACACCACATTTTTATCACATACAGTCTAACCCAGTATCAGCAAAACAAACCTTTTGCAACTTTTTCGCCTATATCTAGTGTTTGAATATTGAATTTGGACAAATGGTTTTGGTTCCCTAAAAATGATCTCTAAATGATTGCAGCAGAAAGCGTAATTAGGTTCATCTTTTGGAGTAGTATGAAATCATCTGCATGTACTTAAGAGTTCTGCAAGGCTTAAACACTTTGCTGAATAAAGATTGATGGATAAGTCAGATCTGCAATGAATCTGTCTTTTGGATTGCTACACCCTTGGCACATCAGCACTCTGGTCCCAATCTGTAAGTATTACTGGTTGTATTCAAGTGCTAGATCTTTTTTCCACTGCCTGTATGGAACAGTGCAAGGGAGGGTAAGTCCTGCTGGCTGATTTTAGTGTAATAGGAGCTATTGAGTAGAATTTCACCATCAGCTGAAATGCTTGAAGGGTGTTTGGCACCTAAGCATTCAGAAAAATTCTCCTGGAGGCTGATTTGCAGCATCCTGACAGGCATCTAAGACCCTTCAAAATAATGAACAGTATAGGACAAATACTTGCACATCAGCCCAATTAATGGTATATGCAGATGCGACTGAAGTTTGTATTACATATGTCAAGCAAGAGCTTAACAGTCATTCCACAGCCAAGCCATTTTAAAGATATTATCCTTCTTCAGTGCTGCCTGCTACTGAAAATATAGCAAATGTATTCTATTTTATTTTTTCCCTAAGGCTTGCAACAAATAAACCAAGATAAACCTTACCCTATGATCATAGGAAAATTCAGTTTGGAAGGGACCTCAAGAGACCATTTACTGCTCATATTATTCCCCTGTAACTAAGATTTCACTGTAGTAGCAAACAAAGATATGTGGTCTATTTGTCTGAGGAAACCTGGGTCAAATCTTGGTTTTACTATGATCTAGTAGAACAGCCTTGAGTTGGGTGTCAGGAGACCACTGCTTCAGGATTCAATACTGCTGCTGTGCAGCTTTGTGCAACGCTATCTTCTTTTTATCCCTTTTGTTGCTTAACTGCACAGGAAGATCTTGGAGGGAGAGGATCGTTGTTGCAGGATATCTGTGTTGTGTGTAGCATGATGTGGCTCTGATTTCAGCCGGAGTTTGTAGATGCAAGCATAGTAAAACTTAGCATGATAGTGAAGCGATAGCAGCATTACATGGAGTGTGCAGCAGATACTGGAACCGAAACCTGATTCCATGAAGCTTAGTCTCCGCTTAATCAATAATGTAACCTCCTGTGGAATTTGCCTATTTCCATCAATAAAATACGAAGATTCCCACAACAGTTCACTCATTACTCAGTCTTTCTTTTTATAAGTCTCACAGCACTCATAGCAGGTGTCTGAGGTGACTGAATTATTTAAAGATCCTGGTTATTATTTTTTGTAATTTTTAATTTCTTTTTGGCTTCATTGTAAAGTTGAAAGGCATCAATTTAAGTCTCTGCAATGAATCACTTCCAAATGTCTTTGAAGCACCATCTCACAATGGGACTCATCTTACTATTGAGTTTTTTTAACTGCAGCAGGTTAATGATTTACTGAGTTATTTAGCAAAAACCCCATTGATTTGACATGTCAGTGAGCTCTCCAGCTAATGCTCATACTATCTTTTCTACCTCCCAGTGTGTCATCAGAATGTTTAAAGCTGTAAGCCAGATCCAGGCCCTGTGAACTGGCAAGTGTCTTCTGACACCTTGGCCCAGATATTCACCTGCTTTATATTATGACAGGGCCACTCAGACATGCAGGAGATACCTCCACCCAGATAATAGTTTTTAGTGAAGTCAGACTAGGCATTCTGCAAAAAGAGCTTTTTTATTATGTTAATGGCCAGCATGTCTCATCCTAGGAAGAGCGTGGGTTACTTAGCCCAGAGAGAAAAAATGGATGTTAGATTAAATGACAATTATTGTGCCTTCTGGCCTCAGTTAATTTAAAAAAATTCCTGGGACATACGATTTTGCTTTGAGATTTAAAAAAGTATGGTTTAGTGTGCAGACCCAAGCCAGGTCTCTCAAATGGAAAGAAGAAATTTTAAACTAACATATTGTGATATAATTTAGTAACTGAAATTGCTATATATTTTTCCACTTATTCTATTAGAAGTAGTGGTACCCAGGAGAGGCGGAGGGAAAAAGCTAAAAACAACAGTTGTGCTATTACTTCTAAAGAAACTACATTTTTTTCCAGTTGCACTTAGATGTTAAATTCGAAAAAAGTTTCAGTTGCCAGTGAGAAAAACTATGTGACCAAGTTGTCACGGTCTGTTAATATGCTATATATTTCTGCTAACCATCTGGCTGCTTTCACTGCTTTTGCCACTCAGGGAGAATGTCATTTACAATCAATTTCAACAAATACCATATGCATTAGGTTGGGAAATCAAATGATATTTCAATATTACACACTGTAGAAGAGTTTTATGTTCACCAGACCCTTCAAGTTGTTCTATTTGGTTTATTTTTTTTTTAATGCTGTCTGCAGCCCAGCAGCTTGGAGTCTGAGGGTCCAGTTGGTAATCATGCAGGCACTCGCTCAGCTGCTTAGGGTGAGATATGCAGAGAGACTGAGGAGCCCCTTCTGGCATCAGGACTTGTGAGACCATCTCACAAGCATCAACTCCAGAGCACAAGCCACAGCCTGTGACTGAGAGCCTATTTGCTACTCAGAGCATAGACAAGGGTAAGGACATGTAAGATTTGTATCAATCAACACCAGGGCTTCTAACACTAGATGTGGGACCTGGTTTGCATTTAGTGGAGATTTAGTGTAAAAACACAGGACCCCTTAATACTTAACTCTCAAAGTTCCTTACACAAGTATTCTGATATTCAGGCTTGAACGGAGGGTCTTTATAGCTACTCAGATATTTAAGGGAGAGGTATCGATGCTGTGGTAAGCATTGTTTTAGTGGTTTTATTTTTCAGTTAACAGAGTAGAGATCTTTTATTCAGAAAAAAACAACTCTGAAAAAATCAGTAGAATTTCATTAATTTTTTCATATGTTTGAAAGTTCAAATAGTAAATATTTTAACAGTGCTTCTAATTAGTTAACATAGTCATCTAGTCTTGCAATTAAAACGTATGGAAAATTTCTACTGAAGTTGAATGTTAGCAGATGGGACTTTACAAGCACTCGGCATTTATCTAATCCTCCTTCTATTTGACTAAACTGGAGTTTTACCACTTGTTTCAGGAAGAACAGTTTTGGGCCAATTTTTAAAATTCCTTTGCTATTAAGTATATAACTACCAGATTTGGACAAAGTTGCAAACTCATTTTCAAGACAGCATGATAAACATTGATATTTTTAAATACCAACTACACTACACCATCCTAACATTTTGTAACAGACACATTAATCAGGACTGAATTGCTATTCAAGCCACTAAAAGATCTTACAATATGATCTTTTGAACTTCAGCTCAACAGCAATGTGAATGACATTGAAGGAATACACAGAATGAGTTTAGAAGTACTTCAAAAATCTGATTGCCCATCCTATGAATTACAAATGCAGATTCCTCTGTGGAAGTACACTAACTTTACAAGTGTAACAGCAAATATTATCAGCCTGACTTCAGGTATGTTAGCAACTCCATTCCTTTCACATGTTTGAAGCCTTATACATTGCAAAATGTGTCTTAGCAACTGAAAATACATTTTCTGTCAAGACATACAAATCACTTCCACCATCAAAAGACCTTCTGCACAAAAACTCACATAAGCTAATATTCCTCAGCATTCAGAAGAAGATGTATACTAATTTGTACCAGCTAGGGAATTTATTCTCCTGCACTGCTCATGAGCAATGAACTTGGCAAGTTACAAACAGCACATTATCTTTAGATTTAATTTTTCATGGAAAGCTGTAATCAGCACTCCCCTTACAGTGCTGTTATTTCAATGGAAAGTGCTCCAAGTACAGTTAGGCATTTTGTCTCCAGATAGCACTATAGGAGGGGTATGATTGTTATTGCACTTGCAATGCCCTTAGCAGATTAACTATTATCTGCATCTCACATGTGGTACAAACCAGAAATATTAACTCATTACAAAAATAAAGGAGTCTGAAAGAGCCATGCATTTGTTATACCCATCTGTCGTGTGCTGTGCCCTGGACAGGGCTGGCTGGACTCACTGCAATTTTTTTCAGTGAAAGATGTAAGGTGTCAGAAATTATTTTTATAGAATAGCCTCTGTAGAGACCTGTCCTGGAGTAGTTAGCCCCAGCCTGAAATTGCTCTGTCTGGTGGAAGTTAGGATGGTATAAACAGTTGAGTTTCAAGTTTTCAGAGATTAAACAAAACCTGGGCACCAGGGTCTTGTCCAAGACCCTTCTAGAAGGCTGTTCTTTCTAGTGCTTCTTTACAAAGTGGAAGCCCTTTTCCCATGACTTGTGGCTGCTGCCACAAGCTCAGTGGGCTAAAGAAGGTCTTTCCCAGAAGTCAGCTTTGTGACTGCTTCAGCTTGCTCCTCGACCTCCTGGGGGGACACATGGTCAGTAACCCCCAAGACTGACTTTCAAGCTTTCAACAACTGCTCAGTGCTTTGGCTAGCAAGAGAAATATATACAGTTATAGTTAAGACAAGCCTACCTCTGAGCATGTCTCTCTCCATATTCACAGGTCTTGGGCATTATTTGGGTCAGATCTTTCAAGAGCCCAGGGCTCTCCACCCCATGTACCTTCTGTTCCTTGTGGAGAAATCTGAGTATTTCTCCCCTCTGTAAGCCACTTTCAGTCTCCCTAATTTGGGTACATTAGGATGTAGGTTTATTTTGTCAGCCTCTGGGAATGCAGACACTCTCCGACCTTTTTGACCCTGTTGACTGCCATTGTCAGAAGCAAACCAGAAATCTCATCATGGGTTTCCTATTCACCTCTCCACACTAAGCCCCAAAGACCTCTTCTTGAAGAATGTTTTCTGGCATTGACATGCACTTCTTCCTTATGTTGCCATGTGGATCCATCCATCCTCCTCAACATGTCTATTAACTGACAGGCAGCTGTTACAAGAATATCCCTTGCCTACATACATACAAATCTGTGGTCTGTAGATAGGACTCAAGGATGGACAGCATTGCCTGGAAGTCTTGGTAGCTGCCACCAGCTTACTTTGTACAATTCCTTAGCTTAGCACCTTATTTCACAGCATTTCTGTTAGCATAGTATCTTATTGCACAAACCAAAAGTAGACATTGCTTATCCACACTGCCTAGTGATTTTCTTCTCTTCCAACTAACTCGGTGTGCACTAAAAGTGAAATAAGGATGAATTTAGTGAAAGCACAATACTAATTAAGCTCTTCTGCTAAATAGATATCACACTGAAATATGGGGAGCATGGAAATTACAACACACAACCCATATGACCCATATCACTTATCAGCAATGCAGCTTCCAGAGAGTATTCTTGGCTTTCAGACACCTCAGAAGCAGATTTTGTGGAATAGATGAACACCAAGCAAGCAGAGGAAATACTACCACACCGCCACAGGTTAGCTGATACAGAGCAGTACTGTTGATGAGCACTGTTGCTTTAAGTGCTCCACAGTGTTGGATCTACACTGGAACTTTTAACAGGTAGCTACCAGAATTAAATCTGAGCCACCTAAGAAATCTAAGTTCAGAACTCTTGCAAATGCATCTTGACTCCCATAACTTTATTACAACCATGGACTGTGGGTCATTACCACCTGTAGCATCAGCTTTTCTTTATGTCCCTGAAAAATATAGAAACATCTTTTACTTAATAGTGAAGTGCTTAAAAGACATATCCATGGTTTTTAAGCCTGTTCAGTCTAGAGCAATTTTGTGGAAAGTTTTGGTATTCTCAATCATGAACTATAATACCAATCTTTGCAATGGCTGTTGTTAAGCTAGAACCATAGGCACTTTCCATTCCAAATAAATTAAAAATAGTGAGGCCAGTATGGAGCAGCTACCGCAGTGTGTGGCTTCTGAAATAGAAGATTATCTTCTATCTTCGGATGTTGAAGTCTGAACTGAGTGCAGTTTCCAAAGTTGTGACTGTATTATATTGTTTTTAAACATAAAAATGTGATTCTCAAATAAGTGTTCATACAAAATCCCAACAACAAAACTCCAGAGATCTGATAAATACAAATTTAAGAAAATATGCCAAAGAAGAAGAAACGTTGTTTGTTGTGAGAATTTCAGCTATATAAAAATGTGATATCTTTAAAACAGCTATATAGAGGATAATACGAAACCAGCTCCTCTGAGATTTATTGTTCACATTCATGGACTATGGCCCATGTGAAAATGAAAAATGCTAGATGCAGAACCGATAAAACACTTTCCCCATTACTAATCTGCAGAGCTCTTCCATAAGATGCCAGTGGAAGATACTGTAGAAAGCATTCAAAATAGCAGCATTCGTTTCAATGTACAGAACGTTATCAGTGTTAAGGAAAAAGATTAAGTAAATGAAGTTACTTCAGGCGTTAAATCAACGGCTATTTAGACATGGAAGGAAACTTTCTTTATAGAAAGCTTGCTAGCAGAATGCTTACATGTCCCCCTGAAGCATCCAGTGCTGACTACCACTGCAGATAGCAAAGACTTAGCTGGGATGTGGATTTGATCCAGTCCAGCGTTGATGCTCCTGAACTCACATGCAACTATTGTATTCAACAAAATTGTAAAACTTCATTAAATATTTTGTTTGTAACAGAAAATCCAAGAATCTGTCTTGAGTCATTTAGAATAAACTGTCTGAGCTCTTCTTTTTAAAAACTCATCTTTGTGTGCATCTGTTTGCCCTTGATTAACTGCTATACATACAGAGCGTTCAATATCAGAGATCTTACTTCTTTCTGCCCTCCTCCACAAAAATAGAAAGTAGTAACTAACCTGTTGAAAACATGTTGAGACAGCTTTAAAGTCCTTCTTTGTGTAAGAGAAGTTGCCTGAAAAATCAGGTGCCAGACTAGGTGGCAACCCATAACTGCTGGGAGCTGAGTGTAGGAAAAGTACACGGCACACCCCAGCCTATGCACTTGCAGCTGTGACAATGCTTTGCATTTTGGTTTACAGCTCTCCTGAAAGTGTAAAGGTGTCTGTCTGCTCCTCCACAGTTTAAAAGCATACTGTAAATGCATAGAGTTTTGCAGAACAACCCAAGAGCCAACATGCCTGGCAAAGCAGGGACCATAGAGTTTCCATGGGTACTGGTCAAGCGAAGGATTTCCCCAAGCACTTACTTTTCATTTAGCTGATGCTCAAGATGACACAAAGAATCCACCCAAGTTTTGAGTGAGAGGCAGACACCAGTGTTGAACAATTGCTGAAAATACAGTACACTTGAAATCCAGACATCTTTGATTCAGGCTACATTTCCAGCTGCAAAAGCCCTGGCACAGAGACTGAGCTAGAGCTGAGCCTCAAGCAACTTGGCAGTGGATGCTGGACGCATTAAAGAGGGCAGACACATAAGACATGCAAGCAGGTGTCCCTGGCCTTAACCCAGTGACAAAGACTCACACAAAACTGAATGGGATGGGGGAGGCCCATGCAATGAGACATCAGGGGCAAACCCTGACTTCTCTTGGGGTACCACATAGACATTTAGAGCCCTCATGAGACTCCCCATAGGGCCACCATGACAATCTTAAAAGCACAAAGTCCAACTGCTCCTTGTTCCCAGGGCAGCACCAGTGCTCCTGACCTAATCTGCTGCTCATTCTCTAATCCACCCCTCCTCAAGCAATGAAAGGAATTAAGAGCCACACTTGAAAGTGAGCGAGTTGCAAGAAGCCAAACCATTTTGTCCAACTGCTTTGTATTTGTGAATTCGAAGAAGCTCCTCCTCCTACCTCACTTCAACTACTCTAAAATAAAAAGTTACCAGGTGCAGTCTCTTTCAGCTGCCAGATAGGCGCTCAAAATACCAGACTGAATTACAGACAAAATTCCTCCTGAAGGAGGAATTCTAGTTCTTTGTGCTATATTTTATTCACTTTCAGGCCCATTAGCACCCCTCATGTTTCACTCCTATTCCTTCTTTTCACCCCATTTCAATGTTTCTGCTTTGTTAAGTGTCTGGGAATGAAAAGCAGATCAAGAAGTCAGAATCAGAACACAGACTCAGACCCTTGAGAGCAAAATGGGCAGTTTAAGCAACGGCTTGCATTTTGCAATGGCAATTGCCATTTGTTTTTGTGCACAGCAGGTTTTTTCCCCTGATCCTAGGTAAAAGATTGGACTGTGAGAACACAGCTCACTCAGTTTTGCTTGTCCATCTGGGAAGGATCTGCGTGGGGGCTGGCCTCTGGAGGATGCCTTTTCACAGGAGGTGTTCACTCCACAACACTGCCCACTATCTGAAAGATGTTCTTGTCCCTGATGTCTCACACCAGATACAATGAATATGCCAAGCTTTTCCCCTCGGTCCTACTGTGTCACCCCTACAAATTAGATGCCTCCTTTGTTATCCCTTACTAGTTTGTTAGAAAGGCAACCTTCAGCTTCTGTACCCTTTAGAAAACAAAATTTCACAGATCCCCAGTTCAGTGTCTTGAGGAGTGTCAGTGAGAAAAGACAAAAACCCTAAGAGGAAGTCCTCTCAAAAAAAAAAAAAATCCCCTCCCTAGTTTTAACAGTGGAAAGATGTCACTTACCAGTGATAATGAGTAAACAAAACCATGGGAAAAAACAGGAGAAAGTAGACAGGATCTTTTGTAGGATTTAATAGCCAAATGTCTAGCTTGGTACCATAATTTTCCCCATTCTTTACAAGATCATCCTGGCTCAATCAAACTAACCAGTTTGCAAATCTAATTTGAATTCTTAAAAGCAACTCTAATTTATCATGCTCCTTTCTAAGGTCAAATCTATTCTATATTCTTTTTCAAAGTTTTCCAGCATCGTAAGTACTGTAGCTGCATAATAAAAGGAAACACAATTCTTACTTTATGGAAAATTTCCTTGAAAAAGAAAATAACTCTGTGCTGCTGTAGCTATTATGAATTTCAACTTTTATAATGCACATTGGTACACTGATTGATTTTCAGAAGAGCCTTGTACTCCTTGCAACTGCCAGACATTGTTTTTTATATACGTACACACTTATACATATATATGTAATGCTCAGAGAAGATAAATCAATTCAAAAGATGCCAAACTGCATCAAACTTGGGAATTGTATTTTCTTAATACCGGTGCTTTGCTAAAACTTACCTTTAAGTAGAACAGTAGTTGATGGACTTTGCAGGACCATAGGATAGCTCAGGTATCTTAATTGCTAAATATCAGTATTAGTTTCAAGTGTGGCTGCTACACTGATAAATAGCAAACTGGAAACCCCAGAAAATAAACCTGAAGTAATGGAACATGAGTTTAGTACATTTGGATATACATGGGAAGCACAAACTTCAAATTACAGATCTAGTTCTTTAAGGATGATCTAAGCTCACAAGAGATGTAGAATTCCCTGTAGACATAGAAGTTATATGCTGTGGAGCAGCATTGCATCTCAGATTTTGGCTGCAATTTTCAGAAAAGCCTGAGTGAGCCAGTTCTGAATACCACTGAAATTAAATACATACAGATAATTTCATTTCCTTAAATAAGCAGTTGTGCAGAGCTACTAATAATACAGGTCACTAAGTCAGTGCTGCTAAAACCTTGATACCATAGTGATCCACAGTAGAATAATGACTTGGTTTCATTGGGTAGTTATTTCTATTCTTTTCACTGGTGCACTTTTAAAACTCTTGACATAACATGGGGCTCTCAGGACCATGAATCTAGCCTTACAAGGACTCAAAAAGTGGGGAAAAGAAATTATAAGTTTCTTTAGAGTAGTTCACTGTAGCTGCACTGCAGGATGTTGCAGGAATAAAGGCAGCGGTTTGTTCTAATGGGACATGACGGTAGTTGCAGAGGGAGTCCCAATGGCAGAGGGAGTCTACTGCTATTTCTAAGCATATGGGATATTATTACACTCATTGTCATGCCAGGACATGCAAGCATTGCCTACTCAAGGTCTTAGACAACAGCTATTTTGAAGTTAAGCTAGATTTGAGCTCAGTGACTGGATCTAAGCAGCACACCAAGACATTTCTTTGTCAGGCAAGGTGTTACTCTTCAAATAGCTTTTATCTTGCAGTATTTAAAGCTGTTTGCAATATTAGACTGAATCCTGAGGGAGGCAGGCTAACAGGAAAAACACAGGCAAGATGTTTAAAAACATACAACTCGCTGCACAACAGTGCTACTTACAGCCTAAACCTGGTCTCAGCTGTATTCAGTATAGCACCAGCACTGCCAGAGATGGGTGCATGACAAATTCTTATTTCAGAATGGGCATAGACGTGCACTTGTAGGTATGATCTTTGGCTCCTGATTTAAGAAATAGGATGTGACCGTCTAGCTCCGATAGGCACATTATTCATATGCTGTACACTGACTTTCAGTCAAATATCTGACCACCAAGCCCTAATTTAATGGCCTAACTACTGATTTGGAAACTTCAGTTTCTAGCAGCTTTGCAAAATCTGGAGCTGATTTATTCTTTGAGGTGCTGGGTGACTACAGAGCAGGCAAGCAGAAAGGTCTTTGTGTCTAAGGCACAAGACTTTTGCTTTTAGTAATGCCCCATGACAAACTCGGTCCAGAGGTTAATGGATGGAGCACAACCAACGAAGCCCTGCACCAGTTTTTATACTAGCTCTCAGGCTTTCAAATTCATCAAGCCTTTGCGGTTATGCTTTTTCCCACCTTTTTTAAAAGTTGGGTGCACTTCAAAATTCCTCAGCATGGAAATGTGGTGCTCACGGAAAAGAAATCCAGCTGCAACTCTCACTATAAATGCATGTAAGGGACATACTGAAAGCCCTTCAGGCACAGTACCCACACTAAGTCCCAGAATTCAACTGTCAAAATTCAGGCTAGCTCACACAGACAGGTTTCCCTGTTGGCAAACAAAATGCCAAGAAAAGGGGACCGTTTTCCTATCCAACAGCTTTCCCTAAACCAATGTTTACCTGGAGTCTTTTCTGACTCTTTAGAACAGTGCCATACTCCGATCCAAATGCTGTCAAGCTCTATTCTCCAAGATTCTACCCAACTTATTCCTTAAACCAAAGGCAACAGATTCTAACAAGGTGTAAGCAGTCCAGCCTGCCCAAAATTTACATACCCACACCCCCCAAGAGCATTTGCCAGAGAAGCTTTGAGTTAGGAAACCATTTCTGTTAGTCCTTACATTGCTCCTTGCTCAGGGGAGTATGTACATGGGTATTCACATGTTTTCCTAAACAGGAATGGTTTCTCTCAACTAGGTATCTTATCCTGCTTCTTCCTTCAGCAGTGCCTTTGTTTTTTGTCATAGATCACCTGAACAGGCAGCTTTGCCACATTGGATGAAAACAGGCTCCCCCAAAACGGGGCTCGAAACTCACTGCAAAAAAGGCATACAATAGTAATGATGGAAATGTGGAGGAAATCCTTAAAACCATTTTGGAGATTAGATTGTTGAATAAGAGATTATCATATCCCCCCCCCCCGATAGAATGGTTTGGGTTGGAAGGGAAAGATCATCTAGTTATGAACACTTGCCCCCCCCCAGTATTGAGACTGATGATATCTTTTTGTTGTACCAGTAATTATTCCTCAGTCAGAGCAGCTCCCTACATCTGTTCATGGACATTTGGGCATATTTTGACACTTCTGAAGGCAAATAGACACCAAGACATGACATAAACCTGTTCAATAACATACTGCTTTTCACAATAGTCACGACAAGGGAATTATAGGCTGTTATTCTGTTTTTGTTGTCTGGAATGACTTTTAACTACTTATTGTTTATTTAAAAAACAGTAATCCTCCATTTTAAAGATTCACAGAGCAAATAAGATGACTTGTTTTTCCGAAAAGAAAATTGCCCTGCAGACGTAGATGGTCATGCAACCAGTCTGGGGTGACAGCTGGTATTTAAATGGAAAATTAATTCTTCTCAGTCTGTCAAAGCAGGGACCTCATCTTCCAAAGGAAGTGTGAGATTGTTTAAGACCCTGCATATCATGAAGTCACTGACAGAAAGAAGAAATGAGTGAGGCGAAACTAGAAATCATCTTTCCCCATGAAAGCTGCAGCTCGCTTGCAAGCCTGGCTCCCACATGCCTTGGGCAGGGGGGGCTATGTAGGGTAGCAGAGGAGTAACACTCATGTAAGAATGGTGACAACCCAACAAATCCTACGCAGACAGTGTCTAACTGTACAATAAAGGCTCACACTTAGCTCCTGCTCACGCTCACCTTGAAGTGTACTTTTATAGTCTGCTTTTAAGCCCTAAGACATATCTGCAAAGATGAGAGAATGAGGCTGTTCAGAGCCACGATTTCTCCTCACTGTGTGATGTCACCAGCAACTTATTTCACTCCAGAGCACATCTTATCCTCTGCTACATCCCCCAACCTGCTATTAGAGGAGCTGCTTAGTGAGCACTCCCTTATGACTGTCTAGGAAAACCAAAACTGTTGTGTGTACTGTGCATCCCACGTTCAACTCCACTGCCTTTCCCTTCCTGCTCCTATCCAGCAAGGACTACCTCATACACAGCCACTGCACAGTATAGCAAGAGCACCCAGAATTAAATCCCCAGCAGCATTTGGGGAGGCTCTTCATGCTGTACGTACCAAAAAAAGATACTCTAAATGGAATTTTTAAAATTCTTGGCCCATATCTATTTGTGATACTATGCTCAGGTTCTCTTCTGTGGAGTGTTTTGATAGCTGAGGCAAAACAAAGAAAAATAGTAACATAGACATTACTGATACAGTTTGCTTTGTTTCAGAAAGAATTCAAAGCAGAGTAATTTTAAAAGATTAGTTTGGACAGTCTTTAGCTGAAGTATATAAATTTTGTTCCATGTATTTCTGGGCAGAGATTCCCCTGTATTTCAAGAGCTGCCCAAATATGTATATGATCATCATCTTCAAATCATAAACCTTTATATTTCTATTGTACAGATAAACATCTACTATTGTAGTACCTTCATTCTCCTACAGCCTCACAACATAGGAAAGTACTACTAACCAAATTAGAGATGAACATGAGGTCCAGAGAAAAATAGGACTTAAGATAGTCTGCAGCCAGCTCAACAGAAGTCACACAAGAAGCACCTAGAAGAGCTGGGAACCAAGCATTAGGTGCACATATACTGAGGTGTGTGTTCTAATGATAGCTTACATCAGCCTTCCCTTTCAGTAAAATACTCAGTTTAGTCTTCAGGCTCTATGCTTTGCCGTAGATTTTCACCAGGAAAGGAGACTATGAGCATACATACACACATATAGAAGGCATGCAGGTGAACACACCTGATTTAAAAAAAAAACAAAACAAAACCCAGCAAACCAACAGACAGCACATAGCTTTAACTTGTCAAAGGCCTACCATAGACCATGCCACATGCTCCTGCCAAACTGATGATCTGGATGCAGATCATGGGCTCTGACTGCAGATGTTAGGAGTGCACCATTCCTAACAGATGCATAATCTGATTAAATATGAAATGCAATGATATTGTCAAAACCCATTAATCACTCTTTCAAGAGACATTAATGTAGGCTTTACTGACAGCTGTGATGATTATACTCTCTCTGCAGGTACTGTTACTCATCAAAGTTATCCATTGGGTCTCAGCGAAGAAAAGATATTCAGTATGCTGAATATACTTAAGTACACTGTACAGATAGCATGAAAAGCATTTGTATTACTTATATTCTTGCAGATTTTTCTAGGTTATTATCTGATTTCTATGTAACTCTCCACATCTACGTCTCGTGCAATAGTGATAACTTGTCAAATACACGGATTCAGAAACAAACTGCAAGCATGGCAGGTCCATGTATTAAAATACAACTTCATAGGAGATACTCTACAATATCCCTGTGTAACTGGGGGAAACATACAGCAGAAGAAAGATTGGACCAAGTACCTTGCACCTACAGAGAATATTGCACAGAAAGCATTCCCCATGATTAGGGCCTAAACATCATAGGCGGAGAGTTTCAGAAATAAACACATCCAAACCCCATGTTTAGGCGAGCAAGCCTTGATCTGCAAGGCTCTTCAGGTATTTGTTGACTTCCATGACAAATGCTGGTGCCTGGATCCTCTCAATACTTAACCAGTACAAAACCTGAATTTAGTTCTTACCACTTCAGAGCACTTGCTCTGTCTTCCTGTGCTTCAGTCTGCCAATACTTCTCCAGAAGAAAGAGCTTTCCATAGTTTCTATAGGTCCTATCTTGTTTCCTGTCCACACACTGCTGCTTTTCAGAACCACCTCTTCGCTTCTGTGCATATAGCTACAATTCTTGCACAGAAATACTAGTATAGCAACTTAGATGAATCAAGGTTTAGTAAACACCATCTGCTGGCATCCCTTCCCTGCTGCACCACCATCTTGAGACTGACCTTGCTGCCTCTGCTAGCAAGGCAGGATACTCCAAGATTCTGCTCTTCAGGCCTGGAGCCCATAAAGGAGGAGCATAGAAGGTAGAGGACTTCATAGGGCTGCTACATTAACTGAGATGGCCTCTCCTTTAACAGAGTCATCCAAATATCTGGCTTCTTGGCCTAGGAATTAGGCCTGCGTGCACTCCCTTACTTTATCTCAGTGGGTCCAAAGGAGACAAGCTGTGAATACGTTTTACATGCGTGCAGACTTCCTTTATTCTGGCCTTCTATGTCCTTAATGCATCTACCACCACAAATCATCCATTGCCAGTTATCTGCACATTTATGCACAACTGGAATACATCTGATTTTAGCCTTTTCTCAGCTTTATTTATTTGATTCTAGCCTTGTTATATGTCTTCCTAGGCATTTGAATTAGTTATGTTGGCTTCAACCTAAGAGAAACAACAGCTCCCAGGGCCAGTAGACATTAGGAAGACCAACAGGAGATAGCCTTTGGTAGTAGTTGAGGGAACTAGTTGGCACAGTAGGAACATATCCAGCTGACTGGCACAGTAGGAACATGCCCATTAACTGTTCAAGAGTTTGGCCATGACAAGCTACCCAAGGAAGAGCAATGACTTGTCTACAGAAGTGACCGGCAGTGGTGTTGGGGAAAGGGTAATAAAGGTCAGTATATGTTCACAGGAGGAAAAAGATTTAACAGTAACAAAGTCTAGTGTCTACCAATAAGTTATCATACCAGACTTCCCCAAGAAGATGATGCCAAATGAAAAAACACAGAAAGATAAGACCAGGATGTACCAAGTCACAGCAAGGACTAATGTCCCACGACAGACAGTGACCAGACATGGATATCTGCAAACATAAGGGGTTAAAACTTAGACCAAAGTTTTTACTTCCTGGCCCATCAGAATATTGTTTCCCTTTTGTCCTGTTCCAGAGGCAATGACTGTTTAAAAGCAATGGGTTTTTTTCCATTAATTTTTCCAGTGACACTTTGAGCCCATATAAGCTTTCAGCATGTGCAGTATCCTGTGGCAAGTACATCAACAACTAAACTACCTGTTGCGTAACAAACTACCTCCTTTAACTCATCCTGCACACCTACTAGGTTACCACAATACCTTGGACGACTTGTACTAGAAGAGGCAACATCCTACCCCTATTTCCATTCACCATGTCATTCATGACCATGGACCTGTCATATCTCCAGTCATTTTTCCATTGTTAGTCATTGCTCAGTTACAGAAAATACTCTATCATTTTTTTGCTCTTATTTCCACTGTACTTTTCTTCTCCTCCTACCTCAGCCATCTTGTTGATCTAGGCCTCCACTCTGCAATTTACAGGATCAAATAGAGGATAAATTAGAAGCCTAACAGCTTCAGAGGGGACCAAGATTGGCACAGCAGTCCATCATGTATTGTCGATCAAAAGAACACAGTTTACATTGAAACTCTTCAAAGAAGGGATTTTTATTATGTATTTGCACAGTACTTGTCTCAGTGGGGCCTTGCCTTATTTAAGACTCATGAGTGTTATTCAAACAAATAATTAATAAATAGCTCAAATAGGTAAAACAGTGCTAGATAAGCATTTGAGGAGAATAAACACTTGTAGTTGCAGGCTTTCAAGTATGCTAAAACAAGCATTAAAATGGTGATCAGTGAAGGAAAGGAAACAAGCATACTTTGTAAGGTGACATGGAAGTGACTTTTGGCACTGAGAGACGTCTCAGGTCAGCAAAACCAGAGTGATACCTGCCTATAAATACATATATGCACATAGTTAGCATGCATATATATCAGCACATTAGCATGCATATATATCAGCACATAGCAGCATATGAAGACAGTGGTATTTTGTACCATGTAGACTGGAGAAAATTGTTATAAGAAAACCATCTTTCTGCACTGCCTCTAATGCAAGACCTTGAAGGCTTGAGGGAAGCAACACTATACAGTAGTGTCAGAAGCAGGCCAGAGAGGCTTTTCTTAGGTAGACACTGATGCACTGACAAGTTAATGGGGACCAACAACATTGCCATTAGCCCTGTGGATTTATGAGAGGATCACTAAAATGAAAACTAACAAACCTTGCTATACAAAAGCCTAGCAATATTCACTTTATACTGAACTCATTCTTATTTAAGCTTCTATTTGCCTATGTGATCAGAAGCAGCATTCTGGACTGTGGTTCAAAATCACTATAGAAACTGTTACCTGACACACTAGAGCCCGAGGAATTCCTAACACCACCTCCTTAGTAAAACACCTCTAGTGCTGTTGTATAAAAGCAGACTAAAATCCATGCAACAGAGCAACTAGAAGCATAAAGTCTCTGAATATGAAAAAATTGGGATAGAAACATAGCATTTTAGAAAAATTGAGATCTTAATTGTTTTTTGTTTTTTTTCCCTCAGAAAGGATCAATTTGTCCATTGGGGAATCTTGGCAGAAATCTTCCCTTCTAGGCTACAGTTTCAGCCATGGTCATGCTTCATGGTAACTGTTCTTGTAGAGTGTTGTTTGTTTTTTTTTAATTATCCCTTCCCCATCTTACATACTTGCCAGACATCTCTCCCATTAGGTTTGCTGCTACATCCCCTATATGCTCTGTTACTAGCAGTTTCTACACCTAATATTATGTTTAATGCAGAGCACCCCACATCACTGAACAAGGAAGCTCTTCATCTCCCTAGAAAAGTGTAATGGACTCTACAGCCTAGATTTCTGACCAGAAATACATTTTATGAATAATTTTGTAAAGGCAAAGCCAGTAGAAAAAACAAAGTTAATGCAATAACAAAAACCAATCAGTCTTCAGTAGAAAACAGAGCCTCACAATCAATGCAAGTACATTCTAAAAGTTAAAAGGGAAGAGTCAGGGGGTAGTGTCTAGAATGAGTATTACATAACAATATTAACTGGCTAGAAATTTAAGCAGAGGTGTCAAGATCTTATGATAAAGTAGTAATGGCATAATTCTTTGTAGATAGGGTTGACCAACAGTGCTTACTGTTTTCACAGGCATGCAGCAGCCAGGGGAAACTATCCCATTTAAACTCAGGTGTTCCTGCTTGTTCAGTGCCAGGAAGGATTTCTGCTCCCTGTAGCATTTAAATAGTGCTGCCTCCCATTGTGTTGTAATTTTAGTGTTGCTCTGGAGCAGCACTGGCAGCTCACAGCATTGCTCAAGACATAACTCAACCCTAGGCTTCCTTGAAGGTGTTCACTGAAACTCTCCCTTTCAGTGAATGGCTGGCCCAGAAACAGAGGGTTAGTGCAGAAGATACCTGCTTTTAGCCATTCACTCAAAAAGACCTAGAATACTGGGAAGAAGAGAAAAACATTTATTTCACATTAAACTACTGGAAAAAACTTCCACTTTATCTTTTGTTAACATTACACTCTTTACCAAGTGAGCACTTGAACCCGTGTATACAGGATAGGGTATATTTTCAATCTATATGCCAATAATCTGAAACAAGTCTAAAGAATCACAACTATAGTCAGTTCCACATACTAAAAATGTTTAGACCCAATTCTCATTTACACTAAGACTGTCATTTAGCACTGCTGAAGTATAAGGCAACTGCTCTCCCCATCAGAGGACCCAGGAGTTTCGAACACATTTATGTCTTCTAATGAAAACATGGATCTCTTAAGTCCTTATTACACCGACAAGAAAAACACAAGCTTCCCTTCCAGTTGTCACTCACCTAGAGTTATTGACACAATTCTGCCCTCAACTTCCCTTTATTCCTATTAGCTGATAGTCGCTCTTGAACTGGGCTGCGGAGAGACTTTTGTCTCTCCTGCTTGAGGATTTACTGGCTATTACGAAACACACGTAGGGCTTGTAGGCAAGCAGTGAGCTCACCCCTGACTCTCCAGAGGAGGGAAAGGAATTGCAGACTGAAATGCAACCCTGGAGATTGCAGGATTGAAAACCAAGACTGAGTCATGATGCACCCCACAAGACCGTAATGCTCCGGGAAGTGTAAGGGCTTCTCATTATGACCCCACAAGTTTCTGCTTGGCTTTTTGTCCTCAGAGTGATAACTTCTTTCCACCATTACCTGCAAAATACCTCACCTTGGAGGGTTGGAAGCCCACAACTGGAGCATGGGAGACAAGTCTCCCATATTCTATGCTAGTGTAATTTGGCCAGAGGAATGCCTGATGGGGGCAGTGAAAACCAGGTTTAGACTTGCACAGAGCCCACTTGGATTAATGTAGTACCTCATCTGCAGCAGTATTTTAAGGGATGGAATGAGAATATCCTAGACCAAATACCTATTTATTGAGAGTATTTCTTGACTAGCTTAACTAGTACAACACTCTCCAAGTATTTCTGGAGAGTATTTCCAGTTGTTGAACATACTAATATTCACACTTTGCATTTAAAGCCACTGGTGCAACCAAGACTGCTTATGGTTAAGTATAATTTATATGTTTGGCTAAAATCAGGGTGGGAGCACTCACCATTTACAGGCTGGAACTCTCCTGAACAAGTGTTTGCAGAAGCTCACAGTAATGTCTGTTACTTCTAGGCAGAGGCTGACATCCTGAAAAGCACTGTGCATGAAGTTTTAATAAGAAACATTGGTCATAGGTGTAACTGAGAATATTCAGTTGTCTATGCATAGAGAGTTGCTTAGATAAATTTTACTACCATGCTGCATTTCCTGTAGAAACATTCTAAACGTAAGCAAGTATCAGCAATTTGTTGCAAACTGTAAAGTTAGTACAGGAATTTGGACCTTTCTGATCTTCATTCCAAGCCAAAATTCAAAAATAATTACTGCAGTGGTAAAAGACCAGCAGTCTTTCAGTCTTTGAATCATGCTCTAACAATACCATTTATTTGCGTATTTTTTCAAAGGGATTTTCAATGACGGTTCAATATCAAGGAACTCTCAAATATACGTATTTTTCCCCTCTCTATCTTCACCTTTCTAAAATCACAAAACCCTTCCACTGCAGAAGGTAGGGACACAAACCTATGATATTGGAATACTGACATTGTCCTCTATCAGGTCACTCTAGTCTCGTAAAGGACCAGAAGAAAAATCTGTGAGCCCTCTTATCTTGCTGCCACCTGTGTGCAGAGACCATGAGAAATATTACTTTACTGCAAAAGGAAGCATAACCTTAGCTTGGCTCAGGATAATGGCAGTGTGAATAGAACATCTTGAGAGTGAGCCAAAGCAGACTCAGAGCTTGACAGCCTTTTCTCAAGCATCTTTAACAGCCCAGATGTCTGAAGGAGAAGATCATGGTAAAGAGAATATAGGGAAAACCAGTGATAACACTATCTCCCACTCATCCCTGTCATGGAAGAGTCATTTCATTATACTAGCAGCTTCTGAGTCATTCTCCAAGGGCGGTTTTCCTCTGTGGACCGTTTTTATCTTTTACCCTATCAGATATTAAAGGTACTTACACACTCAGTTCCAAGAGCTGGCATGTAACATAATTCTTTCACATGGAGAAATATCCACGCTCCCAGTGTCTTTTGCAAAAAACCACTAAGAAGTTCAGCCTGTGAACTATAGCACTGGCACTCTGGGCAGGGATCATCTCCTCATGGTACAATAGCCAGTACCCAATTGAGGGATGACTCAGCACTCACTACTTTGGAGGTGACTCACTCAGTTACGAGGTGACTCATTCCAGGAGGACAGAGTGATATAATTCCCTGATGGACCTCAAACTCTAAAGCAAGCCTTTAGCAGCTGCATCCAGCCTGAACACAGCTCACAAGCTAAAAAATCACCAGCTTGGGTATTATTATTTTCATTCACCCTCCTGGAGCTCACTAGTCACTACTCAAACACCAAGGGGTAAAGGAATCCATGGTATACACCAGTTAGCTGAATCTTTTCTTATAGAGACAGCAAGTTCCCAAATAAACCCCACAAATTTCATGGAGGTGAGAACTTTTATGCACTTGCTAACATTTATCATGCCCTAGCACAGGGAGAAGCGCTGGCAGAGGAGCAGGAAGCAATGTTACACTTAACAGATCTGTTCTGGCTTGCACCTCAGCAAAATGTCTCCTCCACAGCAGGAGGGTGCTGAAAACTCCAACAAGTTCACTACAGAGCATTAAGAACAAGATGATATTTTCTTCCCATCCAGAGAAATACTGAAATGATCAAAGTATTCTGGAAATCCCTGCATATCAAAGGGGAGAACAGAAAACCCAGAAATAGTTAGTTGAAGCTAACCTGCTTATATAACAAATCTCACTGGAAACATTTTCCTGACCATTTTAAACAAAAACCTACTCTGGGATCAATTTGCAACAAGCTGAAGAGGAGGAGAGGTGCTGCCATAGATGCCTGGGTGCTGAACAGCACAGAGTTGTTATTTCTTCATTGTGCCTTACTGAACCATGTATGGGATCTCACACTGACTGTCCATCAGATCCCAGGATTTAGGCTAACTTCTATGAAAGCATTTTATTGGCTGGATTTGAACATGCTTAAACAAAACATTTCAGGGAATCTGTGTAAACCATATTGATACACAGCATGAGAAAATGGTTCTATTATTATTCATGCCTGTACTAAGATGAATGCAAGTAAGGTTTCTAACAGGAGCTATCTTTCAAATACCAAATTCAACACATAACTGTCACAGAAAAAGGAATATCCCACACACCATAATCCCCCCATGTTTGATAGTTAAAATCTGCTTAAAAGCAGGGCAAGAGTTGGAGCAAAATCTGTGCCAAGTATTGGCATTGGCAGAGTACAGTTCCTGGAATAACATTGCATAAGCAGGAGAATTACTCATAGAAGATAACGCAGTCTGAATTTTTATTATTCTGGTATTTGCTGAAATGCACAGCTTGGAGAGGAGAAGCCAGGCTGTTGATGTGTGTGACAATAGTTGGGAACGTTGTCTGTATTTCAGAGACAACATGCTGTCCCTTTCAATAGCATCAGCTCTGTATCTCCATGTAATCACTCTAGTTTAAAATTAGAACAGGAGCCTGTGGCCAGAGAGTTTTAACACTTCTACAGCACTTAAAGAGTCAACATTTTTGGAGAAAAAAAGATCAGGTGATCCATAGTGCATGCACTTTGCTAGCTGTCAGGAGGTTAATGGTGTGCCTCAAGCACAAGGCTAAATTAGGATGTGAACACCTTAATCTACAGTTGCAAATGCTGACAGCAATGGCACTTCATCAACTATTTTTGCAGTCTTATTTGCTGCATATCTCCCTGATTTCTCAAGACTGTGCCACCAACCCTCCCTCATCTCCACATAAATTAGTTAAATGACCTCTTGTAGCCTGCTTGAAATGAAAATTGTCATCTGAAGGAGAAAATAGCTGTTCTAAATGTTTGCAGGGAATGGAGAGGGTGTTGAGGATTGCAAGCTTTCCTGCAATACAAAACCTTCAAAAAATCATGTGTCAGAAATTAGTCTTACCTGATATTCAGAGCCAATAAATGAATAATCTTCCCTCAAAAAAGCAGATTCCGTTATATTTGCATTTCACATTTTTATGTCTGTAATGCATTAACAACCTATGGATCATGTTCAAGAAAAAATATTGCTGTAGCAGAGCTGGAATTTACCTGTATTTGCTACATGTGCCTTATAACACAGATTCTGTGCCACACTGCTGAAGAAAACTGATGGATAGAGGTGTCTGAGTGGCCACCATAGAAGCATTGATACTGTGCTCTTTAAAGCTTTACTGAAGGAATGCATTAAACAAAGCTGAATGGTAGACAGTTTCAACCTTGCACTAGCCCTAGAGGGGAGATACACTGAAATCAGAAAACAGAAATTAAACTATTGACCGCAAGTACAACAACAATTCTCCCATATGTTACATGTACCCAAAAAAAGATTAATTTAAGGACAGCAACAGAAGCAAGTCACAGTGAATTGACCTGGGAGTGAATTCTTTCCACCAGGGTAACTGCCTCTGAAGATTTACCACAGCAGATATGAAGAAGTTTTAGATAAGCAGGGAGGTTCCTCATAACCTTATCACAGATCCCGTGGCCCATCAAGCAGGGAGAAGAGGGGGATATCACCTGCCTCCACCTGCTCTTACACAGCTCAGATGCCAGTGGCCTCCTCCACTGCCAGGGCACCAGCTCATGCTTAGGTCCCCAAGGTTCAGGACACCAGAATCTTTCTGGCAGAGTTGCTCCCTGGCTGGCCAGGCTCAGCCCATATCATTGCCATGGTCCCATCCTCCACCAGGCAGGACTTGCCTTTTATCCTTGTTGAATTACACCAAGGTCCCTGGCAGCCCACCCCAGCCTGCTCAGGGCCCTCTGCATGGCAACCTTGCCTTCCAATTAGAGGTCATCTGCAAACTTGATGCCATTGTGCTCCACCCCCTCTTCCAGGGGATGTACAGAGGAGCTCAGCAACACACATCCTTGTACAGACTGCATGGTACTTCACTTGTCACCAGCCTCCAGGTAGATTATAAGGCATGAACCACAATCCATATCAGACTGAAAAGTTTGAAAGCAATGTTAAAGGGCAACACTAGCCTTCAAGTCTTTGGTAGATAAACTGTTTGGAAATTTTAAGGAAAATGTCACTTCATCCACACCTCTTGACAACTTAAAAGGTATGCCAGTGCTGCTGAGGACCCTGTTACTCATCGCAAGAGTAAACTGCCATTTCTCCTTTGCCCATGGAGCCAAAGCTCAGCAAAAATCTTTTTGGTGACCTTACTAACACCATTACAACATGTCCGTATTTGTAGAAAGGTAAAGAGGAAAGCAGAGAAACAAAAGGGAAAGTAGTCCATTCATGCAACTATGTCTCCATCTCCACATCCACACGCCTGTGATGGAAACTCAGAAAAGAAAGTTTAAGATGCATTAGTTAAAAGATCTTTTAACAGGGCAGAAAGATATCTTCAGATAACAGCGTGATGTGAGGGGATCATCTCCAGAGAAACATCCTTGTGAAGAGAAGAATAATGGAGGAAGGTTGGAGAATACGTCGTCTGCTATTTCAGGGCAAACTATTTCATTATTATCCAGTTTCTGGGAGATAAATAAGCCTTTGAGGCTAAGATCTGACCCTTTAAAGACTGCATGATAGAGTTGAGGCAGAAGAGCAAGAATGCAGTTTATTCATTTGTAAGAAAGCCTAATGAGAAGGCTAGGACAACAGGATATTTGCATATCACCTGAATGCCCAGTATGAAAGGGCACTTCAAATAGACACTCTGCACCACCTGAACAGCATGACAGAGGTCCCAGCTGTCCCACCTCTGCCTCTGATACTCACTTGGTCAGTTCACTTGCAGGCAAGGTTATTGCACACCTTATTGCAGCAGCTGGAACACTCATCTGAGAAACATCCTGGGTGCCTCTCCATGTTAGGTGCATAAGCAGGAGAATTATTATAGAAGGTAATACACTCTGAATAAAGATGAGCAACCCTACCCCAACTCCTCAATAACTCTACCAAATATTTAGAAGTCTAGTAAATCGCAAAACTCATTTACTTCTGCAAGTTGCAGCTTTGCCTCCTTACTTATTTCTGCTTCCTCAAGAGTAAGGGAAGACACAGAGCTGGCTGCATGGACACTGACACTGAATTTCTCCACAGCCAAAAGATGGATGTCTTCTCCGGAGAGATATGAAGGGGCATATTTGCCCTAAAAATCCAAGGAGAGGACACCCTACACACTGGCAAAGCCATAGAAGTTGTTCAAGCTGATCCCAAAGCCTGTTCTTCCTCTTTGGCAGAAAGACTTCTGCAGCCATTACAGAGATAAATACACAGCTTCAAAATTTCCACAGAAAAATAAATCCTGAAGAAAGGGTCTGCAGCATTTTTGAGGCTTAAGAATTTTGTGCTGTATAACACATAACATAGCCGTTCACATATTTTGTATATATTGTGGAGCACCTCTGTAATCTTCTTATGCAATTTTATGCAAACTGTGTTAAGCTTCATCCCTAGCTGAGTGACAGAACCAGAGACAATGAAGAAAGGAAAATACACATGTACTCAGGGTCAGCTTTGTTCAGAAAGGCCATTAATACAAGGTTGTTAAGCAAGAACTTACAGTTACGCCTGAAGTTTCCCTTCAAATAATGCTTTTCTAGATTGGAATGAAATCAAACAAGAAAACAGTATTCTTGTCCTGAGGTCCTCCGTGTAGTATGGCTCAGCAAAGATTAAAGTCTCCTACAAAGGAAAACTTTCTAGTGTCAATTTAGAGTACTTCCTCCAAAAATAATTCAGTGTTCTCCCTTTTTACATACTTGTCACAGGGCTACTGCTAGCACCTTTTGCACTGAGATCCTCCAACTCATAGCAACTCGGCTCAAGTGGCCCTGACCTCAGCCTTCACTTCTTTTCATTAAGGGTTCTTGAGTCAGTGCCTTCACATCCCATGGGGGTTTCTGAAGGGACTGTTCTGCACAGCCATGAATTCTGTCCTCTGATTTCAGCACAAATCTCAGAGGGACCCATGTCTTGGAGGAATACAGATAGTGAATCCAATGGTCAAGTGCCTCAAAACTCACCAAAACCTCACTAGTCTCACACAAATGCAGCAATAGGGTGAGGTTTCAGAGAGGGGAATGATTCAAGGCAGCCTAAGCAGCAAGGAGTATTATATCCAATATTTCCCAGTGTAATGGCAAGTGGCTTATTTAAATTACTTATTCAAAGTGCAAATCACTGGCAAACATCCCACGGCAGGTTTGCTGAGTGTTTCAGCTGCAGGAGAAACTCATCTCTTTGGTGATTCCAGACCAGCAAGCAGAAGATGTAAAAAGATAACTTTCATTATTACAACAGAATGTTTTTTCATAGCAGTTGTTACCCCATTTGGAAAATACTGCTTGATATCCTGTAATCCCTCTGCATCTGTCATTTCAGTTTATTAGTTCCCTGAGTATATTCAAAGCTGTAAACGGAGAAACTGAGCTGTCCAGGTTTCAAACTGAAGATGGGAGCCAACTGACAAAAATACCATGTAGCTGTTTCAGTTTAATAATCCCACATGGACAGATGATGCATCTACTATTCCTTCAGAAGCTTATTTCCCAAACTTGGTTATCATGCAGATGGTAAAATCTATTCTTTGAGGGTCAGGATTAAAGCCAATGGAAAGTACAATGTAATTCATTGAGGAAAAATAGCTATTACTGCTACCTGGAAGGTAATATCTATTTCCAATACAAAACACTGTATATTTTATGACAGCTAACATTTTCCAAAACCTTCCTAAGAACCTAAACTTTAAAAATAATCTAATTTCAGAGACTGTACAGAAGCAGCAATCAAGTACAGTTCAATATAACCACAAATGTTTTCCAGACTATGTAATCCAAACAAGTAGATGCCCCACATGAAGAGTGTTATCTCTCCTTTGAATCCCAAGTGCCCCAGTACCTAAAGTAGGACTTATACAGCCAGTCTGTCAAAACCAAAAAGTGAATGAAGATCTCCTGCATATGCCAAAGCTTCCCCAGGACAAGAAACCAAACACCTTCTCCACCCAGACTTCACAAGGACTCAGCATAGGCAGAGTGATGCCTATGTCCTGTGGAAGGTCCTGGCATCCTTACTGTAGCCAGAGAAGGGGATGTATTTGCTGAGGCTTGCTGATGTGAGGTATAAATCAAGCAATGCCATTGATCTAACAGCTGCACTAGAAAAAAATAAAGGCACCTCTATGGCATCTCTACAGCATGCCAGAGAGAGCATATGTAAAAATTGGCTAATGGTCTAAAACCAGAAAAATATTATCCCAGCGTGTCTTAGAATAAGTTCATAATATTTATTACTTTGGAAATTATTAATTCATACAGCTGGTGCACTTTATTTTTACTGGGAAGAAAAGGCATTTAATTTAACCCTAGCATTAAGAAATACTTGCTAAATGTAGCAGTAGTGCATTGTCGAAGACAAATGAATTTAAACATGAGGCTGACTCTATAAAACATCAGAATCACCCTTCCAAAGCAAAAAAAATATTTTAAGGACATTTAGGTCTTTACAAACAATTAGTCAGTGACTTAAAACATCTTCTCTTGGTCACAATAAAATACAGTTCTCTCGCTCACCTATATTTCCACTATTTATATACCTGCAAAACAGGCACAAGCCAAACGAAGTTCCACTTTTTGGTATTGCTCTCATCTACAGAACTAGTTAATACTCAGTTTTACCTGGAGGCATTTGCAGTCTTAAGAAGGGGCATAGTGAGCTAAAAGAGGTATAACACACTCATGGAAGAAAACTGTGATTATCAAAGGAAAAGTCACAGGGAAATAATCATTAAAAATTGAATTAACAAGGCATTCTGCATTTCCTCCATAGAGTTTTCTTTGAGGAAGGATTTGAGGGATGCTATGGATTCAAGAGCTCAATAAATACACTGGAGTGTTATGGCAAAACTTCTAAAGCACATGCTGACCCACACATTGGCATGGTATCACACCAAGGCAGGCATGTAACACTTGTCAGCAAGGAACAGTACAACACAAGGCAAAGCTTTGAAGTCTTCCTCAAAATCTGGACCTTGGTCAATCTCTCCAGGTAAACCAAACACTGCTTTGAGCAGCAGGACAGGGAGATCATCCATACAGGCTACTATCAGGCATACTTGCCTCCTAGCCTGTCACAAGGAGCTCAGTTTGGACAACAGACCAGTACTTTGTCAGGTCTCAGCAGGGACAGGTGGAGGAATTAATTGTGGGTTTTCCCTTACAATACAGCATAGCATTTCATCTGAACACTCATTTCCACTAGCAGGGCTAGTTTAGAGTCTGCCAGCTTTTTTTGTGGATTCTTTGTACAATCCAGCTTTTTCCCAAAGATAATGCACTCCACAAAGACTTTTTTGACTAGAAGGTATTGCGATTTTAATCTAAACTCTTTGTAGAGGGACACATGCTATCAATATCTTTGAGCAACTCTCCACTGCAGTCAGCAGGGAATTCTGCTCAGAAAAATCAATGGGACAACCAAGCCTATGGTTGTTGGGACTTTGTTTCACATATTATGTGTTACAGCTTTTAAATGAATACTGGCATTGGTCCTTAGAAAAATTAATGAAAAATTAAATGAAAAGGAAGAAAAGATGACAAAATACTTGATGCAGTTAAAAGGCTGGTAAGGGCAAAGACAGTAACATACTGTTCTGCTAGAATATTAGATGTAGAATCTTGATAATGTCATAAAATAACTTTGCTGTAAGCCCGGCAGGTGTTTGTGGGATCTGTCTGCATCATTTGACTATTTATTGCAGAAGCAGCCAAAAAAGCAGAGTAGGGCTACCACTATCAGAAGTGAAGGACTACAAAAACCTGCCCAAAGGCAGGATGTTCAACAGCATGTTAAATCCTTCAAGCACATCTTTACCACTAAAAGGAAAGGGACTAGCTCTCCTAAATACTTTAAGCACTCGGACAACCTTAACCATTAGGTGCAAAAAACCCTAGGAGAGTGCAGAAGCTTTGTCAACATGTACGAGTCCCACTAGCTACAAAAAAGATCCAGTTTTACTAGCTAAGAAGCCACCCCCACCTCTCCAATCTTTAATGGAGTTGTGATTAATTGCACCAAAGTGGATCTGGACTAGTCTTTTCAGTGCAACACTATTGATTTACTCCTGCAGCACGAGTAGCCCACCATATTGTGACATTGAAATATGATCTTCTTTAATGACACCGTCTCTTAGTAATAACTTCCAGCTTTCTCTGTTATTCATTCTGGGATTTAGATTTAATTTGGGTGCTGTTATGTTGCATATACTTTTATTGTGCTCTGTTTACAAAACGATTCTTGCAATTAATTACGGTAATGAGATCATGGCTAAAAGACTCACAGAATGCTGATTAGATAATTAATGATTGGTTGTTGTTTGTAGCATTTTATTGAATATACACTCCAGGTTGGTCTCTCCCCTTTCCTTTTTTGGTCTTTCTTGCCTGCGTTGTAATAGGTAATTGAATAAATGATTAGTGGGAAAGTAGATTACATGAATCATATTTAACCCCTCGGCACTTAGACAGGAATCCAGAGTAATATAATGTGAGGAATATAAGAAATCAATTTCTTCGGTATTTTCATTGTAGTAATTACAGGCTGAAAATAGTTTTAAATCAGACATTAGTTCAAAATTGGCGAATAGGCTGGACCTGACATAAGGAACGTCTCTGCAGGAACAAGTAATGTTAGAATAGCTGCCTGCCAACAAGGACAGGACTGATGATACTGCAAAGGTGCTGGCCAGGACACAGCGATCTTGACCATGAAACCTAGTGTGGCCAATTTTGGAGTGAAATGGCTGACCATGGAAAAATCGCTTCCTTTCAGGGCCTGGGATGGAGACAAGAGATCAGGTCACCCTTCCCCTGCTCTCAGTAAGTTCTGGTGAATCCCTTCAGCCAAGCCAAAGCCCTATCTCTCATCAGGGCCAAGCCATACCACAGACAACAACATATTATCACTATGAGCTGGTCAACCAGCTGATGCAGCCAAATTACAGACTGACTACTACAGGCACACATCAAAATACCATTGACTCTATCTGGTTTGCTTTCAAAAGACTAGAAATAGAGGCACAAAGCCAAAGGTGAGCACTTTAGATGTGCATGCTATGATACAGGCTAATTAAGAGAGTTCCCACTGACTTCAACCTCAGCACTTCCAAGAGTCAGACCCCCAGATCTCCAGTCAGCATACAGAAAATGAGGAATCTAATCAGGCCAGTGAATAAAAGGTCCTTCTAGCTGTCTTCCCTTGACCAAGTCCCAGAGAAAGTCTGTTCTGTATCTTAGCAGAAGCAGGGACCTCATAGCAAAAACCAGTCAATATTTAGATAATTGATCAAACTTCATATGTAAAAAACGGTCAAGTTAAAGTTGCTGGGCATCCTTAACTACTGCCTTCTTGGAAGAGCAAAGCACTCTTCTCCAGTTATTTGGCTTATTTCTTTCCTCAAGTCCAACAGCTCTTTCTCAAGTATTTAATTAAAAAGGTTTTTTTCAGAGCTTTGTTGAAGTGTTTAGGTTTTCTTAACTAACAGAAAAGAATGAGCAAGAAAAGCTAGTGCAATCTATTCTCAGCTTCTAATGTTGCCAACCAGATGAAATACAGAATAATTATCCCCCATCATGACTGCTAAGATACATTTATTCATGGGACCAAGATAACTCTAAAATATGTTATATTGTCAGAAAAAGAATTATGGTAGTTTCCAACCATTCTATAGAAAAAAACATTAAGCTATGATCAACATCTAATTGTCCCACAACGATTTCCATATAATGTTTTACCCTGATAAAGTAACCTAGTATTCCCAGCAAAACAGAATGCACATGACCAGATACAACATTTGAGTCTAGTCCTGCAGTTGCAAGCAGTTTCAACATTGTGTCATGCAGAAAAGGTCTTTTTCCTGTCCATAATGCCAGAATAAGCCCATCTCAGGCCCGAAGATGCAGAATTTTCTCCCAGTGCTTTGGCCTAAGAAAAAAATCTGTCACTGCCCCGCAAAGGGCAAGATCATCTCAAGACATCACCTTGTCACTCTTCTTTCTGACCTTAAGCAGTCTTTGAACCACAGCTTATCATACAAAACCAGATGTAAGCATTTAAACAATTATTTCCCTGCCTTAGGACCTGTGCAATTGGGTCCAGATGTGCAGACTTTTCTAAAATCCCTCTGAAGGGTGCAGAACCTGCTTGTGCTCATCCTCCTGGGAAAACCCATGCTTTCGCATACCTGTTTCATATGTGAAAGCCTTTGAAAGACACACTTTAGCCCCAGGTGCTGGGAAGTAGATCACCTTGCTCATAGTAGTTCAGATGTCAGCCTTCACAGGTGAGGTGGAAACAAGCATAAGCTTCAAAAGGATGCAAAACCACAAACTTCAGCGGTGTGCCTTTGACACATATCACTATTTTACCAGACACATGACAGATTGCCAGATTCACTCAGATAAGTTTCATGCATTAACACCTATCTGAACCTGGCTATCCTGCAATCAGCATTATTCCACTACCAAGTCAAACCACCCAGATTACAGCAGATGACATATCAGCCTATTCTGAATACACCGTCACATTGATTTAATGAATGAAGATGAATTATCTTTCCTCTATCTACTACCAAAGACACGGGCCTCCATAGATAAATTCTTGCAAGACAGACCTATTCACTCATGGAAGAACAGATTAAGCTATCATATGCCCAAGGCACATAACTTTCTCATTATCCTCCTGTATTTCTTCAGCTGTCAGTTCAGTAGTTTTCCAGTGAAACACAGATATCTCACAATTCATTTTCAGAAGACAAAGAAACCTAGTAGGGAGGAAAGTGGGCAAGATTCCTCTCCACCCACCACCAAAAAAAACCATTACCAACTGACTATGATAGCCATACATTTGAGGAAGTTACATATTGGGCAAATTTTCTTCGACACAGCATGATCATAGGTAATTAACATACATGATTGCTAAGAACACAAAGACAACCCCCGGCTAGAACCTGACTTGGCAAGAATCACATTCAAATCAAGGGGTAGAAGGGTCACAATCTGTTCTGATTATATCATAAGTTCTAGATTCTTCCAATATGTTTAAGACAAGAAATAGGATTGCTACTAATACACAAGCTTTTTCATAAACTTCAGAAGCTGGTTGTCTTGCAGTAAAATCAAAGTCTAGCAATGCTGCTGGTTTGTGTGAGCACAGTTAACAACAAAGTTGTTTAAGATGCTTTTAGTTAACCTGTGTACAGCACCTAACACCTGATCAGTCACTGCCTTAAGATCTTGAGAGATTAGCAGCTACGTTGAATGAGAAAACACATAGGAAGGATTTTATTTTATACAAGCATGTCCTGCAGTTACACTTATACACCAGCCTGTGGCAGCCCTCAGGCTGCTGGCAGCTTGCCTGCACTCTTAACAGCCATTTATCTTGTACTCTTGCAAAGCAGTTTTTGCATACAAGGTTTCAATGCCTTCTACAGTTCCCAACTAAGAGCTAGACCCCCGCACCTTAACTCACCTTCTATGACCAAGGTCTGAATGAACTGCACAGCAAGCTAAAATTCAGTTTAAGTAGTTTTATTTTGAAGTTTCTGGCTATTCCTCATTTCATGCAATACCTGCTTGAAGACTACAAGGGAAGCCACTGCTGCTTTGGAGAAAGGAAAAGCAAGATTATTAGAGCACTCTATCTCTTGCCCCTCATTCATATTATGAAATTCAAGAGGACCATTGTCAAAAGTACAGCATCTTCCTGCAAATTCCCAGCATGGACACCAAATTCAGAAATATACTGGTGCCACAGAACAAAGCCTGAGCTGCAGGTAGCACAAGTGCTGTTGTACTCTCAAAGCAGCACCAAGAATCTCAGCTTCTCCAAGAAAGCAGCACCTTCAATCTGCAGTCCTTCCCAAATATCAGCTCAGCATGTATCACCAGTTATTTCCCAACACATCACTAATGCACAAAATAAAGTTCAAGTTCTTGATGCAAGTGCTGATATGAGAGTTTGAGGCCACCATTAGAACATTACATTAATAAGGGACAGACATTAGGTTATTGTGTATTTTAAACATGTTTTAAAACTTCAGAATAGTGAGGAAACAAGTTTTGTCATAATTTTACTCTTGTTAGCATTGACGACCTTGCAGGAGAGGGCAGGTCCTTCACCACTCCAGGCAACAAACAAGACAGATCAGAAAAGACACACTCAGTTACAGTTGAACTCTTGCTGAAGGTCCCAGAGGATAAGTTGAAACTCAAGTAGTTGCTGCATGTGACTCCTTTTCCAGCCTTAATTATACACAGCAAACACTTCAGAAAACTTGGGATTGTTGTCCAAACAGTACAGGCAGGTTAGGGACCCTGGACAGCACAACCAAGTGAGCTGTATCAAACAGCCTCATACTATTTCTACACCAGCTTTCATTCAGCTTCTACTTCTTGAAGTCAAGAGCCCAAGGTCATATTAATGTTCATTTGGTATTTGCCTTATTGAGTCACATTTGCCATGTTAATTGCAGTACAGACCAGTACAAATGATAGTATCTAACTTTACTCCAACTCTGAGCCGCAGCTTATTTTTCTTTAAATCATGGGAAGCCGGTGACTCTTAAATTGTATCACGGTACTTCACTCAGAAAAGCTTTCAGTGTTGCAGTGCGCATTTAAGCAAGTGTCACTTTTAGGGTGCATATTGTCAGCAGTGCCAAAGCTACCTTATTTAAACAATAATCACTGATCAAAAGTTGCCTCTTGAATAAGTAGCTCAGAGAAATTAAGATTAAATATTCAAGTTCCAGTGTCCTCTTCTGCAAGAGATTAAAAATGCAAAAATTTCAGCAGTAAGAACTGGAAACCTTCCAACTCTGAAACAGCCTGTTGAGCAAACCAAAAGCCAGTTGCTTGCTCTAGTTACAAATCCAGCTTTTGCACACTCTTGATGCCCCATAACTGCTAACCACAGCACACATATGGTCCAGGCTTGCTGTTGCAATTGAAGCTCAAAATACCTTTTAACTCACCATATCCAGGATTCCCTCTAGACAAAAACACGTGCATTTCATTTCATCAGGAAGAAGACATCCTGACTTCTGCTTAAGACAGATATTTCACCGCAAGCAGTTTCAGCCTCCATTTTGGAAAACCACATGGGTGTTTGGGTCAACCATTGAACAATTAGAGTAAAAGTGTCAGTCCATTGAATTGCCAAACCGATATTTACCTCAGGCAAACCTCCTACATCAAGGTCAACTTCTCACTTCACTGAGAAGTATATTGTACAGTTACCACTAGCTCTGCAATTTCTCTCAAGCTGGAGTATCAAGTTTGGGCAAAACCCAAGAGCATTCTCATCATCCGAGATGAAAGTTACAGAATATTTTGCCCTGAAGCCATACTGCAAAGTGCTATAGAAGCAAGAAAAAATCATAAGCTTGACAGGAGGAAATACTCACAACTAGTTTTTTTATAAAGAACCCTGTACATCAGACACCATGATAGAAACTTCTGTTTTTCTTGGCCACAAAGCAAGGAACCTAATACCACCCAAATACTCATTCAACTTCCACAAAGCAGTGAAAACACCTGCCATACATAGACATATACGCCAACTTCAGTCATAATACTGCTTAACTACCTGCTCTCTCCTGAGTTGCCCCCATGTGACTTTGGTCCCTTGATGGACAGTTAAATGTAATATAAACAGAGCAAGTAGAGTCAGACAGTTATATTAAACTGAAAAGCAGGACTTCAGTTGAAGGAAGTTATTCCCCATCCACATATGCTAGGTGAATGTGTCAAGTTTGCTTGACAAATATCACATGATTAATTTTTTTATTACTGGGCATCTGAGATGGAAATCATACTCCTTTCTCATACCTTTTATATGCCCAGATCTAAATAGAAGAGATTAAGTTAGGTGGCCATTTGCCACAGGACTCAGACTTCTCATTCATACACCATGAGGCATTTTCCAGGGTCTGTGCCATGTCTGACTGTGATCAGCTGTGATCAGCTAACTCCCAAATTGGTATTTCTTAGTTTGATTAAAAAGATACAAGTTAGACCTTAATAACATGCTACAGGAATTAAATGCTTTTTAAAATTATTTGCCAGTTAACAAATCATATTTATACTATCAGATACAGCACTAGTATGAGAAAGAAAAAATCTGTAGTCCCTAGGACCAGTACCAAATGGTGAGACCATAAAAATCAACTGGACCTTACAGCTTTATGTTAAGGGACATTAATCAGTCAATTATTTTTGCGTTAGGGCAGCTTCTATAAATTAGTGTCTGAAATAATTCCTTTGTACGAAAGACTATGGAAACATTACCAGCAAGGAAAGTGAAATTGCCAAAGATAAACCCAGGCATGACTTTAGTTTCTTGAAGTTAAATCTGTGAAGGGGTTGGGTTTTCCAGCACTAACAAGCACAGCCAGTGAAGTAAAGATTTCCTCAGATGCTGCATATTACACACTTAAGGCACCAAAAATCACTTTTAAATAGTCTTACATAGCTTCTATGCATTGCCTTTTTAAATCCTTCAGGTACATTCATACTTGTCTTTTGCAAGTTTCAGAGAAGTTTTCATTTGGAAAGCCTTAATTTCAACTCTAAACTCGACAGCTATGGAGACAATAACTCTTCAGATGTATGTGAAAGTTGCCTTCTGTGCCCATCACTCCTATTTAACATGAATATGAATAGTTAAGCAGAAAAAGTCCATCCTTACTGTAATACAACCCCCATACATCCTATTGTACCACTGGTGAGACAACTAAATTCTTAAACCTTGCATTTGGCCAAGAAAAATTTTTCCCCTACTGGGGAACTATGGGCCCCTTCCTTCCCATGTATACACCCTCACCCTCCCCACCCAGGAGCATATAACTCATGGAGCAGTTTAAAGCACTTACCAATTATTGTCAGTATGGCACAAGTCCTTAGGGATCCTAGCAAGGAAGTACCTCATCACACTCAGTGCATAAAAAGAGCAAGGAATCAGCCTCTAGAGACTTAAGCCAAATGCCTTTATCCACATCTAGATGGAGATCTTGATGTATACAGACTAAAAATAGAATAAAATGAGGTGAAAGTGTTAAATATTATTGAACAGGCTTCAAAAATAGCACAAAAGTAGCAAAAGGAAAGCCCTTCAGTTCTGCGCAACTGTAACTGTGAGAAACTATTTGCACTATTTTGTTTCAGAAAGATCATATATGAAGTCTGGGTGGAAGTCTCTGTTTTACACATAATAAAAACCAGGAAAGTGAAAGATAGCATACAGACCATCAAGGATTTAATCAGTCCTTTCAGGCTTATAAGTATGAGCACATGCACCTTAAGACTCCTTGGTTCTGCACTCAAAAGCTAGTTCACAAATAGAACATGACTGAAGTCTCTAGGTCATATCACAACGTGATAAACAGACTGAAACACTGATCTGTAAGTTTATGGGAGCAAAAACATACATCATATAAATTAATCACATCAAGTGTTACTGACAGACCACATTTCTTTTTCAGTCAGTGTAGAACCAAGTCTATTTTCTGCTATTTCTTGCATATGCTTATTTCTATGCATCTGAAGCAGCCTCAAACATGTCAGCAAAATTACCCACAGCATGAAGTTCAGCATATGCTTAAACAGAGAAACAAAACTTGATCAATATGTTAGCAGCTGTGCATAGAAGCAGCCCGCACTGAAAAGGCATATAGCTTTCACCTGTACCTAGCAGGCAAAGCTTAACTAAACCAGTTGAGACAATCAGGTTTCAGACTATCTAAGGAAGATGCAAAGTTAGTTACGATTTTAATTATTTTCTGAAACAGCAATTATCACAGTGAGCCCCAGTAACCACCCTCTCTCCTCTCCAGTGTCCCAATGTAAAAAAGCTACTACTTACAAAGAAATACGTACATAGGTTGAAGAGTGGCTTGGGAAGAAAAAGCTACAATCCTCCTCAGGGATAAACTGAAAGGTGAGAAAAAGTCTCTACTTCTTACTAGAGGAAGAAAAAAGGTTTCTTCAGCTCCCAAAACTGAGAATCATACAATGGTTTGGATTCGAAGGGACCTTAAAGACCATCTAGTTCCAACCCCCTGCCATGGGCAGAGACACCTTCCACTAGCCCAGGTTGCTCAAAGCCCCGTCCGACCTGGCCTTGAACACTGCCAGGGAGGGGGCAGCCACAGCTTCTCTGGGCAACCTGTGCCAGTGCCTCACCATCCTCAGAGTAAAGAATTTCTTCCTTATATCTAATCTGAATTTACCCTCTTTCAGTTTAAAACTGTTACCCCTCATCCTATCCCTACACTCCCTGATGAAGAGTCCGTCCCCATCTTTCCTGTAGCCTCCTTTAGGTAATATAGGGACACTAGAAGGTCTCCTTTGGAACTTTCTCTTCTCTGGGCTGAACACCCCCAACTCTCTCAGCCTGTCCTCATAAGGGACGTGCTCCAGCCCCCTGATCACCTACATGATTCTCCTCTGGCCCCACTCAAGCAGGTCCATGTCCTTCTTATAGTGTGGGCCCTGGAGCTGGAAACAGTATTCCAGGTGGGGTCTCACAAGAGCAGAGCAGAGGGGGAGAATCCCCTCCCTTGACATGCTGCCACATGTCTCTTGACTCAGGCCAGGATACCGTTGGCTTTCTGGGCTGCGAGCACACATTGCTGGCTCATAGTCAGTTTTCCATCCATTAATAACCCCAAGTCCTTCTCTGCAGGGCTGCTCTCAGTCCACTCATCACCCAGCCTGTATTTGTGCATGGGGTTGCTCTGACCCATGTGCAGGACCTTGCACTTGGCCTTGTTGAAATTATGAGGTTTGCACAGGCCCACCTCTCCAGCCTGTCCAGGTCCCTCTGGTTGGCACATCCTTTCCCTCCAGCGTGTCAACCGCACCACACAGCTTGGTGTCATTGGCAAACTTGCTGACGGTTCACTCGATCCCACCATCCATGTCACCAGCAAAGATGTTAAATAAACAGCATTGGTCCCAACACCGATCCCTGAGGAACTCATCACCACTCTCCATATGGACATTGAGCTGTTAACTGCAAGTCTTTGAGTGCAACCATCCAGTCAATTCCTTATCCACCAAGTGGTCCACCTATCAAATCGATGTCTCTCACATTTACAGACGAGGATGTCATGTGGGACAGTGTCAAATGCTTTGCACAAGTCCAGGTAGATGACATCAGTTTCTCTTCGCTTATCCACCAAGGTAGCAACCCCACCATAGAAGGCCACCAAATTTGCAGGCACAGTATGCCCTTAGTGAAGCCATGTTGGCTGTCACCAATCACCTCCTTATTTTCCATGTGCCTTAGCACAGTTTCCAGGAGGATCATCTCCATGATCTTGCTGGGCACGGAGGTGAGTCTGACTGGCCTGTAGTTCCCCGAGCCTTCTTTTTTTTCACTTTTTAAAAATGGTAGCTATGTTTCCCTTTTTCTAGTGAGGGAAAGGGGAAACATCCCCTTTCATCAGACTGCCAGGACCACTGAATTATGATGGATAGTGACTTACCTACTTCATCCATCAGTTCCCTTAGGATCTATGGATGGATCTCATCAGGTCCCATGGACTTGTGCACCTTCAGATTCCTTAGATGGTCTCAAACCTGATCTTCTCCTACAGTGGACAGTTCTTCCTTCTCCCAGTCCCCACCTTTACCTTCTGTTTCTTGAGTGGCTTGGCTGGAGCCCTTGCCAGTGAAGACTGAAGCAAAAACGTCACTGAGTACCTCAGCCTTCTCCATATCCTAGGTGATCAATTCTCCCTTTTCCTTCCAGAGAGGACCCACATTTTCCCTAGTTTTCATTTTATCACCAATGTACTGTAAAAGCTTTTCTTGTTGCCCTTGACATTCCTGGCCAGATTTAATTCTATCAGGGTTTTCACCTTCCTAACCTGACCCCTGGCTACGCAGACAGTTTCTTTGTACTCCTCCCAGGCTACTTGTCCTTGCTTCCACCCTCTGTAGGCTTCTTTTTTGTGTTTGAGCTTGTCCAGGAGCTTCTTGTTCATCCATTCAGGTCTCCTTGCAGTCTTACCTGACTTCCTCTTTGCCAGGATGCATTGCTCCTGAGCTTGGAGGAGGTGATCCTTGAATATTAACCTGCTTTTTTTGGCTCCTCTTTCCTCTAGGGCCTTATCCCATGCTACTCTGCTAAGCAGATCCCTGAAGAGGCCAAAGCCTGCTCTCCTGAAGTCCAAGGTAGCGAGTTTGCTGTGCTCCCTCCTTGCTGCCCTAAGGATCCTGAACTCCACCATTTCATGGTCATTGCAGCCAAGGCTGTCCTTGAGCTTCACACTCCCCACCAGCCCCTCCTTGTTTGTAAGAACAAGGTCCAGTATAGCACCTCTCCTCATTGGCCTCATTGACCTTTCTGTCACTTGGAGAAGGAAATTGTCATCAATACATTCCAGGAACCTCTTGGATACTTATGCCCTGCTGTGTTGTCCCACCAACAGATATCAGAGTGGTTGAAGTGCCCCATGAGGACCAGGGCTTGTGCACATGAGGCTGCTCCTATCTGTCTATAGTGGCCTCATCCACTTAGTCTTACAGGTCAGGTGGCCTGTAGCAGCTCCCCACTATAACATTCCCCTGCCCTTCCTTTAATCCTGACCCATAAGCTCTCAGTTGGCTCCTCATCCATCCTCAGGCAGAGCTCCATGCATTCCATCTGGTCATTGACATGGAGGATGACACCCTCTCCTTGTCTCCCCTGCCTGTCCTTCCTAAAGAGCCTGCGTCCTTCCATTTCAGGACTCCAGAATCCTTATTCTCTACATGTTTTAAACACACTGTAGTTACAGAGCTCACCTACAGAGCTGAGAAGCCCCAAGCTACTCATGAACAAGGACTGCTTATGGAAAAGGCACAGTTATTGAGTTGACAAGAAAAGAAACTGAAGGGCTTAGTAACATGACTGCCACCAACCAGAGATGCCTTGTAAAGGTCTCCATACTGCCTAAAACCAACAATAAGATACCATCCACAGCTCATAAGTATCTCTGTAGACTTTCAGACCCCTAGCTCACTGCTTCCGAGCCCATTATTTTTAATAAAACAAACAAATATTTCTTACCGCAAATCATGAGTTGAAAAACATCCCCTTTCCAAAATAAACTACAGCCTACCCCTTCCAACTCCCTTACCACACAGTCCAGCTCCATCTCACAGGCAAAAAAATCCCTCCACACGCAGACCTTATAGCAATTGTGTCTAACTGCTGCTTGGTCACAGGTGGGGAAAGATCTTTTGCTTGGGTGCATAATGGAGGCTCTTTTTTGTTGCCTATAGAGCAGTTGTAGAACAAAAGGTGATTTGTTACTATTTTTGTATACAGTGTTGGGGTAGGTCATGTTTATCAGCTTTTTCAACGTATTGAAGAAAATGCTGGTTTAATTTGAAGTCTTTGGATTTCAGCACTTTGATTTTATTCTTTTGGTTTTATTTATCTTGTGTTAGTTTATAACACAAAAGACTGAAGCTGTTCAGTATTTCTTGTGGAAAAGGCATTGCAGGCATATGGTTCATCTAGCAGTGTGGTTTCATGGATGCATTCCAAATGTATGTTATGTTATTAACTGATATCAGTCTTTGATTATAGAGGAAAAGAGGCTACTCTTAATCATGGCTTATAATATTTCTAATACTTCTAGCTGTTTTACTTACCTTTTATTAATTTCTTGCTCATGCCTGCAAGAGGCTCACAGAAGCTATTGATAGCTTATTAATAATTTATAAAGTGAATGTTTTTTCAGAGGACTGAATTTATGTTTGCTTAAAATAAAAGTAATAACTGACTAAACTTGTTTTCAAACACAGTCTCTGAAATATCTCAGTTCCTTTAATATTTCCATTTATAATTCTAGTTTCCTAGTTGAGAATGTTACAGAAGGTATTAATTGAGATTTTAATGAAGGTTGATATTATTTCAATGCAGGGAAATTAATAGACAGGAAAAAAAGATTCTAAAACTTGGCTTTATCTGTCACTATGGAAGGAGATTGCTCTGACTGTAGGCGGTGTTATGTTTAAAAACATAATTTTAATTGTTTTCTTGAAGGTTTTAAATTCCCTTAGCCTAGATGATGGTCTTAATAGTGTTTTAAATGGATTAGAAGGATTAATGATAATTAACTGGGGAAAATTTTAGTACTATTTTGACCTTTTAAAATGATCAGTCTGAGCATTTCCAGATCTACATGGGCAAGCTGTAGACAACAATTTGTTACAAAATCAGGATTTTTAAATTACATTTGTGTTTATAAAAAGTGCTGGAGGGGATTGAAGTTCAGGTAACAGCTTCCTGCTCTATAGCATACTTGCTATATACATGTTGCTCAATTTCTAGTTTGACCAGAGTAGCAGGATAAAAAAAGCTTTCAGTAGGTAGTGATGCATGTGGTTTCTTAGTTACAGAATCTCTGGTTCTTTTATGTTCTAACATTAAATAGGATTCTTTTGGAATGCAAAAGTGAGAAGGACTGAGACTGTTGGGCAGCTCTTGGTTGAATCCCTTCTACTTGAATGAGAATTCCACTTCTAGTAGCCTAAAAATGATGCTTTGCCAAATGCTGTATCTCTAACCTGGCATGTCAGTGCAATGTGATTTTCAGTTTGCTGGCAGCCCATCTTGCTCAGAGTAGTTGTAAACAGTGATGCTGGTATTTTTATTGGCTAATTTTACAAGCTGGCATCTGCTGTCAGCAGCTTCATGTAAATACACTCCTGCCATAGCATCTGTTCTGCTGCATATTGCCCTTATCCTAGCACTCACATGGAACCGGGGAGGGAGTGATGAAGCTCTCTTCTGAAGAGATATGTGTTGAAAAATGGGAGCTGAATAAGGGGCTCAGACCCTGTCCTGGGACTAAATTTCTGGAAATGGACTACTTGAGTCAATTCAAGGACACTGTTTTCTAAAAGACTTTGAAGCCTCCACTTAAGAGTCTGACCCTGCTTGGTGTGTGAGCAAGCACACACTTTCTTAATGTGAAATCAGGAAAAGTGAAAATGATCAGAACAGTGGACTTTTGTAAGAATGGAAGATTAATTTTTTGTGAATAAAACTTGACTGAGATGACAGGACTGAGTTGCTAGCTAAATGCCATTAAGCTAAAACTTATCTTGTGGAACCCAGACATAACCTAGATGGGTATGAGTATCAGGAAAGAACAGATCTCAGTAAAATCAAGGACTGTTGTTCAAGGAGCTGGGTATACACATGGAGACAAACCTTTGGTCTCAATGGAGAAGGTAAAAGGTAACTACGACCTGCAGTTTGCCAATGGATTATCAAGCTATCTATGTATAGCTACCTATATATTAAGACCAGAACAAATCAGTGACGATGCCACAGAAAGTCTGTCTTGCTTTGGTGTCAGGGCAAAGAAAGAACAGATCTAAGCAAAACCTGCGTAACTGCATTCAGTGAAGTATGTTATGAGGTATTACCATGCTTAAGTGACTGCATGTGTCTTCTACTGCTTCTACTGTAAACGTAGCTGCTTTGTTTGAGTGTCTAGGATTTTTTCTGTGCTTATGATCATTAGCTTTCCTTCCAGCAGAGCACTGAATCAGATAGGGATGGTAGAGAAAAAAATTACAGAAGTTGGCTTTGTATTTTTATAAGGAGGTATTGAGGCTTTTTGGTTTTTGAAGTTCATGTAAGGTCTTTGATCAGTTCTAGGAAAAAGGTCAGTTGTGGAGTGGAGAGAGCTGTATTGCTTTATAAACATGGCCTAGGAAGTAGGAGTCTCTTCTCCCATGTTCAACACTGTTCAAGTGAGATCTTATGGCTGGTCAATTTTTTCCACTCAGTGTGTTTTCCTGCCTCCAGTGTTTGTGGGGGGATGACACCCAAATACTGAGAAAGAAGCTACTCATCGAAAAATAAACTAAGGCTGCTCTGTTCTCCTGGAGTTGTGGGCATACCTGCAGCAGGCTCTTCTCCATGGATGTTGACATGATGTGAACGTGCTCCCACCTTCCAGATTAGGGGCTAACCCAGAACAGGTACGTAACGTGTAGATGCCCAGTTCCTGGGGTGGTGGTTGTGAAGAGAGTTAATGGGATGGATTTTGCTGCAAACAAAATGGGGAGTGGTATGGAGGAAATTAATTCACAATACCCACCAGCAACAAAGCAGCAGAGAACAGAAGTGTCAGCTGCTATGTTGTGCAATGATCAGTCCTCTTGCATAGCATTTTAGTAAATACTCACCTTTGGTGCAGATGCTTGTGCTGGCCAGGGGATAATGCTTGTTGAAAATCCCTGACTTTCTCCTGGATGCTTATCTGTAGCTCTGAGGCGCTCATCTCTTCTGTAAAACTGCCCTTTGGTTAGGCGACTTGTCCAGAAAGGAGGGACTGTGGATTTAATGCTTTCCTCAAAACACAGAGAAAGCTTATTATTTAGTGCTGAAATGTTTATTTGGCATGGAATACTTCTATCTGAATCGGTCCAGAAGGATGAAACACGTAAATGACTGATCGACTAGTTAGGTTAGCTAGACAGAGAGGTAGATTTGCACCTCCTCCTGACTGGACTCTTCCTTTCCCTTTCCCTTCCCTTCCCTTCCCTTCCCTTCCCTTCCCTTCCCTTCCCTTCCCTTCCCTTCCCTTCCCTTCCCTTCCCTTCCCTTCCCTTCCCTTCCCTTCCCTTCCCTTCCCTTCCCTTCCCTTCCCTTCCCTTCCCTTCCCTTCCCTTCCCTTCCCTTCCTTTTTTTTTTTTTTTTTTTTTTTTTTTTTTAATTCTGTGGGCAGAGTCATGTTCGTCCCTTGAAATATGACAAGTTAGCTTGCCATATTTAAACACAACTTGCTTGTTAGCATCAGTGGTCCTGAGCCTGTGCAGAAACAGCCTGTAGTCCCATAAAAATATGATGTTCTTTTAATTTAATGTTACATTGAGGGGTCTGAATACTGTGAATATGAAATGGGAGTGAAAATACTGACTCCTAATTTCACTTCTTTAAATACACTGATCTGCAGAGGACAATGTGTGTCTAAGATGGGATATGTTTCTAGATGGTTGTTGTTCCATGACTAAATCTTGGGTATGGATAATGCATTGATCAAAAGCCATACTAAGGCTGAGTCTTCAGTAAATCTTTATGTAAATGGCCTGATAACGACTTCTGTTCACCTTGCTTATTTTGTTATTCACTTCACTATGTAGCTTCACTGTCTAAAGAAGCTATGCAATCAGTGCATCTGTAATGGTTTTATTAAAGTTTAAATGTTTATACCAGGCTCAGTATTTCCTGAAGTAAATGTCTTTGGGTGACTATTGCACTCTGGGTAAAATGTCTATTATGTGCCCTAGACCAGAGACCCATTATAAGTTCACATTATGAAGTATTCTGCCCTAGGCTATAGTTGTAATCTGATTGCCACTCCTTTCTTGACTTGCTGTGCATGTGCCCCCATCTCCTTCACCTCATGATCGAATGAAATTGTAATCACCTACTCTTCTGTTTAGCTGGGGGCAGAATTAAAGGCAGAAAACAGAGGCAGCCAGAAGTGTCTGGGAGGGCACACGTGCGAAGGCAGAACCTACCAAAGGGCAAATTGAGTGGAGATTAAGCAAAGGTGCCACAGCCCAGAAGGTCTTATGAGAGACAGAAAGGAGAATGAAGTTTAGAGAGCAAGGAGGAGAAACTATAAAAAGAGGAGTAACTGGTAACAAGCTGCCAGTTCTCATTTATAACCATGTCATGATGCATGGTGTGCTTACATCCCAGTACTGTCCGGTACACTGGTACTATTCAGTGAAATCTGAGGAATACCAACACACTCTCTGAGCATGCAGAGATGAGGTTAGAAAACTCAATGTCCAACTGGAATTGGATTTGGCAAGTGATGTCAAAGGTAATGAGAAGGGGCTTCTATGAGGAGATGGGTGACAAGTAGACATGGCCAATGGTTACGTTAAAAGGCAGTCCTGCTTGAAAGAGAAGATAAAGGGTGTCTGGCAGGGGAAGGGGTGAACTCAGATGAACAGGGAGGTGAAGTAAGGCACACCAGTGTTTGCAAGCATTGGATTTGGCTTGTCTGGTTTCCAGGATACTCCTTGCTTTCTTAAACCACACTGACAATGAAGAGTAATGCAAAAATGCTACTGCGATAGTCATGGTGCAAGAGCCAGGCTAGATGGTGATCCCCTTGAGCCTCACCTCAGGTGTAATGCTGACCCTTTAAAGCACGCCTTTGTTAACAGAAAGCTTTACTTGCACCTCATTTAGGATCCTGTAATTGAGCGTTGTGTAAAGTGATATTCTCAACTGAGAAATAGCTTCCTCAGGATAACTCAGGGTGTCTGTGTCAAAAGCAAAACTTTTATCATGCATCTGAGTCTTGTAGCTTGATTGCAGTACCACCTAACTGTTCCAGCTCTTCTGGTAGAGAAGGAACAGTTTTTCCTAGTAATGAGCAGAAGTCTGTCTGGAAAGCATGACTCTCTATGATAGCTAGACCCTCAATTTAAGAAGTTTGTGTATAAAAGGTGGTTGCTGGATTTTTGTCTTTTCTTTCCATTTTTCAAAATCTAGCACAGGTAAGCACTTCCAAGTAGTATTTTGTTTGTAACTCTTGAATGGGATAGGGGAAGAAACACTAAGCTAAGAGTGGCAATGGGAAACTCATGGATTATATGTCACTGGGCAATATTTGTGACACTATTTGTCACATGAGGCAGTCTGTCCCAGAAATCTGGCCCTGATCCTACTTTGTCACTCTGTTGTTTAAAAATTACTTACCAAAGCACATGACAAAAAAAAATATTTAAACTTGCTGAAGCACTTCTCTGAGTAGACACCAGAGATTTGCAAGCTAAGTATTTCTGAGTTTGGAACACAAGGCCTACCTAAAGGCACAACTTGAACACTGCAAGGCAAGGAGAGAAATAAATATGCTCCTGCATTTCAAAACCAGTTGCAATTAGCTGATGGAAAGGACTCAAAAGACTATAGCTGTGATCCAGATGCCATCTTACAAGAACATAAATGAATGTGTTGGCAGCTGAAATTGCTAAGCATTTGCAAGTATTTGAGATATGAAGTGACTGACAATGATGTGATTTATTTAGGAAATCATTAGGGGTTGGTTAAAATAGAGAAGTCTGTATCAAGCAGCTCTGCGTGGAGCAGTGAGATGAGATGAAATGGATTTGCTTTCCTCAAACAAAAGAACAGACACAGCTGGCCTTGATGTGGAATACAGGACAGTAGCTTGAGTTAGCAAAACCAGTCTGTCAATAATCAAAGAAATTCAGGGTAGCCGTCCAGACTGCTCTTAGAAATTAAAGGCGGCATTATTGACCTTATGAAACATAGTTCAGAAAGGAACTGAGTTCTGGACAGTACTGTATGCAGGAGATTAATGTACTTCACTATTAAATGATATACTAATATAGTGATTTTCATCATTATATCCATTATTGTGTTTGTACCTTGAAAGAATGTGCATTTAATGAGTGAAGTGCTGAATGTGAACCCTTGAACTACAGTAACGTTCACATTTCCTAGTGTAGATCCTGATCCAAAATGACATGCTGGAAAAGGAAAAGTGAGAATGAAAAGCAAATGGATGCTCTTAATAGCTTTTGAGCTTGATTCAGGTCCGCCACACACATTCTGTGTGACCTTGAGCAAGTTACTCAAGGGCTAGGTTTTCACAAAGCACTCTGGTACTTGCAAATGTACCCGTCACTTGCTAGAGCTTGTGCAGTGTCTGCTAAAGCTCATGACTGAACGTCCTGATGAGATAAGCCAGTTCCTTTTAATATCTGCTGATTCTTACTCTGATACAAGAATAAGATAATTTCATCAATATTTTAGAATCATAGAATCATTCAGGTTGGAAAAGACCCTTGGGATCATCGAGTCCAACCATCAGCCCTACTCTACAAAGTTCTGCCCTATACCATCTCCCCCAACATCTCATCTAAACGACCCTTAAACACATCCAGGGATGGTAACTCCACCACCTCCCTGGGCAGCCTATTCCACTGTCTGACCACTCTTTCTGTGAACATTTTTTTTCTAAGATGTTTTAAGGACATTATCCCTGATCCAGAGGAGCCATAATCAATTCAGTAATTTTTATCTGGATCTTTAACATCTCCTTTGCTTCTGTCTGTGCAAGGTGTAGTAACACTCCTCTTCCTCAGAGGGTTGGGCTGGGAAGTCTCAAGAACATGAGGTGCTGAGTTATTGCAGTTAGCGGATGCATGTAAATAGCCTACGATGAGAAATGTGGAAGCGAGTCCATTATTAAATTTATACAGGGCTAACAATGTAATCAAATTAGCCTTTGCACTTTCTCCTGTGCTCCACTTTCTGCATTAGAAAATCTCCATAAATCTCTGCAAAGCCATTTCATTTGTTCCCTTTAATGCTCTCCTCTGGTGTGATGCAAAGAAACACCAGAATACTTGCTAAGTAGTGGATGGGCTGCAAGTACTGCCAGCTGTATCTGCTGCTGCTCTTGGTGCTCACAAGTGTGTCTTTCCATGTCTGACCTGTATTATTTTATGATCAGTCTAATCCAGATTGGCATGTGAAGTGATATACATCGAGCCTGCCAAGCCAGGGACCATTCCTTTGCTTGCAGATGGTGGGTTTTTAAGCATGGGAGATCTGGCTCCATGGGGTTGCTACAGGGCAGTGAGAGAGGGAAGCAGTGACACAGCATGTGCAAATAGGGGAGTGTGTTGCCAGGTTGGAGGCCTTTGGAAGAACTGTTACCAGGACCAAGGGCTGGTGATGAAGTGCTCCAAAATAAAATTCCAGGCTGAAATGTCATGCTTTCTCTAAGCCTTTTCTGACTGAAAAAATTATTCACATGTTTTCCCATGGATTTTCATGGCACTGGATCTAATTTCAGGCAGTAAACAAAGTGAGCAGATTTTCCTAAGTGCACAGTTGCCAGCAGCTCCTGTGTTTTGTGGGGGTGGCAAAAAGACAAATCGGTGCTGAGACCGTACAAGTGGCTGGGTTGTGAACTTGCACAGGCAATGCTTTATTTACCACTTGCTCATTTTTCTTCATGCAAATGCTGGTTCGTTGGTTAACCTCTTTCTCTGCACTGAAGTATGAAGACTTCAACAGTGACCGAGGGGCACAATCACTGATATACCGTGTCTGGCCAAAGGGTGGCCCACCTGCACTTGATGTTTAACTTCCCTGTCTTTGCTGGCTCTTGGTACAGGTTTTTTTGTTTGCTGGGGCACTGACTATTGCTTTCTACAGTCCTACCCAGGCTGCTGTGGTGTTTGTTGAACACAGCCATTTTGTGTTAAAACTGTAGTTGTGTTCATGGTACAAATCCAAATATATCTACTATGCAAAGCTGCTTAGCTGGTCCCAGATTGCTTTTGCTTTTAATATGCATTTAGTTTTTGAATAGAAGGTAATTCTTCTGTTTCAAAGGGCTTGTGGAGAAAAAAAACAAAAACTAATTACTAAATTTCATGAGGTTATTCCTTAAAGGTGTCATCTTCTCTGACTCCTTTGAAAGAAAAGGACTTTTCAAAGGGAAATGGAAATGCTTATATGCCTAACTAATTAAACAGTTTGTTGCATTACAGTGGGGCTTCTATTCCATTATTGCAATGAAGACATGGCTTTAGTGGGACTGTTTACACTTAAATTTAAATTATGAAATTGAATCTTTTCTCAGATGGTGGCCCTATTGAATATGGAGATGCAGTAAGCATTATGCCCTTACACTTCACTAAAGGATAATGATAGAGGGAGTGGATTTGGTTAACAGTTTTTGGTTCCTGAAATAATCTGAAGGATGGGATAGACTCATTTATTGTTCAAGTGTATCCTGTTGATGATAGGATAAACAGCACACTAACAAAATGAATTGGCAATGCAAATTTAGAAGCCAGTCAGAACACAGAAATTATATGAAGGGAACTGTATACATGGGAGAGAAATAGAATTAAACTTGGAAAAATGACCTTTTGCATATCTAAGTGAAATAATCTGAAATGCACTAACTCAAAAGATGTCTGGTTTAATAAATAGTTTAAAATATGTGTAATAGCTGACAGCAAATTAGATATGAAGTGGCAAGTTACATGAGGCAAAGCTGTCATTTCAGTTTCAGACACTATATGCAAAAGTATTTTAGAGATAGTTAATTATTATGGCTTTAGTATGATTACACTTCTGGGCAAACTGTTATGAGGGAGATGTTGGGAAAACTGGAGGGGGTTTTAGTAATACTGTTATACTCCACACTTTGTAGGAATGACTCATGAGAAAAAGATATAAAGGATGAAATACAGACCTTAACTGAGAGATGATTAAGAGGGAATACTGTCTGCATAGGTGAAAAGGCATAAACATAACAAGCAGAAAATAATTAATGAGATGCAGGAAGAAAAATTTGAAACGAACACAAAATACAGGCTGGATATGGGGAGAAATGGCTCTAGCCTGAGATGGTTTAGGTTCCTGAATAGTTTGTGACCCACACCGTGTGATTATTACAGTGAATTTACTCCAAGATATACTCTTTGGGAGATAGGAAGGGAGCCCATCAGATTGTCCAGCGTCTCTCTGATTACCCATCAAGGCTACCAGGAATGCTGCAGCACTTTATTTCTGTCCTCTCTAAGAGCCCACTGGGTGCACTGATGAGGCAAAAGGCAGGAGAGAATTGCCTGCTGCAGATTACTAATAAGATTGGTGGCAAAACCGGGAGAGGAGTTGGAGAAGACTGAGCCCCCAGCAAATAGGATCCACTAGACAGTGCATAAAATTGCAGTACTCTCCATTTGGGGATAAGGCAATAACCCTTTTATAAGATGCTTTTAGTTTTTTAACAGTACTTGATGTCCTGGGAGATGAGGTTGGGACACTCTTCCTGTGCCACAATCAGGGTGGAGAACAGACCACATGTCTTGGAAAAAGAGCTGATTTTCTGCAGGAAAAAAGGCAGCTAGGATGACACCTAGAGCATGGTGGCTATTCTTAAATAGCTTATGAATCATATGAAACTCATCTCGGTGTTTCCTAGAAAATTAAGATGTCACTAACATATCATCTGAAATGCCTCTAAATTATAAGCCTGGCAGTCCAAACAGCAGTTAATGACTGTCAAACAGCAGCTGAAAATCGGGAGCACAAACACTTTGACGTGAGACTGTGGTAAGAGACTTGTCTAGCTCCAGCAGTCTTTCCCCTTTGCCAGTGAAGGCTCCCATCCAGCCTGGCATTTTACTTGTTATTTGCCATCTGATCCTTTTTACTATGCTAGCAGGGTGCTGTTTCTGGTGACGTTTTCCTGCATTGCCCTGATTTCTAGGTGGCAAAATTTACCACTGCTTCTGCAGATGGCAAATCCCTAGAAATGAGTATACCACATGGTGCCACTCCCATCCTAAATCAGATGCAGGCTTGGGGTGAGATGTTCTCAGCTGTGATTTATCCCAGCTGAGGTTCTGGCCATGCAGCTTCATGCAGGGGTGATCTAAGGGCAAACCTTAGCGCCTTTTGAACTACAGACTAGTAGGATATTTAAATAGTGAAGATCTGATGCGCTGCTGTAAACAGATGCACGCCATGCTTTTCATTTGGCTGGCAACTTTACTGATGTACCTTATATTGTAAAACAAAGCCCCTTCCTTGTCCTCCTGGTGGCAGTAAAAATGTTGAATAGCTCAAGGTAGAAAAACCTCCTGCAAAAGGAGCAAACACTTTTGAAAATAATATGCATGTACAGCTCAGGACTATGTTTATATTATGGCAGTATCTGAGGTTTGTATATGGTGCAATAGCAGAGAGAAACACATTGTCCATATACTTATGAATAAAAAATGAGCAATGGTGGAGTAGAGAGCTGTGTTAGCAGTAGTTCCCCAATTGAAGACTACTTGTCCTCTTAAAATTGTCTTTAGCGATTTTGTAATTTTAATTGCAACTTGTTTGAAGCCCTGGTCCAGAGCCCTGGAGAGAGCAAGCTTTTTGCAGGTGCTCAGCCTTCAGTTATTGCTTTCATAATATAAACGAACGGGCCAAAATCTTGACAGTGGGGTGAAATGGAGGAGGTAGCACCAGGAGGCAAGGGGTTTTGTCAACCTTGACTTGCTGCTTGTGCACCTGCAAAGCTGGGTGTTTGTCTTTATTGGCTTACCCAGAGGTAGTCTCCTCAGGGGAGTAACTGATGGGGGGGACTAAATCTCCAAGAATTTCTGATACTTTGAGGATTTTTTTTTCCTTTTAGGAAGATGAAGTGGGGTAAAAAAAAAAAAACAACCCTCAGTGAAAACTTGTAGAGAAACTAGTCGTCAGTGCTGGATTCAAAGCTGTGCTCTGGTGGTGACCTGAGGTAAAATACAAGTGGGGATCATCTTTCTATTGGCTCCATTAGGGAGTTTCTGGCATTTTTGCTTCCCTGTCTGGAGACGAGCCCTCCCCTCAGGCTCGCCCGCCCCGGGAAATCGCGGCTTCCCGGCTCTGCGGGCTGTATGTGCGTGGGGTGGTAGTTTTGGGGACTGTGACCCGTGGGGGCTGCGGGCAGCACTGGGACTCCCCGGGGCCCGAGGGACGCCTCGCAGGGGCAGCGCTGCCGCCCGCTCTCCCCCGCGGGCAGCGCGGGCCTGAGGGGGCTTTCCCGCAGGGCGGCCATTTTAGGTGCGGTCCCCGCTGCGCCCCGGGGCGCCCTGAGCCGCGGCGGGCGCCGTGCCCCGCACGGGATGGCGACGGCGGCGGCGGGTCCGCCCCGTCGGGGGCGTCTCCGCGGCGGCGCGGGGCCGCCTCCCCATCCCCGCCCCCCGGCTCCCCAGTCGCGTCGGTGGCTGGACGGGAGCGGAGCGGAGCTGAGCCGAGCTACGCCGCGCTGCCCGCCCGCCCCGTCCCGTCCTGAGCCGACCCGAGCGGGCAGCGCCGGGGGGGAGCCGCCGCCCCATGCGCTGAGGGGCGGCGGGATGGGGCCGCGGGGCGCTGGCGGCTGGGCCGGTCGCGCCGGGGCGCCGGCTCCCGGTTGGACGTGTCTCCTGCCGCTGCTGCTGTGCGCCGCGCTCCGGAGCCTGCTAGCCAGCCCCGGCAGCGAGGGTGAGCGGGGACAGGGCGGCCGGGCCGTCGGGGCAGCGCCCGCTGAGGAAGGGGGGCGGCCGGCCCGGCGGCGCGCTCCTTCGGGTCATCCGACTCCATTCTGGAACGTTTTGGGGAGGTGGAGAGGGGGCTCCGCCCGAGGGGAGGCGGATGCTGCGCTGGGGGATGCGGGCGGCAGTGGCCGGTGAGGCTGGGGGGGTCCCGGGCAAGGGAGGCGGCAGCGCTGCCTCAGGGCGCGGGCGGGCTTGCGCGGGTGGGTTTGCACAGATGCCTTGGCACGGGCGCGTTTGGCAGTGGGTTGGGTTTTTTTTTGGGGTGGGTGGGTGTTGGTGTTGCACGGGTGGGTTTGCTAGCGGTTTGCACCAGGGTAGCTGCCCAGGTGCGTTGTCGCGGGTGGGTTTGCCGGGCTCCGCGCCGGGCGGGTTGTTCTGGCAGTAAGTGCGGGGCTTTGCACGGGTGGGGGGGTCTCGGGGGTGTGCGCGGAGCGGGATCGGGGCCGGCCGGGGCTCGGCGGGGCCGGGGCGGGCTGGGGTGGCTCCCGGGGGGGAGCCCCGCAAGCGCTGGCCGCAGTGCGCTTACTTCGTGGCTTAAAATGTATCTATATAAAAAGGAGGCGAAGCGGCGGAGGTGCTGGTATTTAACCCGCAACGCAGCGGAGCGCGGCCGCCGGGGACGGATTTTTTCATTTAATCTCGATGAGACCAACAGCTAAAAAACATGCGTCCAGGCTTCTTGTCTCGCAGGGTAGTTCCAGACTTCCAGACCGAACTGTATTTTTTTTTTCACTATACGTGGTATGGGCACTGCTTGGGGCTTTTTATTATTATTTTTGGATCCGCGGGCAGGCTATAATGTGAAAGCGATGTGTGGAGAGAAGTTCGGCATCTGAAGGGGATGCCGGCGGCTCGTAGCAGGCTGGCTTCGTGATGCACCGTAATTATTTGTGAAACTCCTTTAGAGGGAGGAGGTGTGCAGGGTTGGTGAAAGAAAACACTACTAGAATTTCAAAGATGTGGCCTGAGGTAACTTAGCTAGCTGTAATTTATTTTGGAGAGCGAGAATAATGTGAATGGCAGTTCTCTTAAAAAAAAAAGTGCGGAGGAAGGGGAAAATACTGATCCTTTGTATGTGAAGATATCTGATGTTCAGGAAGGTTTGGGGGGTGATGGAAGCGGCTTTGGCTTTGCCTTGGTTAGATAACGGTGGGCCCGATCCTTCTGCCCCACGCGATTTCGGATGGCTTCACCCGTGGGAGCGGTGCTGGGGGGGTGGTGTGGCGGCTTTCGAGGGGCTTTCCCGGTTACCCTCCTGGCGCTCGGCAGTCCCCCTGTCCTGGTCCAGGGGTCGGCGGCCGCTCGGAGCCCCGGCTCGGTCAACCTCGCCCGTTCTTGGAAAACCGGGACAGATGGTGCTGAGGGGAATCAACGGGACCGTTCACCGAGCGTAGAGGTGCCTGTGCGTGAGCGGGCAGCTGCAGAGCAGGACTTCGACTCGACAGGAGACGGTGCTGGAAGGGATTAATGAAGCTGCCGAGCAAACGGGTTCAGTGGCTTTACAGGGAGGTCTCAGGGCAGTATTACAGTAATGATGAGCAGCGTGAGCGCTTGCTCCGTGGTCTCCCTCCCCCTACTTTTCAGACTGCTGCTCTCTAATTTCCGTCTCTTCGGTAAATGTGAAGCTCAAAGACTGCTTGCTGGTAGGAGGGGTCTGACTGTGGACCTGAACTTATTCAATAACCGCTGTCCCTCGCTGCTTGGAGATTTATTTGTAAACAAGCATTATTTGACAAGTGCTTCTCGCAGCATGTCTCCTTTGGCAATTACTACGGAACAGCTCCGCTTCTGGGAGCGGCTCACCCTGCAGCCTGCGAAGCCTGATGCGTGAGAAACCTCAGCCGCTGAAGTCCGCATGCCACTGACACTTGTCACCGGTTTGGGTTTGAAAAGTTCAGTTTGGCTGCTTCAGGGCTCCGATGGGAGAGATCCTCTCCTGGGGTTAGTTGTCATATTCAGCAGGTTGGGAACTTTGCTTTTGCTTGGATGGAGGTAGCCATCTTAGACCTGTGAATAAAATTTTCAAAAGTTGGTGGTATTGGTTTTTCTGGGTTTTATTTTTTATTACCCCTCATCCTAATCACCATGGTTAAACAACTAGCTGATACCCTGTGCTCTGTAGGTATGTGACACGTATGTGAGACATATGTAGTTACATAGACGATGACGAATTCTCATAATTACTTTTTTTAACCCTGCATCATATTTTTTTTTGTTGTTTGTTTGTTTGCTTCTCTAAATCTTACTGTAATACAGTGACTTCGTAGGATAAGATATATGCAGTTGTTAATTCACAGTTCCTGTTTTTCTCTTTTACTTTCTAGTGGAAGGGCGTTTAGAGGAAAATGCTTTAAAAATCTAGGTTAAGATTTGGAGGGGAAAAAAACCTAAATTCATTGTTTGGGTTCCTTAGCATGGAAATAGTTTTTTACAAGGGCACCTGAGTTTCAGAAACTCCTGCCATTTTTATGGAGAAGAACTGAGTACCTAGCTTGTATCACAAACCTGATCACCTTCATAGATATCTCCAGTTACGGATTGAAGGATATAAATTGGGAAAATGGATTTTTTTTTTTCTCCAGATTTTCCTATAATCGGAAAATAAAGCAGATTTTTATTTCAAGCACCTTTTCTCAGTTTATATATTAAAAGCAAAATATGTAGTGAAGGATGAAGGCTCAGTGTTATTTCATGCATTTTCAAGTATTGATTATTAGAGTTAATTGATTAGAACCAGAGATTTCCTTCTTCCCTTTGACTACTTTTACAAATTCAGAAATTGGTTATACAGAAAATATTCCAAAGAGTGCACTGAAAGTATTACACAATTTTGAAGTGCTGGTATTTCAGAAGTGCATTATTACTTTAAAACCATTCCTTATGATTCTAGGGTGTCAGAAGCAGCCCTGCAGTATGTGACTGGGCTTCCTGCACCTCCTTGAGTTTAAAAATGCCCGTGTTTTAAATCTTTCTGTTGTAAGTACTAGAGTTTGGGAGGTGGCTTATACAAGTTATTTATGTAAAACATAGAACGAATGAATAAATAAATTGTTTAAAGACACACACCCACACCCCACCACCCCCATCCCCCGAACTTCATGATTTGTTATGCATCATCTGTGGGTTTAAATTGGTTTGCAGATCTCATTCTGATGTCACCCAGGTGACCTTAAAAAGTGTCATGCCTGCAAATTATTAACACAGTGGAGTATCTTACCTCTGTTTACTTGTAACAAAGTAACTCCACAACATACTTGTGTAATGGTCATTAAATACAAAGTATATTTCATTTTAGGGCTTTTCAGCAGAAGTAAGTGAACAAGAAGTATCTTGTTATGCAAATCAAAAGAAATACACAAATAGACAAAGGTAAGAAAGACAAAATTAGTCTTACTTTGTAATGTGTTGTATTTAAGACAAAAAGGATATTCTTTAGTTAAAACTCTTGGCATTGGGTCCTCTTCCTCTTAATTCTTCCTGTTTTTTTTGAAGCTTGGGTTATCTTAATGCATCATTTTTAATTTGAATAGATGAATAAATGAGTACAATTAAAGGGGTGGGTCTGGTGCAGGCAGAAATAAAGGAAGGTTGTAATTTGCAGATTATTCATGCCAGAGCCTGGAATAAGCCTACCTGTTCCCAGTGTGTTGACTTCTCTGTGTGTTGTTTCATACTGACATATAATTTCTGTGTTATGGCGCACTGGATAAATGCATATTTAGGTATAACATCACAATGTTTATCTTTAATCAGTGAATTAAATCTTTTTCAAGAAGGGTTTTTTTGTATATGTAGTAGAAGCAGGTGTCGAAATAGTCTTAATTTTCGTATCAGTATATTTCAATTAGTCTAATGCTTTTGGTAAAAATACACATGATCAGAACATTTTGCTTATTAGGTTGCTCTTAGCTTGGCTTTGTATGCCATGCACTCACACCACTGTTGCATTTTGTGTAATTCTGTAGGTATTGAGTACTGCTAGCATGCATATACCTGGTGTACGCAGAATGGATAAGTTTGTACACATTTCAGTTTGCTCACAGTGCTTTCTAAGAGTTATCTCTTCCTTACTTCATGTATTGGAATGATTTTCTGTGTGCTTTCCGTGATAGCAGAGTGTAGCCTCAGTGCCCTGTGTTTATTTTACTCACAGGAGTAATCCCATTAACTTTTAAATTTACTGCAGTGGAATTACTGGTATGAGGAAGGACAGATCATGTCTAATGGTCTTTTGGGGATCAGTCAGATGTGTGATGTATGGCTTTTCAGGAGGTTTAGAATGACTCAATCATGGTTTTAAAATGGAAACTATTATCGTTTTGACAGTAAAACAACATTTGAAACGCAGCACTTTTAAGTCTATGACTAAAAGCATTGCTGCCTAATGACACATTTTAAAAAAGGGAAATAAACAATAGCAAAGATTGACTACAAGATAGTACCTGTTTCCTTTCGAAGTTTATCTTAAAAATTGTAATAAATAGTGGAAAACAGGCAAACTGTCTTAAACGGAACCACTGACAGACTGTCTGCTTATAGTATTGTAAATGTCGACACCATAATTTGATGTATAAAGCAGCTATTTGCACATCAATTTACAGATGGGTAAACTGGCAGGTACCATGGGAGAAATGGAAGAGTTAGTGGGCTTGTCTGACAGCTGCTTCCCCCTCCACCAAGCTGCTCCACCTCTCCCACCCTTACCACACTTTTTAGCTCCAGTATACAGTCCATCTCCAAGTCTGTTGTTCTCTTTCTGTTAAGAAAACTATCTTGTCCATAAAGAAATGTTTATTCTTTGCACTAACTTAAAGTGTTTTGCAGCAGGCTCTGGCAGGGAAGGTGGGAACAGAATTTCATAAAATCTGGCAGAAATTACAAAGCCAAGACAGTTTATCATGTGTTGTCTTGACCTCTGATCTCGTTGGGTTTATGCTTTATTGTTCTGAGGATTTCTATGTCGCTTCTGCAGGAAACCTTGTTTCCAGCACGTGCAGAGCCCTTAACCTGGGAAAGTCTAGCTGAGATTGCTTAGCTGAATGGTGGTGTTGGACCCTGTTGGCTTTATGGTCTTAGATCCCCACACTCTTTCTGACTTGGAACTATGTTTTTAGTTGTCTGTTCTGTAAGTGTACAGGTATGTATATTCTTGAATAGATGAGCTTTAAACATCACTTAAAGATATCAGGGAAGTGAGACTATGCCCCAACATAAAAAGAAAAAAATTTTTTGGCAGTTGTTAAAAAATATTCTCACTTCCTTTTTAGGAAATAAATCTAAATCTGTATGTGGTTCAAGGGCAAAATGAGATGTAAAAAACCTAAATGCACACAGATTGGTCACTTTGTAGAAGCACTGAATTTCTTAGTTAAGTGCTCGCTTCTGTGGTTGAAAGAGTATTCAGTGCAGGTCTTCAGCAGATAGTTGGCCTTCTATCCATTAAAAAGGTCTTTAAAAAATATAATCTTGTGCTTGTAGTAAAACATCTAAACACAAGATTGAAATATTTGTCGTAAGTGCACTTTTCTCACTGACCATAAGTGCTGGTGAGAGATGGGGCCTCATTTCAACCAGGATGGACTTGAGCTAGGTATTTTTCTTTACTGAGAGAATGTTGCAGAAATACTGTGTTAATGATTGCATTGGAATGAACAACTTTTTTTATAACTTACTCTTTACTGAACTCATTTTCTTTGATCTCTGCTGTAAAATTGCTGCATATTTCAAAAGCTAGTAGAGAATGCTTTTTTCCTTTGAAAATATATTTTATTCTTAAGATGCTTCTGATTTTTGGCACGGGTAGAACAGAGAGATGAATATTCCTCTGTGTTCACATCGTGCCTGTCCCTCACTCTGCTGTGCAACCAGTTGGACATTGAGGTGACGGGTTTTGCTGAGGTGAAAGCATTTGCTGCCCCAGTTGCTTTCAGAGGCAGCTGTATTGGCAAACTTGAGCACTGGCCTTCAGTAGCTTAGGTCTCTATAGGGATTTGTTACCCTTTTAGTTGTCTCTTTGACCTATTATATCTCCTACAGTCTCAGTTTTGGTATTTGCTATGGCTTTGGTCAGTGCACTCTCTGAGCCTCTCCAGAGGTTTAACGTACTTATCTTCTTGGAGATAGAAAGCAATTATTCTTGTCTTCTGTTGAGAGGGGACAGTCGAGAGGAGATGTAAGCACTGTGATTTGCAATACTTAGGGATTTGGGAGGTGGGAGGTAATGAGTGACTGTTTGCAGAGGTCCAGCAGCACGTTGCCTGCTATGGGCAAGGGTGCTGGGCCCTGCAGGCTGCCCTGGGCTGTGTGTATGATCATAGCCTTCCTGCTTCTGCTTTGTAAAGAGGACTAAAGATGCTTTGGGCCAGAATCATTGCCATGGGAGCGTTCAGTGCATGCTGTGACTGTCTCACTGGGGGTGTTGGTAGTGGGAAACACTCTACTTTTCTCTCCCTCTTCCCTGGTGTTTTAAGTTATGCAAGAGGTGTGTTAGGAGGACTTTGACCATGTAGAGCTGCTCAGGTGACCACTAGCTGGAAGGATGAGAGATGCTTCCTGGAGAAGGTGATGTAGCATGTCCTGTCACAGCAGGTCGGGGAATACCTGCATGAGCTGATCTGGCATTGCTGAGGGAGAAGGTGACTCCCGCCCCTTGTCTTCCCCTGTCAAGCTCCTGAGGATCACTAGGGGTTCAGCTGGTGTGCTCCTGAGCCAACTGTGCCTTGGAGGTGTGCGTGGAGACAAAACATTCCCCTGCAAAAGTTGAGAGCTTCTACATTTAGGTGGCTGTGTAGCAGGTATTGAGCCTGTAGGAGAGAGGGTAGGACCCTGGGCTTGCGGGCTTTCATGGCAGCTACTTCATTTTGGTGCAGGGGGCAGTACTGAAGTGTCTTGCTGAGGTGTTAGCTCCTGGGTTCTCTAACCTGGATCACGTAAATGTTAGAAGGAGGTCAGAACAACCAGTTGGAACTTTTTAATTACCTGAGGCATGGTGAAACACCTGGAGGAAATTAATTATTTAGCATCAGTAATGTGCATTTCATGATGTTTCTGGTTGGACTTCATAACTTTAACTGTTTCACATGTCCCAAAACAGTGAAACTGCTTGGGGAAATTATTTGCATATTTGCCTTTGTAAGTTGATTTTCTTAAAAAACCACAGTCATTTTGGTTTATCCATGTTTGCCTTACTAATGTTCACATGCAATTTCTTCCTAAAATGTGTTGGCAATGTGCTGTTCCCACTAGCAACCTCCACCCCCTTCCCTCAACAGAAATAGAAAGGATAAACTGTCAACCCCCCTGAAAAGCCAATAGATCATCTTAAACATATTTTTGCTCCCAAATGCTATCTAAGCATTATGTCAGTTCCTTTTTTTTCTGCTTGAGTGAACTCAGTGGCAGCAGAGTAGTCATTATTGTCAACAGGAAGGCTTTATTGGTGCTGGACAGTGAGGTCTTGCAAGTCCAGTGGTAGTGAAAGCTGGCAGGCTTGACACTCTGTATGTCTGTGCCAAGTTTCTTTCCTTTTGTTGAGTTCAGTTATATGCGTAACAGAATTTAATCTCCATGTCTTTTAGGATACCTTTTAGGAGTGGAGACCATATTGCTTTTAGTTGGCAATGCTCTGATTTAGGGAAGAAGGTGAGATTTCATCTCAGCATTGCCAGCAGGTGTTTTGATTGCATTGGGAAGCTGTTGGGATTTTAGGGCTTGACTTTGTGTGTGCTGAATAAGGTGCTTGCTTTAAATAGGGTCTTGAAGAAACTGTCTGCCTCCTTCAGCGGCCTGCAGATGTCTTGGCAGTGGTTGGAGACCCTGAGTCTGCAGGCAGCGGCAGCACTGGTATTTTGGTTTTCCATGCAGGCTAGTTGTCAAGATGCTGGTTGTATCTTGTCTTCAGTGGAAGCTTCTTTTTCATTCTTAATGGTAGGGTAATACTTGCCCAGATGGTTTCCCCAAAAGATTTTGTGCTGCAGCCAGCTTGGAGATCCGCTATTGTGTTGGTACAGCATTGTTTCCAGTGGATCTTATGAGTGAGGCTGGAAGCATTTTACTGACTTTCTTCACAGGGAATAAATTATTTTCAATTAAATGGTGATTTTGGTGGGAATGGGAGTGTTTGCCATTAAAAAAAAGAGGCAAACCGTACTGGAGTTTTTAAGTTTCCAGGCACTTTGGTGTCAAGCTAGTAATCTCTTGACCACTTATGCTTTTAAGTTATGTATGGTGGGAAGACCAAACAACTGCCTCTTGTCTTGACTGCAGATCCTTGTAAGGAAAACATCTGCATTTTCCTATTTGTCTTAGTGGGTCTGGTTATCAAAGTGAGCTCTGGGTCCCACTCCCTGGTGCTATGGCTGGTGGTGTGCCTGCAGGGAAAAAAATGCAGCCAACCCAAAGACATTTGTCAAAGGGCCATATCACACCCCTCATAAACAGTGTGTTCAGACAAATTACAGATGTAATGCAGAAATTACTGGGTAAAATTCTCTGGATGATGTTATGATTGCAGTTGTCCATCTGGCCTTAAAAACCTATGAATCTGTGATGCAGATTCTAGCATTTTGGCTCTTGCTATAAAAGGGAATCATGAGAAAACTTGGAGCAGAATGAAGCCAACATAATAAAATATAAATTTGCAGTTAATACTAGTTTGCGAGTTCATTAAGTAGTGTATATTTTCTTCCTCCAGTGGGCTATAAATAATAGGTACTGCTACAGCTTGCACTCTGCTTTAGCTTGTTTCCACCGATGGAGATATTTCAGAGCTTCTTGCCTGTGTGTGTTTTGTCCCAACTCAGTGTAGCTAATTAATTAAAAACATCTGCTCCCTGATGACTTTGATTTCTTTCAAGAGTTTATTTTCTTAATTTGTTTTTGCTTTCTTGGATTATTTTTGGCTGTCACTTGTTAAAGTGCTTTGGATTTATACTTTTTGAAGAAATACTTGGCACAACAGGGAAAACAGTTGGAGAATGAATGGTAACAATACTTCAATAAAACCAGTGAAGATTTATGAAGCAGGAAAACTTTGACTCATGATGATGAAGAGTCCTCTGCAGTCAGTATGTCTTGGTAGTGCTGTGAACTCTGGGAGTGCAGGAGGAAGGATGGGGAGGTATGCCCTGTAAGGGGGAACCAGCTCCATTAATGATGATGTGTTTGGCAGCTCTGCCCCCTGCTTCGGGCAGAGGGAAAGAGGAGGAGAGCAGAGGCGTGAAGCTTGGGGGAAAGCCTGTGATGCTCTTCAGAAGACCTCTGGATGAGGGTTCCATCCAAAGCACTGCTGTTGCACCTTGTCGTGCGTGCACCTTGACCCCCAACCAGCAGAGGGTTTCACCTCATGCTTAATTGGCAGCGTGCGAGTACTCCCATGAGCAGTTTCTTACAAGTAATTTAAATGTAGTTGCTCCCTCAATCTGTGAGTGTCGGGTCAGAGCTGGGTCTACCTTGATGTAGCTCCGACCCTCCTGTGGGTGGCGATGTCCTGTGGAGTGCTGTGCAGAGGGGGCCAGGAGATGCAGGAGGAGCCTTGAGGAGGATGTAGGAGCACGATTCACACTTTTTTTCATGTGGGAATTCTGATTCGGGCTACCCAAAACGTTCAGATTTCTGTTCAATTTGTAACAAATATTAAGCAGAATTTTGAGTTGTTTAAACCAAAACATTTTGATTCAAATGTTACTTTAGAAATGAGGTGAGGTTTTAAAATATTATGCAAGCTTTAAGGAAGGTTTATTTACTCCTGTTTGTTTTGGCATGGAAACTGTAGTTATGGGGTATTGATTTGGTCAAAGAGGATGTTCTTTTCCTCCTGTTTTAGGTGTATTTCAGTGAAATAAAAAAAAAAAAAAAAGATTCATATGGCTTTACAGCTTCATGGCATAAACTCCATCAGCTTTTGCTATCCTGACCATTTTGCCTGTTCTGGAGTGATTTATCAGGATAAACTATACTAGTATGCCCTGTGGTAAACCTTAGCTTGCAAATGGTGCTGCTGAAGAGCAGGACTACTCTGGTGTATAAGGATCTATTGGGCTCAAAAAACATACCAACCCAGAAGAGTTCAGTCTTTTGTGTGCCTGCAGAGACTTTGCCCTGGTGTGAGCAATGAAGGTTTTTCTGGAAGATCCTTAGATACCAAAATGGCAGGAGGACATGTGGCTGGTAGGATCAGAAGTGCTCAGTGTTTTAGCCCATTGGTGGGGTTGTTTTGTTGGGGGTTTTTTTCAGCTTTTTTTTTTTTTGTTTCAAATTTGAAATTGGAGAGAAGAAGATGAAGCTGCTCCAGTTGCTCCTGCTTCAGACCTGAGCCAGAGGAGCCATCTTGCTTCAGTGGTATGACCAAAAAAATCCATGGATTGGTGGCTGCTTCTACTTCAGGCATAGTACCATCATGACAGACCTGTCCTGCTGTTGCCTGGGCAAGCTAATGCTACCACATGGCACTGTTTTAGATGGCTGTGTCAGATGGGGTGCTCTGCTGTGTGGGCAGCAATGTTGGTTTAAGTCAGTGTTGAATACCATTGGCCCTGACATTTCTTGTGCTGTGCTGCCTTCCAGCCACAATCCTTGTGTAGCCATGGTGAAGCAGCTAAATGCTGGCTGTATGAACGTGACAGGGACATTTGAGTAAAAAGCCATATCTAGTCTCCCTGTCAGATTCCTGGGTGAAAAAACACTGTTAATTCACTAGCTAGAGTTCAGGGCAAAGGTTTCGATCACTTCTGGTTTCATTCTAACTTGATTGCTCACCTTTAGTAACCAGCCTGTCTGAGAACAAGAGTGTATGCAAATTCCCTGGGCTATTATTCTTTATTAAAAAAAAGAAAAAAAAGGCTGTGGTATGACTTTAGACTTAATCATCATTTATCCTACCCTGAAGGCATGGAAGTTAATGATGATATAGATCTGTGTGGTTTTGTGTTCCCCTTGACTGAGCATTAGAAATAATTAGGGCTTGTGGGATGGATGCACTGATGGTGGAGATGAACAGAAAACATTTTTGAATGTGTGTATGTGCGTCTTCCAAGTTTGCTGGCAAAGATACAGGTGTTAAGTGTGTGCTTATGGGATCTGAGGTTTCTTGCTTGTTCGAGACTTAGCTAGCTGGTGCTGAAGGAGAAAGGAAGTGGGAATAAATGAGTTCTGTTATTTTGGAGGCTTTTAAGATTATGGGCCAAGCAGAGTTGCTAGCAGTTCCTGGAGGTCATCTGATGATTTCTGCATGCTGGTGGTCATCACAGGTTGGATGGGAAGGATCTGATTCTGCTCTGGAGAAGACCTCTGGTCTGTGTCTTGCTGTGGGTAAAAAAAAGAGACAGTTTTGAGGTTTTTTTATTCAGGTGCAGAAAAGCTTCATCTCTTTCCAGGCAGGCATGCGGTGAGTTATGGAAGCTCTTTTGGGGATCTGATTAGGATGGTGACAGCTCTTCTAGAAATTCTCTGCTAAAAAGGTTTCCTCTGTTGCAGGTACCTACTTACCTGCTTTTTGCCCACTGTTTCTTTCCCAACCTGGCCAATCTGTAGTTTTTTGATAAAAGCCATTTCAGCAAAAATGTTTCTGCCAGGCTGAAAGGTGGTGGGAAGAGAGGTGGTACCAAGCCTGTAGGGACTTGTGTAGTGGGACTGTGCTGGTGGCATCTGCAGCAGTGCACGGTGGGAAGGCTGCCTGAGGGAGCATGCGGAAAGTGTTGGAACTGTCACCCTGCATGGGGAGCTTTGGCAGCTGGGCCATTGGAGGAGCCACCCCCTTGGAGAGGGGATGCTAGGGCTCTGGCCTGGTTTGAGGCTGAGTTGGGCTGGGATTGAGACCTGGCTGTGGTGCAAGTAAAGGGCAGGTACTGGAAATGACTGGGTAGGGTGCTGATGGGGAAGATGCAGGTACTTGTATATAGATGGAGCAGTAGTAATATGTATTTATACCAGAAATTAGGGATTTTCAAAACATTTCAGTCCTTGCAATTTAGAATAACTGCTGGCTAAATATATTCCTCAGAGCAGACTGATGTAGTGCAGTATTTTAGAAGATACACTGTGAAAGCAGTTCTGGGCAGAAACTCATGGGGCAACCAGAGTCTGCTGTGCCTTAGCTGCCTCTCAGAGCTGTCTGAGCTGGGCTGGGAGCCCCGCTGGTCTCCAGAGCAGCCCAGGCACAAGGAGACCTTAAAGTCACTTGTCACTTTTTGTCTTCCTGGCATGTGTATTTTGGGTCACTGTGTGGTGCCTGTCAAAAGGTGTATCCTGTCCTCTCCTATTTATTTTGCTCTATGCGGAATTATACTAAAATAAGGGAGGAATTGAGTCTTCTCTAACTGGAGATTTAGTATTCATCTCTGCTGGCTGACTCACCGGTAGGAAAATTCCCACTGACTTGAGATAGAATTGAATGGGTTGTATTATCTTTTCATATGCTGAAAATTATTTTGAAATTGAAGTTAATAACAGCAATTTAAAAATTGTCGTTGATAGAAAGATAATACAATATTTAGTTGTATCGTGTTCTTTTTTATGATCTGATGTTCGCATAAAAGCACTTTTTCTGCTTTTTCCTTAATTAGTATGTCACAAAGAAGTTTGTGGCATCAAACACACCATCTAATTACATTCATTAGTAGCATCTTCAGGACAAGTTTTAATTAAGTTGTACAATGTAGATCAATACTTCTTTTGCATCCATTGCAACTTACGACAGGAATATACTGTTCTGCACAGTTTAATTACAGTGATTGTAATAGAAGAAATTTTAGTAAACCTGCCATTTTGGCAACAGCACTCCTGTCTCTTGCTTTTTAAAATAGTGTATGGTTATAGTAAGAGATGTTATTTATGTGTGTCCTATTTTGAAGAATATTTTAAGATCAGTCTTTTATCCCATTAAAAAGAAAACACAGTGTAGTTCAGAGTACTAGTGCTTGACTTCAGCTGGAGCAGGAGAAATTAATGAGCATTTACATGAAGACTTCAACAGGGAAAAGGCTGGCCATCACTATGTGACATATCTAGAGGTAGATGATAGCAATACTTTTATTTTGCTTAGGCTGTGGGGTGGAAAGCCACCTAATTGTATGTTTACTTACTGTGAATATGGTTCAGTGTAGTCTCTGAGTATTGCTTCCACCAAATGTCCTGTAGTTCAGCGGTGTTGCCAGCTCCCAACTGTTTTCTGTTTTGGCAGGAAAAAACAATCCAGGCATGAAAACTGAGCTACCAAATGTTTTTGCTCAACATCATGAAAATGTACTTGACCAGGCAGAACATCTATATACCATATAGTGTCCTGCATTAATACTCAAATACATTGTGAAAATATCTGGTTAGACAGATCTTTTTTTGTTTTGTTTTTGTGTTTTTTTTTTTTGTGTGGTTTTTGTTGTGTTTTGTTTGGTTGGTTTTTTTAAGATAAGTGTTTGATGCCAGAGCTGCGAACTGATTTTTTTCTTGTACCTCAGCATTTCATTTTTGTATTTTGGGCTGGTTTTGTGTACAAGGGACTACAGTAGTCAGCCTTCAGTACAGTACAATGATTAAGACCAAACTGGCTCAGAGAACTTTGTCCTTTCAAACTAAATATGTTGTTTAATCATCATTTGCTTTTTAAATGTTCCTTAAGATTTTGAAGGAACGTGCCTTTGAGTATAGTGTACTACTGGGTTTTCTTACTGTGCCTCTGTAAATACTGTAATCCTGATATCTGAGGTACTCAGTTCGCAGCATTTATAATTTTATCTGCAGTGCCCTGCAGTGGGATCACCTGGACTGGTGTAAGGAAGGACCTGTATGCCTCATAAGTGTTTGCACTGGTGTATTTGGCTGTGCAGAGACAGCAAAGCATCCTGATATGGGGGCTAAGGGTGAGGGTTATGATGCTCACATCCTTTATACTTGTGCATGCAACCCGTTTCTTTCTCTTCTCTAGCAATCTTTAATTACCTACATGGTTGCATTACTAAAGGAGTGAATGCAAAGCCTCCTCCACCTGTTTCAAGCTCATTCTTGGGCTAGATCATCACAGGTTGGAAAGTCTTGGAAGTCCAATTGTGAAAACTTCCAGTGGGATTTTTAAAGAGCACATAGGGTGGAGATCAGGAATTAAAGACCCAGGGAAATTGCTTCCTTTTCAGGAAAGGCACGAGTACAAAAAGTGAGGTATTATGCAGACAAATATACTGTGATAAGTGAGTGTTGTAATCTGAAGAGAAGGAAGTGTGCTTTTAAAGTAGAAGAAAGTTCCTTCTAGGGATTTTGGATGACAACTCTTGATTCAGAGACAAGCTTTTAACTTGGAGATTTAAAGCTTTGGGTACAGGAGGTGAAAGCTCAGCACCAGAACCTGCTATAATTTTTCCTAACTGAATTAAATGTATGTAAGTTTAATTACTTCACACTTTTTACTCCGTATTTCAGGTAATATGAAGGGAAAAAATGTCACAAGCTTGGTGATAGGTTTTTGCTGTTTAATGTAAATTGTTGATTGCTTATGTTACAAAGCTACTCCTTTTTTTTGGGGTGGGGGGGAGAAGATCCTTTGGCTATCTTATAATGAAGTTGTCAAAATCTTGTGGAAAGATGTGGGAGAGGTAGAGAAAAACAGATTCCTGATAACAGTAATACTGTAATACTTGCACACAGAATACTTTAAAAATTAAATTCATGATAATCAGGAAACGCTGTATGTTGTTTCTTATTTCATTTTTGTCTTAAAAGTCTGATTATGCTAAAAAGATATGTCACCTTAGAAGAAATGTGTATAAACATGCATAGATGTTTGAGTGTGGATCTATATACTGTATGTCTTACATATACACATAAACATGGTGTCCATTATGTATTTATCCCCCCTAAAAGACCAGATCCCAAGAACGTGAAGTATCTGGATCTTACAGTTTAATGCATTTCCAACTTGGTTTCAGTGTCAGATCTCAAAGGAATAAAGTAATGCATACATTGAATTGTTTTCAGTGTATGACCTCATTGTTAGAGGAGTTATTGCATTGTTATTCTGCTTTACAAAAATCCAACTTCCTTGATTAATTATAAACAGCTTGTTTACCATGGCCACCCAAGCCTTGAAATATTTACTGAAATTTGTAATCCATCCATCTTCTTTAACAGCTTTTTTCCTCTTAATTTCAGTGAATTTACTGGACTCACGCACAGTAATGGGGGATCTAGGATGGATAGCCTACCCAAAAAATGGGGTAAGTCTCTGTTGTTGTTTGCTTTCTCTCTCACAAATTATACTAATCGTTTCCATTCGGAAAGTAGACTACTGGGTTTAAAAACTCCCTGGAGTGATTTGTCGGCAATGGAGAGAAAAATATAAATAAAACAATAAGCTGTGACTGGAAAAATGGAGCTTGTGTGGCTAGGGGATTGATTTATTTATGCAGTAGAGCCAGCCACAAGTATTAAAAAAAAAAATCATGAGTCAGCCCCCTCGCTCCTCCCTTCACCAAGAAAATCCATGAGGTTATTTAAACTTTTTAAAATAATGAATTCCTGCTCTTCTCGAGCCTTTGGGGTAAATGTAAAACACAATTTTCTGGAAGTTTTCTTCTGAAACACAGGGTCTGGGATATTGCTGTTAGTTTTAAATGAACAGGGCTGTTCTGAAATGCTTCTCAGGCTCATGATAAAATTCTGGGAGCTGATAACACTAAAACAGGAACTGAGTTTTAAGCATCTTGAAGAGTCTCTGTCCCTTACCATTATCTATGTGACTGAGAGAACCCGACCTCCTAATTTGATACCTGAAATAAGTGCTGCTCACATCATGCAAGCTATCATTGCTATGACTTTTGGTCTTTGTTTTGGTTGGGGCATCCTCGATGCTGTACTGTAAGAGAGCTTTGGTAGTCTCAAAAGGTTGACTTCTGCATGGTGCTGAGTATTCCTGTCAGTTCTCAGGAGCCATGAGGTGAGAAAGCATCCCAAGACAGAAATGCTGCATGACTGAACTCTCCAACAGAGCAGCTCTCAGGAATATGTTATTCCAGGGTTTTAGTCCCTAGCTGAAATGGGCTGCAGAATTGTCTTGGACTCCAGTTGGATTGTCATAAAAATGGTGGCAATGTTTCTATAAAAGGCATCCAACCCTGCATATATATATATATATAACACAGTGAATTAAAATCTGGCTTGCCATATATTCTGTGTGGATGGAAGGCTGGAGAAATGGCAGCCACACTCAGACAAGCTGCGTGTTTGCAGCCACTGGTTACAACAGGGATGTAAAAGCTGCATGAGGAGCTGAGTTTATCCTCAGCTCGGTTCCAGATCTAATCCTGTTATGGTCAGAGCCTATAGTTATACTTTTTATCTATTGATTTGAAGCCGAGAACTAAACTTGCTCCCCTTGCATGTGTGGGCATCAATAACAAGTGCCACGTGCTGGCAGAGCAGTGTGTTGGTGCCATGGCATACCATAAAGGTCCCAGTGTCTACTTCTCAATGGAAGATTTTTCCTTTTTGAACACCTCTTGGTATTTTTCCTGTGGTATAAAGCACAGTTGCTGTATATCCCAATGTCCTTACAGGAATATCAGTAGAAAAATAACTGAGCCTGAGGAGTACAGAAGACTTCTGACTCTGTATGTGTAGATGAGTAAATGAAAAGCTAAATATCCTATGCATAAGCCTCAGTTGTTTTTTTGTAATTTAGAGAGACATTTCTGTATTTTCAGTTTCCAAACAGCACCTGGAAGTGCACTCATGAATGCCAAATTAATGGTTACGGACTCAATAAAGAGAATTTTTTCATTAACTTCCACAAATAAAAAGTGAATCAGGCAGTTGGTTTTTGAACTTCCAGAAGTCTCCTCTTAATATTCTTTGTTTTCATGGGACATCATAAAATTTTGGGAGATTAGTCCAATTGTCTCTCTTTTGGCCTAATATTTTCAGTATTTTACAAGTACAGAAAAGAGTCTTTCCAGACATACTTCTCTAACTGCCTTTTCTGCTCTGCAGTCATACTCTGTTTGTTTAATTTTTTTAAAAGGTCTACCTTGTATAAATATTTTAAGTAACTCTCACTTTGAATTTGAAGATTTGAATTTGGAGAAGGGAGCTTTAATTGAGATATGCAAGCTGTTTTCTGAGGTACCCTCATACAAATTTATCTCAGGATGTCCTCTTAGGGAAAATTTTGGAAGGTCTGTGTGACTGTTTGTACAGTCCCGCATCAAGGAAAGGAGCGGAAATGTCATAATGCATCACACTTTGCAGCACTACAGTGTGTAGATAAAGACCATGTGCTGAAGTAGGCTTTTTTGATGCAGGGAAATTTATTATTGCTATTAACAGTCCCCTGTAGAGTCTAATCACTTTTCAAGTACTTGGTAGAAATTTCAATGGTGATACAGCTCCAACTGAAGATATGTTAGCTTTTGAAGCAGCCTTCAACTCTTCTAGTGTTGCTGCTTCTCCACTTGATTTTTATTATGAATCTTAAGGAAACTTAGTATTTTTCCTAGGACCACATCTGCTAGAAGTAGGAGATTGCACAGCTGCTGTTAAAGAAGGCAAGTGTTTAGTCTTTGTAGTTGTATGGGAATGCTTGGGAGAAGTTATCCATATATTACAAAGGCTCAAGCTGGTAGGTTTTGAAAACAGATCTCCATTTATTTAAATCCCCCAAAACCCACCAAAACAGTAGGGGTGAGAGGTCCAGTCAAGCTAAATGAGCTTGCTTTTGGCAGATCCTTTGTAGGTGTCATAGTATAAATTTTTATTATAGATGTATACCATGTTAATTTTTGTGTATTAAAACTTTAAGACATTCTATGCTCCAGGGAGGTCCATCCAGCTGCCCTCGTTTAGCCTGTTGCTCACCTTATTTCTACTGAACACAATGTGAAAATGTAATCTAAGTTGGGAAATGAAAACAGCTGTATATGAGGAGACTGACCCTCCTGTCTAGAGACAGATTTGGCTTAAAGGTAGACCCGTTTCATGACTGTAATTCCAAATACAGCACCGTAGCTGCTTTAGTCCCCACAAGATCAGACCTTGGTCCACTGATACAGCATACACCAGCTCATCTTGTGAGTAGTGGATTTTAGGTGAGGGGAGAGGAGCACTTTAGCCAGGGTTTGCCTCTGCAGAGCTTTAGCTAGGTGCTTATTTGGTACAGGTTTTGGTAGTGACCCATATCCTTGCACCCTGGCTGTCCTTCATTTCCCTCATGCATATAGATGGGAAGAAAAATTCCCCTCTTCTTTCACATGGACTATTGAGGGACCCGTGAAAATGAAATGATGTGACTGCAATATGCTGTGGCCAAGAAGGGGTTGAAACAATGTTTCCTGCTATGAAGAACTGGCTGTTGCACAGGAAGAGGTGCTTTCTTTTTTCTGTTGCTTTGCTCTGAAGGATTAATGAATCGTGGTAGTGTAGCTTCCAGGCTGCCCGGGAGAGGCCTTCCCTGGCTGTGCGGGTTCAGCAGCTTGCAGCAGTTGTGCAGTCAGCTCCTAAACCTGCAGTTAAGTCTGTCAGAGCATGAGCAAAGTCCTTGAGGTCCGCATGGCCATGGAGCTCGGAAAAGGGACTCTCTCCCTGCCAGTGCAGTGTGGTCAGCATGCAAATGCTGCTTTTGCAACTCAAGTCAGGAATTGATCCTGTTACTACATGCCAAAGGGACAGTTTGGACTTTGTTTTGCAGCTCGTGTAAGTTTTCTTTAACCTGAAGGAGGTTATTGGAATTACCAGAGGCTATATCAGAAAAGTCTGGTCCCTCTTGTGCTGTAGGAAGCCCTCCAAGCACATCAACAAAAACAGTCATTTTTTTTATTAAAGCCTATGCTTGTACAACAGGTTTGCAAAGTCTTTTACCTCTGGACTGATTCCTGGGGTGCTGTTTAGGATTACCCAAACTGGGCACATCGGAGGTTTGTGTGCGCATTATATATGACTGTGACACCAACTAGCTTTGACCTACACATGCCTCTGCTAAACATATATTTTTATCATATGGAAGCTCACACAAGCAGGAACAGTGGTAAGTGCTGTAAGAGAAATAGCCGGGTCAGGTCAGACAGTGTTTCTAGGCTGTATTGCCTTTTCTCCTCCCTTCCTTTGGCAGGAGATTGTGTGATATATTTTGATGCCCTGCAAAGTCATAACAGGGGAGAAGCTATTATATAAAGAGCTCCCTGTAAACCTGTGGCTGTTCAGTTTTGTTTGGTCTGGCCAAGTAAAAAGCCATCCACTTTTAACAATATCCAGATAATTGTAAAAATTGTTGATTAAAAGAAATGGTTTTTTAGCTGGCTTGATATATTCAGTGATTATGTCTGATTTTTGTTTCAGTGGCTATAATAGTGCTGATTTACTGTTTTCAGACCCTTCCACCTTCCAGGATTTATTTTAAAACTTAATTTCGTTGTGGCTTAGAAGCTCCCTTTTTCTGTCCAAATTGGAGGACTGCACACCTGCTTTTGTGTAACGGGTCCTCTCCCATCTCCTCCACCTCCCATTGACTTCCCTGACCTTCCTGTAGCACAGAACAGGAAACCCTCTGTGGCCCTTGGGGTATTGACTGTGTGCTGTGGCTCATTGCACAGCTCTATGTACTGGGATTTTTTTTTTTTTGTTTCAGGTCAGACAGGAAAATAAACATGTGCTAAGGAGCCTGGTCCTATAGAGATGTTCATAATTCCTTATTCATTGGAGAAAATGAGCTAGATAACATCTTGCATGCGAATGGCGGGAGGGAAAGCAATTGCCCCTGTTTTGCGTGGTTAATAAGGCCAAATACCAAATGTCAGGGGGGTAAATTCAGCAAGGTGCTTTTCATTTATGTAGGACATTGGTTTGTTTTTTCTTTTTTCTTTTTCTTTTTTTTTTTGCGAGCAGCATTTCTGGCTCATTCTTTTGAGGACAGGTATCCTAGGGTGCCTCTTTGAAGTTAAAAATAACAGTGGTTTAGATTACTCAGCATGCTTTGTGAATAGATTCATGTTGCTCTCTGTTGATCTTAGTTCAGATAGAGATTTCATACAGGAATCCTGGATTGGAGGCAGTGTTTGCCCTCAGGGATAGAAATAAAATAAAGAGGGAGGGATAGGGGGTAGTGAAAGGAGAAGGAGGATTCTTGGCACCATTGAGTTGTGTCATGTAGCTATGATTATAATTGGCATTTTCAGGGCAGTACTTTTGGCAGCCTGTGGGGTTTTTTCTTTTTTCCTGCAAATGCTGCTGTTTGGCTGTGACCAGTGTGGAAGAGGAATCAGGGATATATGCTGTTGTGGTTTAACCCCAGCTGGCAACTAAGCACTACACAGCTGCTTGCTCACTCCCCCTCAGTGAGATAGAGAAGAAAATCAGAAGGGTAAAAGTGAGAAAATTTGTGTGTTGAGATAAAGATAGTTTAATAGATAAAGCAAAAGCTGCATATGCAAGAAAGCAAAACAAAGAATTCATTCACCACTTCCCATCGGCAGGCAGGTGTCCAGCCATTTCTAGGAAAGCAGGGCTACATCACACATGACCATTACGTGAAGACAAACACTATGAATACGAATGTCCCCCCTTCCTCCTTATTCCCCTAGCTTTTATTGCTGAGCATGATGTCATAAGGTCTGGGATATCCCTTTGGTCAGTTGGGGTCAGCTGTCCCGGCTGTGTCCCTTCCCAACTTCTTGTGCATCCTCAGCCCACTTGCTGGTGGGGTGATGTGAGGAACAGAAAAGGCCTTGAGCTGTGTAAGCACTGCTCAGCAGTAAGGAAAACATCCCTGTATTTTCAACACTGTTTCCCGCACAAATCCAAAGCTACATACAAGCTGCTATGAAGAAAATTAACTGTGTCCCAGCCAAAACCATCACGTAGGCTAACATGACAAGAATGCAATTCATACTGCAGCAGGAGCATGATGGAAATAAGTAATACCTGAGCAGATGAAAAAAATGTATTAATGACACCCTAAAAACCTGCAGTTCAGATGCTTTCTTTATATGTACATGCTTTTGTGCATGCACAGGTTAGTAAGAAACAGACAGCACATCTAAGTATTTGAAGTAAACTGAGTAATACAAAACAAAACTGTACTTTACAGTTTCCATTATATACCAAATAAAGGAATTTTGTATTAATAATCTATGGGATGATGTGTTCAATAGATTTGAAATATATGGGGGATTGGTTTTCCCCTAGGATTCCTTAAGGTAAAATGCAGTATCTGTATATATGTAAACTTCTGTCTTCAGTGACCCTCCTCCTTGTTTTTCATGTGCTTTCATGGTCATTTTTGCTCATATCCCATGGGCCCATGATGAGGTGTTTTCTTTTGGTTATGCTGCCTGTTTTAGTGTGCCAGAGTGATTCATGCACGCTTGTATTGTGCTGCGTCAATTATAATAGAAGAACCTGAGCTTTGGATCTGAAAAGACACCAGAGGTTAATAATGCGGTTGTGCAGGATCCTTGTAGTAACTGAACTAAACTGTTTTAAATCAATGCTGAGTTCATGTTTCAAAATCTGGAAGCCCTAGAGTGAGGCTGAAGGTGCTGAAGTTAATGGGAGTAGGGCCACTGCCATGAGAGCTGAATTTGGCCAGCTGACTACAGTTCAAATTGGTGGATTTCCCTACTGAGTTGGTGGCCTTGCCAGTGCTTGTAGAGCTCCATTTGTTTCACATCATTTGAATATATCAGTCAAAATCTAAAGAGATCAGCTCTGCAGTGGAGAGATGCATCTTGTTTAATGGTTGGACTAGGTGGTCTTCAAGGTCTTTGCCAGCGAAGATGATTCTGTGATGATTGTGCGGAAAGGCTGGTGGAGTTGGGTGTAGCATAGAGTATTGCACTGGCCCGCAACCACCTTGAGGGATACAGAGAAGGAAGGAATAACCTCTTGCCCAGGTATACAGTGAGTAGGATGAGAAAAACAAGATTTGTTTGCTAAGCTGATTCAGGTTAAATTTGACTGAAAGTACTTTCTACTGGTGCATCTTCAGGGAGCAGATGTGGGGTTTCTTTCACAGGAGTTTCTGACAGCAGGTCAGACCATCATCTCCATTACTCTGGACAAGCAGAGTTCATCTCTTCCAGGGAACAAACCAGGTGATCTGTTTTGGCCTCTTCCAGTCCTAGATCTGAAGCCCTGCTGTCTGAAAGCTTGTTCTGACTCTGTCTAGGGTGAGATCTGGTTTTGTTTCTCTGCGATTCATATTTTTTTTTATCTTGCCCTGCTTAAAACCATATCACTGTTACTCATTTGACACCCTTTATTTAAGATCCACTCCTCTGATACCTGCAGCATATCAGCTATGGTATGTAGCTGCTTTTAAACCAGAGTATCTCATGCTAGGCAACAGTTCTCATTGAATAGCCTCACCATTTTATTAATGTCCTTTCTTATATCTTTCCTATCTGAAGTTAAATCTTCTCACTCCATTTGAGAATGCTCTTAAACTTGTTGTCCTGGACTCACAGCTAGCTGCCCTTTGGTTTGTACGCTGTTGACATGAATCAAGCCTTTATTTGGGAGCAGCATCTGGCGAGGCGTAGGTCTTATTAAAAGAAGATCTAAAATGCCTAGAGTACTCTAAGGTACTGTAAAATAAATTAATACGAGTAAGATTAACCGTAAAGCAAATCTTTATCTCAGCTAGAACTGTATTATTGGAATAACATATTACTATCCTGGTCTTGAAAATCCACCACAGAAAAAATGAAGGCTGATCCTTCAGTATATCATTTTGTAAATACAGTTGTCAGCATTAGGTTCCTCCACACAGGCTCATTGGGCAAACAATAATCTCCTTTCATGCTGAAAAGTCTTTTTTTTTTTTTTTTCTCCTCTAGCGTCTAGGAATTACATTTGGGATAAAAGAGCTTTGAAGAGCTTTATCTTCTAAACCCATTGTTTTCTCTGTTACTTTTGTGCCGATTTCAGAAATACTGGTATCCAGTAGTTAGGAACTGTACAATTAAAATATATAAATGTAGTGCTGTCCTGGAGAATCTGAAACTTTGCAGAACAAAATATTACCATTACAGAATGCATATGCAGCAGCCCAGGGTTTATGCAACATGCATTAGGATTTTATAGCTTATATCAATGAATTTTTGTAGTATATTACTACTTCATATGCTAAATATATGCATCAGTGGGTTACTTATCACTTAATTGCATAATCCTTTTATAAGACTTAAAATGCCTTGCCCTTGCTCTTGTACCATTTGCTGGCATATATTTTTCTTCAGGTTAATGGCTTTTTTTGGTAACTAAATTTAAGAATACAGTCCTGTTTGGCTTTCTTCTCATGTTACTCATTCAGGAAAGCCAGCTCAAAAAACCATGAAAAAATTAATGCTGACTTCAGAAAGGGAAATGCATGGTAGGTTTGTCTAGAAGGAGAAAATTTTAAATGCAAAATTCCTGAAAATAGTGTTAAGATGGAAGCTGCTATTTTGTCTTTGTGACCAGCGGTTGCCTTGTGTATTGCACAGTGAATGAAGACAACAAAAAATTAGAGGCCTTTTTTGAAGACCCATCACCTAGCTTAAAACCAGTAAGGGATATCTTTTTGGTTGACTGCTGTTTAACTGCGAAGTCCTGATATGTGGCTATTCAAGAAACAGTTCAGCAGCTGAACACCTAGGACTGTTCTAACAAACTTTCATCCATTTTTCAAGTTGTTAATGGAAATGGTTCAGGATTTTCAGAGATTGAAGATGGTGGCATCGTGTTCTCTATTTGCTTGTCCTGGTCCCAAAAACAGAGTGTTTTTCAGCTGCTGAAGGATATGTGCATACAAAAGGGGAAGGTGGGACTGGATTTTTGGCTTCTGAAAGAAAATGCCAGTATTTTAGTTGGAAGCTTTTTTTGCTTCAAAATATTTTGGTTTTATGGTCTTAATTTATCTTAAGATGTCATCATTTGGGGGGAAAAGGCACGCAGAGCTCTATGATTTAGTACATTTGACTAAAGCAAGCAGTAATCACGAAGTCTGTTGGTTTAATATGGAAAATATTGTGGCAAAACCGATCAGAGATTAAGTACCAAGAGTACATAAGGATGCAAACACGTCCTTTTGAGGGTTGTGTGTTAACTCTTCTCCAAAGGGAAGTGGTAGCTCCTCTCACCAGCTTTTAGGCTCTTCCCAATGTGAATGATGAAGCATTGTTGAAGGGAACGTGGGTGACACCTCACTATCAGTCATCTCTGCGTTACCACTGTGATGCTGTATGATGCCAAGCTGCCATGACCAATTGTCTGTACCCCGTGGGCTGAACAGTGAGTATAAAAGAATTACAGAACATGGTTTGGCTGCTACTTCCTCTGCCTGGTCAGAGGGTTTGGGGAAAAAAAACTCCAAGCACCAAAACACCCTCAAAAAAAGACCCTGCTATCCCTGGGGGAGTTGTGACCATGTCGGGGAGAGAGAATTTATTTTTTTAATGTACAATGGGAAATTACTGTTCTTTATTTCTATTTCAAGATGGTTTACTGAAAACACTTCAGTGATGTAGTTGTGATTTAGAGGTAGGAGTGAAGTTTGATCCTCACCTACCCTTGTATGTTCTTAGTAGTGAGTAGTCCATGGACAAGCTGCCAGATAGCTGCGAGGGGGAGCAGGATCAGGCCCTGGGGGGTGGTAGGAAGCAAGCTCTCCAAGAAGAGGGGGGGCTGTGCATCATGAAAGAGGAGGACAAGGAATTCCCTGCTGAGCTGTGTGCTTCTGGGGCAGCTCCCAGGAAGAAGGGTGGTGATAGTGAGTAGTAGAGATTGCTAATGTCTTTTTTAAAACTGCATCTGTCAGACCAGGCTGAAACACCCCCAGCACAGCTCTTGATTTGCTTGTTGCTGCTTTCCAAGTAGGAAGGTATTATCAGATACCTGGTTCTTGACAAAATGCTCTATTAAGCATTTAACTTGTGTATTCTTGCTTATTTCTCTTTTGTGTTCATTACTCCAGCAAGTGCCAGGTCACTGCTTTGATTATATTAAATTTTTGGTTTAACAAAACGAACAGTAGACAAAAATCAACTTATTCTCCTTTAAGCAGATGTGTTTAAATTGTTAGGAAAGTTATCCATTCTAAAGCCTGGTTTCACTTTAAGACTGTGCATCTTACTGATTCTGGTGTATTTGAACTACCTATATACTGAAACACAGAAAATAGCATCCTGTAGATCTGCTAACTGTGCTGAAATAAAATAATACAGAAGCTTGTGAAGATGTGTGCTTTCTGTGGTTAATTACCCTCTTTGGCATGCTTTCTTGTAGCATCAAAGATGAGAACTTTTGGCTCTGAAGCAGGAGAAGGATTGAACCTTTATTCTGCAAAAATATTTTGGGGCAAGTAACCTGGCCCTCATCTTCAAAGGTCTTCCTATAACAGCAAGGATTCCTCCTCTAATATTGACAGTCCATAATGTTGTACAGAAAATGCAGTTGGCAGGAGAAGATAGCACAGAGTATTTCTTAATGTGATTTGAGATGTTGGTGTAGACCGTTAAACCATTTGCGGTTCTATTCTGGTTGCAAGGAAGAGCTGCAGGCTTGGTGGTGGTGTTCAAGTCAGCCCCTCCCCTGCCTTGCCTTTGGCTATGCACTAGACCAAGAACTAGTGAGTGAGGACAGAGTGGGAGGGGACATGATCATGACTTTGTATTTTAAATATCTAGTTATTAAAAGTGATATTTCAGAATTAATTGGGGATTTTTTAGGTGTTTGAGTTTCTGTGATGCAGATGTGCCGCTCACAGGGAGCAGTCCTGTTGGGATGATATCCTCAAGACCCAACTGTACCCAGCAAATACCAAATGGGATGGGAAAATTGCCTGTTTCTGAAAAGGAGGACTTAGACTTGTTATTTTTAACTCCAGCTGCTTACAAAAACTAACACCACCTGCTTGTGCTGGCACCTTTTTCTTTGGGACCTCAACTTTTTTGTGGGGGAGAGGTTGGTGGTGTATATCTCTGCATATTCAGCCTGCAAATGGCAGTTACAGGACTGATGATGTGATTCTTCATGTTTCCTGCTGGAGCCTGCAGGTTGTTCCTGAAGTTTTTCACTTGAAGTTGAGGGCCATCAAAATAACTTCCGCTCTGTGTAATGTCTGCTCAGCATTGCTTGCTCCTGGTTTAGTAGTAAAGGATAGCAAAAATGTGGCCTTTAGTCTTCTGTTCAGAAACCTTGAGGGTATGTTCAGTTTTGTTTTATTTTACCTTTATTTTCTTCAAAAATTGGGAAGATTGATACTTGAGAGCTTTGCCTTCGTTTCATACCTCCAAACTGTTTGACTGGGCAGCTGTTGGAGCTCCTTGCAAGACGTAATTTTAAATCCTGTTACAAATTGTAGGACATTCACTCACTGTTGATTGCAATGCAAATAATAAACCCATAAATTGTAGCCAGTGTTGTGATTACAAATCTTTACAATAATGTCAGATTATTCAGTTTGTTGCAAATCCTTCTAGACTACACAATTAAAGTTATAACCACAAGTATGTAATCCTGTGAGATAGTCATTTCATTACACAATCTCCTTCAGGTTTACCATTTGCTTTATTTTGATGCCAGATTGAATAACTGACTATTCCTGTGTACTTAACTTCAATGGCAGCATGTATGCTTTTTGTGTCTGCTAATTCTGGACTTTATTTTACATCCTTAAAAATATAGGTACTGATTAATACAATAGTTGGGCAAAGCCCTGATGATTTCAGTTCTAGTGCTGGAAAAATCAACCTAAAAATGATGACATTTTAGAAAAGAATTGCTAGTTATGTCAATCATTATAGATGTCAGATGATCAGAAAATGAGTTGCAGTCACTGATATGTGGGTTAGGTGATGGGGTGGGTGACCACGAGCAGGTCAGTGCCTCCCTGCAGAAGCAGTGGCTGCAGTCACTGCTGCAGAATTACAGTGAGGCAGAGTACAGCTGCTGAACAGGAACGAAATTAATAGTTCGCTTGGAAACAGATTTCAGACCAAATCAAACCTTTTTTGCATAGTTTCAGATAACTATCTCCTTTCTTGTGTGGTACTTGTCTTTTCCTGATGTTGGATGCCATGATGCTTCCAGTGCAAAGGAAACTGCGGTGGGCTAAGAAGTGACTTGTGCTAGTCGGACAGAGGCCAGTCACTCAGTGTGTCAGAGTAATTCTGATAAATACCCAGACCGAGATAATCAAAACCCGTTAGGGGATTTGGTTGTTGGCTTACTTAATAATTTTAATGATAATTGAATATCTGTGCTGACTATGCAGGCTGTAAGCTCAGGTTCCCAAGCCCTCTATATTCAATTTTAAAATGCTGCCTATTCAGAGTCTGGCATGTTTAACTCGGAGTTGTCTTGATGTAGACAGGCAGTACAGACAAACAGGAGCTACTGTGGTGTTTGCAGTTGCAGTAAGTCTGGCAGAGCCTGTTTCTCAGAGCCCTGTAAGTGTACTGAACTGGCAAATGTCTTTAGCCCCCAGGGGATTTGGTTATGATGCTGCCTATATAATGTTTGTAAAAGGCTTTTGCTGTGGAGGTGTTGGAGAGAAAGCAGGGAATCAAGCAGTCCTTGCTCAGTGTTTGCAAAGCAGTTGTGTTTGATGCCATTAGCCCAGGTAAACCTTTTGGACTCCTCTCTTCCCTGCCCTTTCTGAGCACAGCGCTACTCCTGAGGTTTTCTGCTTGCTGGGTTAGCTCGTTGGGTGCTAACCTGGGTGTTTTCCCCCAGCCCTGCTGTTTGCAGAGGCTGACCTCACAGAAGTCTCTGCATCTCTCCAGGTGTTGCAGAGGGTCTTTGGCAGAAGCCAGAATCTGTGGGTTTTGTATGAGAAGGCCTGTTCCCAGATGAATTCCCTGGTGCATCTGTCCTTGCTGGAAGACCATGTAGTGTCCGCATTGATCAAGGATAAAGCAAGCAACTGAGACCCAAAATGGGTGCTAGTGCCACACGTCCTGTGTTTTCTTGAACTGGGAATGAGCCTAAGTTAGCAGCAGTGTCTTGATTGTTGCCTTTAAAAAAAACCAGGCTGTTCCCTTTTTTTTTTTTCACTTTTGTTTTGTCTGTTCAAAAATAAAGCAGCAAAGAGAGAAAATAGTGAAAACAATTTTTTCACACACAATGCTGTGACCAAAGCTATTATTTGGCAAATTTCCTTTCTTCTCTGCTCTGCACAGTTTTAAATCTGAGAACTGAACTAGTTTACTCCCATATTACAGTAAACACATAAGTAATCAAAATGATATTAAGAAAGGAAGTTGGGCAACTGCCTGCTGTTCAAATATGTTAATTGCAAATCATTGCCATTCTAGACATGCTGTTTCTCACTGAGTTATAGTTTCCTTGCTGCTGAAGTAAAACAGTCAATTGGAAAAAAGCACAACATTTCAGCATTTGCTAGTTCTCGTTATTTAAAAATAAGAGCAGATTTGTGAATGTGAGCTGAAGGTAATGGTGGTGTAACTTCATAGGATTTAAGGCCTGTGGGTCTGTTAACATCATGTAGTTGAATCTCCTGTGGTACATATAGTGTAGAAACTTGTTCAGGGGTCCTTGCAGCAGGTCTATAACCTTGATTTGACCTATAGTGCATCTTCTGGAGAGAGATTTCTTCTTTGATTCAGTCTTCCTCTTATGGTGAGTCCACCTTTTGTAGCATGTGCCAACAGCAAACTGTCCTTATAAGACAAACTAATCTTTCTAGCTTGAATTGGTCAAACTTCAGTTCTCAGTCAATGGATCTTGCTATGCCTCTTCTTGCTAACTTTACAGATATGTACTAGTCATCTCTTTCTTTCTCCTTCCCACACCCTGTTTTCAGGCGAATAGAGGCCACAAGCAAGTTAGTCACATCACAGCCTTCTCTTCAAATCTTTTTACAGATTTTTGATCTCTCAATTAGCTGTGGGCTCTCTTTTCTGGGATCTTTACAATTTGTCCTAGCTGAAGTGTTACCATTTGAAATGAAAGTGGCTTTCTGGAAGTGGTCTTAGTAAAGTGTTGCATTATATTTTTGTTTGCTCTGTGAGGCAAATGGATCATGAGGAGAAGAAAATCATCCTTGTGATGGAAGCCAGGTAGAAGGGGGGAATCTTAGTGGCTGCTCAGCTGGATGCTGTGGCAGGGAGAAGTTGGGGTGCAGTGCCAGATGTACCTATGACCAGAAACTGTGTGCTGGATCCATGCTGAAGCCTCTGCTATACAGTTGACCTGGGCGCTTGGTTATTTGGTAAGGGGAGTCCGTGGGAGATGGACGTGCTACTACACGAGTGCCTTGTGTGCATAGTTTTTGATGGGAAGACAGGTTCTTGTTATGAGGAAGATACAATGCTGCAGCCTCCTAAAGCCCTGGGAAAGGTAGGGTTCAGTCCTGGCTCAGCATCAGCTGTAGTGCAAGTAAAGGCTTCATGCCTGCAAAGCCAAAAACCTCGCAGCATCTCAGGATTCTGCATCCCTGAGTGGGGGAGACTGCACTGAAATCACCTATGTGCTTGAATGCCCTGTCTCTGATTCAGTCCACACAAATAGGAAAACTCCCCTTTTTTTGTGTACGAATGGTAGAGTTCTTTGGGTCTGGTCCTATGTCACTTGTAACTGTGCAAGGGGGTTATGGAGATGCAACAACACATTTTTGTGTCCTTCTAAATGGCTTATTCCTTTACTTAGTATGAAATTTCTTTCACTGCTTACTCTTTTAAGTATCTTTGTGGACAATAATTTATAGATGAGAGCAAACACTATTAGAAAATTTTATGTATTGTGCACTATGGGGGCAACATTTCAACATCAGAGTGCCATTTTTTTCAGCTGCATAACGTCCAGTGGGTGGGTACGTGTTTTGATAAGAACAACAACGCCAATTAGCCACATAACTTGTAGTGCTGTTTACTATGCTAACTAGTTCTTCCTCTGAGAACTGTACTTTTTATTTTTTAAAGTGCATTCATTCATCCTTTTCCTTTCAAACCTCAATACTTTGTGAAACACACATCTAGTTTCACTGGAAGTCTGAAGCTGAAGAGATAAAGATTGAAAGCAGGTGGATTTCATGGTTTAACTGATAAATAATGATGAAACTGGGTTTGTAATTTCATGTTTATGTGAAGTGGTCTATCAGTCCATTTTGTAGAGTGAGTGTAAGGCCTAGAATAGGGGTGGATAAAAAAAATCATCTGTAGTTTCTGTGCTGAGTAGTGCCTTTCCTCCTGAGGACTGCTGAAGATTATTTAAAACTTTTTTTACCAGAAATGCAAGCCACAGATGAGGACTATCTTTCCTAGCGGTAAAATGCTGTTGATGCAGTTCAGCTGTGTTACATCCATAAGCTGCACAAATCTGAGAGAAGCTTGTATTCTGTGATGGGCCTGCTGTGAAAGTGTCTCTTTTATACACAACTCCAAGGGAGGTCCTTGCTTGTGGTTTTCTGACTGGCCCTGGGCTGATGGGGGAGAAGAATCACTGAAAGGAAACACCAAAGGCTGGAGCTGCACAGGATGGCAGTTTATGGTGGCCAAACCCAACAGGTGCATCACCACCTGTGATGGACAGACTGTGGCTCTGTGCACATCTCTTCATTTCCCATCTTAATCCAAATCTTGTGCTGCTGGAGGAAGGGTTGGTTGATGGCAGTCTCTTCTCATAAAGAAACATAGGCCCATTCCGTGTCTCTCTTTTTAGCAATTCCTTCTATCTACTGCTCCAAGTTCTAACCCACCATTAATCCCAGTATACCCTGGATGGAAAATAACAGTAGTATGAGTTTGTAGCTTAATTGAGCAAGCAAAAACCTAACAATAGACCAACTCCTTCCTTTTCTGTTTCAACTTTTTTGGATAGTTTTTATTCTGAGGAAATGTATGTCCTCCAGCATTTCTGTGTTCTTCCCCTCTGTGATTCAAGGACATGGACCTGGAACCAAACCCTTATAACCTGGTGAGAGGAACATATATGAACCTTTAATATCTATATTCAGTCTCTACTCCCACATGACATAGGCATGTTAGTGCTAGTTTTAAGCCACTTTCCTTAGGTGATGGATACATGTGGCTTGCTATGGGCTAGGCTGCCTGAGCAGCTATTTTCTTCTGAAACTTCTCCAGATGCCCCTTGAAGGTTTCAAATGATGGAGGTTCAACTCCTGTGGCCAGTTCTCTCTATGGTTGATCCTCTGCCTTGCCACTTAAAATAACTAAGTTATCTTGCCTTTTCTTCAGAAGTGTTTAGTTTCAATTCCTGGATATTTTGTTGGTCAGATGAAAAACAATCTAGTAACAAAAATTTTCTCTTCATGAGGTTGCTAGAGTATTACCACCAAGTTAACACATGGTTTACCTCTTGGTTAAATAAATAACTTGAGATTTTTCAGTTCCTTCTGAAAATTTCAACAGTTTTTCTAGACTTTGCATTATCACAGCTGGTTGCTGAAGCAGCATTTATTTTTGCACTGCAGACAGCTCAGTATTTAGCACATGATTGTATTTGCTTTCCTAGCCATGGCATGTTGACATTCAGTTGGTTCTTCAGTGGTTGTCAGATGCCCGAAGAGAGTGCAGAGTAGCAGGAGGTTGCAGGCAAAGAAAAATAGCTGAAGTAATGGAACCTCTCCAGAAATGTATCTTTTCTGAGATGGTTAGGATATAGGACAGCCATCATAAACAAATAAGCACTTCCACATTTCTTCAATTCCAGATTTAAAGAAACATAAAGGTCTAGGTTGCATCTCTGACAGATTTATGTCCTTATAATTCTGGTGCCATATTTAAATTGTAACATAAACCTGACACAGTGGGAATTAAATCCCATAGAATAAAAAGTAACTAGAAGTTTCATTATGTTGCGGAATAAGCATAACAAGCAATCCACATGTATAATTTATTACCTATAGCGGGTAAGTACTTAACAACAGTCATAATAAACTCATTCTGTTCATTCACTTTTAGATCTTAGCATACTGATTCAGACCTTAACTGAAAGTGAATATACAATCAATGTGAGACTTTTTATGCTGGTTTAATAATGTAGGCCTGTGAGGATCTTTAATTAAATAATTATTCTTTGTTCAGTCAGGATAGATTGCTTCACTATAGGGATTGCAGGAGAACATGCAAAATCCGTCCCAAATTGATAATGGTTTAGCTGCTTACTGTAATCCTATGTACGTGATAGTCTTTGTCACACAAAGCAACGAGAGCAACTGAAAACCAGGAAAAAAATGTCAGATATTAAAAATGTAATGCCTAATTCTGAGGTGATCAAAGAAAAGCATGCCAAGACCCAATTTGGTGGTGCTGTGAACAAAGTTACAGCTGTCTGACAAATGGGAAAACTTAGTTTTCTACAGGGTTCAACTTCAACAGCTTGCTTTGGTTTTGTTGACACTTGTAAGGTGGTCAGCTTGTAGGGAATCAGAAAATCTGGGTTTCGGTTTTCTTACTGGTAACCTCACGTATTCAAGAGGTGACAAATGGAGCTGTTAAAAGGTGCAATAAATTGTATGGTGTATGTGCCTGCTGTGCACACCAGTTCTCTTAAGAGAGTCTTCACAGGCAGAGCAGCCTTCTCATTTCTCTGAGTGTACTAGAAAGGCAAAAAATCTGTTTGGTGTGGGGGCTGCTGCTTGTAGCATCGCACAAGGCTGACTTCAGATGGCCCCTGCTGCCACAGCATGTCATTAATGCAGCTCACAGCCACTGGACTGAGAGGACTTCAGTCTTTATTAGGGGAATATAATCATTTAAGCCTGAATAAGCTCCAAAGCTCTAATGTGGCTGTTTGGCCAACAGAAATGAGATGTAAATTTGTGCTGAATGGCCACTGATTACAGAAAGATGATTAATGCAAGATTTAAAATTGATTTATGGATGCAGTTGTCAAGGCCTAAGACATGAATGTAATATTATCTCTATGAAAAGCTTTGGGTAGATTGGAGACCAGGGAGCAGGGGCAAAATAATGCATTTGCTGAAGGGGCTGGTATGGTGTATGGGCTGTCTATAATCTTATCAAATTTGGTACATGCCTGAGAGATTAGGCTTTGCCAGTGCAGCACATGGATAATTGTTTCACTTTGCCTGACATACTAGGAAACTGAGAAGTTTAATCTGTTTTATTTTTATTAAATGCACTTTTTGATCAAGTGTGGGTTTTTTCTTTTACTGGAAACTTAAAAAAATGTTGCCTCACTTTCAGAAAATTATAGATAGCTGATGACAATGATAAAGATTAAGGATTTAGTTTAGATTTTGCAGATTTTCCCTGTTGTGTGCATTACAAATAGGACAAATGCTTTGTGTTCTTCTAATTGTAGTGAACAGTTAGAAGCCACAAATAAACTGATTTGAGTATTAGAACAATGTTAAAGTAACAAGGAAAACTTCCTTTCTTTCATCTTTTGGAAATAGTTCTGTATATCTCTTGGTATCATCAGCTGATGAGTAACGTGAACAATATCCCAAAAGTTTTGAAAATCCAGGCATTTGGTTATACACCTAAAATGTAGGTCATACTGAGTCCTTCTGAAAATCTGGTGCTGTCGGTCTTCCAGTGTTAAACTGCGTGGTGTCAACACTGTTATGGCATTTGTTAATGTAACACTCATTGCAGAACAATTTCAACAGTGAAAAATGATTTAATGGTATTGTGTTTCTTCATTGCCTCTTTCATGCTCATCTCTGTCTTACCCTCAATTGCTGGACTGTGGTTTGAAATGGATGTTTTAATTCAGATGTACAGAGAATTTCAAACCTTGAAAAAAACCAAAAATAAATAGAATTGGGGGTGGGGAGGCAGGGTTTGCAAATAACACATTGCTTTGTTCTGGCAAGGGGTCAGAGCAGTCTCTGATTAGGCATGCTGGAGATGGGCTGATGCTCCTTTTCATTTCAGTTGATCTAACCTCCAGCTGGGTTCTCTTTCCATTTGGATTCTGGTCCTGACATCTTTCATTGATCACACAAATGATCAAAGTCTGAACAAAACTTCTGTCTCATTTTCATTTTTTTCCATTGCATCTTGGTGTGCAGCACTGAAAAGTCTAGGTGACTTTGTCCTGATGTTTCTTCCTTTTTTCGACAGCTTGAGTTGTGCAGGTCTCTGAACAGACAATATATTTCATTGTAAGCATGTACTACAAATAATTTTCAAGGTTTTAATTGCTCTTCTTTTTAACAGGCTAGCTTGGGTGGCACTTAGTTTAGCAAATTGCTGCTTGTGTTTTGAGATGCTATCTCAGCTTTACAGAAATCTGCTTTGTTTCTTGTCTCGTCACTAGTGCAGAGCAATCCAGGAATTGTCAAAACTTTTGCATTATGTTGCACCAAGACAGTTTTGCTGAGATGTTTCCTGCATGGCCTGCTGCAGAAATAGAAGGTGTGGCAGCAAACTTTACGTGCAAATTAGAAATACAAAAGAATATTGAAGAATATTTCAGGTATCAAATTCAAATGTTTAAAGAATAAGAACTGATGATTATAAAGTTCTCCAGGTAACTTTAAGTGATTTGGACAGGTCTTCACATCTAGCACTTCTTGAGAGGGGCAGTCATGCTTAGTCTCACAGTTTCAGCATGGATCTTTCCTGTTTGGTGTTTTCCCTCAGCTCTGAGCAGTGTGATGGTGTGAGAACCTTACTTGGCATTACTCTGTGGGGGAGGATGATTTTCTAGCAGTCCTGACTGTGCACAGGACTTTGAAAGCTTGATCTGGGTGGAATTAAAAAAGATCCAAACCACTGTAAGATACAGAAGTATCCACCCAGATGCTTAAGTTCTCACTTCTATAAATTATATTTGCGGCTGATGAATTGTTCTGAGTATTGGACCTTTTCAGTGACTTTTTAAGTTTGCTTTCTGCTAGGCAGGTATCACATGTGGGATAGCAGGGAATATGTGAATGTTTGGTTAATATAAAGATGGAAAAAATATTCACTAGTCAGATGTGGCATGTCTCAAAAAGCTGCTTTAAACTTCCAGTTCATACCTCTTTGGAATTGACTTCCCCTACTTATGTTTTAGTTTATGAAAAATGATCCTCAGCTTCTGGCTGGGAAATCTCCTGTAATGAGTGAGGAAACTCATATTTACTTCAGGTAATTAACTTCAGGATATTCTGAGGCTGTGTGTTAACTGGCCTATGCAGTTTAGTAGCCAGAGTAAAGTGGCATTGTAAAAAACAGCAGGAAACTGCAGTTGAGAAGTCTAGCCCAAAAGTTGTGGTATTCTTACTTGTTTTATTTATTTTCCTAGTTGGACAAATTGAGGGGAATGTGCCAAACCACCAGAAAACATTAAGTTCCTTCTTTGGAAACTCAGCTTTTAAAATTAATTTCATTAAACTAGATTTCTGCCTGAGTAGGGAGATTAATCAGATCCTCTCTATCCTCTGTGTCTGTTATCCATTATGTTTTTTGCTTGACTAGTAACTGCTGTCAGCAGGAATATACATCTGTATGTATAAATGTCTTGGCTGTAAAATTGCCATCCAAATGAGGCTTGAGCCTCGACTGAGGCGAGTATCAGATGTATGGAAATGGTAAGATCCCTGGCAGTTGCAACTGCTTCTAGTATTTAAAGGTTGCAATAAACACTGGGCCAAACATTGTATTGAACTCTCTGCAGTTTCCTTTTGACATTGGCTCCGGTCCTTTCAATAAGCTCCAACCCCCCCCAAACAGGCTGAGGCTATATAGGAATGTCATCACCTTTTGAATTATAAAAGTGGATGTTGGTGTTGGAAAAGAAAAATTTGTCTGTACAAGTAATAAGGGGGGTGGTGATGGTGTTGTTCTGGTAGGCAAAGTTTAAAAAAGTGTGTTTGAGGTTGAAAGAACTACTTTGGGTTACTCTAGAAAAGTTTTCATAACAATTGCTTTTTTCCACTGCCCTCTATTTTGTTTATGTTCAGGAAGAGAAGATGGTAAACACAGGGTTTGGGAGGCTGTCAAAATCACTGGTTTCCCCTTTACTGATTTTTTTTTTTTTTTGTCCCCTTCCCTCCTCTCCTAACTTGATCCAAGTACATGAGTTGCTTTGGTTTCCTGATTATTTTTTATTTCAAATTTGTGATTTGCTGGAAAAAGTTGCATGGCTGTGGTTGGTGTTCTTCCACTGTCTGGTGGGTGCCGGGCAGGAGGGGGGATGCAGTGGGGCTGTCCCAGTGAGCAAGCATCCTGCCCTGAAGCAGAATGCAAAATTAAAGCCTGAGTTGTCACACAGACATAAATGGTTAAAAATTGTTGCATAAGAGCTCTGTTTAAAACAGAATCCAGTGACCTGGCAGTGGTGGAGGAGAGCTGGGCAAAGCCGTTTTGCCTTCTGTTCTGCCTGGAGGTGGCAGGTAGTAGACACCATTTATCCAGTAGGTCTTGAGCTGCTTGCCTTGTGTCTGCCCTTCTTCTGCCACTGCTCCTCCGTTGAGCAGAGCAGACATACAGCATTGTGTCAGGTTACTGCATTTTTTTCTTCTGCTTGAGAGTGGTTTGGATAGTTGTCCCTTGCTGCTAAAGGGGACCAGGCTTCCTATGTGGAAGTGGAGCCAGCAGGTAATCAGTATAATCAGTAGATCACATAGGTTATACATATAGGTCTTGCACATGCCAGTGTTAGAACTGTTTTGCTCCTGCCAGTCCTGAGATCAGCATCACTTTAGAGGGTGCTACAAATAAGGTACTTAAAGACTTTTGGGTACTTTCCATTTTGTGTTCTTGTTCTTTGAGCAGGAAAGACCCTTTTAATGAAGACTAAAACACCCCCAGCAAAATCAGAGATTCTCCTTTAGTCATACAGCTCTAGAACCAAAAATCTGAGCAATGCCATGCATTGCAGGGTGTGTTGATAAATCTTGGCAGTATTGGTGGCAGGCTCTGAAGTAGTTGAATTTTGGGGCAGGCATGTCTGTAAGTGGTGTCTTGCAACAGGGAAGATGGTGACAGCCTTATTTTACAGCAAGCACAGCCCTGCAAAACCTTCTGCAGTGCAGAAAAAGATGCGTAGTGCTCTGCCTGGCTTTCACTAGAGATTTAGCCTTACGTGACCCCACTGAAGTCATTGAAACTGTGCAGAGGAGAGCCTGCTTCTTATTTGCTTTGACTTTGTAGTATGATAGCAGGTGGAAAGGTGGCAGGCAGAAGAAAAAAAAAAAACCCAAACCAAAAACCAAAACACCCAGGTGTTTGCGTTTTGTGATGGGAGGAGAGCCGCAAAGGGAGGGAAGGAGCATTTTGCCGAGATTAAGTTGAGTAGTGGGAGGAAATGTGTGTGGGAGCTGAGCTGGAGGCTATTGATTGACAGCCAGGTCTTAACATCAGCTGCATAAAAGGAAATCGAAGAGACTGCCCAAATATTACCAGGATGAAAGGCAGGATAAATAGCACAGAGATGAATGCCGGGTTGGTCTGCCCTTCTGGAAGGGCAGCAGGTCTCTGCTTTTAACTTGGCATAGGAATTGCATAGCCCCATGCTGCGCTCTCCTCTGCACCAGTGTGTGCTTGTGTGCGGAGTTTGACAGCAGGATTTTGGGGGAAAATTGCACTCCTCTGTGGGCAAAGCATGTGAAGTATCTTGGATGCTTCCATACATTCAAAGCCTAGGATTTGAGATCTGTGCCAGATTTGCCTTTCTCCAGAAGAAGAAAAAAAAAAAAAAAAGGTGAAAATGTTTAAATCCTTTTCTGATTTTACATCTCTGTGCTAGCAGATACCAGAATTAACAAGCATATCTTGCAGAGCTCAGAGTGGTGGGATGGGACATTAAATGGGAGAGGATGAGGCTTCTTGTACCCAGGGAGCCTGTGAAATAAGTAGCGGGAACACAGGCAGGTTGCACAGTCCTTGGAGGGAGAGAGTCATGCTGGGCAGCTTCCAGGTAAGTCTTAAGAGCCCCCTTACTTGATGCTTTTAAGCCCCCTTTCCCTCTTAAAACTCCTAGGATTTTGCTAGATGCCTGTTTCTCTTTCAGCAGTGCTAGGATGTGTGGAATTAGGAAAGAGGCTTGAAACTTCCACACCATCTTTAATGGCTGCTAAAGAGTGAGGCAGTTACTGAAGACCAGTATCAAAAATTGTCCTTGCAAAAAACTCTCCAATCCAAATAAACAAAAGCCCTGAAATTTTCATCCCACCGTCAGTATTTGGTTTTGGGGCAGCAGCCTTCCACTGTGCTGTGGTAGCAAATTGCAGTCTTGGAATCCCGGAGATTAGAAACAAGCCTGAGTAGCAGACAGCTGGTGAATGTCTTTTAAAATTGTCTGTTTAACCCAAGGCTGCTTCACTGAATGCTTTTCTAGTTCTTATAATTTTAGTTAGATGTGTGATATCTTTGGCCTTTCTATAGGCAGACAGACTGCATGAATTGCATGTTTCCTATTGATGGAGCAGAGTGCAGTCTTTAGCTTCTGTTAACTACCAGCAGTAGTGTACTGGAAATTTCTGATTCAGAAATAGGTCTTCTATAAATGATTTAACATCAGGCTGTTGAAATGCATTTGTGTTTTTCTTCTTAGTGCTGTTAAAGACAAAGAAAACATTTAGCACCAAATTAATGGTTGCATTTTTGTTTTAATCCTGCAGATGAGGTTGATTTATATCTCAAAAATATGTGCTGCGGAGAGAAATTATAATATTACACAGTTTTTCAGTTGTACTTAATTTTTTTAATGCCAATCTTTTCATCTAGATGCTGTCTCTTTAATGTGGTGAGTTTTCTTTTTCAATAACCATAAGGTGCTGCATGTAACCCTCTAGTTTGTATTCCTTTGTTGGTTGAAATACTTGTCTGAAGTCTAGAGTGCCTGGGAAGCTGGGACCAGGCAGAAGGTGCAGAGGCTCTTACCTCCATCCCCTTTTCGTAGAGGGATGTAAAAGCAGAAGCGTGGCAGGCTGCCTGCAGTCCCTGGGGAGAGGCAGACCCCGCTGAAGAGAAAGGAATGGTACACTCCTACATGCAGATAGGAGAGAAGATGGGATTAAATGACAGAGCAGAGATTTTGCACAGTAGTGGCCGCTCTGATAAAATCTGGTTGTTTTTTCCTTGAGGATTATACAGAGATAAGCAGCTTTAACTCATTAGCACCTCCCTTTCCTCTTGCTCTCTGATGATGGCTTTAGGTTTGATGGCAGGTGGTGATGGCAGGACTTGCTGTGATCCGGGGTGCAGTGCTTGGAAGTGCAGCACATCCTGAAGCCTGAGATGTTAGGTCATGTGCCATTTCTTGCAGCTGAGATTAGACTCTAGCTCAGTTGATGTATTTATGCTTGGACCTTCCTCTTCATGGTGTTTAGTGCTCTCCGTGGATGAAAGCAATCATTGGAAGCATTGGATTTAGTTTTTTTAAAAAAATGAGCTTTCTTATACTCTCACTAACACAACTTCTGGAGCCGTAATGGAAATGAGCTTAACTTCATAACTCTGGAGAGCATGATGGTTGAGTCTTTGAAAATTGATCTGGCAAGTATTAAAAAAAAAGAAGTGATGTTTTTTGATATGCCTTCAAGTTAAGTCACTAATGATATTACAGGAACATCACAGTCACTGCAAATGTCAGTTCTCTGAAAGAAATACACATTAGGTGCTCCCTAAATGTTGTACAGAGTTACACTGTGTGCCTTGTGGCCATCCATAACACATCCCCACTTGCTGAAACTGGTCTGAGCAATTTCCAGCCCTCAAATGCTTTTCACCACCTCCTGCTGGAGGTTAACACTTCTCCATATCTGCTGGTGGTTGTGTGTGATTGTTCAAGCGATTCTCTGACCTTCAGCAAGAAAAAGGAAAGGTTTAAAGTCATTAAGATATTTTCTGGGCTATATTGGGATGTGCTTACCTGTCTCTCAGGCTGAATTGGCAGGGACCTCTGCCTGGGTCAGGGGCAGTGGAAGGAATACCCTCCCTTTTCATCAAATAGAGAATCACCACTGTGATAAAAATAAGACTTTGTATTTGTATGATGTCAGAATTCACGTGGAAGCATATATGTACATCATGTTTTGCACTTAAATTAACCACAGTAGTTGAAGAATGGTGTTTTTCTGCTTTTTAATTTCATGTACCCTATTTACTGGCATGTAAAGAAAAAGAAACTAGATGCAGATTTGTGCTATCTTGCATACTTCTCCTGTGTGTTTTCTCAATGGCTCTGCTCTTAGTAACTGTTGATTGCCTCTCCTCAAAGTTAGGCATGAATCCTGCACAGATCTGCCTAGCTTTTAACTGCAGGCATATCTCCAGCTTACTCTGTGGCACTACCAGGAAGGGGGAATTAACAAGTACATGTTAACCACAGTAGGGTCATGGCCTCTTTAACACCAGGGACACAAAAAAGGTTTAGAAATGAAAATACTGCTTAGCATGGCAAAAATGTCTTCAGGTTAGGTTCCTCACTCGGAAGGCTGTGGTGGTACATGTGAACCTCGTGCATCGCGGCAGGCATGTCTTGCTGAAATTGCAGAAGTTCCCATTTTCACATCCCAGGTCAGGGAGGAAAGGAAATGCTTTTCTGCTGGTGGTATTTGTAACTTATTTTGGACTGTAGTATCAGGTTATGTTTTCATGCCACTTGCTGCCATTTTAATTTAAAATTTAAGAACAGCATTTCCCCTGAAAAAACTGCATCGTTATGTTGACTCTGAGGGTGTTCCCTGTCAGCTCTGCAATAATGACATCTGGGTTGAAAAGGCTCTCAACTTCATCTCAGGCTGTATTTCCAATGAAAAAAAACCTGGCCTTTGGCCTTAGAAGATACATAGCTTGGAATATAGCTATTGCCTTGTACCAGAGCACCTTTAATTTATGATCTGTGCATTTGCTTTGTGCTGTGTCTGCAGCCGTGACTAGATGCAGGCAGCAATGCTAAGCAGAGGATGGAAGAGGCTTTGGGAATTAAGCCCTTGCAGATGAGCAGGTCAAAAGTAGAAGGGAACAAAACTCAAACTATCACTGGTTCTCCTGAGTTCTTTGCTGTACTTACATGGGTTGATCTAATCTCTTAATGTGACACTACAGTTGTCAAAAGCAGAGAGCAAACAATGTATCTCTTGTAGGCACTGTTGCAGTGCTACTGGCTGGTATGCTGGATCAGGAAAAAGCATTTCTTCCAAGTGATGCACTTCAGAGTGTAGCCAAAATGAAATGAAGAAGCAGTTGCTACAATTCCCACAAAGAGCTGTGAGAAGTTATCTGGAGCTCTTCTTAAAAACCTGTATAGCACACAAACAGTTTAAGATTTGCAGATCCCTGTAACCTTTATTGGAAGTAATCTTCTCTTTGCATGAGCAGGAATTCCCTGACTAGCATGCTTGGGGAGAGCAAAGGCCCATTTATTTCATACATCACTGCTGATTTTCTGGTAGGCTGTTTGGTGGGGGAGAAGAGCTTGGAGAAATGTGGTTGTCCTTATTGTGTTGGACATTGACTTGACGATGTGGTAGAAAGGAGCCTGGTGGAGTGGGGACAGACAGACTGTAAATGTGGTGTGGTGTGTTTTTTTTTTTTTTTTTTTTTTCTCCTGTGTGGATGCATTGGAAAAGGTCAACTCATTCTCCCAGCTGCTTTTGTTCCCTAACAAAGTACTAGTGGACAAACCCAGCAGTGTGTTTTCCCACTTCTGAAATGTCTGAAACAAAAGGTTTTAATTAGCTTCCTTTTATATTTCTAAAGGTCCTTTTATCTGACTTTAACAGGAATGTATCAAACCTCTGATATGGAAAACTTTGACAGTTAAAACATCTTTTCCCCCTAAAAGTCCTCATGAACCTCTGAAGCCCCGGGTGCTCTTATATGGGAAAGCTAAGATTTTGCGGGAGCTGTAACTCTTAAAAAAAAAAAAAAGTAATACTTTTCCTTTTTATACAGTGGGAAGAGATTGGTGAGGTGGATGAAAACTATGCTCCGATACACACATACCAAGTATGCAAGGTAATGGAACAGAATCAGAACAACTGGCTTCTGACCAGCTGGATCTCTAATGAAGGGGCATCACGCATCTTCATTGAGCTCAAATTCACCCTGAGGGACTGTAACAGCCTTCCAGGAGGACTTGGGACTTGCAAAGAGACTTTTAACATGTATTACTTCGAATCAGATGATGAAGATGGGAGGAACATCAAAGAAAACCAATACATTAAGATCGATACCATTGCTGCTGATGAAAGCTTCACAGAGTTAGACCTCGGTGACAGAGTTATGAAGTTAAACACAGAGGTGAGAGATGTTGGGCCCCTAACAAAAAAGGGATTTTACCTTGCTTTCCAGGATGTGGGTGCCTGTATTGCCTTGGTCTCTGTCCGTGTGTACTACAAGAAATGCCCATCTGTGATCCGCAACCTGGCCCTCTTTCCTGACACCATCACAGGAGCGGATTCCTCGCAGCTGCTAGAGGTGTCAGGCATCTGCATCAACCACTCTGTGACCGACGAGGCACCGAAGATGCACTGCAGTGCTGAGGGGGAATGGCTGGTGCCCATTGGGAAGTGCTTGTGCAAGGCAGGGTATGAGGAGAAGAACAACACCTGCCAAGGTAAGAGTTTGCAGGAAGGGTGCTGTGCTGAGGCTGCCAAGATGATGTGCAGCCTTGGCTTTCTCTTCTTCCGTGTCCTTCATGACAGGTTGAATTCACAGTGGTGGGTCCAGTTCTTACTTCCACTAAGGTCCTTTGGATCTGACCGTGACATCACGAAGAGAGAGGCCTTGGCTGGGTTTAGTGGGATTTGACAGCTATGTACAGGTCCTCTGGTGCTTACAGGGCAGTGCACAAGGAGAATCTGGCATGCCACTATTATCTTTGGAGCACTGTTCTGTTGGTTCCATGAGATGATTGCAATCTTATCTGTTACTTAAAGCTTAACATTGGTTTTCCTCAGTATCAGAGTTTTCTTATGAATTTTAGAAGCTTGGTTTCTTTTTTCTGGACTGCACCAGGGAATGTTTGAAGTTAATTTCCCTATGCAAGATGTTTTTTGCTTCTGTATTTAAAGGAGTATGTTTTTCTTTCTTTATCACTCTATGGAGGGGGTGGGAATTTGATATGATGGGAGTTGATTGATTTTCCTCTCTGGTAAATAGTTTAATACAAAGCTGCTCAGCTGTTCAGAGTTAAACCTAAAGCCTCACTGATAAAAATGCTTCCATATGTGCTGAAGTTTTCACACAACTAGCTGGTCAGCATAGGTCTCCTGAATCATTAGGGACCTTGTGCAGGTATCTGAAGCTTAGGACCTATAAAAGAATACCTTAAAAGATGTGCAACATACTCATAGGAGTGTGTGATCTCATTTTATGTTTTGTTGTATTACATACTTGTTTAAAAAAATTCCAACTCCATTGTAAATACGTAACAGGTAACTTAAAACCAATTTGTACATCGAAGGGGAAAGAAAAAAAGATTTCAATGCTACTTGCTTTTTGCAAAATTTATTATATGTTGATCTTCAGTCCTGTCTTAATTGCCTTGTACTTGCAGCCACTTAGTAATAGATACTGTAGGGTAGACAGAGGGATTTTGCTCCAACCAAAGTTGGTGTTGCATTTTCTCTTCACCTCACTCTGGGCACTTGTTATTTAGTGTTTGTAGTGTGGTGCAAAGGATAGATCAGTGCATATCCAAAGCAAACTGTGGCCTTGATCCCTTAGTCCTCAGTCACACACTGTGCCCCTGAAGAGTACTTAGTTCAAGTCTCTTCAATGGTTGACTTGGAGAAAAAACATAGTTATGTTTGTATTTGGAGAAACTTGTAATAAACAGAACATGGAGCGTGCTTTTTGACCAGGACAGTCGTCTTTTGCTGTAGATGTAGTCAATACAGCAAAATTCGACTTGGTTTTACTTTTCCTGTGCTAATAAAGATACTTCTCCCATTTAGGGGGAACAAAGAGTCAGATTTGATGTTTGATACTGTACAAAGGAGCTAAGATCAACATTACCCCAAACTGAGGAAATGCAGACTGTCACAGATAAAGGATGTGGGTCAGAGAGATCAGCAAGAATCTGCTTCATTGTGTCTAAAAGTACCATATCCCATAATAACATGCACTGGTTCGGTGCTATGTCTAGATGCTGACTTCAGTCACTGGTAAGAATTTTTGGAAAAAAGGAATATATCCATTGGTCACTTTTCAAATCCTGCCTTCCCGTGCTGCATGAGCAGCATGGGATATCTCAAAACCAAACAAAACCCAAAACACCAAAAAATCCACCCCCAAACCAAGAAACTGAAGTGGTTTAAACTAGAAACCTGAGACTATCTTTGAAGAGCCTACTGTGCCTGTAGAGTAGTTGGATCTCTGGTAGTGCTGAGATAGCAATCTCAGGTGTGCTTTCAGAAGACCTTAGTGATTTGAGGTGAGTTGTTTTTTTAAATATATTTTTCTTAGTCAATTGAGAGAACAGCATCTGACCCCACAATTTATGGACTGTATTGGACTGTGATCCTATTTTGGAACCATGAAGATGCTTTGTGGTGGTGTACCCTTGCCCTTCTGCCATAATGCATACCCACATAAACTACTCCCATACTTCACCTACAGCCTGCACCCTTGGCAGGAGTTTATCACTACTTACTCTAGAGCTGTTAAAGCTCATAATTCTCCTTTGTAGAAAGCCCTAAATTCTATCACCAAGTCAATGGGACGTGGAAATCTGAGTACCGATGGCAAAGTCTGTTTGAGGGCCCCATTTGGATGTCCTGTGTTTAGCTTGGGTCATCGTGCCAAGCTTCAAGATGCTCAGATGATAAGAGATGTTCAGCCTTAGGCCATTCAGGAGGTCTGCGTTAAGTATGCATGGATGGTTTGGATATTGTTATATTCCCAAGGATGATCTTTTTTTTTTCTAGGACAGTAAAGTTAAACTTTGCAGCCTGTAAGCAGAATAAGTAACACCAGGAAAGGTCCTATGTGCTTGTAGATGCTGCTTCCCCCCCCCCCCCGATCCTGACAGGTGTTTAGGAAATGCACTCTGTGCTTCTGGCTGACATAATGATGGTCTTGGCAGTCTGCGATGTAGCTTTGACAAACACTTAAATAACTTCTGACCTTTGCAAATCACTTGAGTGCATCTTGCAAGTGGTCCCCCTGCTTGCTTTCACTTAAGCATAGGTAGGTTATTAGTGACCATGCTTTGGGAAACATTTTCAACCCAGAAGAGCCAGGCTTTGTTTATTAAAATTTTTCCTGCAATGATGACATTTTCCAAGCTCTAGTGTCACGTCTGGACTAAGCAAACTACACTCTCTTATTAGAGGTGATGTAAATCCCAGTCACCCTCACAAACATATGGGAACTATTGAAATCCCTTCTGCCTACAAATCATTAATTGGCAACGATGTTCTGAATTCATCATCTTGTCAGCAGGGTTCCTGCTTGAAGAAGGCACTGGCAGTAACAGCTGAGCAATTTCTCTCACTGGGGACACTGAGGTTGTAAATATGACATGGTCTAATCTCCTTATATAATGTGCTTGCTCTCTCAATTAATATAGGCAGCTAGGTAGTAGTTACTGTAAAGAACTCATACTACTTGGATTTTTACACCTCCTTTGGCAACATGGCCCATTTATCAGCAACTGCTATGGGACAGCTAGAGGTAAATTGTGACTGTTTTGGGACATGTTTATAAAGGACCAGCGTTAAGGTTCATTATTCACAAGAATAAATTGATGTACTAGTTAATAAGAGAAATGAAAGCAGTTGCTCTGTGAATTTCTAAGCTGTTTCCAGAGCAGTGATTTGGTGCCACTAAAGGACTGATGGTTATTGGCTTTGTCATGGTTCAGCTGGTGCTGTCTGAATGGGTCCTTGAGGAAAATGCCCAGTTTCAAGTCTTGGCCAATTTCAAGTCTTCTAATGGTAGCATCCTCCTTAGCAGGCAGGACTCAACAGAAGTAGAGGGCCAGATCCTAAAATGCTGTGAAAGTCGATGTAGCGCCATTAAAGTCTCTGTCTTTACCCATGTAGGTGTTTGGCCAAACAATTTATCTGCCCCAGTCTATGCTTTCCTTCTTCCTGCATAGGTGAGTTTCATTGTAACTTCAGTTTTAGTTGCTTACTGTATACAGCAGGGCTCATCATCGGGGTTTGCGTAGGAAATTAATAAAGTCATTGTGAAAAGGGCACCTTCTGGCACTTCTCTTTGTATTCATCCTCACCTTTAGCCCAATATGTTCTCAGTGAGAAGCAAGAAGTACTTATTTTTATGTCTTCAAATGCTCTGGAGCCCATGTTACTGGAAGGGAGGGGATGTTGACATGTTCAACTAATGATACCCAAATACACTTGCAGTGGTGATGTCCTGCTAGTGACCAGGGGGCTGCAGGGTGATAACTGTGGATGTAATTGACTTGCAGAGCCTGATATTTTTTCAGCTACTTTTAGAGCTTAATCACAAATTAATTAAATATTTCAGTTTTAAAAAGAGCAAATAAAAACTGCAGTGAATGAGAGCGAAGCTTAAAAGGAGAGTAATGAGTTCAGTAGGTCGTGAGGCTCTCCTCTCCAAGAATCTATGCATGTGGCTACCTGAAGAGACATCAAAAGGAGTACAGATGGTTTTAGCCAGCTATGAGGTATGGACAAGATTACAGATGTTAGAGGTGGACAAAATAATGGAGGAAAACTCAGTGAAATCTTTCTTCACCCTTGCCACCTTCTGAGGAAGAACTTTGAAACTGAGGGCTGGAGGGAGGATGGGTTGTGGTATGTTTTTTTCTGGCTTTAGAAAGAAATTGCTGCCAGAGGAAATACTTGAATATTTTTTTCATAAAACAGCTCTAGAATGTTCAAGCCCTTCTGCTGCCTTAAATACTGATGTTTGTTTGATTATTCTTCCCTCAAACTCTGCTGAACATACCTCAATGCATTTACAAAACAATAATTTATTTTTGCTGATTGTTCATTACTTGTGTTGTGATTCAACTGAGCTCTTGCCAAGAGGAATGAGAATTTCTTACACAAAACAAAGGTTGTGGAAGAACCTCATGTTCACAGCTCTTTTATTCTGGATATAATTAAAACTAATTAAACATAGGTAGCTAACTTATGTGGATCAGAAGTTCACCTGCTGAATTAGTTCTCGGGTGATTTTGTTGCTGGCTGATTGGGGGTGAAGCAGAGTTACTCTTTTTCTGAGAGTGATGCAATCAGTACGATGTTTGAAAGCACTTTCCCAGAGCAGTGATTTGCTCCCCTGTTGATCAGCTATTGGAAGGATATTTGGAGGCAGGTTTGGTTGGGGTTTTTTTGCATCTGTGCAGGAGTAGGCAGGCAGAGGTAGTGACCCTCAGCTGGTGGGTAGCAGAAGGTACTGTCTGTGGAGGGTTGAAAGGCAACTTGAGGGCTTGCAGAGGTGGTGATTGCAGAGCCAGACTTGATGACTATTGTGTTTCTGTGTCTGCAGAGTAGCTACCCCAGAGGCCTGACTTGTGAATGAAATGCATAGCTGATACAGTAAAAAACCCTGTATTTTTAACAAATTCACTGTGTGTGGCTTCCTCAGGTGATGCAGTGCTGCAGCTCAGCTGTTGCCTTACCTGTCCCCTTATTCCTAGGAAATGGAAATGTGCTGCTGCACAGGTAACCTTATTTTGGAGCTTGGGCTTCTGCTCCAAAGCAGCCAGTGTTTCTGTTTTTGCATCTGATGTAGGCACAGGAGGGGGGCAACTTTTTGTCAACCCACTCCACAACTTGCTTGCCTGCCTCTTCACCTTGGGTTGGCTAAATTCTCACTGTAAACTTCTTGTTATGGATGCTAGAAAGACAGCATACTGCTAAATCCTGCCTGTCTTTGTGGGAGACTTCCCAGCTGGGACTCATGTGAATAAGGCAAGTGTGCTTCTACCCTTGTGGTGGAGTGGAAAGCAAGGAAAGTCCAGAAATAAATTTAAAAAAATAAATCTCTTTTTAATTGTTCTACTGGGACATGATTACATAGCAAGAAAAACATTGATGGAAATACTCAGTATATAGAGAATACTGAATTTTGAAATATAGTTGCCCCTCCAGGGAGTTCTTTGCCCATCATTCATACTTCTCATGCATTTTTCTGATTAAAAATCAAATTGGCTGGGAGTATAGCATAGTAGGTGTTTATATAATTATGAGCTGAAGTGCATAGTTAATTTTAATTAGGCACAAAACCAACCAGCATCAGAATAGCTGAATTTTTTGCCACATACTGTGTATTATCTTTTCAAATTTAAAGAAAATCACTTGAATGCTACATTCCAGCAAAAGACAGTTTTCACTGGAGGGGGAATAGGTTTTATACTGTAGAGGTGTGAGTGCATGTATATATTTAGGTGTCTTGTTCTGCAGTTGAAATAATTAACAAAAGCAGGGAAATGTTTTCCACAAGTCAAAACTGGGTTGCAAAAGGATTGATTAAATATTACTTTCTTTTTTGTTTTATTTTGCATGTGTATTTGCCTTCATTATAGGAGGCATGGTATCTGTGTATGTGCAATATATTGTGCTTTGCTAATGAGTTGTAACCTTCTGCACTGCCTTGTATGCTTGTAACCTTGGTGACTCTGAAGATCTTTCCTCATTCTACAGCAATGCTTTTAGGACGTTACTTTGACCAACTTAACCTTACTGTTCTTTGCAGTGTGGCTACTGTGCATTCACCTTCCAGAAGGACAGTTAAGGAGTACTTTAAACCCCCCCACAAAGTATAGTTTGAGCAGTGCAAATAAAATAATGTTTAGAAATGGCTCTGAAAGCATAACCTATGAAGGTCATGTTTGCTTCTTAGCCATAAGATATTTTGGGGCAGATCACAGGGTATGCTTTCAGTCTGGTCATAGATAACTAACTAATATTAGCATTGTTGAATATATCCATTAGTAGCTTAGGGAATTTCTTAAATTATGGGGTGGGAGAAGCGTTGAAGGAGAAAAGGAGTGTTAGCCATGGTGCCATTAGGTTCTTTTGACTGCCACCTTTGACTTTGAATTGCTTGGAAATAGGTCGCTTATTAATTGTGGTTTCTAGAAACAATTATATACTCTGGAGAAATACTGAAGATAAAGTACATGAATGCTGGTTGGCAATGCAGTGAATTTAATTGTCTTGATTTAAGATATGGCTGTCCCCAGCTGCTCGCTCTATCCCATTGCTGGAAGCTGCTGCTGGCTTTTCAGAACTGGATAGTCTGCCCATGAGCTGATGTGACCAATGGAGGACTTGTCTTGATGCTCCAGCATGGGGACAAATAAGATGTGGGCACTATTCCTGGATGGTGATCTTTTGCAGCCACCTTTCTGCTACCTTTCGAACTGCCAAGGGTCTGCCAGAGCTCGTTCATCAGAGCCCTCATTTCACCTAATTTATATGGGGTATTAAAACGAAGTTGTACTATTGTGTTTTGTTCATAACTAAGGTTTTCAGTTTTGTGTTTCTTGTTTAGAAACATTTAGCAGTGCTTAATGATGTGTTGACTTTTCAATAACAAGCTTTTCTCTCTGCATGCTTTACATCTTGACCATTTTAACTTACTTTGGGTTAATATTGAGGTTGAAATCCCAGCTCCACAGAAGGAGGCCACAACTGTGCCTTCTATGAACAGATTTGCAGCTATTTATTTATTTAATTAATGCTTTCAGTAGACTGCAATAAGAGTGAAGAGACTGCAGCACAGATGCCTGCAGAAAGAGGTAAATCTGCTCTTCCTGTGAACAGAGATGCCCATTTATTTTGCTGGAAGTTTGCTAATTTTCAATCACTGAAGAGGTTAATCTAGTATAGACACTTTGTCCATGAACACCATGTGATGAAGGTTGTATTGAGCATGATACTGATGTGCTTCCATTTCTGCTTGCCCTCAGGGTGGTTATGAAGTGTTAATACTGCAACAAACTCAAAGAGCAAGGCTAGGTGTTTACATAAACCCCAAACCATGTATCCAAAACAGGTTAAAGAAAAAAAGAGACAATACCAGGCTTATGGATGTCCCCTGTTACTTTCATATACCTGTCTTATCTTATAAAGGTATGTCCTTAAAAAAACAGCTGAGGCTTGAAGAATTGGGATTTAATATGACAACTTTCTTTTCACTATAAATGACAGTCAATCAAGTTAAGGCCAAGGAAACTCCATGTCTCCATGTCTTCCCCCCTACTCTGAAAATCCAGGCTCCAAGAGCTGCAGGTCAGTGACATTATCAGGACAAATCCACTGGATGGGAGGTGAAGCAAGACTGTCCCTGCCTACATGCCTCCCTGCACTGCCTGAGGTTATGTTCTTGGAAGCAGGGTGGGTGGGAGAGGATATACATCAGCAGAGCATCCGCATCTTCAGCCTGGCATCCTTGTACAGCCACCACCTGTAGTGGTGGTGGGCTCAGCTCCCATGGCAGGTTTGCCTGGCCAGCATGGCATAGGAGGCAACATCGGCTTGGGATGTGACCCATTCTTGCAGTGAGACTTCATGGTGTGTCCTGAGTCAAGTTCTCATGGTACGCTTTGAGTGGCTTGTGAGTAGTTTCCCTGGCAGTTCAGACCTGACTGTTTCAGTGTGAGCAACGAAATAGTCAATACAGATTACTAAAAACATTTTCAGATCGTCCAAAGGGCTTTTAGATCTTGAAGGATCTACTTTATGAAGTAGGTAAGAGTAGCTATTCCCCATTTAAAAATGACAGCCTAGTGCCAGCCAGAGGCTAGGGCCTGAACCAGGGCTCCGGATGTTGGTCCTGTACTTGATCCCATGTGATCTTTTTATGGTCTTAGACTAACCTAAAACCCTTGTAAGATAATTCATCTCCAGGTGGATTAATTGGGAAATGACAAAAACCCCATTTCTCTAGAGCTGGAATTTGAACAGAAGTTGTCTTTGCAAAAGACTTGCCTTTGTACTTCAATTAGATGCTTTCCTTCAAAAAAGGTTTGGCCTGGAGGTACATTTTCTGAGCAGCACTCTCATGTCAACTGGAGCCTCTGCCTAGTGTGAGAGCTGTGCCAAGGATTCCATCTCTATCTGAAGGTCCCTTCTGCTGCAGAGCCTCAGCATTATTGAGTACTAGACCCTCTGTGTATAGATAAAAAAGCATCCCGTGCTCGAGAAGACTCTCCAGTCCCTCTGCACATGTGTGACTAGTATTATTTGAACAAAGTGAGCCTGCCTAGGGAGCAAGCACAATCTTTATTGAACTCTGGAGTCATGGTTAGCATCCACCAGGTGAAATGGCTGCCTCCTGTGTGGTCATAAGGGTTACTCTGCTACAGTACTAATTCCCCAAATAATGAATTAGAGGTCTTACACTGAGTCAGACAGTCTGTCAGCCCATTGCAATGGTGACAGAGGTCACAGTGTTGCCTTCAAAACCTGCCTGGAAAGGAAGCTTTTTAATTACTGCAGAGTCAAAGGAAAAGCTGCTCCCTATGATCATGGGGAATGTGCTAATTTGGTATTCAACCGAAGCAGACTGTGGGTTGCAGCTTCCCAGCTCAGAGCCACTTTGCATATAGCCTGCAACCCAGACAGAGCCAGGACCATGGACTTCATTACTGCTGGGGCTCTGTGTGCGTTCAGGAAGCGTCAGCGATGGTGGGATCTTGGGATAGGAGCCAGCGTTTTATTAGTATAAATCCAAGGTAATTGGGCATGTTAATTACTGGAACAAATCCACAGCGGGGAGGAAAGGGTTCAGGATAAAGGGGAGGTGCCATGGTTAATTGCCAAGATCCATGGATGCCCTGTGACCCTGTGCTGGTGGGATTTCCTGAATTGCAATAGTTGACTTGCAGCAGATTAAGTATTATCTCTCCAGGAAGAAACCTCTAGAGCAAAGGTCTACAGAGGGAATTTGAGGTAAAAACTGCTCAAGGCTCACAGAGTATTGTGTCAAAACCAGTCATGGGACCTTCCAATACCAAGTCAGATGTTGCTCAGGGATTTGCGTGCATGTGAGTGTGCTATAAGCATACAGATGATGGGATTTCACTCTTCCTGTCCCACCTGGTTTTGGGACTGCTTTTTGCCCAAGCACTTGATGCTTTCAGTGCCAGAGCAGGTGATCGGCAAGAGACTCATCCTAGAAGTGAAATGCATGGAAATGGCTACAAATCTCTGCAGAAAAAGGCAGGTGTTTGTCTTGCAAAACAATCTTCCCCTCTCTGCCTACCTAAAGTCCTCAGCCTCAGATAAAGCTTTTCTCCCCTTCCCATTTACAAAGCTGACCTGTATTATTTATTTATAAAGCCTTTTTTTTTAAGAAGAGCTTTTACATTATTTTTCTTTGCTCTCACAGTTCAAGCATGATTTAATACGTCAAAACTAGTTTGCTTATCTGGCCTTGATTGTCTTGCATACTTCCACTAAAACAGGGCAGTCATCCTTCCAGGCATGCTGCTGCCCAAACAAATGAAGTGTCACGGCAGCTAGGACCTGCTGTCGTGTTGTGACAGAAGCAGCATCCTCCGACAAAGCCAGCAGCGGGGAATTTAGACGGAGGTAATGCCTACAGACACAGCTTGGGTCAGAGCAGTGTGGGCCCACACAGGCAGATGCAGAGACAAGCTTATGCTTGAGAGACTTAATCGATCATTCATGTGTAAAGGCATTTCAGTCCAGATTGCGAGTCTAGCTAGCACCAGAGAAAGAAACCATCCTGTTGGTGCCTGTGCTGGTGAGCCTGGCAGAAATAGTACTCGGAGCCCTTGCTGCAAGGTAGTGCTGCCAGACTAATACATCTGGGTGCAGGTTTCCTGGCAGAAGTGAGTTGCAGTGTGATCTTGTGCTTTCTGTAGTCAGTGGGGATTTTATCATTGATTTTGGTGTGAGGGAGATGATAATTCTTTATAATATATTCTTAACAACTAAATGATTTCCTGGCCTAGATCTTTATTAAGTGTTGCACTGATTGCCAGCAAAGCACAGCCTATAGGGTAGAAATTTAGTTCATAATAATTGGTGTAACTCAGATCAGATCTATTTCTCTGTAAATGGTCTGATCCTGATCTCCTCCAAACCTCCCAAATATCAGAGTTTCTGTCTCTTTGTGGTTGTTATTTTCTCATGTCATGCAGGGGGACACAGGCTAAAGTTAATCCATGTGTTTCTGCCCTGTGCTCCATTGAAGAAAGTAGGGAAGAAGTTTTGAGTTATCCCTCTTACTACAGTTTAAAATGTCATGTCAGCCCTTTGAGCCTGCTTGCAGGACTTGCTGTGCCATAGGAAGCCTTCCCTAAGCTGCTGCTGTGGTGCTGTGTGCTCAACTGACTCTTGGTCTGCATTGGCATCCTCATCATTGATGTCTTTGGGCTCTTGCCTCCTAGATGTGTCAGTAACATGATACTCAGCAGTCAGGTCAGACATCTGGTGCTTTTTTGCTAGTGTGCTATGTGGGGTTTGCACTCTCTGGTGTGTGGGATGGCTGCCAGCTGGAAATCTGGTGATTGGGGACAAGTGAAATGATTGTGTAAGTCTGTCATTGAATCAGCTCTGAACATGGCTAACAGCATTGACAAGAGCTGTGTCATCGTGACGGTGAAGGTGGTGATGCACTGGCTCTGAAATGTAGCGTGTTAAGTGCACTGGTAGATGTGGGGCAGTGCCTCCTGCCAGACCCTGCCCTTCCCAAATATTGTAGGGTACTGTTTGGTTTGGCGGCCTCCCAGCAATTCCCAGGGTAGAAGGGTGCTTGAAGAGAGCCAAAAAGTCTGTTTCTTTTTGCTATTTCTTCTGCAGGATAAGACTATGCTGGATCAGCCATTGTTAAATAAAGCAGCTGGCCAGTGTTAACCTGAAAACTTGATCCCATGACTATGTAAACTTACAGTTGAATGTATGTTCTTACAAAAGGTGTTTGTCAAGATGCTTGTGCATGATGCCTTCTGTATCTTTGGTCATGCCTGTATGTGCAACTAGTTTACTGCACTTTGTGCATGCTGTGCACACGACTGAGAACACAGTGCTTCTGATGTGGCATGTGTGTTTAATACCATGTGTAGCTTCAGCTAACAGGAAGATGAGTATTTTACAAGAAAAGACCAGCCCAAACTAGAGTCAGTGTTTTCAGGTGGAGGCATTTGCTTTTAGGTTGAACGCATAAAAACATTAGCTTAAAGTTCCAGTGTTCATTTTCAGCAAGATTGTTGTAAAGCATTTTGCCACTCTGATCGAGGAGAAAGCTAGGCTGTGCAACATTTGTGCTGCAGTTAATGTCCATGGGACATCTGAGTCTGCAGAGGCATTGTGGGATTTAGTCAGAGGCATGTTGTCACTGCCTGTGTGCTGCTTGCAGATGGGTGAGGGCTGGTGGAAAGTCAGGCTAGTCCATTTCTCGTTTTGCCGTCCCCTTCTGTGTTTTGCATTGTGTATGTGCATGCCAGCAGTGTGGGCTGTGAATACAGAGAAACAAAAACATTCTTTCTGAAAGTTTATTGAGCAAAGGCTTCTGGTTTAACAAATTCAAATTTTACATGTTCCAAAGACTGATTTCCAGATGCCATTGGGAAAAGTGTCGGGCCACATTCAAATTAGCCTTATTGTTCTATAATATCTTACTGGAGTACAAGGTTAATTAGTACCATAGGCAATATGCATTATTCATCACAGTAATCAGACTTTTCTGTTGGGCTGTTGTATGTTACAAATGTTTTCCCTTCCAATAACAAATCCTTGATATATTATTTTCATATTTAATCCTACTAAATCATATTTATGATATATAAATTATGTGGGCACTCTGCTGATGGAAAACATTTCAGTTGTCAAAAGCACTGTAATTTTAATGTTTAACTCCTGACTTGCTTGGTCATAGACCTCCAGGACCATGGGAGGTACAAGAGGATTTTATTAACATCCATCTTCGATCTGACTCAAACTGGGGATAGCACTAGTGATGTCAGTTTTACATCAGTAGTGTTTTCAATGGGATTTTACCAGGAGTATCTCGTTGCAGGCGTGAAGTGCTGAGGTCATGTTGCTGCTATGGCACTGTGGCTGCTTGCAGTATCCTAGCATAGATCTCAAGCATCTCCATTCCCACCCAGAGGGTTGCAGCTGGGATTGGCTATTTCTTGCAGGTCTCTGTCAAGCACAAGGGCTAAATATGAGGTGTCCTTGGCTACCCCCCAGTGCCAGCGACCCTGCCTTCTTCCAGGGTCCCAGGCACTGCAAGCAGGAAGATGCTGGCTGGCAGGTTTGCCCAAGGTCTAGTGAATGGTGGCTTTTAGTTGCAAAGGCTGTTTGTGGTGCAGAGGGTTTGGCCTTTCTTTCTCAGTTCAAGAAACCAGCACTACTTCATCCTCAGCCAGTAATGAGTCCACTAGAGAAGAGTCATGTAGGAGAAGAATTTACAAAGTGCTGTGATTCATCTGATCCTTCCTTTCCCTAAAGGCAAGCACTTTCACCCCTGAGATCCTGCTGCCTTCCTTGTCCAGCATTCTGGAGGCTGAGTCACACCCATATCCTGAGATTATGGTGATGCAGGTGCCTATAGCTTCCAGAGCAGCACGTGGAAAACAGAGTGAGCTGCAGTGATCCCTCTCTGCCACAGTGCCTACTTAAAGAATAATATTAATCTGAAAGATCTTTGAGAGATCTTTCATTGCTGCTTTCCAGCTCTGCCATTATGCCCTGGCTGTCTTCTGGAGAAGTTTTCCAGCCTTTTGTCAGCTGTACACTTATGTATTAAGTGCATAGATAAGAGGAAAAACAGAGACACAAAGGCTGGGTGACTTGTTGAAGGTTCCACGAACCAATTTTGATGGAGTTGGGAGGCTCAGGCTTCCTGTTTCTGTCACTCTTGCTTCAAGATCATTAGCAATTCCTCTAATCTGTTTTACTCTCCTGAGAAGAATTTAGGCATGCACTTGCTTTCTAACATAAGATGGTGTAGCCTCCTTGCTCAGCTGGACATGTCTTGCAAAGTGATGCTGGGCTGTCAGGGCCCAGGGGAGTAAATTGCACAGACATGGCTGGAGGATAAATATGGCAGAGTTTCACCTTAAATAGCCTGTGGCAACAAATCCACTGCACTGCACCAGCCTTGATGAAGCAATGGCGAGGAATGCTCGAGATTCCTTTGCGTTCAAATCAGTAAGTAAATTATTTCCTGGCAACCCTGACTCACTTCCCTTCTGCCCCTCATGTTTTGTACGTGCATTGTTTTCCCTCATGGAGTTTCCCTTTAGGAGGAACAGAGCGCTTGACTTGGGTGACTGCTATGCTGCTTGCTGCCTCCTGGCTGGGACAGAGAGGAATTTCAGGGGCACAATTTTTGCAATCTAACGCGGAACACAATGTTGGTTTTGTGTCAGATAACAGAAATGAGCACATGCTTTGAAAGTGAGTACTCTGCTGTGTCTGGGGCTTTCTGGGGCAGTTTGGAAACAGCTTTTCAGCAAGAACGGGCAGGTGGATAAATGTCTAAATTACACTTGTCTATCAAACAACTGGCAAACGCCTCTGGTCCTTGATTTAGGTGCTATTGTGATATAAACAAATGAGCAGTCACAGGAATGTAGAGAGGTGATGATGAGTATTATTCTTTTCCCCTGATTATTACCCACTGCTTTAAAACAAATAGCTGAGATGCCTTTCAGGAGACCTCTGCTCTTGCATGAAACTGCATTTGTAGAGTAATTTGGATTGCTTCAGGTTAGAACAGAAGGGTACACACACAATGTTTGCTTAAAAGTTGATTATAGGCAGCAGAATAATAAGTAAATTGTACCTAAAATATAATTATGTAAATCACCAAAAGTGGAATGGCTTTGTCAGCTTAGTCTTTAAGAGTCTCATCAATAACTTATGAGCTTCAGTAAATGCACAGTGCTTGTATTCTACTTTGTTGCACATTGTTATGACATAAAGGCAAAGGAATTTAATTTTTTTAAGAAATCCTGGGGACAAAAAAAAAATTCACAGCAATCACTGGTGTGTAAGTCTTGTGTTGTGTTGTAGATCAGTGTGGTTGAAAGTATTAATGAGAGAAAATCTGTGGATGCTGCGTCCATAGATCTCTGAAATAGCTTGTAGGGGCAAAGACTAGACTCTAGCTGATAAATAATAGAAGAGCTTTGCTCCTCTCCTCCCCTCCCTTTTCTTAGGTTTACATGACATGAAGTACTACTTGGAAATAGTAGTATGGCATTCAGTCTGTATGGGAATATAACAAAAGTCATTGTTGTTCCAGAGAAAAAATATATTTCTGATATATTTTGATTTTTGAAGTAGTTGCTTTATAGGTCTGAGTCTGACGGGGAGAAAAAACTGTTAATTGCCACAACTGTGGCATGGGTGGAAAGAGAGCCATGAAATTGGAGAGTACACATAGGGGGGAAAAAAGCTCATATTTTTTGCTTTGGCCACATAACTTAAAAATACAAACAGCACATGTACCTGATTGCCCCATTGAAGGAAGGGGAGGTGTCCCTCCAAGAAGCTGCTCAGAAGGGAACTGGGGTTGGGGCATGACACACCAGGCAAACTACTCACATGATGTTTGGCATACATTGTGGTGACTCTGTGGTATCTTTTTCTGATACTTTTATTCCATAAATGTTTTACATCTAGTTATTAAAGGAGGATGTGGTGCTGATGCTAGGTGGGACTGACCTGTGATTTCCAGAATATAACCCCATAAGCTCAGGTTTATTCTCTATTTATTTTTTTTTTAGTGCTAGAAATGAATTTTTTTTTTTTCCTCTAGTGACAGCAAGTGATTAACTTCTCCTAGATGCTATAAAACCACCATGTTTAAAAATGTTTTGAATCTTCATTTCTTGGAGAAGAATCAGGTCCTACTTTAAATAGCTTGTTTATGTTTTGTGAAAGGCAATAAAGGAAATGCCATTTTAAAGACCAGGAAATCATAGAACAACATAATGTTAGTAGCACTAACATGTGGCTCACATGGCCTTTCTAAAGCCAAAGGAGTTTTGTAATTGATGATGAAGGAAAAGGGCTGAGTTGTCAGTCTCAGTTGTGCTTCTTGTATACTTGGCTTTTTGGGATGGAATTCCCAGGGCTTTTCTCACAGGATCAAGGTGATGTCATTATCCTTATTTTAGTGATGAGGAAGCGAAGCAAAGAAAGAAATTGCCAAAATCATGTATCATTCAGTTGAAAATCAGGCTTCCCAATATTGTACTTGTTAAACCACATGTCCATGAAGATATAATGACTGTTATTTTTTCTCATTAGTGAGTGTAGACATGTATCTACTGTATTTTAGCTGATCTTCAGTGACTTGCTGTCCTGTCAATAGTTTCAGTGATGTGATTTGTAGTTTACAGTTGAGGAGGTTTTTTTCCACACAGTTAGGCCAAGATTTCCACTGTAGCTCAGGCACTTTATTGCATTTTTGTATTGCATGTTCTCACAGTCTACAGGATGTTCTCAACTAGGTTAGAAAAGCTAGAGACAGGAGAACATCATTGATTGTGAGTATTTAATTCCTAATGTCTTAAGCTGTTGAGGAAATAGGAGATATTTACCATGTTACATAAATTCCACTACAAATTACGTGGTATTATTAAATGTGTGTATCTTCCCTTCTAGAAAAGGCTGGATTAAATAACTTTGCTCTGTCATGATTTACTAAAAAGAATGATTTGCAGCCTTTTCTCTTTTGCTGAAGCACCAGATTCTAAATATATGTTCCAATGTTTGATTTAAAATAGCATACCACAGTGGATGGTGTTTCTACATACTTAATTATCTCTTGCAAAGAGAGTGAAAGCAGATCAGTGCCTTAGAAAGCAACATGCCTGTTTTGCATCCTGTGACAACAGGATTAGATCTCTTCCTCTCCATAAAAATGAAAACAAAAGCTTTTACTGTCTTCATGCAAAACTGGCAATCTACTGTTCAGACAAAACCCCTCAGATCTGCAGCTTCTGCAGTCAAAAGATTGTCAAGCCAAAACATACAAGTGCAAAGTTTCCAATAAACGATGATTAACTAAAGTGTAGAAATGAAGCCTGGTGTGAGCTTTCAGTTCTTTCCGTTGCACTGTTTTATAACATAATGCTATCAGGATATTTCATTGTACACAGAAAGGCAAGGGAATAGTAAAATATATGTGCTAGAATTCCCCTGTGAGGGTGAGTTCCTTGAATTTATCAAGCTTTCTGGTGTGCCTCCAGAAATTTTCCCCAAAATGATGACTAGTTCTTTAATTACACTTAGAGCTGTGGTGTTGGTAGTGTTTGAAACTACAGATTGAATTTAGTAATGTAAGTGTCATTAATCTGGTGAAATAAAAATGCCGAGTTTTTTAATAAGGTCTCAATTTAATGTTTTTAAATGCTCTGAAGAAATTTAATGCTAAACCATCTGATATAAATCTGCTTGGCTCCTCTGTAATTGTCTCTCTCAAGCATGTACCTTACTTCAAGGAAACTTGGCTCACACTAATTTCAAAGATGTTTACTGCCTTCATGAATGTGATGGACTTTCACTTTTATTGTTAAAACTTGTTAACATCAAAGGTGACCAGGCAGCTGAAGTGGCAGTGTTATATAGTACTGATTGTCCTATATTTTCTTGTAGAGTACTACAGAGAAGCCCTGGTCTTTCTGTTGTGCTCTAGGTGCCTAGAACCTGTCTCAAAGAGTTTGTAGGTTTGATTCTTACTGTCTTTTAAGTCTTGCAGGTAAGTGTTTGGCTGGTGTTTTGGGGGACTTGTCTGTTACACAGACTGTGCCTTTATTTTTTGATCTGTAAATGGAGGTGTATCAGTGCCACTGCTTGATCTTGCTGGTTGTAAGGCATTGAGAAATGAAGCTTTGTAGCTGCATCAGCCTGGCACATTGAGGTTTCATGCAGTGCTAAATGGAGTAGAAATATGCCATTGTTTTCATGATTACATTTGTTTATTTCTAAATAAGCTTGTCTTTTTTTTTTTTCCCTGTGGCACTTTGTTCTCCTTTCTTTTTTTTTTTTTTTTTTAATTTTTTAGCCAGACATACTTTTTGCAACAAATGATCAAATTGATACGTTTCAGGTGAGAAAGGGAGAGCATTACTTGAGTTCTAATATATATTAAACATGCTGGATTGGCATTCCTTCTAATGGAAATCTTGGTGGCATCTTCGTTAAGTTGAAGTTCATTTAACTTCTGTGGACCTGTCATCATTTAGGCTGGTGGAAAGTGAGTCCAGATGAACTCCCTTCCATGCTTAGTTTCCTTGTATGGGACAGCTGATAAGACCTTACCCCCGGGGGTCAGGATGGAGCTGCCTGCCTGTCAGTAACTGTATTTAGCCATCCTATTAGTAAATATTGTGGTTGAGAGGCAGTGCTATTCACAGGGGAGCTGAATCACCGCAGTTGTTCAAGAGCAACAAAGAGCGGAAACTGAACCAGCCTTGAAGATGAATCAGTGCTGTGGTCGTTAAAAAGATATACATTTCCCATGTTTCACGTAGGAGTCGGCATTGTTTTCCCTGGGGATTTTCATCAGTCTGTAAATAAAAGATGCTGACGGTTTCCTTGGGGAGCAGCTTAAGGTCTGAGAACGTTGCCATCAGATACTCCTCATTAGGCAGTGGCTGGCATAGGGGAAGGCGGGTAGGGTGCTGAGTGTTGGCGCTTTTCCTCTCCCTGACTGAGTCACCCCTTCCCTTTTCACGGCTTGGGGTCCCATGGTCTAGCTGAGATGAGGGAATACCTGTGGATCAGCATCTCCAGGCATTTGTGGGGGTGGAGGCGAGAAGGGTTTTTGGGGACTTAATGCTGTGTGAAGTTAGAGAAGTTCAGATAAATACTGTGTCTCTTAGCACGGGGCAGGGAGCCTGCATATTTGCAAGCATGGGGCTGGTGGAACACGGATGCTCCTGGGTACCATGGTGCAGTTAATGAGCACTGCTGCTTTTCTTCCATCAGTATGTGAGCAGCTTGGCAAGTAGGCCAGGGAAGATGAGGGGCAGCTCATGAGCCCAGTCGCTGTCCTGCTCTTTAATTATTACTGTTTTCAAATCCCTTTCAGTATTCACAGCTCAATTTATGTGCTAATTGGCCCTTTTAATAATCAAAAGATAGAGACTACAAAAGTCGGGATGTGCGTTCTCCCAGCAGTGCCGCTGCATAGCTGTGATAAATTATCTGTGGTGAATGTTCTATTGCCTTGTGGCACTTGGCCTCTATCAACTGGCACGTTTTCTGCTGGGTCTGGTGGCCTCCAGTGTGAAAGCTGGTCCAGGAATGAAAAAAGCTGAGGAGAGTGGCTACTGAGTGCTGTGGTGCTGCTAGAGCCAGGGGGATACTGCTTCAGGGGGGTGTTTCTGCTGCTGGGGATGGTGATAGAGTGGAGACCATGCAGCTCCTTCTCCAGATGGTGGGTGAGGGAGCTTAGTGAAGAGTGCATGGTGAAGTGAATTATCCATAGCTTCTAAGGTACAAAAATAGGATTCTTCATTTTTACCACCTCCTTTGGCTTCCTGTGTCTGCCTCCTGCTCCTGTCCCCCATGAGATCTGAGGCAGAGTGAAACCCGGCTTCCTCAGTGTGCCTCGCTCTTCCCTCTGCCATCACATACACCACGGCATTTTGCTGGAGCTGCTCGAAATGCAGCTATATTTATCGAGTACATATCTGCTCTCATTCCCTCCCACTCACCCTCTGCTACGTTGTGCTGGGCCCTGCTTTTAATTGCAAACCCCCTCGCTTGTTCTTAGTGCTTCCACCTCCCCTCTCCCTCCTCCTCGCTGCTCCTGGGTGTGGGAGAAGCCCCCTCCTGCACCCTAGAGCACTTCCCATGCTCTTCCAGGCCCATGAGTGAGGAAGCTGTTCTGTGGTATCTGTGGGAAGGGGCAATGTATATGGATGTAGGTTGCCTTCTGCCCTGGTGCCAGATTGCAGTGTCCCCAGAGTCCTTTGCAAGTGGAGTCACTGCCTTTTTTTGTGTGTTTGGGGGGGTGGGTGGGGGGCTGGGGACGGGACATGGGCGGGCAGTTTTACTCTGATGTAGCTGTGTGTGTAGGAAGAAAGGAGATGTAACACCCTTCCTGCCCCTGGCAGCATCCCAGGCAGCTTGGATGGGTGGAGTGGCAGGACCTGGTGTCTGGGCTCCTGTTACCAGCTGAGTGAGTGGGACTGGACAAAATCCCAGTCTCCCCACTGCTGGAGAGGGTGCACATAGCAGGATGAGCTCCAGGGGGTGATGGGGGAAAAGGGAGAGCTTGAATTGGGTGATGGATGCCTTTTTGTTATAAAGCATGTGAGTTTGCTTTTTCTAGAGCTTTTTCACAGGTGCACACTAAGAGCAAGGAGTGTGGCTAAGATCTGAGCCTTTGGGGAAGTCATGTCCTCTGCTTTTTACAAGAAAATGGCACTTAACGATTGTGTCTCATTGCTAGTTTGCTTCTAAACTGCTTTTTTATTTTGTTGGACTATCACAGAGTTAATAAACCTTTTTCCATGGAGGTGGCTTATGATGTTCGTCCTGGTTATCTGGAGTTGAGAACTATCCATTTGTACCTTTGGAAAAGTCAAGTAATTTTGGTGCTTTAGCTTCAGGAAATATTACTGTGTTGCTTGTGAGATGCAACTTTTTCCCTCCCGGGTGTTTTCCTTCCACTAATAACTGGTCAGTCTCCAAGGCCAGCCCTTTAGAAAGAAATCATACTGTGCATTAATTTCTTTTTAATCAGTTGACATCATTGGCAAGGGATGTTCACCATGAAAGAAATAAGCAAACCTTCTTTTTGCTCTTTATGATAATAAAATTGCTAATAGAGTCTTGAAGTAGAAATGGTTTTCTTAATTTCTTGGTAAGTTTGTGGAAAGTGAAGTGGAGGTTATCTGATTTGTTAACAGGGCTTGGAAAACTGCCTTGGGAGATGCTGCTATCCATTATGGCTGCGTGTCTGTGCAGAAATAAAAGTCTACAAAAATAACCAGATGCACCTAGTACATTGAAAACAACAGTCATGATACTGCTTCAAATAATACTTTACTGAGGGTTCTTGCTGAAGGTGAAATAAGATATAACATGGGAGAATCAAGCGTGTTGAAAACTGTGAGATAGATAGGTGTAATGCATATTTACTTAAAAATATCTTTTAGTTTATCTTCTCCACAGGCTTCAATGAATCAGGATTTTATGGGCTTTTTCTAAAAGCAGTAATTTTCCTTTTTTTAATTCTGTTTTCACAGAAAGTAATGAACTTGAACACAAGCTGATTTGTTTTAAGAAGGCTTCAACCCTGTTAACTAGGAACATAAAGAATTTGTGCTGACAATGTTATGAGCCCCAGTTGTGTATAGCTCATGGTTTTCATGTTAACCTGTCCTTTGGCTTTATCTGTTTTCTGGTGGGAGGGGAAGATCTTTGCGTCCCTAAAAATGAGCAGTGCTTACTAGAAGAAAACCAATAAATTGTTAGAAAGCAGTATTTCTCAAAAGTGATCAGGAGACAGAGTTTGGTTGGTTTTTCCAGCTCTCCCTGGAGACAGATATATATAGTGGGTGGCTGGGGCAAGTCTGGTGTATGAGTCAAGCAGCTGAAAGGGAGATGTCTTAGCAACATCCACTCTTGGGGACAGATGTAGCTTGAGACATGGGCTTAAACTTGTTTAATATAGGCTCATCCTGGAAAAGAGTAAATTTCAGGCTATATGTATTGGTTTGGGTTTTGGAGAAAAATGTAGAAAAAGCCTTGGGGTTTAGCAACCTGTGAGGCTTTCTCTCACATAGTCCTTTCATGTTGGCTGTTTCACAGAATGCTATTTATGAAACGGGATGGTTTTAGGAGGTTGGTATTTGTTTTCAATTGATAGGTCGCAGTTTGTCTCAAGCCAAGAGTGACCAGATGTAATTACCATATGGTGGCCATATATAGGTAGTTATGGGAGTGTGGGGAAAAGGAGATGAGGAAAGGGGTATAGTGTTGGCTGTGTGTTGTTGCTTCTTGCAGTTATCGGTATCACAATATTGCAAATGTATGCATGCAGAAATTGTGTAGTTTGCTTGAAAAACATGAATTATAAATCCTACTTGTTTGTTGAATTCTTTGATTTGCCTCACAGATTTTGAGCCTTTAGTTTTCATTTTCAAGCTTTGCTTGGCAAATGTGAAGCCTGCGAACCTAATTAGAAAAAGAAGGATGGAGGTTGTGATTCTAATGGGTCATTTAACGTAAAATAGCAAATATGATGAAAATAAGAGACCTGGCAAGAGTGGCAGGAAAACATAAACAAACCTTTTGCAGCTGATACTACTTGCTCAATACTCCAACTGAGGGGCTTGCTCCAGAAATAACTGGGTTATATTTTATTACTTGAGTTTGCTACTAGGTGAGACGAGATTAATATAATAAAACCTATTTGGATTTAACATTTCAGTGCTTTGCATCTAATGTCTTTTTCATCAGAGGGGTGAATAACTGTACCCATCTGTAGATCAACCTTGCTGTCTGCATCAGTAATAGTCTCTGAGAGGACTTGAAATAATAGAGGTGAGTTTTGGGAATATGTACTACTTTTATCTAGGCTATATGAATTCTCCACTGGAGAAAAACAAACATTAGTCCCCAGTGCTGCTGTCACTTCTCTCTCGCAGCAAATTAAGATATTATCCATCGTGTAGTAAATTATTTAAGATCAATGCACTTGGCAAGTTCTTATCTCGTCCAGTAGGCTGAAGATGAAAAATTGTACAGCATGTTTCCAAATGAAGTGTTGCATATGTGATAAATAGTCATTAAATTGTGCCTCGCAGATGACATCATACCTAATAATACATTAGGGGTATTTGTATCTGTGCAGCTCCCAGGAGTTAATTATTTTGTCAGCTAGTACTGCCTCATGAAAATGGCAGATTTTTTTCACCAGGGCCAGGCAGCTAGCCATGAAGAAGAAACTAAAGCAGACATGTTAGCGGGAAATGTGGTGCTGCAAGGCCAGTGTAGGCAAAGTGAATACTTGGAAGTTGTAGAGAACCTTGAGGCTGATGCTTTTTTCTCTTCATCTTGCTGATGTTATCAAATGACCAAAGTGAAAAGTAAATGTTCAGCTTTTAAAAACTATAGGGAACAACAGACATTTTCTAAATGGGGGCATGCACCTCCAAGTTGAGCACAGGCTTAATGCTTTTATACTGATGTGCCTAGAAAGAAGATTTTAGCTTTTTGGATTTCTATTTGTTAGCTGCCCAGTCACTAATGGTGTCTACATGAAACTCCAAACTCAGTCCAGGTTAGAAGCTGCTCATTAAAAGTTGAAAGCTGCACCCAACCGTAGTACTATTATTTACACATTGAGTTATATAATACTTCATATATCCCACTATTGGTATTAATCCACAAGCAGTCATTGTACCTATTTGTATCATATGTGGCATATATTATATATGTCTTAACTGGTTTAGCCTTACTTTAGAAGTGTTTTTCTGTTTCCTATGAATGATAGTGCTGAACGCTTCATTATTTTGGGGAGCAATGGGCATGTGTGAGTTACAGCAATCTTGCCTGGCCTTCTTTGCAGCAGTTCCAAGTCTTGACATAACCCATAGTTTTTGTAGCTGTAGCTTTGCCTTGAGCTCTGTTATGTAAATGTTTGAGCACTTTCTCTCCTTCCTTCTTAAAAGGTTCAGCTTTAAGACTTTATACTGGGTTGGGGGTGGTCTCTAATCCCCTTCTCAAAGCTCACCTCTGGCAACCCCTGGAGATGCAGACCGCTCAAGATGTCTGCAGCACAGTCTCTTCCTGCACCAATCTGCATGATGGTGCACTGCAGTGATGGGGAGCTCCAGGCACCTCATTAGCTTGAAACCCTGTCCCTCATCACAGTCTTTCCTTTGGTGAGAGTTTTTTGTAAAGTTTCCTCAAAAACATCTACCCAAGGTAGTTTCTGCTTTTTGTGTTTTCCTGAACACAGGTGTTAAGGTGGCTGTATCCACTGGATATTGTGTGAATGATGTTCTTAAGTTTAAATAGGCTCATAACCTACTTGAAATCCTGAAGATGCTGATGCAAGCTGGATCCAGTACTGAACAGGCAAAGGTGAAAGTGTGGAATAAAGATGAAGCAGAAGTTTTGACCTTGGTACATCCTTGCTTGCTGCCCAAACAATCTGTATGTGTCCAAAAGCCTTTTAGGCAGTGAAAACTATCCAGCAGTAGCGTATGGTCAGAAAACGTCAGAGTAAAGAATGCTTTAAAATGGGAATTTCTTATGATAAAGAAACACTGGTCTTGATTAAAGAATATCAGTTGAAAATATTTGTGACTTGGATGACCTTCACCTCTGGACTCTTTGCTGTGCAGAGTGTTTCAGTTGCCTAAATTCTTTGTATCTTTCACTACAAAGGGTGCTGAATGCCTCAGTAGTCTTAGAGGCTACCCAAATCGGTCTTAGACTGTTTTGAGACTGGTTGCAGTGTGACCTGGAGAGATCCCCTGCAGTAGATTATCCTTCTAAGAGGAATGCAACAGGTTTTACTGAAGCATCCTGGTGGGATGAAGGAGAATGAGAAGTGTGCAGTGCTCACCGATGAGCAGAAGGACTGTGAGGTGATGAGGAACCATGCTTGTCGCACAGGCAGCATTGGGGACCATGGTGCTTGTGGGAGTGGGCATGACTAACCAGCAGATGCTTCTGGCCATTTCTGTGCCAGGGGTTTTCCTAGCTGCTTCTCCACCACTGTGAATTAATTCGGAGAAGTGATGCCTGCCGTTGGAGAAGTGATGCCTGCCGTGATTTTACTCAAAAGAAGGAGATGATAATTGTGTTAAATTGATCCTGTAAACAGTGGGGAATGATGGTCAGTGTTTTCCATCTTCCCACCTTCACAGTCCCAGGGCCTGTGTTTCTGTGAGGACTTCCTGAAGCCCTGAGAGTTGTCAGCCAAAATAACTCACTGCATCTGTGAATTGAGGATTTAACAATTTTGCATGCTTTTTGATGCTATTGGAAGGTTTTCTTCTTGATGGCTCTGCTGTTGGCTGCTCTGTCCCTGGACAGCCCTTTGTTTTAGGTGATGAAGCCTCCCAAGCAGATGATGGGCTTCTGGGCTTCTGTTTTCTGTGGGGTTGCAGGGAAGAGACTCTCATTGAAAGGGAAGGGCCATCTGAGACCCTCCCCAACCTCTTCCTTCAAGTAGGTAGGTCATGGTTTTATGGTAAAAGTAATTAGGAATTAGTGTGTTTGAAATGGGTGGTGGTTGTGTCACTGGCCATTAGCAGTCACCTCATCCATTTGCTCTGAACTCGCCTTACCATGTGTGAATACAAAAGCTGATCTATTTGTTGAGTCTTTCTTGCTTTAGCTGTGTAATTCAGTCATCCTTATAAAACACTGTTAGTCTAATTCCAGCAACATGCTTTTGAGCTCTCTCAGGGTTTTCAAGTGTTTCTATGCAGAAGAAAAGGTAAAAAGAGAAGGGGAGAGTGTGGGAGCTGAACCATGGTTGCAAGCCAAACAGGAGAAGTACGTTTTGAGGAGGAATTTTTAGGATGAGAGGTAGGATGGTCTCAAGTGGCTCATTCAGAAACCAGTGGATATCTACCTTTCTGATGCTGTTAAGTATTTTTGGTTGGAATTTAAGGACTGTAGGGAGAAAACATAAGAATGAGAAATAGTGGCTGGTATGGTGTGAGTTAGGGTTTTGTAAAGGAGCTTCTATAAACTGGGAGGAAACTCATTACCTAAGAATAAAGCAAGGATATATGTTTTACCTGTTAAAACATTTTCTTTTGTTACCCATGGCTGGATTTAGTTCACTGCAGTAGTGTTTTTAAGTACAGCCTTATTGGAGTATTACAGCTACCACCCAGTTTAGGTAGCACACCTACTTTCTGGCAGTATTGCTGACAGTAAAGAAAACAGCGTTTTCATCATGCTTGTGTTAGTGTGGAAATTGTTTGCATACTTCAGTGCTAGCAATACAACTATAAACTATGTTCAGAAAACATGACCTTGAAATATCCTTAGTTTTGCCCCCTTTTGCATGTTTAGTGTGTACTGCTAATCTTTCTTTCCCTAAAACCTTGTTTTAGGGAAACGACATGTAAGACTCGAAGAGCAGTCACAGATATTGCCATATTCTGCTTCCTGTGTGTCTATTTTCTGTTGCAATGCTCAAAGTGACTTAGGATATTATATTATTTTTCATGTTGTAATTAGTTTCTCTCTGGGTGGATGTGGAGTTTTTTTGCTCTTATGTATTATAATCCTGTGTCTTTGTTCTGAAAGTGTAGTGCAATGATTCATGGTGTTCTGAGAAGGAATTGAAGCCTTATATCTGTAGATATTTTTGAATTTCATGCATGGTGTTTTGAGAGAAATTACAGTTGACCTAAACTTTTGAGAGCTTTTTAGGATCCCGGTTGGAGGGTTCTTCCCTGTGACTGGTCTCCCAGCAAAAGCTGAATCTCCATAGTCAGAAAGCGAGCTGTTTTCAGGTCCTTATGTTGACCTCTAAAAGGCATAGTTACCAGATTTTGCAAATCATACCTTTCTTCCAATTCAGCCTATAAAACATCAATGTTTCTTCCTATATTCTCTTCTGGCTAGAAATTACCTGTGCAGGGTTGATGGCAGAAAATGCTGTTTTCTCTCCCTGCACCCAGAGGAAGCTGAGAAGGGAGGAGGTTTTCGTATCAGAAGCCAGGTTTTATAAACTTCTCAGTAACATGTAATGCTCATGGAGACGGAAAGCTTGTGTCAGGATGGGCGTTAGGCCTTTGAAGATTGGCTGTAACTGCACTGTGTTGCAGGGAGCTCTTAAAATGCCTGGCCAGAGGTTTATATTGTTAGTATTAAGTCAATTCTGTGCTTAGGAAACATGAGCTGGGACTGCATGTGTGGGTCTTCTCACTGTACTTGCATGCTGTGACTGTCTGAACAGCTAAAGCCTGTGCTGGGTACTCAGAGCCCCTTGTCTTGCCCATTAAATTCAGTGAAAGTGAAGGTGTTCTCGCTTTTCAACAAAGGGAACCTAAACCATCTTGTTCCTTGCCAGATTGGTTAGGGAAGGGGGAATGATTAGGTGAATGAGGGGAGAGGAGAGAAGATCTTTTATTTCTGCGGCTACTTGCACAGCATTTCCACATGCTGAAATGCAGCCAGAATTCAATGAAGTAGTACTGGTTTGGAAAAAGAATAAAATTCTGATCTTTTTCCACTGTTGTGACAAGCAACTGGAGAAATAGCTGAAGTATTCAAAGGAAATGTTGATGCACCATCAGGACAAAACATTAAACAATAGTTCTTGAGTCGCCTACATCCATGTTTTGACTCCTGTGCAATTGCCCTGATGGTCAGACTTAGTATTCAAGTAAGTAGAAGTTGCAAGAGCACAAGATCTTTTTCTACGTGGGTCACTTATGTAGGTGCCCAAATAAGCATTGAGAAGACTAATTTCAAGTGAGTCTTGCAAAAGGCAGCATGGGGGCAAGATTGTATCAACTCTGAAAATTCAGTCTTGGTCTGGAGATTTACAGCTTGAGTGTGTGGTGGAGAGCAGATTTTTAGGAAGATGCACAGCCTGGTTTCTGAGGACTAACTAGGAAGTGCAGGGGATTAATGTAAACTTGAGGAAGGTATCTCGGTATGCTGTGAACGTACTCGTCTCTGCGCAAAGAGTAGAGGTTGGGATGTTTAAAGCAGCGCTTCTGACCTTGGGCAAGACTCTTTTTCCACCTGTTTCCCACCTTTTTGTCAGTTCAGCCTGCTTCTACTGTCATTTGGGGCAAAGCATACCAAATGGCATGGAGATTTCCTGACCTTATATGGGGCATATCAGTACTGCTATATTACACATAACAGTATGCTTGGCACTTGATTTTTGCCTACCCATCTGTTTGCCCTTGCTAATGCTAGCAATCATCTGAGAGTCCAAGAGCATTTCTGCCTTATCCTGGGCATTTGCATCCATTAAAGTATTAATGATAAGAAGGGAAGGGCGATGAGCAGTTGGAAAACGAGATTTGCAATTAGTAGTAGGTGAACCAACAGAGCCTGGAATTTGCTGAAGCTCCCGGGAGATGGTCAGACCTGTTCTCATGCATGTGCTCCCCATGCAGCAGCACGCAAACACCGGGGTGCCACATGGGCAGCTCGGGTGGCTAATATTTATTGAAAATGAACAGCCTGTGAAATTGCTGTGAAAACATTGCATTGTGGAAAGGCTGGGGAGAGACCCGAGGGCAGCTGTTGGGACAAGACATCACAGATGCTCCTTTGGAAATGAGTGATTTGCTGCCGAAGAGCAGCTTGGCTCGTTTGTGGAGCGTGCCCTTGGCACTACCCAAACAGGAAAATCCACTGTGCTGGCTGCTTGTGTTGTAGCAGGATGGGGTTGACAAGTTAAGTGCTTCCCTTGGAGTTTTTACAATAGGACTTTCAAATGCTGCCCAACAATGCTGAATTGGTGAGCTGATAGCACTCCTTACTGCATTATGGAAAGCCACGTTGCCGTGTATTTATTTGCTGCCTGTCTGGCCTTAATCCTGAATTTTAAAAGATTTATAGATCAAAATCGGGGGAGGAGGAAGGAAGGATTTGAACTTCTTCAGATTCTAGTGCAGTCCAGAAATTTGCCCTGGTTCAATAATTTTAAAATGGTGTACACAGACATAAAAGCAATACTTTGCAACTGGGCATTTTATGACTCCATATTAAAGCCTGAGCTGAGCTGGGAATCAGAGACTTTTTTTCTTAATACAAGCAGTTATCTTGAGATGCTCAAGTTTGAGAGTTTGTAAGCCATTAACTACCTTAAGAGTTAAGGGAAGAATGTTAGCAGCAGATCTTGAAAGACTCCTGCATCTCATCAGGGTCACTGATGGGATTCGAGGTGTTTTCTTCCAGGTTCATGTGCTGCTGAATGTGTCCACACTCCAGCTCAGAGTTTGGTGAAGGAGCAGGTCGCTGTGCTGACCTGAGCTATGGCCACATTGCCAGCCTGCGGTGTAGCGTATTCTGGAGTCTGTTGGCAGATGGGGTCAAATCCGAAAGTGAATGTAGGCAGCTAAAAAGGGATTCAGATGGTCTAGGGCTGAAATTACAAATCCCTTCCTCACGCTCTCTCCATGCAGCAGTGTCATACTCTGGAGGTACCAGACCTTGTTAGGTACCTCCTGATTTGAACTGAAAAAAAATCTAGGGCCCCTACAGTTATTCCTCTATGGAGCAAGTTTATTACATTATTATGCTGCTGAGAAATGGAGACCACCAACACCAGCAGACCAGTCTCCTCATATAAAAATGGGAATGTGCTTTTGCTGCCCAGACTCCTGGAAGTCCTCCTGGTGCCTGGGGGAGACAGGGATGCTCCTTGTAGCTGAAGGGTTTGTCTTCTTCCTGACAGAAGGTTAGGAAGTGCTGCTTTGGGGGCATGATTGAAGGAAATTGGATTCTCTAATTGTGTTTCTCTCCTTAGATTGTTGGTATTTCTTATCTGTTTAAACTTGATGTGTTGTGTTAGGTTTGTTCTGTAAATAGGTCCTTCTCCTGTACTGTTGTTGCACAGTTAAATAGTTAAATAGAGTTAAATAGCAAGTCACTCCAAAGTGTAGGACTGTGGGAATTGCTAGAATTACAGGTAGTTGTAATATCTTTTAAAGTGGGTCTGCTATACCAATCCAGACTTTTTTCTCTTTTGGTTATTTTGACATGAGAGGTTTTTCTGGAAATGTTTAGCTTTTTCTGGCCATCTTGTAACAGTGCAGGAGTCATTGGGCATATTTCCTTCATTTTTGCCTGTCCTTGGAAAAAGTCTACATTAGTAAAAGCTCATTGTAGGTAACTAATAACCTTCAGATATTTGCAGCTAAGAAGTGCCATAGAAAGTCTGCGTCTGAGCTGTTGTATGGAAAAATAGGATGCTTTTACATTAAAAAAAAAAAAAAAAAAAAGGTGTTTTACCTTTTATAGAACTCTCTCTCATTTATTTAGGTCATCTGTTATGAGGCAGGGGAAGCTATTACCCCTGCTATCTTCATGCTGCTTGTGATTTATTTTCAACTTAAGTATCATGCTGGCATCACACAGGACATTTACGGTTCTGAACCAAGATGCCTCCCTCCCTGCTTGGTGGTAATGCCCTATCAACTCCAAATGGCAATTAATGCTGTTTCCCCAAAATGACTTCTGCAAAAATAAAGTGTAATTGGAAAGTAGTTGCCCATTACAGTGATTTATCTTGTCAGTGACTGATTTGTTATTTAACTCTAAAACATTTTATTGATGTCTTTGGAAAGTGACTACGTGACCTAAGTAAAAATGTTAAACTTATTAATCATGGTAAGTTTTCTCTGCTGGGTTTACCACATACATGAATTATGCAGCTTGTAAAACAGGCTGTTTATTATTCTAAGAAAATACAGTGCTGTACTACAAGCAGCACATAGTTTTAATTTTATTAGTGTTAAAAATAAAAATGTTCAGTGGGTAAAAAGGTTAAGTGCAAGTTCTTGGTTCATTTTTATAGAGTCCCTTTGAAGATAAAGATGCTGTGTCCATAGTGAATAGTATTGTTGATGGTAATTTCCAGAACCTGAAGTTCTTACTAAGTTGCAACTGAGAGGACAATCACCTTTTTCCCCCGAAAACACCAGGGGTGATGGATTGCAACAATTTAGGCCTTTCTGGGCCTTACAGATTCCAAAATCTCTACAAATTTATTATCTTTAATATAAGAAAATAGCCTTTATTATCTATTGGATTCCTTTACATTTCTGGTGGAAAGCAGTATGACTAATGATGCTAGCTCCTCTCATTGCTGCAAGAGTAATAACTGTGAAGGCTGGTTTTGAAAGCGTAAATGCCAGGCTTGGCTGAGTTGTGGTGTTTCTCACAGAAGTGGGTAGAGTTGAAGAAAAAGACCTGGAATATTTCTGTAGAAGTAAGAAAAGGAGAGGGAGTGCAGCTGTGCTCGTGATGAATTGGTTGAGATGCCAGAAATGAGCAAAAGGGCATTGCAGATCCTTGGAGGAAGAGTGGCTGTATTGAAGAGGACCTGAAGGATAATGTCTTTCTTGAGTCTCTGCTGTCCAAGATTGTGTTCAGCTACCTGCAAAGAGGAGTCAGCTCAACTTGAAATAAATTTTCCCTTCAACTGGAGTGTTTTCTGGGACTAAGGGGGAAAGATGAGCTTGAACAAATTCATTTTGTACATAGTAGTGCTTTGTGTGAGTCTCTCCTTTGCAATTCATCCTTCTTGTGAGAGCTCTTCACATACGAGAGCTGCAAATGCGGGCTGTCTCAGGACAGGCACCTTGAGCAAACTGAGGGACGAAAGTCAAAACACAGGTGGTGAAACCATCAGACCTCTCCTTGGACCAGGCCGCTTGGGAACAGAAAACTTGGTCACTCACTGAAACCAGCCAGGCAGAAATCCTGGCATTAAAAAAAAAAAAAAAAAAAAAAAGCGCAAAGTTTTGATACTGGTTAAAAGCAAACCCCATGGTTACAAAATGGCTTCATTTTTCCATGCAGTAAGGGGTCCTCCCAACACTTCTCTTGCTGCATTGCAGGAGGAATGAACATCACACCATACCAGAGTGAGATTTTTTGATTTCCAAGTCTGATGGGGACATCTGAGAATGGACAGAAACTTTGACATAATCAAATTGGTAGTTATTACTCACCTGTTTATGCTCCATCACTAGAGGATCTGAGCAGCTTATTTACAAGACTGTCCACATCCTCTTTCTCCTGCCAGTCCCCTGTGTCACTGCAGTGATAAGAAGATGCTCTGATTTGGGTCTTGAAGACATATGTGTGTTAATATCCTGTTGAATAAAAATGCAGCTCTATAGAACTTTTTCTAATTTCCTTTTATCTGCAATGCCCAAGACATATTATATGATCTCATTGTATTTTATTACCTTACTCTTCTTAATTTTTATTTTATTCATAACCAAAACATAAGATGAGCAGAAAAGATGAAGATCAAATACAAAACTGGCAACAGATACAGAACTTTGTAACATGAAATAGGAAATTTTGTGCTATTAATATTCAGTTGCAGTGGAAGCAGGTAGGGTGAGTTGGTCAGGGGGGAGAGAAATCAAAAAGATGTGGGAAGAGCACTGGACTTGGAAGGAACTCTTCTGCCTGAGTGTCTGGATCATGGGATTGTCCTCAAAGCAGCAAAATAGCTGGGAGTGATGAAATTTACCGACATTTATCTTCACCATGGAAATCCTTTATTTTTTCTTAACTGAGATAACAGACAAATAAACCTTGTGCTTTTTAAGAAGAAATCACTTCAGGAATTTGGCCTCTGTCCCACTGCAGATCTGGGAGAGCGAAGTTATTGCTGGACAAGATTCACAAACTACCTTGTGTCATTCCTCACCCATAAATAATATTCCAGATGAGATGGGCTCTGCACAGGGCATGCATACAAAACTGTCAGCTTGTATTTGGTCCAAGCAGGTGCCAATCTGTGCTGTAGCTGAATGGGGGGAAGCCAAGCTGTATCACAGCTTGAACATTGACACTGGGATAGGCTCGGACCAGGGCATAGCTATTTTTTGTCTGAGGGAAATCTGTGAATGCCTAATGAGGAAGTAAAATATTTTGGTTTTGCAACATACTGCAATTTGTGAATTGGATAGCAATGATGTAAAAGACACAGTCTCCAAATTTTTGCTTCTCTTTGAGTTGTGATATGATCCTTGAGTGCAAACTCAGGGGGATCTGGTAGCAGCAGGAAAGACTGAAACATATTAATACTCACATATCTGTGCATCTAGTGACACTTGCAGAGTCTTTTGACAGGAGGCCCTTAAGCCTTGGTCCCGAAGTCTACATTTTAAATGGTAACCATTAAAATCAAGGGATTTGAGTTTTTTTAAGTAGGCTGGTCTTGTTTGGTTCAGAGACATTGCTCAAGATGTTTCAGGTGGTTACTGATGGCTGTTGTGGCTTCTGGCATTTAACATTGGCCAGGTCATGGCTGAGGAAGTCTTTTCCTGTTGTCTATCTGGCTGTAATGTGTCTGTGTGGTTTTGCTCCATGAGGGGCTCTTGGGAACCCATGCTCCCAGCTCTGCAGGGCTCCTTGTGGTCGCCTTCTCAGCAGTGCATGGTTCTGATTGAATTGGTTCAGATGAGCCCTTGCCCCTGTGCTCTTGCTTGCTAAGGCCTTTGAGGTCAAAGTAGATGCAAAGCACAGTGGCAGTGGGAGACTGAAGGACATTGAGATGGGTGCTTTTCACTGACTATTTGACATGCTGTAATCCCCTTTTGTACTTCAGTAGTTCATTTTATTAGCTTGGCACTCCCTGTCTAAATATAAAAAATGCATGCTGAAAAATCGATTACTGTCACTTGTCAGTGTGCCTCATTTACCCTGCCTCAAGTGCCTGGGGATAATTGGTGACAATAGAAAAGGCAGCAGCCTCTGACTGTCAGCAAGGTTGTGAAGGCACAAAACAGGGTCTCCTATCATGACATTGGCATGACAGCTTTGTAGGGGTTTCAAAGCTGGGTTTGGAGGGGTGGTGCCCAGTGCAATCTTACTCTTGCTCAGATAAGCCTTCCTTCTCCTGAATTGCTCTCTGGGGCAGATCGCCACCTGTTCCCAGCTCTGCAAACCTGTCTGTAAACAGCTTTCTATGAATCACAGAATCAGCTAGGTTGGAAAGGATCCTGAAGGTCATCCAGTCCAACCATTAACCTAGCACTGACAGTTCCCAACCACCCCATATCACCAAGTGCAATGTTGACCCGACTCTTAAACACCTCCAGGGATGGGGACTCCACCACCTCCCTGGGCAGCCCATTCCAACACCCAACAACCCGTTCTGTAAAGTACTTCCTGATATCTAAACCTTCCCTCATGCAACTTGAGGCCATTACCTTTTGTCTTATTGCTTATTACTTGGTTAAAGAGGCTCATCCCCAGCTCTCTGCAACCTCCTTTCAGGTAGCTGTAGAGGGCGATGAGGTCTCCCCTCAGCCTCCTCTTCTCCAGACTAAACACCCCCAGTTCCCTCAGCCGCTCCCCGTACGACCTGTGCTCCAGACCCTGCACCAGCTTCGTTGCCCTTCTCTGGACACGCTCGAGTCATTCAATGTCCTTTTTGTAGTGAGGGGCCCAAAACTGAACACAGGAATCGAGGGGCGGCCTCACCAGTGCCGAGTACAGGGGTAAGATCCCTTCCCTGTCCCTGCTGGCCACGCTATTGCTGACACAAGCCAGGATGCCATTGGCCTTCTTGGCCACCTGGGCACACTGCTGGCTCCTGTTCAGCTGGCTGTCAATCAACCCCCCCAGGTCCCTTGCTGACTGGCAGCTCTCCAGCCACTCCTCCCCAAGCCTATAGCGCTGCTGGGGGTTGTTGTGGCCCAAGGGCAGCCCCCGGCATTTGGTCTTATTGAAACTCCTCCAGTTGGCCTCAGCCCATGGCTCCAGCCTGTCCAGGTCTCTCTGCAGAGCCTCCCCACCCTCGAGCAGATCAACACTCCCGCGCAACTTGGTGTCATCTGCCAACTGACTGAGGGTGCACTCGCTCCCCTCGTCCGGATCATCAATAAAGATGTTAAACAGGAGTGGCCCCAACACCGAGCCCTGGGGGACACCACTCGTGATCGGACGACAACTGGATTTAACTCCGTTCACCACAACTCTTTGGGCCCGGCCATCCAGCCAGTTTTTTACCCAGCAAAGCGTGTGCCCATCCAAGCTGCGAGCAGCCAGTTTTGCCACGAGAATGCTGTGGGAAATAGTGTCAAAGGCCTTGCTAAAGTCAAGTTAAACTACATCCACAGTCTTTCCCTCATCCAATCAGCAGGTTGCCCAAGTTGGTTCAAATAGTTGGAAGTACTGCTCAGGGAAAAAGCCTTCTTGGGGCTCTTAACTCTGAAAGAAGTCCATGTGTCTAAAATTTGAAGTTGGTTCATCAGCTTGTCCTTGTGTTGAAACTTGGATGGAGTCCTGTGGAGATCCAGTATATCAAGTTTTCCTGAGGGGGAAGTAAGCCCTGCGAGTCCATGGTTCTTGGGAAATAGTGGAGAGTTGGGGGTACTTGGATTGTACTACAGGTTTTCTAGTTGGAGATGTGGCTTTAGGATAACTCCAGGCAAAGATTATAAACTCTCTAGGGTGCCTTGTATTTTAATCTTCCTAATCTATAATACTTTCAGACTCTGCATATTGATTGCTTGCTTTTTTTCTCTGGTGATGTTAAAAATAATTACCAAAATGAAAACCTTAGTGCTGGGCATCTCTGCTGCTTTGATGTGTATTTTTATTCCTGGTAAATCAGCAGTAAGTCTCAGGGATTCAGTGGGTGGTCCTCCATATCATCAGTTAATACAGCTCTGTGTATTCAACACAAACCTTTATATCTTAAAAGTATATTACTTGATGGAGCAGCTGAGGTTTTGCCCTGTCATTTTGAATGATATTCCATAATATTATTTAATGTGATGCTAACTTTCAACAGGGGTATGACTAAACACTAGAAATTAAATTTTTTGACATTTGTCTGTTCATTATGCTTGATGTGCAGTTTGGCATCCTTTTTAAGTAACACTGCATCTAGCACTGATAACATGCTTGGAACATAATGAGTTGTTGAAAGATTATAGCAACGGAAAGGTCAAATAATCACTTAAACATGGTTAAAAAATAATTCTTGTAAACACTGTTGGACTTCTTCATCATTTGATTTAGTTAAAATCTTTAAAGAAAACTCCCATAGTTCCGTTTTCCTGAGATAAATACAACAGAAATAGCTCAGAGGAAGAAGAAAGCCTCTTATGTTTTAATATCGTTCTAAAGAAATAAAACTAAGCATCCTGATTTGATAGGGAGGCAGTCTCTGAACATATTTTGCAAGTGTGTTTGTGTCTCAGTGCAAATTAATTACTAATTGCCTGTTATGTGATGTGTTGAAATTAGCTCTTCCTCATCATGGCTTGAGGCATCTTTGCCTCCCACTTCTTAAGGAGGTCAGGGCTTTGGCCTCCTCTGGAATCCCAAATGAGGTTTGTCAGTCAAGCGTAGCAAAATCTAATCTCATCCAGAGAAAAAGAAGAAAACAGACCAGAAAATGATCTGATTTTCCGATTTCATGGCCAAGGTTACCCCGGGAAGTGCTGAAAGTGGCATTTAAAGCCCATAACTAAGGTGGCATGCCAAACTAAGCACTAATAACAGATCAACCGTGTGGAAAGATATCGCTTTAACAATTTTACAGTTTCTAAGTGTGAAAATTGTAGTGTGGGCAAGCTCCTGGAATCTGTGGCAATTGGTTCAAAGAGCTGGAATTGATGCTCAGTGAGAAAACATTCTCAGCCCCTGTAACTCTTAAACACCGATGAGGTCAGCTCCTGCTTTTGCTGTTCAAACATAAGGCTGAACAGCTTCATTAAAGAAACTTTTTTTTTTTCTCAGAGAATAAAAAAAGCAACACCATCACATAGAAGGGGGTTGCTGGCTTGATAGGTTGGTGTTATCAGTGTGATCTTGTGCTGTACAGAAATAAAAGAAAAAGAACTAGTTGGCTGCACTTAAAAGATGATGCATTTTTGCTTGTTGTAAGTGCTGTTCTGCTTTTGCTTCTCAGGCCCACATGCTTCTCACACACATACATGTGTGTGTGCTCCCCTCCCTTGAGTTATGTCTGCACAGCTTTACTTACTGAAAATACCTTCCTGATGCAATACGTTAGGCACAATGCATACATGTCTCAGGGACAGGGATTGTGAGATGATGTATATCAGAAAGGTGTGGAAGGAGCAGATTGAAAGCAAGCGTATGATTTGCACTGGAGGTAGTAGATGTCTTGGAAGAATAATCTGTTGAATGAGTTTGTACATCAAAGAGGTGGTTACTGTCTGGCCTCTAGCCAGAATTTAAACCAGCCAAAGGCCACTAAACATCTCCTACAAATAAATTATCAGTCAACCTTTCTATCTCAGCACGGTGAAGTGCTCATACAGTGGGCTGGATGTAGCGAGGGCTCCAATCTCCTTGTTAAACTATTGCTAGACCTCCCTCTTCTGATTGGCCTTGGCAGGGGAGTTGGCATGTGCCATCTTATGCAGCAAATGCCCAGGGATTGCCCCAGGCACTTGTGTGGTGACAGACCCACCCCACCAATGAAGGCCTGGCAGCCAAGGCCCTGCAGCTGGAGGAGGCTTTGCAGAGCTCCTTATGGCCCTTAGGGAAATAGTGCTGGGAGGAGAGTTGTCCACAGCAAGCCAAGATGTTCTCATCTCCTGTGGCTTCAGGGTATCCTGAGCTTGGATGAAGGCACTTTGGGACAGGGTGCAGCAGCGCTGTGGGTTGATGGGCTGTCTCTACAAGGCACTGGGTGAGAAACAGCCATCGATGTTAGGTAGGTCCCAGAAGTGATGATTACAGTAGTCCTTTCTATGAATGTAAGAGACCTCTGAGATGATGCCTCCTCCTGACTGATCTGGTATCAGCGTCTTTGCAGCTGAGGTAGTTTAAGTGCCTAAATGAGGCTCTAGGGATCAAGCTTTAAGTACCTCTTAATTTGTGGCTGTTGATCAACTGGAATTAGTGTGGCCTGGGAATTTACCCCTGTTGCTTTTGGGTTAGGGGTGGGAATTTTAAGCCTTATCTATTTGACAGCATGTTTATAACCTGTCATTGAAAAGAGTTTGTCTATGGCCACATCTACAGGACTCTTCAGGGCCAGTGTAATTTTTGTGAAGGCTTTGTCATGTTTTGAGGGGTTTTTTGTCTCCTCTGTATTTCTACCATTGTAAGCCTTGCGTATCTTCTGTGCATCTTTTTCTTCTAGACAGTTTTAACTCTTGCCTCTTAAAAGTGAAGATTTCTCTGTGATAGTACTAGAGAGGCAAAATGTGTTGGTGGTTGGCTGAGCTGCAATAAGCTATTTTTGCACAAATTTCTGCTCTCACCTCATGTTGATGTCAGCATGTCATGTTTCCAGAACCAGAAGTCTAAAGCGGCTTATATTTAACACTCTCTCCAGAGAGAGACTGGAGCCTGGCATGCTCGCGCAGAGTAATGAGCTCTCGTGTTTCAAGGACAACCCAAGAAGATTGGCAGCCCATGCCCTGTACCACATTGTACCATGGGCTGCCTGATGCAGATGATGAGCATTTGGGCAGGTGAAACCCTCACTTGGTGGGGTGGGAGTGAATGAGGGGTGTGGGGTGTGTGCTCCAGAACAGGCTTCTGCAGTCGCTGCTCAGCCTGGCAGTAAGCGCTCAGAGCTGGCTGATTTGGCCTAAAGATTATGAGTTAGTATTTTTCTTTTTTTTTCTTTTTTTTTTTTTAGGGAAAAAACCTTAGAAAGCATCAGAGGACTGAAGAGCAGAGAGGACTTTCACTGTTCTTATGCTAGCCCTTGTACACCATAAGCACAAAGTCATATAATCCTGCCCATTAACTCATTTTTACATCTTTACTGTACCGCCTGCTCCAGATAAGCTGCAGATCTGGTTGAACCTCACTTGGAAGCAAAAAGTTGAATTTAGGCTTCCTCCGTATGGAGGAATTCTGGTGAAATGAAAGAAAACCAAGGGAAATGCTGATTCCGTTCTTTCTGTAGATCCCTGTACCACTAGCCTCTCAGTTTCGAAATAATTGTAAACCATGTATTGCCCCTGCCAGTGTGCCAAAAAGGAGAAGACTTTTACGGAGAAATTGTGCATATGCAGTTCTTAAGCCTCTGCTCTCAGGGGCCATGCTACCTACTTGAAATGGGGAAAATAAAGCAGTCCCACAGTGGGTCTTTGCAGCCCACCCCTATCATCTCCTCCAGGCATGCTGAGGTATTGGGAAGGCTCGATAGACTGAAAAAAGCAATCTCCCTCTGAGGAGTAGTCTGAGCAGTTTCTGACGTCGGTAGCAGCAGCACCCTGCTGGCAGTGACAGTGATGTGGCAAGGCATTGGGCCCTGGCTGGGATTTTTAGGATATTTTGGGGGGGTTGGGTGTTTTTTCTCTTTGTGGTCTTTTTTTCTCTTTTTCTTTTTTCTTCTTTTTTCTTTTTTTCTTTGCAACACTAGGGAATTGAATGTATTTGCAATCAGGCTATATTGTAGTTGTAATCTATGGCAGTTGTGGACATAGATTTGTCACATCCTCCATATTTATCATCTTAAACAAAAAATTTGTTTAGAGCTGTCTCAGTCTTAAAAATGCTAGAAAGGCTGTTGTCATTTCAATGGGTTTGGCTGCAGAAATATGTTGTCTGCATGGGTAATTAAAACCACATCCACTGGCATATACTGCAAGCTTTTTTCTGATGCCCAGAATGCACAATATGTATTTACCTACAATACTCTGTTTTATAACACAGTTTATAAACTTCTTCATTCATGTGCTTTACTGCATCAGCCATGTTTCTAGCAGCCAGAGATATTTGAACTCCTACCTGTTTACCTCCTAAATAAGCAGGTGTGACCTCATACATTTGAAGTGACACATGGGAGATATTTCTGGGTTTATCGGTAATAGCACAAATTGCTTGCTTTTCTTACCTAATCTTTTCGGGTTGGAGGAGAGGAGAGTTAGGGATGGGTATCACCATACTCAGTGATTCACTTTTATGTGCCTGAGTCCCAGATGTCACTGCTGGCTGACTGCTGCTATCTCTGCAGGTGGCAGAGGCAGCTGTTACAGGCTAATGTGTGTTAACTTGTGTTTTTATATCTCTATCCACCTTCCAAACCCTAAGGGATGGTGAAATGGGGAGTGAATGACTGGAGCAGGAAGGGCCTCTCCAGGCAGCCTTGAAAGAAGGCACAGCCCTTGCCTGGGCTGGAGAAGGGTGGGGGGAAATGTTGTTATTTCTGCTAGACATCATTTGACTGTTGGTTTTCTCATAGAGGCTTTCAAAAAAGGAAGGAGCCTGGACTGCCTGCTCCCTTCTTCTCCAGTGAAGCAGCAGTGCAGCCCCTTCTAAGGGGGGTTTACAGCCAGGAAAGTTAGTTCCTCCAGGTTGTCTTCTCTTCTGAACCAGTGGCTAATCCACTAAATAATGAGCCTCTCTTTTTAAAAAAACTTTCAAATGATAAAGCATTAGCTCCTAAACCACCTAGGGAAGCAGTATCTTTGTGTGTCTACTAAGTCGTATACACTCAAATTTGATATAGCAACAGAAAAAGACAGGGTGAACATTAAGAAGTCCACTGATAATAAGAGCTGATTCCTCTGTAGAAACAATCTGTACTTGAAATAGTTTGATTTTAAAACTAAGTGGCAAAAGCTAAACTTTGAATATTCTAAAAATTAGGGTATTTTAAGGGCAGATTGTAATCTGTTTCTAGACAATTAGTATGATGGATTCTTTAATTTGTGCATCACTGCCTTTTATCTCAAGAATTGGTACCCAAATATTGTTCTCTCCTGAAGATTTTGTCTGGGAACATCCTCTTCCCACATCAGCAAGAGGACTGCCTGATCTTTTCCTCTAAATTACTCAAATGAATAGAGTGGCCAGGCAAAGGAATATTTTAAAAAACACCAAAATAACCCACAAACCCCCACCCCCCAAAAGACCTCAACATGTCTAGGTTGTGGATGGATGTGTGTTTGAGTATGTGTGTGTATATATATGTATGAAGCTATCTGATACACGTTTTAGAGATTACATTTGAATAATGTCTCGTAACTAGCCAAGGAGATTAAGATCCAAATATAAGTACTTGGCTGATAAACAGGTATTGTGTAGCAGTGCTCTGAAGTGACAATATGGATTTAGTACTGTGGATGGAGGAGTGGGATTTCAGACCTGAGGTCAAAACCTGGGGGATTCCCATATTGGGCTATGTTCTGTTCTCTTGGCCATGTTTGCATTCCTAGCTGGCAGAGGACTTCCCCAGACTAAGAAAGCAAAATCCACCAATCTCAATTTAGATTGACTTGGCTAGCAGAGGGGATGAATTTAATTGGTAGATGTTAGCTGGCTTTCGCAAAAATAACTAATTGTTAATTTGCCCCGGTATCTTTGCTGCAGTTTGTCCAGTTGTTGCAGAGTCAACTGGAGGATGCTGTGTTGTTTGTGATGAAAAAGGTTAATTTATGCATTGTAAGTTATCCCAGCTGGCAGAGGACTTCCCCAGACTAAGAAAGCAAAATCCACCAATCTCAACTTAGATTGACTTGGCTAGCAGAGGGGATGAATTTCACTGGTGGATGTTAGCTGGCTTGCACACAAGTAACTAATCATTAATTTGCCCTGTTATCTTTGCTGCAGTTTGTCCAGTTGTAGCAGAGTCAACTGGAGGATGCTGTGTTGTTTGTGATGAAAAAGGTTAATTTATGCATTGTAAGTTATTTTTATGGTTTGGCTTTGTTTCAGTCCTGGCCTCACTTTCCCTTCTGATCTGTTCCCCAGAGGAATTTTGACCAGAAGCCCCAGATGCTACTTATAAATTAACCTAAATGAGTAGCCATGGTGCTGTATGGGAAAAAAGCAGCTAAATGTTTTGAGGGTATATAAAGTATGTGCGTCATCAGCAAAACTCATTGCTGTGGACATTGTTATTAGAGGGGCTACCAAGTGTTCTCCATGAATGTTTCTGAATTAAATGAAAAACTTTTAAAATTCTTCTCGTAACTTTGACTAAGATAACCTTTTGCGGAGTGAAAGTGTCTGGGTTTTGGACCACAAGTGGAAATTATTTAAATGCATTAATTATCCAGCAATTCTTAAGGAAAGATCATTTAGAAAAAATCGTTTCCATTGGAAAGTTTTGAGCAACCATAATTAGAGGTGCATCTTAGTACTTTGCTGTAACGGAATCCAGATGATGAGTAACTGGAGTGTGTCCAAGTTCCCCCAGAGTTCGTTGCTCCGCTTGGCAAAATAAACTCACAGGTTCTAGTAACTGTTTAGTACAAGTCTAGCAACATTAAAGATGTGTTGGAGACCATTTATACCTGCTTTTTCTCCACATGGAGAGCCCTTCTGTGTTAAGCAGGTCTTTTTTTCCCCATGCGTTTCTCCACAAACAGTTGGCTATCTGAGTTGCTTGTACCAAAGTCAGGAAGAAAAAGCAGGAGATAAAACCTTCTCCTCTTCCAGCATAGCCAGATACAGAAAGCTGTAACTAACATCTTGATGGGAAAGGTATGGTATCTGTTACATATATTTTAATATGTACATATATACCTGTATGTACACTGTGCATTTGTGTGGGTATTCTGATTTTTAAAGGGAGGAATCCTGAAAGTGAAGTGAACACTGGACATAAATAGAACTTTTTTTTTTTTTCCTCTTCCTTGGGACTAGCTGAGTCTGTCTTAGTTAATATAAATCTGTGTTATGAGGCCACAAGTCTGAAAGCGATGCTTTTGCTTTGTGGAGTCAACGTTGTGCATACAGGAGTAATTGAAACCTCAATTGGCACCCAAATCCTATATTCCAAAACTCAAAAGGAAAAAAAGCAGAGAGAAAATAAAAATATTTTTTTAATAGTCTCTGCATGAACATGCTTCAGCAGCTCTCCTTTACATCCCAAAGATAGAGGATTCATGTTTCTGGTATTACAAAGGAAATGTTTTTTCCAGCCCACAGCAGAGAGTGATTGCTGCTTTCATGTTCGTGGGGACAGTAGCTAGCATCTTCCCAGGTGCAGACAGCATCGAAGATGCCTCTGGGGTGTGACCATATTGGGAATATCCAAGTCCTGAGGTTTGTAGACGTGCAGGATGTGTGCAGGCTCCAGCTTGCCTTGAGACACAGGCATGTTTGCTCTCTCTTGAAAGGTAAATGTGTTTATCTCAAAAGTGGAGTTGTCTTGTAGAGCAGCATACACTAATGGCCAGGAGGTCTGACCTACTCGGTAGGACCCCATTCAGTGCACATGTGATACAGAGGTGGCCTCTGTATTGGCATTCTGACTGGGAGCAGAACTACATTGGCTCAAGGGATTAAACCAACCCTTCTCATTGCATTTTTCTAATGAGAGCTAGCCAAAACCGGAGGTCTTGCATTGTTGGCTTTGTTCTGTTGTCTCTGCTCTCGTCTCTCCCTGGTGTGCAGCTGTAGATAAGCGCAGCCCCTGCAGGTCCTATCATGGAGAAATCAAAAGAAGTCTGCAGGTGATGTTTCAGACCTGGCATTATTATTTGCAGCAAAACCATACAATGAACCTAAAATGGCTTGTGCTTAGCTGTTGTTGGCAGCAGCCCCTGCCTTACCAAACTTGGTAGCATCTCCAAACGTTGTGAGCCACCATGTTACAGACTGCTGACTGCCATGTCAATGTTGATTGCCATAGTTGTCATTATTAATCATGTCTCAGATTTTGTGTTTTCTGTTCCTGTGAGCATCCCTTTCCATTTCACTCCCCAGAAAATAGAGTAGGAAGTTTTGGAAGGGTTTTGGCTTTGCTTCCAGTGATAGGCTGGGTATGGTACAATGTGAAAGTAGCCTTCCTGCGTTGTAGAGGAGTTCACTTCTAGCAGCATGCTGGAGTCATAGGGGATAAATCACTGCATGACTTGCCCCTGCCTGGAAGGCTTACCTTCAGTCAGGTAAGTGGATTTGCCTTGAAAATGTCCAGGAAATTCAACTGTGGTGGTTTTAAACTCCACAGAGCAAATCTGTTCATCTACAGAAGAACTCTCCTGCTTCATTCACCTAGAAGCAAGGTTGAAAGTTATTAAAAAGAGTCAGAAATGCATTTGACATCTGTGGCACAAACACACACAATTCTTCATCTTGGGGGAGGGAAGGCCTTCAGGTAATGGGATTTAGGAAGTTTCTCTCCTCTTTAAGACCTTGTTAGGTGATGTGATTGCCTTGCCACCTAGTAACAAGCCAATAACTAGACTTTTGATGGCTGTCACTCAGCAAGGGAAGTGAATGAAGTTAGATGATGTTGATAAATTGCTTGCCACATTGGCTGCAGAAGGGGTTAGGACAGGGCAATTGTCTGCCTGAAGCGATGCGGAGCAGGTGCACTCACACCTTCGCTGGGTAATGGGAAGTGCATTATATTAGACTTAATCTGGACATGCATGTGAGAATGACTGCTGTAAGGTATTGTGGGGTTGCTATTGTCATAAAATCCTTAAAAAGCACAGAAAAAAACGGGTACTAGACAGGAATATGTTAATTTCTCTGGCAAGGTTGGTACAGCTCCAGAGAGCAGCATTGCTGTGTTAACTGGTACCAGCAAGTTCCTGGCCCTACATTTCTTTTTCTCCCTTTAATAATTTTTCCCCAGTTTTCTCTATGCAGTTTATTTTTGCCCTCCTCCAGCAAATGCCTCCACACCTTTCTATCATGACTTTCATTCTCTCTTACTTCTTCCTTTTTGCAGTTACTCCTTGCCTGTGAAACAATAGCAAAGTTGACTTTTGCCCTGGTCACATCAAGAGAGGAGATGCTGGGCAGCATTTCTCAGGATGGGGTGATGCTGCAGGGGAAACATATAGGAAAGGGTATATCTTTAGGGATGTAAAGTTCACATAGTGGAGCAAAGTTCACCAGGAAGGGTCCAGAAAAGTAGTGCAACGGTGTAAAGGAAATATATTCAAACTTTTCCAAAGGGAACTATTCTGGGGGATGGAGTTGGAGGATCAGCTAAACTTTTCCTGACCAGATCTCTCATCAGTAGGATTTTATTTGCCTCCTTGCTTTCATTGCTGGACAAGGCCAAGAGCAGATGCTTCCCCAGGTCCTAAGTTACTGAGATGCGGCAAGTGGGGTCTTTGAGCTACATCCATACCACGCTTGAGATGAGCTGGGCAAACCCTGTCCTTGCTTTGGGTGGTATCTGTAATTCAAATAATGTATATGTTCATTTGGTTTTGATTCAGTTTTGAGCCGAGTTAATCCTGGGTCAAATAAAATTATAGTGAAAGTCCTAAACCAGCAAATCTTCTTCCAGGCTTTCATGCTGACTCCTTAGTAATAGCCACTCAGCTGTGTGCATTGCTGTGTAGCTATGCAAGTCCAGCTAATTTTGTTTTCCTAACTAAATCCTTGTTGGTTGTTTTGAATTTTTAGAGTTGAGACTTCCAAGAGGAGAAGCAAACTCTCAAGTTAGGTTTCTAGACCTGTATGCAGGCATTTAAGTGAAAGGTGTGGAGTAAAACCTCTATCTCATTGAAGCTAATGGTGACCCTTCAGTCACTCCTTATTTTCTGGGAGGGCTTGTTAATTCCCTTGGAGTGGCTCGCCACTAACACTTATAGCACAAGACAAAAATCCCACACGTTTCTTGCCTAAGTGTAGGACATTTGAAAGCAGCCAGTGATACTGGGAGTGATTTGGACTTGGGTTGCCAAATTGTTAAAGATTGAGCTTTTAAATGCATTTAGATGTTTGATGACTGGACATGCAGGACTTCTGAAAATCCAATTCTGGCTTCAGAAGTTTTCACCCAACGTCTTGCTGTTAGAGCAAATGAATGACTGTGAAGAGTGGTATTTGTTAAATCTGTGCCGCCTTGTTTTTAGAGGCCAAATGTTACCATCTTCCTGCTAGGTGGGAGCGAGCTCTGGCAGCAGCTCAGAAGCATTCCCTTGCTGAATCCAGAGTGATCCAGAGAAATTGGCTGGACTTGGTTATGGAACAACAACAACAAAAAGCCTGCTTAAGGCTTTATTAAATTTGAATTCGTAGCATGGGATGAAAAATGTCTCTCTTCATAAAGAGTATACTTTATGAATCAATTCTCTGTGATGGTGGTTGATGGAGGCTTTATACAGAACGTATGCTTGGGAATTTAACTTGGCTACAGGTGCAGCTGCGAAATTTCTGGCCAGCAGCAGAAATTTCCTCATGTCTATCTTTCATTAAATCACTGCAGCAATGTTTACCTGCCTTTGTACTTCAGCAGCAAATGCTTGCATAGAAAGGAGATGACAAATACAATTCTCCCCCACAGGTTACTTTTAAGAAATACTAATTGCTTGTAAAGCTAGAAGTAAATAATGGAGAAGATGAAAACAGAAGGGGGAGGGAGTTTGTGATCCAAATGCCTGCATGGTGGGAGGTTGAGCTGAAGGCACTCTTGGATCAAAAGTAATCATACTGCTGTGGAACCCATAGGTAAACACCGGGTGTCCTGATAAAAAATGTTGTCACTTCACAACAAAAACAAAAGGATTTTTTATGCGTATGCCTTGCTAGGACTGCTACTTGCCTACTCATCTTCTCACTTCTCACTTAATCTGAGTACCAGTGGGTCAGATCCTTCTTCTGGGGCTCACCTAGAGGTTGTGGGGTGCAGAGACTCTGGCATTGCTGGGGACTGCAGGCAGAGAAGCCTGTTTTGCAGTTAGTGCTACATGTCTCTTGAGATGTACCTTGCGAATAGTCATTTGCTATAGTAACACAATCAAACAGTCAAGAATTTAAAAATTGTTTTGTTTCTGAATTACAAATTGCAGTGATTTTAAAATATTTTTTTTAGAGCAGGTGTTGTTATGGTGTGAGAAGAGCTGGCTGGAGCGACAGCACGAAATCTTCCAGTGCATGTGTAGACCAGCACGATTTCCCATGCATATGGATGAAAAGAGAGGAACTATTTGTATTTTCCCCAATAGGCTCTACCAATGTCTGACATATTACCGCAGGTCTTCCAGCAGAATAACAGAGACAACAATAGTTTTCCTCCGTGGTCTCATCGACTCTCTCTAAGAGTTCTGGCTTGGTATTAACAAGTAAACAATGTTTGCTTCTGCTAGATTGCCTTATGCTACAGAGATAAAATAAAATTACCCGGAAGAGAAGATTTTATAAACGAGTTACTGTGGGTTGTTTTTTTCTTTCTGAAAACAGTCCAAACCAAGTGCTGCGAACTGAAAGGAACAAGGGGAGAAGTCACTGAAGGAGGAGGTGATTGGATATATATTTATTGCATTTGTAGGAGTACATTATTGCTGATTCAATGAAATAAGAAAATTGTTTAGGCTTGCCTGAATGAGCATTACTTTATCTAATCAACCTTTTCTAAATTGGTCTTAATGTACTTCTATAAATACATTATTTCCAAACCCCAGGTTGTGTGGGCAGCATCAATTCTGCTCTACTGTGGCACCGAAATGTGCCCACCCTTTTATTCCATGTTGGAAGGCATTATACTTGTCTTTTTTGTGTGTTTTTAATCCACTGCCACCACCCCACGACCCCCAAGAGAGGCGTTAGGAAATTGGTTGGAAGGATAATGGATCATGTGTGGCTGAGTGGGATGGGTTATTTAGTGGTGGGGTGCCAGCTTCTCTGTAGGCAGGCTGCTGTGCACAAGCCTGGGCTGCTGTATGTGCAGGCCTGATTTTGATGACCCTCTGGACCCTTCTCATGTCCTTCAAGCCGAGAGGACTGTGCCTCCTTGTGCCCATGAGGTCTGTGGAGTGAGTTGCTTTTCCAGGGGTGTGGGAAGCCAGAGTACTTTGGCATTGAAGTACTGGGAAAACTCTGTGGCTTGGGACTCTCCAGATTGCTGCCAGGCTTGATTTTGGGGTTTTTAGGAGATAACTTCCAAAATATGACCCAGAAGGCTGATTTCATCAGGAAAAAGAAGGATGCACTGCCAGAGCTTAGTATAACCTCAGGCAGAGGAGCTGTAGTGGTATTGATTTGGGGGCAGGAAAGGGAAGAGCCTTAGTTAAACTCAGAAGTGAGCTGTGTGGACTTTGCCCCGAGGGGCTGGGATCAGGGGCTAAGCTCTCCTCCTTGTGCTAGCAGGGCAAGGAAGTTTTTGGCTAACCCTCTCAAAGGAGGGTTTCAGTGCAGGCTGGTGGTTTATGCCTTTGCTAGCAGAGCATGCAACTTCTTGCTCCTACTGGAAACTGAGCTGGGACTGTTCCCTTAAATGTATTAAGTGGTTGTAATTGTGTTGTTATTAAGCTGAAATGATACATCTAAAGGTCTTCATGCATGGATCATGAAAAAGCTAAGTAGCATTACAGGGATGGGAAGCAATAAACCATGGATTCATGCAAAAGCCCCCTCAACAACCCTTGTCAGTTTTGCCTTTGATAGGCAGTTAATTTAGCTCAGAATTGGCAGAATTCCCTGTACTTTGTGTAGGGAATTTCTAGGTTATGCTGTGAACATCTGAGTAATATTTGGGTATCTGAGACAACTGACAAGTGTTGGAGCATGACAGCTATTGGGAAAGCAAATTTCCAAAGACAGGTTGAATCTGAATATATTATAGTGTAAAGGCTGCTATAGGTGTGTATTATGGCAGAACAAAAAGCAGAATTGTTTTAGTTAATGATAGTAGAGGGTCTGTCTACATTAGCAGGTGGGATGGTGCATTGGGGATGGATTCATAGGGTGAAGTAGCATGTTGTGCATCTTGTAAGCCCTCTGCTTTGCACTGTCTGTGGCTTGGCCCCTTGGAAAACCCTTAAGCACTCAGCTGTACTCTCAGGGCACGTCTTCAGGTTGAGTTTCATCCCCCCACAAATCCATTTTGCACAGTTGGTATTGTGCGCTGAGGGATGGTAAGTTGGGATAATTGAGAGGTTCACTTCAAAAATACCCTCCTTCTGGGGGGAGACCTCATCGCCCTCTACAGCTACCTGAAAGGAGGTTGCAGAGAGCTGGGGATGAGCCTCTTTAACCAAGTAACAAGCGATAGAACAAGACGTAATGGTCTCAAGTTGCACCAGGGAAGGCTTAGACTAGATAATAGGAAGCATTTCTTTACAGAACGGGTTGTTGGGCGTTGGAATGGGCTGCCCAGGGAGGTGGTGGAGTCCCCATCCCTGGAGGTGTGTAAGAGTCAGGTCGACAGCGCTGAGTGATATGGTGTAGTTGGGAACTGTTAATGTTGGGTTAATGGTTGGACTTGATGATCTTCAAGGTCTTTTCCAACCTAGACAATTCTGTGATTCTGTGATAAGTACATTTATGTTGTATTTTTCAGCATTTACTTTGTTCACACTTGCATATTTAAGCAACTGTCATTTTGGCACGAAAACATGGTAAATAGCTTTGCTAACCCTGCACCTGTAATCAAGGGTGTCTTTCCTCCATCAAACCATGACTTTTCACTCTGCTCTTATGAAATACACAGCACTGTTACAGGACTGTGTTTTGAAGAGCCTGTTGTGAGTCTACGGTTCAGCTAGCCAACAGGTGTGTCCAAGAGAGAGACCTTTAGCAAACAAAAATATGAGTGTTATGAAGAGAGGCAATGAAATAAACCCAAAATATGTTTCTCTCATCTAAGGAGGGTTCATTGTCCATTCTGTGATGTCCTGATGTGGGTGTGAAGGTATCCTAATGAAGCAGTATAGAGAAGATTATTTTATATAAATTTGTTATATGGGAGAATGTGTGTGGACTGACATGTATTTTTGTGACAATAAGCAGGATTTTAGTTCATAACCAGCACTCTAGCAGGGTGCTTCCCACTTCACTTATAAGACCTCAAGGAGTTGTGTCCTAGGGGTGTGGAAGCAATCGCATTTGATGCTCAGTGGTTGGAGAGCAGCCCCAGGTAAGACTGTAGATGACAAGGCGTCTTTGCATAGAACAGCTCACACTGGTTGGGGAGCTCAGCCCTAAGAAACCAAAAGTTAACATAAAATCAAATTGTAACTTGGAAACTGCAGCTGAGGAGATCATGACTATTCATTTTAGGTGTTAAAATGTCTGTGGGGTTGGCGATTAGAAGGGAAGATGCTGCAAGGTAAGGTTTCTCTGGGGCAAACTGGCATGTAGGGAGGTGCTAGCTATTACAACTGGGGGGCTTTGCAGAACAGCAGACTTAGGAAATCTGAGAACAAACAGACCATATTTGATCCCCGCAAGGTGATATGAGGAGTTTAATGCATAGCCTTCTGCAAAAGCAAAAACGTCATCATTTATAACCTTTTAAGCAGTAATCTCATTGAAGGGAAATAACAGATAGCAATCTGTTATTTATTTATTTGACATACTTTAAAAAAGATGAGAGCTACTTTTTACATTTGTTAATCTTCAGAATGACATACAGCTCTACAAGTAAGCCACACATAAGTTTCATAGACCGTGGCGGTATATTTTGGGGTTTTTTTTAAGAGCTGTTGGGTAAATCCAGAGACTAGCAGATAATATACTCAGCTTGAAAATGATAAGCACAGAGATATGAAAGCCCTTCCTTTCCCTGCTGTTGAAATGGGAAGATTAGTGGAAATGTCATGGCTTAGAATTCATGAAGCAATGTTTCCCTAATCAGCCATCGTAGTAAATTGCCAGAATACAGTATATTTGTATTTATTTCTTTTATACGAAAAGACTCTGTCTAAAGGCATGCTGAAACAGGTGATATAAATATACGTGGAAACTGTTATATATAATCTTCTGCATTATAAGGAATGTCTCCTAATTGTGTTAGGTCTGTGATTAGCTACTATAAAATAGCTTGGCATACAACTTGGTAAATAACATTCAACTTGACATGACGTTCTCTGCAGGAGGGGTCTGCCAAAACACAGTGCTGCTGGCTGCCCGTTTACCGTGCCTGGGGTATGGCCCACGTATGGACCCACATATGTCTGGTGGTGCTGCATCCTTTGGCTCTGGAGCAAGAGGAGATAAAGGTTTGCTTTGCTTTGAAAGAGGTTTTGGCAGTGCCTGCAAATAATTTGCTGCTTCCAGGCGCAAGAGGTGACATCTGGGTGGATGTGTCCATATTGTTTCTGTTGTTCTTGGGAGACATATCTATGCTAGAAAATGCCAGATTTAGGAAGAGTGGGGGTAGAATTTGCATAAGCATGTGCTATACATCTAAATATATATATACACACACACGTGCCCTGCTGCTCCTCAGCTGGAGGTTTCTGCCCCTTCAGGTCTGGACACTGATTAGAATGAGTGAATTAGCAAAAACCGTAGCAAATTATTTAAACTAATGAGCTTGCTTCACTGAAGCAGGTGAGGGAGAGATCACTCCCAACTGCTCTGCTGGCAGATCTGAAGGGGCAGTAACTTTTGACTAGGAAAGTGTTTGGGGTGAATAAGCCTTCCCCCATTAGAGCCAGGTACAGGAAAGGAAATGGGTGCCCTCAGCTCCTCCCGGGATGGGATGAGCTTTGTGCTTCCCTGTTCTGCAAAGGGAGCAGACTGGAAAATAGCTCTGCTTACTCCTGAAGATGCTGTGTGAGCAGAGAGAGGAGGATGCTCCCTTGTGAAGGGAGCTCACAAGGTAAGTAGGAGATGAGGGACATAAAGCAGAAAGAGCACAAAACCTGATAGGACAACATAGGATACCTCCCCAGTTAGTGGCCTTGTAATGGGAAACCCACAGGCCCAGTACGTGTGCCAAAAAATATCACATGCTATTTGGAGGTTATATTACCTTTTTTTATCCAGTATGGACAAAATTCATGTTCTCTGATCTGGGTTGAGATTTATAGCAGTGCAGGATATTAGTACTTTTCCGATTACAGTGCTGTGGTCGTAGGAGACTTCCATGCATCCCTCTTGCTGCTAGAAGGCTGACAGCGTGTGCTTATGCCTGCACATGTATTAGCAAGGGTTATTAATTTCTTTTGGATGCAAAACTAAAATTGGTGTCCCTTGGCTTTTTCGTAACTGAAAATGGCTTTTTAAATATGTAAGAATCAGAAATCTTTTTTTTTTTTTTTTTAACCTGGGTCCTTTCTCGAGCTGATCATTCACGTGATCATTTGTCATTAGGCACAGCAGGCAGGAGGTTAATTGTAATTGTGCGGTCACCTGGACTATTGTGTGATTTGAAGCAGGGTTTCTCTGCTGTGTCAGGTCCAACAGTATATTATTTGAAAACGTTAGTGCCAGGTTGCTCTTTAAATCTGCCAGGGAACTGAGGAAGAAGTGATTTAAGTCTTCGATTTAGTGCTCTCTTCTTGCTGTCCGCTTCAGGCCACTTTACTAGTGATAGCAGAATGTGAGCAGAATTAAAATACAGATTTTTTAAATAAAATAAAATCAAAAGTAGCAACTGAGAAGGTGGAACCCTTCATCTTGGTAACTTAATACCATGTATCTTTGTTGACAACTCTATATGTAAATCACTAATTATTCTAAACTATTCAGTTCCCCTCCAGGAAATCCAGATTTCAACATTAAAGGCTAGCTGTAAGGAATGAAAGCCTTGTGCCAATTCCCCACAGGTTTTATTAAGCTGCAGAGAAAACCCAAGGGGTTTTTTTTTCATCATGAATAACAGTGATAGAGGGGTCAGCAATTTACCTACATCAGTGGAGATTACTGGGTTTGGGGCCATAATTGTAAGTACTTCACAGCTTCAGTAATACATATTTTCTACATTGGTGGAGCAGCAAGGGAAGGAGGGCATGACTGGCTCTGCTTGGCCGAGATCTTTCATCACTTTAGGCCAGATATGATGTCCAGGAATGCTGTGAAGGTGCACAACTGATTGGGGATGTCTGCCTTAGATGGTTTTTGACATAGGCTTTTCCTAGCCTTCCCTTTTTTGGGATGGCAGGTCATTCACAGACCTGCCTGGTGGCTGGGACTGGGTTGGTGGCTTTGACACTGTCTGATCCAGCTTTTGGTCTTGCAGTTTGGTAGTGCTGCAAGACTGAGCTGCAGATTGCTTGGTCTGCATATGTGATGATGGTATGTACCCTCCCATAGCCATGGGATGGCTGGCTGTCTTACCCATCAGTGCATTTGAATGGCACCTGGGTGGTCCTGTGTGAGCTGGGAGGTGGCTGGGTGCAGAATGTGTTTTGGACCATGAAAACTGTGTTGGGCTGCATGGCCTTTGAAAGGAGAGGGCAGGAAGAAGATGAGTGTCTACAGCCTGGTGTAAAGGTGGTGGGAGCAGGTGTCTTGCATCCTGGAGGAGGAGGCAAGACCTTGCCTCGTCATGCTGCCTGTAGGCAGCACTGGTGTGGCTGATGCTGTGTGGAGGCCCTGTAGTGACTTTGGCATGTGCTGAAAGGTAAGGTCTGGTTAAAATCCCACTACTTAACACCATTGTTATGGATTTTAACTTGAGTTATACATTCACTTTTGTTTTTAAACCCCTCTTGAGGAGTCTTGCAGAGATGGAGGAATCACCCGGATGGTTAGAATCCCTTTGTTAGCTTCATTCACCAACCAGTTACCATATATCTCTAAACTCTTACTTATTTAATTTCTATATTCATTTTCTGTTGTTTCATTCTTGTAGCTAATTCTTACTGTATTTCACTGTAACCCAAAAATGTGCTTCTGGTCCAAAGTTCTTTGCAAGGAGGGACAAGCTGAAGGCTTCTAAATTCAGGGCTCCATAAGCAGAGCATGTTCTTACATTATCCCTGGAAGAGACAGCTTCATCACTACCTGCTTCATTCCTTAGGCTGGAAAAGGGCAGCCCTGGAAGCAAAGCTTCCTATTTAGATTTATTCTTAAATCTAATTTCTCAGAGGTATAGGAGAGCTTTTTTTTTTCCCCCTCTCTTTTTGAAAAATAAATACAACTAACCAAAAATCTTTCTATGAATGTGTGAACAGTGATTGTGATGCCTTCTCCAACACTGGCCTTTTGTCTTCTTTCTTCTTTGCCTTCTATTTATACTATTCTTAGCCACCTTTCTTGAAGGAGCTATTGATTAAAGGATGCAAACTGCCTCAGATACTGCATATCAAGCTACTCTTTTTCTCAAGTTTCTCGGTATGTGAAGAGCATCCATTTTTGCACTGCAGTGCAGCTTTACCCAGATACCTGGTCTCTCCAGCTCTCTCCTTTTTTTATATATATATATATATTATTTTTTTTTTTACGATTTGCCCTCCCATCCCGCTAAATGGACATCTTGTCAAATCCTGTTTGCACAGACTGACAGCTATAGAGGTCTTGGAGAAAAAGCCAGATCCCTGCACATACACCCTAACAAACAGAATCAAAATGTCAAGGCACAAGTGAAATATATCACTGTGCTTCCTTGTCAGATTTTGCTAATATCACCTGGATAAATTGACAGAGGAACACCTGCAGCAAGTTAACCTATTTTTATTAGCACTTGTTTCACATATTTGTATTTGGTTATGAATATAGGGACTGCTGGGGAGAAAGCTTTCAATTATTTCCTGGCAGGATGAAATGCCCCCTGTTCTTCATGCCAAAAGACAGTTGGGGCAGTGAAGTCGCTTTCAAATAGCACAGCAATTAATAAAGAAAGAAAAAATAATTTCACAGTCTGTTGTTAAATTAGCAATTCTTCAGAGTGTCTGGAGTTCCTGGCAGAATTAATATGCACTCTGAAGCCTTGGGCAGCCTTGGTGCATATCATTTACCCAGCAGCTGTAAGAGCAAAATGCAGAGATGAGGAGAGGTCCTCGATTGAAAGGGAAATAGTAGAATTATCTGTCTAGTAATCATTCAGCAGCCTTGTTCACAAATAATCAAGAAACATTTGGATTTGGATTACATCCCTCATTCTTTCTAGACAAAAGTAGCAGGAACAGTGGCTGGAAAATGATGTGTTAAGTAACACGGGGAAAAAAAGAAAAGACAGGGAGCAACATACATTTGAGCTGGAAGAAGAAAGTGTACAATAAAAGTGTAATAAATTTTGCTTATATTGAAGGGGAATATTTTATAGCAGCTTTCTGCAAATTGAATGCATCTACATAAATAATGTAGCAACACATTTAATTGCAACTATTTATTTTTAACTTCGGCTGGATGACGAGATAATTTCAGTGCAAAATAATGAACCTTGTGTTTTTGCCACTTGCACAACTTCTAAAAAAAATACATTGTGAATGTTATTTGGGCTAAGCATTAGAGCCTCAGAAGTTCCTAGCTACTCTCTAGTGCATCTGCAAAGAAACCAGCATCCAGAAGTGCATCCATATGGAATGAATGCTGAATACGGGGGGGGCCAAGAGATGACAGGGAAGAAAGAAAATATTACTAGTCCCTACTTGAGTTGAGAAACTCCCATTTCGTCATTAAGTGCAAAGCGTATGATTTCAACTGGAAGAGTAAATACTGGGCTTTTTACATTTACCTTCTGCTGGCTGAGCTGTTGGTATTTGCATTTTCAGGTTTTCTTCTTGAAAGGCTAGAAACCTCTTTTCTTTTTCTCTCTCTCTCTGTTTTTTTCTGACAAGACTGAGTTGTTAAATTCTCCTGGAGTCTGTACATATCAGGGCTGCTGAGAGGACAAGCATCATCCTCCCATGTCACACTTGCCCACTGGGTATCACAGGATAGTTGCACAATATTTGACAAGGCTTTGAAAACAAAGTGTGGAAGAGGAGCTCTGGGATGGTGAACTGTTGGGGGTGGTTGTGTATGAAACATAAGATGAGCAGGCTGCGGTCTTTTCTTGCAAGGCATAGGTACACCATACCTAGCGTGCAATGCCCTTGTGTCCACACCAGTTGCTTACCTTCCTCCTCTCTTGTTGTCTTCCAGTCTTCCCTTGAACAATGAAATGTGAATGGTTTTTGTAAAGCAGAAGTGTTCCATTTTTTTTTCCCAAACTGCCTTAGAAAGACTGTTCAAGTTGATGTGATGCAAGGGAGCAAAGATGTAGCAGAAATTACAAATAAAGACAGTGCTGGATTTCCAGGGTAAACAGGCTTGTGTGGGCAATACTTATTTATTTGGATTTAGCTGGGGAGCCAGCTAAGCTATGTGTGAGCAACAGTATCCCCTTATAATAGGTTGAGAATTAAATCTCCATAAATCAAGCTTTGGCAGCTCATAAACCTTAAATAAAAAGCCTGTGAGAATGGCCAGCATTGCTGCTGCAAAGTGTGCTTCAGGCTAGTGCTTTATGGTATGGGGAAATAGTTTTGGTGGGAAGGAGGTTGTACTGGTGCTTCATGTAGTAAAAGGAGAGTTGGGTTTGCTTTACTTTTTTGCTTCACAGCTGAATTTCTGGAGCACTTGCATAAGTCAAGCAGCGATTTTGGGGGAAAGAACAAAACCCATGAGGAGAAGAAGCAGTGGACAGGGGTGCTAGCAGGACATCTCCCTCCCAAGAGTAGAATGCTTTTGTCCCAGAAAAGTACTGTTTGTAGTCTGACAAAATATCTTCTTGGGATATAACTGCCTTTTTTTGCCTTTTTTTTTTTTTCCTCTGGGGTTTTGGTGTTTTTCTGTCTGGTCTGGAGTCACAGCAGTTCTAGCTAGTTTATGGCAAGGATGGTCCAACTCCAGCATCCAAAAGCCATGAGGCTACCTACCCAAATATATTGAGATTGGCTCCAAAATCAGGAGGTTTGAAGTGTGAAGTTGTATTGATTTATCTTGAGTTTCAGCATGTTTGTTCATAGGCAGCAAGTTTTCCTCCAGAAATGGCAGAGATTGTACTGAAGTAAATTCTCATGTTGTTGCAGGTCTACAGGATTGGAGCTCAAAGAAAAGCTCCCCATATTGTCAGGCTGGCATGGGAAGAGCAGACAATGCCTCAGGTTGCCCTTTGTTGAGCTTATTCCTAAAGAGGAGCTGTTTGGTTGAGTTACTCGACAAGGCAGGTGAACTGTGAAGTGTTGCAGCATTCATCGGACTCAAAGGAGTAGTTTAGTCAACTTAAGGAATAACATCAGTATTTTTAAGGTCTGGTTAATGAAACTGAAATCATGATCTGCATGTGATGGGATAACTGCTTGATGTTTCTGCACTTTGTTGTGTGTGTGTAGCCTGCCCAGCTTTGCTTGTTAAATTTCTAAGGGTCTTAATACTTGTCACATCCTCCTTGCACACACCCTTTGATTTGTTGCCTCCTTGCCAAAGCATCTCATAGTATGCATATCAGGGCAGAATTTAGCTTGACGAGACTTGAATCTGTAATTCTAACCAGTGTGCTCCAGTGCAAAAGCCCACAAGCTTCTGTGGAAGGAGGCATGTCTGAAGGGAGATGTTCCCCAAGAGACATGTCCGAAACATGGACATGCTTTCTGTTTACCTCTAATCGACCTGCCTGCTGCAGAATTAGCTAGCATCACCTGTATCTTAAATTTGCAAAAAAGGCCCGACTTCACCTGAGTCACTTTTATTTGCATAAATCCATTTAGTGCACTTAGTCCAGGCATCTCTGGATACATCCTTCCTATCTTTTTTTGGTCAGGACTGTAAAAGATCCATCTCCATCGCCCTCTGATGGAATTTGAATAGATGTGTCTGGAGTGACATATGTTCAGCCATAAATTACAGAGGAACAATTTTAAAATAAATTGTCTGCAGCCAGTCCTACCAAATTTACCTCCTGAGACAGATGATCATAAAGCTAGAAGCAAACAAGCCCTTAAACATTTGAGTCAGGATTTGAAAGGATCCTTTTGTGTAGGTGTTAACATCACTGTATGTTGGTGGGATGCTGCCTATTTTGAATGAAAATAGTCAGCAGAGGAAAGGCTGATTTTATTTCACCTAGAAATCTTGTCCACACAAATGAAGTTGCACAAGGTAGAGCCAACCAGAAGGAAATATTTTAAACATTTTTACTTCTCTTTACTGCTTGCATATGTACAGTCTATTAGTTCAGGCTAAAACCTTTAAATGTAGATAAACACACATGACATAAATCATCAAAATAAATCCTCCCAAATGTCATCTTTCTTAACCACAATGGGTTGCAATTGTCCAAACCACAGCATAATTAGAGAATCTTTCTTTCTTTGCTGGCTGGCCTCCAGATCCCTATAGCAGACTGAACCAGAAGACCCTTTTGTTGTGGTATTGTGCCAGCAAACATGTGGCTTTGAAGAATCCTGTTTTCCAGAAGATTTTGCCAACTGGTCTTTGCGTTACTGTCCACAATACGTGTACATAGACGGACCATAGCAGGGTTTTGGCTGCATAATTTTCAAGTTTGATCCTGTCCCCCTGTTGCCATTAGGGATGATGCTTGTTATTGCTATTCAGTCAGTGCTGCTGTCAAACTCGAGGGATTTCTGCAGCTTGTCTATCAATCCTCCCTTCGCTTAGCACACATTGCAGCTTGAATGTTTAAGTTACCATTCATGTAACAAAGGATAACGTAGGGTGCGTGTCTTTTTTGTGCAGAAACCTCCAAAACACTCGCTTGTGCCTTTTGGATTACGCGCAGAGCCAAGCATCTCAAGTTATGTTTACGAGCGTACAGAAAACAAATGTCTCTCTGCTGCCTTCTGTATCTTAAATCGTATTTTTCCCTTAGATGCAGCATTGTAAATCATCCCTTCCTGTTTAAGAGAGTAAAATGATTTCAGTTTGTCTTCATTAAAAGAAAAAAAGACAGTAATTTAAGCGTAATTTAAGCACATCTTCGTCTCACACCTCAGAGAACAAAGACAAGACACACAGATAGATTTTTATAGACATAGAGATTTACGGAGATAGATATTTTATAGCTATAATAGGCAGAGAAGCTGTAGCAACAGGATGTGGGATGACTTTTTTTATTGTAAGCCAGATAGTTGGGGCTCAGTAAGACCAACCTGGATCTGTCCCTTGTAGCTATAGAGTGAGGAGGACCTGGGCCCAGAGCTGAAGGAGCCCTTGTACTGCTTCCAAGAGCATGCAGCTGCTGGTCACAGAAATGTTGGGTTTGCTAGGAAATGACACGTCATCCCAGGCAGTGCTTTCTCTAGAAATATACCAGTTTCTCCCAGGGTTTTTTCTGACAGGAAAGTTTTGGGAAAAAAACTGACAAAACCGAAGCATGCTCAGCTAGCCCTGCTGTCAACACAGCCAGTGGGAGCACGCTTGTGCAGTGCTGAGTGCTTTTGAAAAATCTCTTTCCCCTAAAATCTGTTTCCCCTAAGAACATTTATTTTCCATAGCTTGCTTTCCTTCGGCAAAATCAAACCCAAATGATAGCTCGGGTTTGCGTATATGCCAGGATAAATCTCCTTCCCTGCTTTTCCATCACACTGCTGAGAGTTTAGGCTTGACTTAGGTTTTGCCTCATTGATTGCTTCAAAATTGTCTTTAGAGCAAAGTTGGAATGTGCAGAAATATAGCCCATTAAGATCTTAATGTAATCACGAGCATTTTCAAATGCATTGTGTTCTAGGTGTTTTTATGGCTTGCAAATGTATCTGACTTGGGAATTTGATGAATTTGTCAGAGTGATGCCATGTGATGAAGTTTTATACTGTTTGGAAGAAACACATTAATGTCATTAGTGGCCGTTAATTCTTAGTTTTCCAGCAACTACGGTCATGTCATAAATTGCTGTGTGACAATTTAGTGAGTCACATGGTAGAAAAAGTGGTATTTCAAAGGGAGGAACTGAAAGTACTCATTTATTTATATTCTAGTTTTCAAGGTTGTTTTGATATTCGGAGCTAGAGCTGATTTCAATGCGGAGCAGAGGTAAGTCAGCCTGAATTAGTGTGAGGTTGGGTGGAACAGCATCAAAAGAGACAGTGTTTTCTTAGAACAAAAAAAAAGCTTAAGAGTGTTTCCCACTTGAGATGCATGAATCTGCTTACTTCCAAAGTAAGGGCTGAGTCTCTTTTTTCAAGGTGCAAAGCCCTTGGATGTCCCACTTACGTAACAAGCTCCAGGAACCTGTTTAAAAGGACCTTTAGCAGGTCTTGGGCAGCAGCATTGGGTGCTGGATTTGTCAAAGAATGCTGGCAAATCCACTGGATTATTACAGTGTTTTATTTGTGGGTATTTATTTAATTCTCTTCAAATCCCTGAGGCGTGCTGCAGGAAGCAACATAGCACTATTGCAGATAGAGAGACCAACCCTAAAGGAGATATAATCAGGGCATTTTACACATTTTTCTATAGCTTTATAGCTTTGGCAGCAATTTTGGTGTCGGCCTGCAGTTCAAGGAGAGCTGTTAGGGAGGGCAGGATTAGCTCTTGGGAGTCTGCTTGGGAATTCTGAAGTAGGATGCTTGATGGTGAGTTGCTGTAGTTCTTGAAATACTTTTTAGAAGAGCATGGAAATCATCTGTTTATATTGACTGGGAGATATGAAGACCGTCTGCTGTGTTTTTTGGCTTTTTTTCTTGTAAGTAAAAGTGCGTGTCAGGAGCACAAGCTGAGGCTTGGAGATGCTCAGCAGTTTAATTGATTCCACATTGTAATGACTGTATCTTACTAAAACTTTCTTTAGGTTTTGGACGCATCTAAGAGTCAGCCACCCCACTTCTCAGTGCAAACGCTTCAAGGCATGGCAGCTCCGGAGACTAGAACAGTGATTGGTGGTTTGTAGCTTGGTTTTGCTCAAATCCTTCAACTCTGGAGGCGTATTCCCTGCGCTGGAGTCATGTGCTAATGAAGGCAGAGCTGATGAGCTACATACAGAGTTGCTCTAATTTCTGCTGAAGATGCACATATGCATATGCACACATGCACGCACGCATGCACACACACACCCCCCTGCTTGGTTTTCAGCCAAAAACTGGCTTGGTGAGAATTATGGGTCTATCCATGGGGCAGAGAGTTCTACGCTGCAGTTGCACCTAAAAGCTGTGGTAATTTGAGCTGTGTGTCCCTGCCCAAAGAAGTTTGCAGTCTGAGAAGCCAAATGGGACTAAAAGATGGGAAGGAGAAGCAAAAGGGGTTTGCAGTTAGGCAATGAAACCTCAATTTCAGCCAGATAACCTGTGCTCTGTCTAGACTGAGCATCCTTACCCTCACTAATTTTTATTAGATTTTGTCTGTTAGATTTATTTACGGATTAGCAGCACTGCCTTATGAGTAATACTTGTGGTTTCTGATTACTGTGGAGACTAATTTGGTGCTCTGCAAGGGAGAGAGTGTAATTTCTGTTTGAGTTTTATTTTCTGGGATGTATGAAAGGTCATTTTGCTGATCCTAAGCACTTAAGTACTGTGAGCTTATCCTCCCAGCATCGCAAGAGTGCGAAGGGAGTAATAGGTTGGACCTTTTTCATATCTCCTGGGGTTTCAAGGTTTATGGGGTGGTGTTTCCTATCTTTTCTCTCTCCAGGGACAAAAACTGGAATTCTCACTAATATTAACTGGGTGGTTTTACCAACGTGGCCGTGCATGTGCCTGTGGATACAGAGAGCCTCAGAGGTGGTCCTTGCTTCCAGAACTTGTTGCCTGGGGTCTGTGTGTATGGAAGGTGTGGGGCCACCGAGAGGAGAGGAGCCAAACCAAGCCCTGCCTGTTAGATACAGCCTTCAGCAGAAGCACAGGGATGGTTACAGGGGTACATCTGTGAATCATTTGATGTTAAGGCTTGCAGAAAATAATCTGTCAAGTAGTCCCGGCTGTTTGATTTTACTGGCTTGTTCTGCCTGCTTTCCTCCCCCCACCCTGTCACTGGTACTCACTCTCTCTAGTACTGATATAACACGTAAAGTTCGGCACATTGTTTGAAGAGGCCAGTTTTCACTGTAAGAGGACCAGTGATTCCTCCTATCCATGTTCAAAGAAAAAAATTTCTATCAGCATGGCTCTTGTGAGCTCCTGTCTGCAAGGTACGAAGCCAATTTCTAATCCAACTGCTGCCAGTTTAAGGGATCAGCTCACACCACTGCTGTCCCGAGAGGCTTTTGCTGTTGTCCTCATTGCAGCCATCTCTCTCTGGCCTGTCCTGAAGTGTGCAAGGAGGTGGCTGCACAGATGTTAATGCTCCGTGCCCACAACATTTTGTGGTTGCTACTAAAAATAAAAAGAGTCGAATTAATTTGCTAATAATGGATGTGCTACTAACAGAAACATACCCCACTCATACCTAACACCAGCAGGTTGTTGATGGTCTATTTGCTGTGCCTAGAAATACTCTCTTTTTTTTTTTCTAGCAACCAGTTTCACTTAAAGACTGTTTTCACATGTCTGTTAATCAGTTAAGGACATATCAGTTTTAATATTGGAAAGAAAGAAGCTGATCTCATCAACAGCTTAAACCTTTATTTAATTTCTTTTCAGCTGTCTTGCAGAAGATTATGGGGAGTCTTAGGCTCATCTTATTTCTCTTCCTTTTTCCATCCCTTTGAAAAGAGAGATAGTACCATTATGTGTGTGACTGTGCTGTGCTAGTTCTACGTATCCTTTCAAGAGCTGCCAAATCAGAAATACTGAGATAAAAATATAAGAAGACTAAAATAAGATTTAATTAGAAATTAAACCCCAGACACCCATGTAATTTTAAATAAAGTCATGTATACTTCATGAAGAGATTATAAGGTTGACAGAAGAGGAGCAGTAAGATAAAACCAAAACTCAAGGTGCATGCAAGGTAAGCTGTTTGTGGCCCTGTTCTGCTCTGAATCCAATTTCCAAAGTATCTGAGACATTGACACCAGTGGCAGAAAAATGGCAAGGTACCAGCCCCTGCTTTTGGCTGTTGAGCCAAAAGACTGTGTCCATTCAGCTACCATGATACCTGGTCTGCAGTGTTCCTGGGTCAGCTCTCAACCTAACAGCATCAGTTTCATCACAGCATCTCTTCTTATTAGCGGATTGCTGCTTGAGCCTCCTCACCAGCTATCCTCTCCTTTGTGTCATGTACAAAGCAAACGGAGGAAAGGGTACAGAGCAAAGTGTTATAACAGATACTAGTTATGCCTGAAACACCCATGCAGCTACCATTGCTTCAGCTTCTGAGCGTGGTAGTGCAAGCGTGGTTTCCATCAGGAATGGTCCCCAAGCTACTGGTCATGAGAAGGTAGAAGGCTGTGCTGGAGGAACCCTACAAATCACCCTCTGTCCTCCTCAAAGCATCTGTTGCAGAGGTGTGGACTCAGCACACTACCACTCACTGTGCTAATTCTTCCATTTTATTTTCTGTCCTCCCTTTTTTTGCATATCACATCTCCTGTCCCTGAATTCTTCCATTCTAACCAACACAAGAGTATTTCACTTAGATATGACAACATGGTGCTCTGCTGGCTTGTTTGTTAGGAGGAAATTATAAGGAAATCATGTTATGTTGAAATCTTCAGTACCATTTAATTCTCTCCAATATTCCTCCTTATATCTTTTGGATAGAGAAGGAACTTGCTTGACCCATGGGAGCCTGCAGATTATACTAGTTCAGTTTTATTTCATGTCTCATTAAAACATGGGTTATTGGCATTGTACATCTGTTGGCTCCATACTTATTCATGAAAACCAAACATTCCCTTTGAGCGGAGCTACGTATCATACCGTCGTTAACAAGCTGCACCTCGTTGAAAATCTGTCAAGGAAAACTGACTTATTTTGTATTTGCTGCTTTGCACAAAATAGAAGCACGGTAAACTCTTGTGCTGTAATGATTTTCTGTCTGTCTTGATGGGACATAATGAGATAAATTCAAGTCCTTTTTTGAAGGCTAATTACATTGAGTACACCCTAGACGTGGGCTGCCCTCATTAAATGTTGTGCATTTTTGTGCTTTCATTTCTGTATCTCTATTGTCTGTGTGTGCAAGTGAATTTGATTTGGCTTTGAAATACAAATTGTAGGCAAGAAAGGAGCCATTTGGTGGTCTCCTCTCCCAGAAGACTTTCCAGAGATTGTGTAACAAGTCCTTGATGTAGGTAGAGCAGCATTTCAAGGTGGCTGTGAAGTAAATAGAATAACTTAACTCTGTGCTAGAAATTGAGGAATGTGCCATAAAGCATGAGGACAGCTCATGGCAAGTCTGCTAACAGCCATCAAGAATATATTCAGCCCTACGTCTGTTCACCAGTCCTGGTTTTATGGACACAAAGCACATGAACTGCATCCTGCAGAGCTCACAGCCTAGGTATGGAGCACTGGTTGGATGATGAACAATTTTGGAAATTTGGTTTTTAAAAGCTGTAAAGCCCTCCAGTCCTACTAGCTGTTCTCTGCCTGTCTTGTGGGAAGAAAAGGGAGTTGGGGGAAGGTGTGGGAGGGTGCCCAGTTTGGGGAGGTCAGCAGGGACGTGAGAGATAAGCATCCCCTAGAGTAGGATGGAGAGGCTACAGAGGCATGATGAAGACCTGACAGCCTGTGGTGAGCTTGGGAAGTGCTTTAGGGTTGCATGGCACCTGCTGTGAGAGCTTCAAGGTCTGGGCAAGACTGGAGATGGGGCCTGGGGGAGGTCTGTGGAATGCTTTTGGATCACACCCCTCCTGATGCATGAATGATCTTAATCAGCAAAGGCTTACTGGTTGGCTCTAGTAGTTTGGATTTAATGTGCAAGTGTCTCACCTTTGGTGAAGAAGCTTGTGACATGAAAGGGAAGATGTCAAGAGAGTTTCTCTGGAACTGCAGGAAGCAGAGCCAGCTTTAGAGGCAGTTGTCCTAGTTGGTCCATCAGAGGAAAAGGGATCACCAGTAAAAACCTTATATTTTATCTAAGGTGAAGATTAATTCTGTCATCACTGACTGAATTTTAGAACATGACCTTAATGCTGTGATTGTCTGGGACATTCCTGGTGGGATAATATTATAATGCTTTTGCTGTGAGATCATTTTCTTTTCAAGCTGATTACAACTGGAGAAGTTTGAATGCAGATGGAAAGACTCTGGGATTTTCAGGTAACTTCTGTAAGTCTGATACCAGACCTGTGCATGATTGATGTCATACTGGGCAGAATTATTTTAGAGCGTCTCTGGAGGATAAAAGATAGCAATACTCTGGAGTTCCTTTAACTGTCTCCATGTCTGTGCTTTTTGAGACAAACAGAACATCACATTTTCCTCCTTTTGCTACCAGTGGGTTTGTAATTCTACATGTAACGGTACAATTACAGGGCCAGCTGGATTTTTTTCTAAGGCCAGGGTGGATATGTGCAAACCTGTGGCTGTAACTGATCCTGGCTGAGTGTGCATGCGCAGGTGAAGTGCAGAGGAGTGCTTTGCTTAGGTGAAAGAGCACTTGTTTCAGTAGGCTGAGAGGCTGGAAACAAGACATTACTGTATTCACTTCAAATTATTACTAAAAAAAAAAAGCTACCCTTAGCCTTATATTTGTGAGAACAAAAGTAGCTCTTGTATCAAGTCTTTGTGCCTTGTCATGCATATGTATTAGAGCTGGAAGGAGTATCTTGTATGGCGAGCATGCCTGATTCAGGCCATACCCCGAGCAGTCTGGCTTATATGGAGCACTTTAAAATTCATCACAGGTTTGCAGGGGAAAAGACCCTAGGGAAGTAGCCTTATCACAATGTCTTAAAGCTGTCGATCTTGAGATCCCCTCCACCACCATGTTGCTATTTGTTTGCTGAGGCATTGGTTTCTGGGTGTAGAACATCTTAAACAAAAACCATGAGATGTATTTTACCTGTTTTTCTAAGATTGAATGGAAAAAAAACAAAACAAAACAAAACAAAACAAAACAAATACAATAATGTTTTCTAAAGCAGAGCCCCGAAAATGTTCTCTCTAATGCATTCAACAAGGAAAATAAATACCCAGCAAAAGCAGATGCTAGGGGGAAGAAAATCAACGGCTTCTCATTCTCTTTTCATGAAAATATTTAAGTATGTACTGTCTATTAGTGGCATAGACTGTTTTAAAATATGCAAACCAAATAGCTCATGAGTGTCTGTTATCTAGCTGAAGATACGGGTTTTTTTAAAAGGAAATGTGAAGAGACTAATTTTATGATGGGAGAGCTTAGCCTGTGGTTCTTCTTTTTACAGTATGCAGACCTGGGTTCTTCAAAGCTTCACCCCACAGTCCATCCTGCAGCAAATGTCCCCCTCACAGCTACACGCTTGATGAAGCATCCACATCTTGCCTGTGTGAAGAACACTATTTTAGGAAGGAATCAGACCCACCTACAATGGCCTGTACAAGTAAGCATGTGCTTATAGGGTTTTTAATCCTTTTGAGCTGTTCCTGTACTGTGACTAGACATTATGATCCTAATTAGCGTGCTTTTACAGGCTCTGGACTGGAGTCTGAACTACTCTTGATCCACTTGTAATGTTGCTGGCCTTGTCCACCGTACCCCGGGTTACCCAGGAACAGACTTTTTAAAGCCTTTTGCTTCAAAAGCTGGCATTAAACCTAGGAAGCATTTTTGTAACAAACAGATGCTCCATCTCTCGCTGTCTGCTCATGGGCAGACTCAGCCAGCAGCATGGCATTCAGACATGCACATAGGTGTGTGCGTGGGTACCAGCGTGGAGCATGCGCGTATGTGGAGGCAACAATGGGTAGCGCTTGTCAGCGGTAGGCATGGGTAGAGCCTACATGGTCCTGCTAAGTATCATTTCTTAGGTCACTTTTGGTAAACAAGCAGGGAGAGCGCCCTACCTTTCCAAGCTGCCTGGTGATGGTTGTTCTTCAGGGTAACCTCAAAACTGCAATGGAAACTGCTTCTCCAAACCTGCAGCAAAAATGTAGAGCTTATCCCCTTGGTGTAGGGGGAGGGTAGTGTAACAATCAAATTGGGTCCCAGGTGGAGTCAGTGGAATCAGAATCACTATTTTTGCTCATTTCCTGCCATCTGTGAGCTATCCCGACAGCTGTACCTTGAAAGTTTCTTCTTCAGTTTATGTTTCAGATACTTAGGGTCACAATTTGCATGCCCCCAGCTAGTCCCATGGAGTGTAGCACAGACCACAGGTTTTTGCTGAGCTGGGTCTGTCATGATCCAAATGCGATTTTTGCAGTGCAAAAGTGTTTAAAAAAAAGACAGAAGAATTACTGAGGTAGGAGCAGGTAGAGCTTCCAAGGAACTGAAGTGTTAGAGGAAAAAGTAGGTTTAGGAGTCCCTGCACACTCAGAGTCACTGGGCAGTGGTGCAGAGGTGGCTTCCATAGTGTCTCCTTGCATCATGCAGGCATGGCAGTGGCTTTTTGTGCTTTCATCCTGGTCAGTACGGATGTCCTTCCTAGCTTCACAAGTTTGCATTTCAAAAAGAGAAAGAAAAAGTCTATTCCTGTTGGAGAGATGCTCTTGCAAAGGAACTTGCCCTCGGCAGGTCTCTGCTTTCCTGCAGTAGGGACTCAGTTCAGAATTGGGGCCCTTGAACACTGCGCTTGCATTTCACCAGCTGAAGAAGCACGAAGCTGTTGGAAGGTGTGCTGCAGGGAAGGAGAAGACAGCCTTAGGCAGCATGGCAGTAGCTGGTGCTGTAGGATCAAAGTGTGAGGGGAGAGTCACGCAAGTGCTTCTCAGTTTATTAAATAGATATGCTAGTGTCTCTTGGAGCGGTAGCTAGGGTGGGTTATAGTATGAAAAACTTTGATACCAGGGCTTCTTGATGTCCCTGTTGCCTCTCAACGTGACTTAAAAAATGTAGATAAATGAGCGATGATGAGGTCTGGTGTGGTATTGGGAAATGGGAAGGCAGAGGAGTACTCTGAGCTCTGGAAACACACATAAAATCAGCTTTTCTATGCATGCAGAACCAAAGCCAGGGACTGATAGAGAGTTATGCCAGACTGCAGTGTCCACAGTGCCTCCTGCCCACCACCGGTGCTGTTGCTCTCTACTCCTTCTCAGGATGGAGGGATCCACATCCAGTCTGTCCTGCTGGTGAGTTAGCACAGGGAAGGACCTGCCATCCTGAGGAAGAGCTTTATGCATGCCTGTGATCTAAGTGTAGGGCTGGATTTTCAGAGGCACAAGCAAGCTTGGTGACCAGCTCATGTTAAAAAGAAACAAAATTCCAGTGCCTGTCCACCCCAGGTTTCTGGTGGCATTTGAATCCTGTAGCTAAAGGCTGTAATTTCTGACTGTGGGATTTTTTTATGTTTGTTTTGCTTATTTGTTGGGTTTTTTTAAAGTTTGTTTGGGGGTTTTAATGTTTGGGTAGTTTTTGTTGGTGGGGTTTTTTTTGGGGGGGAGGGGTTGGTGTTTTTTTTTTTTATTTGAAAGCTTACTATAAGCTATTTTAAAGTGCAGGCATGGCGCCTGAAGCTGTATTAGGATATGGCTTGACAGGGTACCAAGTGCTTCTGGGACAGGTGAGCGGTTTAATGCTGGCCAAGGCACTCCTTATGTTGCCCACTGCAAACCCCAGTGCAGCAGTTGACGGTATTGCAGCATCTCTGCTGGCATTCATGCTTACTACCCCTAAAGCAGAGGGGATCATCTGAGCCTTCTCCATGTGCTTCAGTCACCCTTGCTTGCCTTACACATCCTTTTTTGGGATTTTGTCCTAATCCAGCTATATTTGCGCTGAAGGTGATGAGGAGGACCCATGTGCTACCCTAGCTCAGCTTCAGGGGTAGTAAATTTTACAGGGACAGTAAAGAGTAGGTAGTGACACTCATGTTTCAAACCAGTCCAGTCAGATCTGGAAGGGAACATCTCATCGCAAACTGAAACACAAGTGAGACAGACTTGAGTCATGACTGGTAGGAAGATATTGCAAGTTTTTTGTATGTTTTTATTATTTATTACTGTAGAAGTTAATAATATTCATACGATTCCCTCATCTTGAAATCCAGTTAATTTTAGAGAATATATCAATGTCTGTTTTCAGCTCTACACCTGTAAAGTCCCCTTGACAGTGGGTATAGCTATAAAATCACATTTTCCTAATTTAAAGTGAATGCATTTCAGTCCCAAGCTGCGTGAGTCTCCCCACCACTACCAGCATCACTACAGAAAACTAGTTGCTATATCACTGTCAACTGCTCAGTTAAGTACGGGGGGGGAAATACATTTTTATAATTTTTATTTCATTTTTCTAGTTCCTTGAGGATATTTTATAAGTAATGATTGGTAATTTTGAAATTAATAGTGCTGTGATGCAGGCTGAAATAATTATTGAACTCAGATAAAAGAAATGTTTGGTCTTGTTGGGCATTTGAGAATTCTCTTAATATTATTATCTATCAGGAAGTAACTGTGTTTTATTTCTTCTTAACAAAGTAATTCTAGCTTCAGTTCCTTGCACAACATCACTTTAATATGAAAACCTACTTACACCCTTTTTTTTTCCCCTCCTGTCTCTGACAAGTAACCCTGTTGCTGTTCAGAATATCAGGGAAATATTTTTAATAGTATGACACATGGGACAAACTGAAGATTTTATCGTATTTAGTGTAATATTTTACTGGCAAAAAGTTTACAGTTCACTTTATTTTGAGTGTGTACATATATATATATATATTTGTATCTTCAGGGTGATTTCTCTCTTGGGTTATATTTTTAAAGTATGTGTATCAACAAACAACAGCTTTGCTGTCCATCAAGAAAAATACCAATGTCTTTGTCTTCAGAAAGTATTTGCCCTTGTGGTGCAGAAGGGGTGAATCTTACCTGCTTAGGGTATAAAGTAGCAACTTAAAAAAAAAAAAAAAGTTAAAAACCACAGTAAACCAATACCTTTGTCCTTGACAAAAGAAGGTTAGAAATTAAAACAGAACTTCTTAGCAGACGTAGGGCCCCCCTCTTCTGAAGGTAAACCACTGTTTTGTTCTTCCAACTGTGATTTATCAAAGTTTTACTGAAGTGCGGCTTCAGGATTCTTCAAGTAGGTCTTGTTGGATATCTGTCCACTATGAAAAGCCTTTCTCTGAACCCCTGCGAGAATGCTAATTTTATAGGTTATGAAGTCCCACTAACTTCAGAACACTTCCACTGAAGCTGATGTTTTTAAGCCTTCAAGAAGAGCAGATGACTCTTCTGTCCAAAGCAAGTAAAAACCTCTGGTGACTTTACAAAAGTAATAACTTATCCCCCATTAAAGAGATATTGTCCAGTAAGTGTTTCTTGCGCCTGAGTTCTTTATTTTGTCCTAGAATACTGGTAGCAGTAAAAGGGCATTCATCCAGTGAAAGAAAAAATAGGGCAATTTAACTGGTAAAAAACATATAAAAAACCCCTTGAGTGCAATATATATAACTCCACACAGCTCCAGTGATGAATTTCATAGTTTCCATTATATCAGTAGGAGTATGACAGTGCAGAAAATACTTTTGACCTGGGCTGTACCTTGGTGTCATTAGCTAAATAGTGCTGAGTCCCTGCAGCGCAGACTGTGGGCAGCTCGCTTCCTGTTCGTAGGGATCTGAAGCTATCACAGAACAAAACAAATCTTATCTGCCGTTTCCTAAACTAACTTAGCTTTTGTCTTCAACTGCTTTTCCCCTGAAGAAAAAAAAAAAAAAAAAAAATCAGGATTATTTATTTCCTCTGGCAGTGAGTTTCTCACTGAATCAGAACAGCTTGAGTGGAAATCATGACAGTGTTTTATCAGTGTTACCAATTTTATATACTTAAAAAGGGGAATGGGAAAGGGAAATAAAGGAAAATGCTTCTGGTTTATAAAATAGTTTTTGCAACACTGCCTGTTTTAAATAACGAATCGAGTTTAATTATCACAACAAAACGAGGAGATGACAGCCTAAGACAGGCTGTTAAATTCATATGGATTTCTAGGTAGTGAAGCTACCTGTTGGGCTCTTTTCAAGGAACTGCTCATGGGTTTTGACAGCTTCATTCAAACTGAAGGGGAGTGTGTTACCTTCCCTCCTCTACCTCCCTAGGAAAAAACCCAGTCTTTGCTGTATGGCTTCTGGTGGTGTCGTGACTAAAGTCCATCTTGGTTTGATGTGATAAATTTCCCCTTTCTTCCTCATTCATTTAGCATTCCCTGAGCATATAACATGCAAATCTCTTGCATGAGATTCCTGCTTTTCCTTTCACGTTGTCTTCAGGGTGTATCTGCAGCTTGCCCTTCATGTCCCACACAAGTCTGCTAAAACCAAAAAGTTTGCAGCACCTTCTGCAAGTAAGCAGTCTTGAAGGTGTCTCCAGGTGAGCTTTGCTTGCCCAGCTGTGGCCTTTTCCAGCAGGACAAAGGAAAAGAACTTGCCTTTTGCAGGAGCTCTGGTACCTCTGCAGCAGCTGCTCCTCCTTGGATAGCCTTGCCAGCACCACGCTGGCATCCTGAGCAGGGAGGCTTGGCAAAATAAGCAAGCACGGTGTGGCTAACCAACCATGCTGGAGCTTGGCAGGGACCAAGAAGTCTGCTGTTGAGTAGCCAGATATGACCATGTTTCCAGTGGGCCGTGTAGATCACCATCTGCTTTGGGCTACATTGAGCATTTCACTTAGGTGTGATTTGGATGCCCAAGCTTAGGTTTCACTGTTGCCAAGTAGCTGATGGGGAGAGGGGGGTACATGCAGAGGAAAGATTCGGGGTCTGAGTTGAGTACCTAAGCAGCATGAATACCCCAGTGCGCGTCTTTTTTTTAGGACCTAGGGCTAGTTATGGAGTGTGAGGAGGGGGAATCTTGCCCCTGGTGACGCTGATGGTGACTTGGGTAGAGCAAAGATTTGCAGCTCCCTTCACAGCAAGAGCAAGGAGAGCACCAAAGGCAATGCCCTGGGCTGGAGTGCTCCTCCTGTTGTGTTTGAGCCAGCCCCATGTCTTGGCCTCTTATGCAGGTGGCTGCATCCCAACACAGACTCCTTGAGGTGAGGTGGGAGTGCTCAAAACAAATCCCTATTTTCCCAGTTCTTTGGGTGCTGCTACAAATGGTCCTGTACTTTTTGGCACGTGAGCAATGGGGCATCTCTTTTCAGCCTAGAGAGTTGTAGAGAGCAGGATGACTGATAATACTGTTTTTACCATGTGTTTTTCTCACTTTACAAACCAGGACCCCCCTCTGCTCCTCGGAGTGCCATCTCAAATGTTAACGAGACTAGTGTCTTTCTGGAATGGATTCCCCCTGCTGATACTGGTGGAAGGAAAGATGTGTCTTATTATATTGCATGCAAGAAGTGCAACTCACACTCAGGTCTGTGTGAGGCGTGTGGCGGTCATGTCAGGTACCTCCCCCAGCAAACCGGCCTGAAAAACACCTCTGTCATGATGGTGGATCTGCTTGCTCATACAAACTATACCTTTGAAATTGAGGCAGTGAATGGAGTGTCCGACCAGAACCCCGGAGCCCGGCAGTTTGTGTCTGTAAATGTAACCACAAACCAGGCAGGTAAGTGGATCTTCAACCTGGGGAAATGTCTGGGGTGGGAGCCCAAGCCAGTCAGACCTGGTGCCGACCTCCCTTTGAAATGGGTGGAAGTCCACAGCATGGAGGGCTGGACTGTGGCCTCTTGAAATATGTGGGGGGTGGGGGGGGTGGTTGTGTCTCATAGCTTATAATTACTGCAGCCTTCAACATGTTTCCTTCCAGCAGGACACACTTTTAGGATTTGTGGCTTTTTCCTTTCACACTAAGCTGCTTGGAGATCCCTCCACTTCTTTGCATAAACAAGAAAGAAAAAAAAAAGTGGCCTCTCCTGCTGGGAAAGGGAAATTTCTAAAAGTTTGTTTTGATTCCAAATGCTGATGGTTAAAACGTCCTGACTTTGCAAACAGTTACCCTAAGAAAATTGTTTTGAGTGACTTTAGGAAATCTAATTCCTCTTCTGCACTGTGATGCTAAAGTGACTGGGTTCAGGCTGGTGAGATATGGCACATTGTCAGTGCTTCTCCAACAAGGTAGGGCGGAGATGTCACTGCATACTATGTCCTTGGTTTTGCACCATACAGGCAGAGATCATGTAAACTAGTTTGTTCCTTTGTCCAGGGCTCAGATCTGTCTGCCCTTCATTTGCCCAGCAGTTGAAAAGAGCTGTCACCTTGGGCGCAGGCACGAAGTTGCTGTTGTACCCTGTCATTTGGAGGTGTGATGGGAGGCAAAAACATGATCACATCTCCTTCCGTGCACATCAGCACACCAGGCACATCACACGGCTTCTGTAAGCCATGCAGATTTTTCTGTCCTTCTCTTGTCCCTCATGCTCTGTGTTTTAGGGTCTCTCCCTCTGCCTACCTGGCTTGCTTCCTGCCACTTAATCCAGGGCTCCCTAGTGGCATGTGTCTTCCTTCCAGGAATGTGAACCAGTGGCATTTGGGACTGTAAGGGCTGCTGCCAGATCATCAGAGCCACCTCCTGCCTTCTCCTTACAGACAAGGTTTAGCCAGGAGACCTGGAGTCGTATGCAGCATAATAGCTAGATGGAGATTGGCAAATCCTCACTGCAGAGCAGAAGAATGCTAGCTGGAGCCGGGTTGAATTTCATTCCTGCTACCCAGGTGTACATACGTGGGCTTGGAAGCCAGCAGCAAGGGAGTGCAATTGTATCGCACTTCATCAGATACTTGTCCTGGTAATTAGACTGGGTTGTTGAAGTGTTGGACAAATTGTTCGGCTATATCTCAAGGAGAGGAAATAAAGGCATGCTGGGGTTGCTGCTGATGGATGTGGCAGGAAATATTCTGGAGAAGGATCAGTGGATGGCAGTATGCCACCTGTTGAAGGCACCTGTTTAATGCAGATCAGTGGGTGTCATGGTCCTAATGCTGTTTACTGTTTTCCCATTGTGAAGGCTGTTGCCAGTAACTGTTGCTGGAAAAAGTATACTTTCCTGTTAGTGGGTTTGCATTAGTATTTCATTGCTGACATTGGATTTTCCCTGATGTGCGGAGCTAAATCCACATAAACCTCAGTAAATGTAGCTGCACCAGAGGAGATGATACATTGCTGATCAGTGCAGACTGTGAGGAAATGGTCCTGATTTGTGAGTTATGTCCCAAACTCCCCATAGTTGCAGCAAGATTTATCCATGTTGCTGCCTTCCTGTGTATCAGGCCAAGAACCACCCCCTTGCACTGTTATCGCCTCCAGCCTTGTATTGAGAGGTCCATTATAGGAAATGGTAGACCTGTGATGAGCATGGCTCATGCTAAGGACACAGGTGGGTAAGTGTAGCTTCTGGGCAGTCTCACTGTTTACCCTGGTGGAGCCGCAGTCAAGGGAGATACTAATGGATCAAGCCACAACTGTTTAATTCACTGTGTGGTGTTGAAATTGCATCTGTATGCTCTCATGTTTGATCCCACAGGACGCTGAATCAAACCCCTGTCCAAAGTGAGGAGTGGTGACTGTATTTTGTTGTCTCTTTGACTGGTTCCACCACTCATTCAGGAGGAGAACCAGGCCTATCTGCTGGAGCTCTAACATCAATTGTGCTTTCCAGTAATGTGCTCCTTTGGCATTCCCAGGGGTGATCATCAGTTTGTCCATGCCAGAAATAAAGCATCTGTAGAGGAGAACTTTGCAAATCAGACTAGCTGTGAAGCGTGGAAAGTAGATATCTGTTTTCTTAAGGTGCCTCTGAAAAATGTCCTTCGGGGCAAGTAGTGAAGGTGTGCGGGTGGAGTGGTCCATACCTGGCCATGCCTAAAGTTGCTGGATATCTCTGAAAAAGCCTCACCTTCAGCTATCCTCTCTCATATAAGAACAGGCAGGGCACATGGGGTTTCAGGGAGTCTCAGTCCACTCATCTTCACCCTGAAATTACCACCAGGAGTTGCAGGTCTGGGGCCTCATCCTTTCCCTGTGAAAACACAGGTTTTCTGGTGGTATGATTATATTTTCATGAAGGCTGGTGTAATGAAGTTGAGTCACTAAAGGTAGTGACACAAGGCCAACTGCAGCAATAAGGAGAATTCCTGCTACAAGAACTGCTGGCTGCAGAAAATGAAAAAATTGCATGCTGTGGGCTAGGTCTGCCTGCTGGAGTCCTGCTGGCAGGTATTCACTAACCCAGCACTGCAGAGAAATGCCAGGGTCTGTTTTGTTGGTTTGGTTTTTGTCCGTCCCAAAAAGCCTATGCTAATTTCAGGACTGCAGAGAATGAGCAGGCAGCGGGGTGCTGGGTGCACCACCTCTTCTGTGCATGGGAGCTTTTGACAGCAGAAACTACCTCTGGTTAGGGCTGTTGAAGGGATTGTTTCCTGAAAAAAAATGTGGTTTTCTCCAGAATAATTTGACCCCCTTCCTCTCTCCCCAGTTTAAAATAATGAGAGAAAGAATTGGCACCAGCAATCAGTCTGGCATTTTCAGACTGATGTAATTTTCCTCTGAACTTTTGAAATCAGATTTGGAAATACAGCAAGGAGACAGTAATGTTTTGTGCACAAGAAGAGGCAGATCAGCTTATCTCAGCTAGTGACCCCAGCATGCTTCTGCTCCCTGAGTGCCTGGGGACCTGATGGTCTTTGGGATGGGACTGATTGATGTGGGACACAGGGGCTTTAGGCTCTGCATACAGAACTAGTTCCCTTGTCACTCTCTTTCAATCCCCAAACCTCTGTTGCTTCTGTGGAATTTTTGCAGATGTTTTCTGCTGGAAAAAAACATATCTAGAAAGAGTGAGCAATGCAACAGGCCAGGGGAGGTAGAAAGTGTGCTGGCCTCCATTGTGACTACCCTAGAGCTGCTGCAGGGCAAACGGAGGACCTTATTCCCTTTGGAGGCACATGGGTTGGCCAAAGCGTGGTTCTCCCCTATAGGATTGCTGCAAAGTACACGCCCAAGGGACTTTCCAGCACAGATGGCAGGGAGCCATTTGTAACGTACTCCTATGGCACATTAAAAAGTGTGCCTCGTGCATGTGGGCTGGAGCCCAGTGAATAATTCGTAAGTAACAATGATAGAATTGGGTTAGCCATCCTTTTCTCCTTCATGGTTTTGCTCAAGTTTTCATATGTTTGAGACTGCCACCTATTTAGATGGTTTCCAGAGACCAGTCTGCGTGTGCTGCTAATATTGAAGTTTGCTTTTCAAGTGACAACTGCGTGACGTTTTTTTTTTTCTCAGCGATTTCACGAGGCCAGATGATTAAGTAACGCTGTCACTCCAGACAGAGATGTGCATCTCCCTTGAGGTCTTTTGTCTTATCTGCCCTGTATACAGAAAGCGCCTACCTTGATGTCTTGGTCAGAGACTTGTGTCTAATAATGGGTCCGTAGGGAGCAAACAGTTGTGATTCATGGTTGTCTGTGTGCCTCTTGTATCATCGTAGGAGCACACTGGGAAGACGCATAGTTTAAAACCTTTCTAGGCTTAAAACCTGCCAATAATATTCACTTTAAGCCAGCCTAAGCAGCTGAGCAGTTTTCTTTGCTTTTTGTTTCCAGCATCTCCCACGCTGGGCATGGCTTCAGGCACAGAGCTGGCCTGAAGGTGGGGGGTGTGAGTGGGGCAGTTCTCCTGCTGTCATCCCAAATGCCACAGACTCCTTTACACTTAAAGACCTTCTGTGTGTGTGTTTTCAGAGAAACCTCCTGCCTGTTTTCTGTTTGAAAAGTCAGAGGCCAATGTTCAGTCCCCTTCTGTGACCTGTATGATATTTTTGAGCCTCTTAGGGGTGAAGGGGAAGAAAGATAGTCTTCCTAACTTGCTTTATAACTTCTTTCTTTCAGCTTGCTAACAGAGGAGGAGTTAACATATCTAATGCCTCAAGGAGTCTGCATGCCCGAGGCCAAACCAGAGATACAAGTTGCATGCTGTGGTGCAGCAATGCTATTTAAGCAAAGGTGTTGGAGGACAGGACCTGGCAACCCATATTGCTGCTTGGGAGGCATGGCTAGGTTCTTGCTTGACTAAAAAAACCCACTAGATGCTTGGAGCAGCTGGAAAGCTCTTGGAGCAGGAGTGTGTGCTGAGAGCAGTGATTCTCGCTCTGATTGTCCAGGGTGGGATGCTGCAGTGGTGGGGAGCAAGGAAGAAGGTGTTTTCCTTAGCACTTAGGAGTTACCAGTCTTTGAAAATCAGCCAAGGGCAATTCGGAAAGGGAAACCTGCAATGTAGAGCTTATTGCGATCTTATGTCATCAGCTGCAGGCTCTTAAAAACAGATAGACTACAGCCCTGCACAGCCTGGCAAGAAACATCAGAAAATGAGGTGAGAAGATGGCTCTGCTCAGAAACATGTTTTCAGAGACTGACTGGGAATGGACAGGTTTGAGTCCTGGAAGGTTCAGGGTCCCATTCTTTCAACTTTCAAGTCTCACAAGCTTGTTTAGTTTGGTTTGGGTGGCACACAGCTTGCTTATTTTCTTCAGGGATAACAAAAAATTTCCAAGAGGATGATCCAGTAGATGTAGCATGTTGCATGCACCTCACAAGAGAAGCCAGACTAGTTTTGCAGCTCTACTTTTCAACCAGTACTGCTGACCTAGGGCCCGCAAAAGCTTAAGCAGATGCTTATTTTTGGACAACTCCCTTTCCACAGCCAGGGTGGTGAGCAGGGCTTGCCTGTAAAAACATCCATTGTCACAGTACTTGATCCACTGAGCTGCAACATCTTCCCAGCAATGGTCTGTAGTGGATACCATAGAACGGGTATGAGCATGAGGCAGACACGTACTGATGCTTCCTTAGAGTGCTTTCCCACCTCTGGGGACAACCTCTTTGTGCTTTGTAGCCCTTAATGGATTTTTCTCTCATGAATTTGTTTAATCATTTTATGAACTCCGAGAAAATTTTAGCAGCTGCAGGCAGTCCTATATGAATTCAGTATGTCTGATAGTTTAAGCTGTGCTTTAGATTCATGTTGGTCAGAGAGGAGCTATTAGTGGCATAAATAGAGGGTTTAAGGCTTGCAATTGCCCATCTACTTGGAAAGCACTGTCATTTAGAGATACCGCACTAGCTTCCAGTGTGTTAACACAGGTATTGCAGAATTACCCTAGATCGATGTACTCTTGAAGGCAAAGTGTAATCTCCCATACTACGATGGGCGAATACTGGGGTATTTTAATAAGCAGAGGTAAACTAGGACTTTAAACCTCGGTGCACCCTGCACCGTAGCATGTGGCAGCATGGCTATACCTTGCAGCAGGATCCTTCTGGCTGCGGACACTCATTGTGTGCAGGGAGATGCAAAAATGAGGTATCGAGCTGCCAGTGAGGGTTCAGGTAGGAAGAGAGAATAATTTCATTTGTAAAGTCCCGTACGTATGCTGGTGATCAGCTTCAAGAAGTATTTTGGTTTATTTTTGAAGTGTGGTCACATGTAATCAGAGAATGCAATCACAGGTAGTTAAAAAACAAACTGGCAGATAAAAGTAAAATCTGAAAACCAGTGTTGCACAGAAGGTTTATTGTTTGAAATTTTTTTGTGATGGCCACATTTATTCTGAATGCAAAAGCTTCATCCACTGTCCTATTCCAGAGTTGTGAGTTCACCCCAGCCCAGATGGCTAGGTGTCTGCTACCAAATGAATTATGGATTAGCTGAATATTTTACAGTTTTATTTATAACTCCCCAGTTGGTAATTGCTACTTTTCATAGTTTATTATAAGTCTTTTTGTTATACTTGGACTATTAGAAATACATACTTGAATATTGAAAGAATTCTTTGGAATATGAAAAAAAATCCTCCCAAATTACAATATGACTTTTAGTTAGAGGTCATTTTTATTCTTCAAGTATATGAGACAACCCTGTTGTTGATATATGAGAACATTAAAAGATGAAATGAAAAGCATTTTCCTGCATCTACAGACAGACCTTTCAATTTTGACATGAAATTAAAACGTCTTATTTATAGATGAAAATAAAAATAGTAAGAAATAGTCATCTCCATCCACCCTCCTCCTGTCAAAGGGAAAGAGACAGGCACTGAGGTTCTCATGATGAGATTCAACCAATGACATCTATTGCGTCTTGTGCAGTAGGGAGCAGGTTTTACCATCTCCCAGTGGCAGCAAGACAAATATCTTTATGGTAAAGTGATTAGTCTCCTTCAAAGCATGCTACTTGTGAGGCAGTTGCATGAGCTACAAAAAACAAATGCCGTGTTAGACCTAGGGAAAATTAATCCATGGACTACACCTGGGTGATGCCATGGAGCTGGGTATGAGGGAGCAAGAGCTGCCCAAAATACCCTGCTTGAGGTACTGCAGCCAGCAGGACTGACACTGATTCCTCCCTGACATCCCAGAGCCACTGGGATCACCACCAGCAAGGTAGGCTCAGGCTTGGGGTAAAGTAGCAGAGATTGGGCAGCCTGAATCTAGATTTTGAGGTATATGGAGAGTAAATACTGATATTTTTCAAATAGCATAAAGCAAGATGTGCTGCAATCAGATGTGGTAAGGGCTTCACAAGGTCAGGGCTGTAAGAAACTTCTGTTTTTGCAGAGCACCACTGATGTTACTTTGCATGAGTGATAGTGCTGGTTTAAAATTTTATTTCCCATTTTGCTGGCATATTTTTAAAGAATTGCCAAGTAATCTTATATTAATCTAATTCTAATCACCTTAAAACATAGTCTTTGGGGCCAAGGAGTCTCTTTGTATTGTGCTGAGCACAGTACTTGGCAGAGAGCAAAAGTAAAGCAACTAAAATGGTTTCACTGCCCAGATGACATCAATGTATAGATTTTTTTTCCATGAATGCAGCTTCTGAATTTTACTGCTAATAAAATCCTCTTCAACTCTTTAGTCTCAGTCTGCAAGCTGATAATTCCTTTGTCTGATATGTTATTTCTCTGATTTTAGCATTAAAGGTAGTTTTACATTTTTAACACCCTGCATAGATGATACTTCCGATAGTGCTCTTAAGACACCAGGACTCAAAAATAGCCAAAAAAAGAATGTAAAAATACTTCCAGTGCTGTTAGAGAAATAGCAGGGGACTCATAGGCATTTAATAAATGTCCCACTTGCTCTCTGGCTGCAGCTTCTTTACAGTACCAAGTAAGCTCTTTATAGCAATCTCCCACAAAAATTAAAGACAACAGTGGCCAGGGTAGTTTGAAACATTTTTGTTTCAGTAATTGTGCATTATGTGAGTTGTGCTATAGAAACACTGCTCAGGGTATAGTGACTTCAGAGGGCATTTCTCCTTTACCATGCAACTATCAAGCTGATAATGAGTTTGAACGAGCATGGAGGTATAAGTACGCACATGGCAGCATGAACATGTTTGTGTGTGTATGAACATGCAGGGGACATGCCAGGCAGGAGACGGAGGTTACCAACCTTTGTTTTCTGTGGATATCTGTGACAGCTTTGTAAAGCTGACATGGCTCAGCTGCCTTTCACTCTTGCTGCTCTCATACCAAATTGCATACTAGCCAGGACCAGGTTCAAAGAGGGTGGTGCTCTGTGCTGCAAGGACAACCGATGGTTTTCTGGCCCTGGTTTCCTCCTGCCTGCTTTCTTTTGCCTTAAGCCTGATCACTCCTTTAATACACACTTTGTAATTTACCTGTTTATTTGTTAATTTGGTCAGACTTTTTTCCCCTTGGTTGCTGATTTGCCTGGTGGCTGCACCCATAGAGCAGGATAGCTTCTGCATCTCGCAAAGGATTTTGCTATGTCCATACCGAGCTCCAGCTCACAATGTGCGTGAATTACAGGTTCCTGATCAGTATTTTACAGTATCAGGCTGAAATGCTTTTCTCCCCTGGATTGCTTATTATCAGAGAGAGGTGTGTTTCAGCAAGACTTGGAAGGTTTCTTCACATCTTTTACAGTTGCTGTTACAGTGTACTTCACCGGCAAACCCCTTGCTTGTTCCTCAAAAGACGTCTGAAATGCTACTGTTAGCACTTGTATTTCTTGCAAAGGGTTAATGTAATAGCAGTAGTAGGGCTGGCTAGTGCTTTATCCCACCCAGCTTGCTGCCCCTCCTGTTCTTGCTGTGGGGGGACAATGACTGGAGACCCAAGAGCAGTTCTGAGGAGACAGACAGCCCAGCAATAAACCGTATTTCTTCCACAGCAGCTGGGCCAAAGTTCAGCTACATGCAAATAGTACAAAAAGCTCAAGAGTTGGAAGGCTTTGATTAAAGCACACTTCAGATGTGCTCATTTACCGATGTGGTGGAATGCTTTCTGCATCTCACAGTCCTGGAGGAACAGCCCTGATCAAAGCGAGTAACTAATGGGATTTCTGACTAGGTCAGTACAATAGAAATCACTGGAAGGAAAGCATTATTATTTATTTATTTTCCTGCATCTTCAGTCTTGATAATTTTTAAGAATATGGGGTCTGATCAAAAGGCCTTGGATGAATCAATGCGGGACACCCACTGGCTATGGCAGCACTGGGCAGGGGTTTTTCTTCTGCAGTGCAGCAAGCCAGGATGATGCATTGCTCTTTGCTGAGAGGTGCTGAGCACGCTGGCCTGATCCTGTAAGTGCTTTGGCCTGAGCAAGCCTTGGACAGAACGCCGCTCCACGAAAATTGATGGAAAAATTTACAAACACTGTTACACATTTGGCGTAGGGGTGATGGACAAGTCAAGGAGTAGAAGGGGTATTACTCCTGACCCCTTAGCTCTGCAGGGCCTTTGACAGACAGGTACAAAGATGTCTCAAAAGCAAATTTGTGGAATTAGGTGGAAAATGCCAGTGGAGGGCACCAGCACCTACTCACTGCCTTCCTGGGAATACATATCACAATTGCCCACTGTGCTGCTTCATCCTGCTGTTCAAAACTTGTGCATTTTTTCTCTGTGCCCCTAAATGAGATGAAAGGAAGCAGTGTTGAATCTGGTAAAAGCAGAAAACTGGACTTGCCCTCCCTTCTTAAGTTTGCAAGGGTTTACAGGACCCTGCATGCAATTCCTTCATAGCTTCTTCCCACCTTTCTGCAGTCTGCCTCATTCCAAGGAGTGAAAGTGGTGCTCAGCCAAGTAGATTATGAATTGTTCTGTCTCCTGAGTTGTCTTTCACACAGTTCAGCATTAGCGTGGCTTGTTACAGGGGGCTGATGTGCACTGCAGTGTTACCCTGTCATCTCTAGGGCTCTGCCTTCCCTACAGTGGGTTCCTGCCTTGGATCATTAAACCACGCAGCTCTGTGGCTCTGCCTTGTTCTCCTGAGGGATGGCAGCAGAAGCATGAAATCGTGCACTGACCTTGCCGGAGACTTATGGTGTGAGCCTCTAAACACCTGGCCATGCAAGGACAGTTTCCACAGAGAGGTGCTCTCACCCAGTTCAGTAAACTGGAAGACAATTGTCGCAGAAATGACTGAGTTATTTAATTTATTGTACATCTCTCTGTACCAGGTGCAGTTTGGTCCCTGCAAGGAGATGGGAAGGAGCTGGAGGATGACTGGGCAAGGATGCACATGAGGGCACAGACCCATCTCTGCCTTTTCCAAAATTGCAGACAGCAACTAGCAAAGCAGGGTGTGCATGAAGGACAAAGTGCCCTGTGCTTTCCACAGAGGTGATGCATCAAACCCTCTGCTACATGTTGGCTGAGGCTTCGAGGAGGACTTCTGCCAGAGTCAGATAGCCTTGTAGGGCTTTGAGTGCTATTTGCAACCCCTGCAGAACATCTCTATAAAACAAAACAAATCACCATAAAGTAGTCAGGCAGTTGATAAGTACTGCTTGTGCTCAAATAACAATTGTGCATCTGTCGTGGCCTCACACTGTTCCTGTATCTTCTGATATTAGTCAACGCGTGATAACTGCTGTTTTAAATTCAGCTTGTACAAGCATCCAGTTCTTCATTTAGGACAAAATATGGAAGGGAACTACAAGATCATTATGCAGATGAATTCAGTAGATAAATGCAAGTTGGCTCCACTTTCTTGTATTGAGACCTGATGGATATGGCAGCATTAGAAGGGGTGCCTAATGTCAGTAAATTGCTATTTCATTGCCTACAACTTTCATCAGGGAGGTTTTTCAGGCATCTGGTTTGTTGATGGGGAAACTGAGGCACGAAGGTGCAGTGTGACTGGCTAGAGGGCACATACCAGGGCTGGAACTCCTCTTGCTGCTCCTCTCTCCCTACTGAGCCTTTCCCCTAGGGCTGGAGCCCTGAGCTGCATTGGAGATGTTTCCTGACCTGTTTGCCAAACTGACTATGAGTAGATAAGAGAGGCTGGTCAGAGTCCACTACAGATAGGCTGATGGGTGGGTTTTGAGTTTGTTGGGGTTTTGTTGTTTTTTTCTGAATTGGTTTCAGTATTACTGTGGTTTCACTTTCACTGCAGCATGAAAAATAGAAATGTCAGTCAACAGTGTATTTATCCAAAGTGTTTAGTGAGGTAAAGTATGCTGAATAGCAGCTAGGGGAGAAGTGTGGCGTGGGGTCGGTCTCTTGTTCTCAAGTCTTAATTGCTATGGTGACAGTTCCGTTTTTCCCTCTTTCACACCATCAGTCAGGAAAGACAATCTTTGATCCAAGTCCAGCTGAGTGCAAGGTATTGCCTGCAGTACATTTAATTGTTGAACTGTGCTTTGGCTGCTAAAACCAGAGCCGTTAATAACAGGACAGTGTCCATTCCAAGGGGTTGCAAATCCTAGTGCCCAGACGATTAAATGTAACTAAAATCCCAATCCTTTTGACTTTCTGTCCAGCAGAAGAGCAATTACTACCTCTTCAGTAAATAAGTTGGGCTTTATTTGGCCTTTGGCAGTTATAGTATTTAGAGTGACTTGGCAACTATTCACTGATGAGGGTCCAAAAAAAGCACTTAACAAAATCAAGTGATAGCAGGATAGCAGTAATGAAGTGCTAAAGACCTGACACTTTGTTTATCCTCTTGAGAGTTTAGCAGGGATTTCAGTGGCTCCTCGCGGTTTCTCTGCCTTTCTTAACTTTTGAATCTGGATCATGAGACAGCATCTACCAGAGGGTGGTGAGGGGCCTGCCTCCCAGCCAGGGGCATCGCTGCACAGGGCTGTTTCAGGCTGTCCTACCCTGGGATGCAACGGTCTGAGGTCACGCAGCCCTCAGCTCCCCAGTCCCAACGGCTGAGCCCCACGCAGGTGCCTGAGGTGCTGTGCTGGTGGTTTGATGGGAGAATATCCAAATATCTGAAGTATGAGGCTGTTGAGTCTCCTGCCTCTGTGTCTCTGGCTCCAGCTACTCTGCCTCATAGAAGTAATGATGTACTTCTGGGGACGAGGCACACGTGGCTCCTAAATCATTGGACCCTGGAAGGTCTATGCCCTTTTCCATAGCAGGAGAGATTTGGTCCCACATCTGGAGCAGTGCTCTGGTATGCACAGCAGCCACCTTCTCCCTTTGCCAGGTGGGTGCTTGAAAACTTTAGAGATGCCTCGAGTCAGACGTTTTTATAGCTGCCATTTGGCTGAATCTTGGAGTGTTTTCCTCCCCGAGAGAAGCAGCAGCTATTTTTCACAGACCAAATGAAGCCACCTGTTGGGTTAACAGGGCTTCGTTCAGTCCCTGGGCAGCCCTACACAACCTTTAGGGCCCAAAGGAGTCTTTGAAGTACCATTGAATTTCATTGTTAATGTCTCAGTCATTTACCCTGAATGGAAGAGGGTATTTTTTTTTTCACTTGCAGGCATGAATAAACTCTCTAGGTTGCAGGAAATAATCCCTCTTAAAGGAGAGTTAAAAGCACTGTCTTTTAATATAAGATGGGAGGAAGCAAGAAAAAGGAAACAGTTAGTAGCTGTGCCTAGGACTGCTCTAGCTCTTCTCAAAAGCACTGAATTTTGTTCAGTCATTAGAAACAGAATAAATCAGATGAAAGGAAAGGAATTGATGATAGGGTGATACATGTGTCAGAGAAGGGGAGGGAATGGCAAAGGAAAAGCACATAATGCAGGTGGCTTTAATTACGTGGAAGGTGGGAAGATTGACTTCCCTATCCTGAGCGGGCTGTGTGAGAAGATACATTAGTCTATATTCTAACAGGGGTTGATGAGGGCTTCTCGAAGATGTTAGTAGTTACTTGGAAGAAAAAAGGTGCACTCACTGGCAGTATTTATGAGAGCTTTAATTACATTTCACAGACTGAGTTCCAATTAGAAGGGAAGGGGGGGAAAAAAAGAGGAAATGAAAGATGTACAGCATGTGTTTAAAAGCATGGTGATAAATCTATGGCTAAGGATAATGGTAAACAAGGTAGCTGTACATTATGGCATCATTTGCACACTTACATTTCTAAGTGTTTATTCTAACTTCCACCCACCCCCACCCCCCCCATCACAAGCAAAATGCTCATAAAGGGGTCAAACACAGGCCTCCGTTACTCATCTTCCAAGATGGAAGGCAAAGATCATTTGCAATTGCTGTGGTACAAGGCTATTACTTTTTTTTTTTTTTTGCCAAATCATTAACTGTGTCATAAAACAGCACTCCAGAAAAGGCAGACAGAGACAGATCGCAACATTTGTCTCTGTGCTCACATGAACAGTGGAAAAATATTGCTATCATTAGTGCATCCTTTCACATTGTGTTTAATGCTGCAGGTTCCCACACTTAGAATCACAAAATGGTTTGGATTGGGTTTGCATTATCTTTGTTATGTTCTAACCTAAGCAGCTTCATACCCAGATGACCATGATGTCTGTTTATTTTAATGTCAGGAGGTAACACTGAAAGGAGAGATGTATAAACTGCTCAGCACTGGCTTAATTCTCTTCTCACTGTAGTCAACCAGGGACTTTGCCATTTACTTCACGGCAAGGATGGTACCTCCATGTCTGAGTGGCTTTGGCACAACTCTCTTATTGCATCCCTCTCATGTGCCTCAGAAAGAAGCTTTTCTGTTGTCTTTACTTGTGGTGTAAGCTGTTTGCCAGTATCTCCGCAGGCGATGCAGGTAAGAGATGTGTTTTGCCTAATGACATTGGCATTGGGCACTGGGAATACCTTGGATCTTCCAGTATTGTTAATTAAAGTAAAGGTAAGTCTGCAAACAGTTCATGACAAACACTGAAGTTCTGGCTGGAGAATTGCAGGAATTAGCTAGTGAGATTGCTTTCATTTCAGATAACATCATTCCTCCCACTGATTAATAAAAGGGCTAACAACGTTTCTTAGTAGTGGTGAAATGGCTGTAGTGAAGCCCTGACAGTACTTCAGCAAATGGAAATTTTTGCATCTGTAATTCCGTGATCACACTTGGGAAGTTAAAATGGATCAAAGGAGAAAACTCCCTTTTCTTTGGTTATGTTGAAACCAAAATCCTTGTTTATTTAAAAGTAGCGATGTCAGGAGTAAGGTATGATGGAGTATAATTGCAAAATTCTTATTTGGTAATTAGTATCTTGCAGCCATCTTAATGCTATTAAGAAACAGGCGTAATTGCATGTAGGATGTGTATATTTATCACGGGAGCTGACACTTCAGACCGTTAGGAAGTATCTGTAGCTTTGCTGTATGCTGCACATAGATTAATCTAGTTTAGGAGACTTCAGAGCCTGTCAGAGAGATGTTCCCATCATCCAAGCGGTGGTACCATCAAGTGGTAGGGGAGCATTTGGAGAGGCACCAGATGTTTCCCCTAGCCCTGCTACAATAACGTTGTGGGTCCCTGATATTTATGCATTTCCAGAGATTTCCCTGTTGCTGGCTTCAGTATTCACCACTGCCTGTTTTATATAGACATGTAAAAGAACAAAAAAAAAAGGTGAGGGCCAGGAGGGAGTAGTGTTCATCTCCATTTGAGCTCTGTTGCACAGGATATTTCTGAACATGGACCTGCTCGAGCAGTTCCAGAGGAGGATACAGAGATGATGGGGGCTGGAGCACCTCCCCTGTGAGGACAGGCTGAGAGAGTTGGGGGTGTTCAGCCCAGAGAAGGGAAGGTTCTGGGGAGACCTTATACCGGCCTTCCAGTACTGCAAGGGGGCTACAGGAAAGATGGGGAGGGACTCTGCCTCAGAGAGTGTAGGGATAGGATGAGGAGTAACAGCTTTTGACTGAAAGAGGGTAGATTTAGATTAGATGTAAGGAAGAAATTCTTTACTATGAGGGTGGTGAGACACTGGAAGAGGTTACTCAGAGAAGCTGTGGCTGCCCCCTCCCTGGCAGTGTTCAAGGCCAGGTCGGACGGGGCTTTGAGCAACCTGGTCTAGTGGAAGGTGTCCCTGCCCATGGCAGGGGGGGTGGAACTAGATGATCTTTAAGGTCCCTTCCAACCCAAACCATTCTGAGTGTATGAAACCTGGACTCCTGGGAGCTTCTGGGGAGAGGCTTGCCTATGAAATAACCCTAGCCACATATCACAGGTACAGGGCTCTGCAGCCCTAAATGAAAAAATTGTTGTTGGGGTTTAACCATATTCTCTTGTCAGCCCATCAAAGAAAGTACAGGTGGAAGCAGCTTATTGCAGAAATAAGCAAGACTGAAAATCATGACTAGGAATAAGACAGGAACAACTTGCCAGGGGAAGAGGATTTTCAATAAAAGATCATCAGAAGCAGCTCAGCACTGAGGGCTTTTTAATTAAATGTGTTTGGGAAAGGATGGACAAGAAAGATCTCAGGGGAGAGATTGTTTCAGACACAGGACTAAAGCTGCCATCACACAGATGAGGTTGTACGCTCTTCAGCAGAACATGTTAACTGTGAACCCCGTGGTGCTTTGTGAGGGATGTGAAGGTCCCGTCCTCACATTTTACAGGCTCCGAGAGAGTGATTTTTCCCATGATCACCCAACAAACATTTCAGCAGCAGGATGAGGAAGATACCAAAAATCACCAGGGTCTGGTGGCACTGTGCTTCACTGGAGTCAAGGTTGAGCCATAAAGTTAACTTAGTTTATTTGTGTCATCCCCTTCTGCCCCATATTTCTTGACTGCTTTTTAGTGCTCTGCACAGGAATACAGTGTTAGAGATTGGATCTTCATGTACATCTGAGTCCTTCCTGATGAGAACTGCTGAACAGTACAAGACCATAGGTAGACTCTTTTCTGAAGTGGAAGACTAAAGTTTTTCTGTGTTAATGTTCAGCTGACCATAGGTCCAAATGGTCTTCTGTTTCATTCATTGAAACAAAATTCAGTAACTAATTCAGTACCTGGAGGGATATATTTTGCTTCCCATTTCCTTAGCGGATCGAATTCTTGTCTTAGTTGTATGTAAGGTACTTCTGATGAAGCTGATGAGTAGTCTCTCATGCAGACAAATGTGAGGTATGGCCTGATGTCTCAGGTAGATTTGATCTTCCCACTTTTTCATCTGATGTCTTCACAGATGCTGCTTGTGTTTCTGTTCGGGCTCTAGAAATCTTGGCTCTAAACATAAATTTTTCCCCAGGGTGTTCAGAAAGCGAGATTCTCTGGTGCATGAAAGTATAATTATTTGATTTTCATTCTTTTAACAATTCAGTGTCTTACAAAACTGTGCTTTTTTCCCACAATTTCCTGAAAATCTCTTTGCCCAGGTCATTTAGTATATAGTCATAGTATATGATTTAACATGCCTTACTGAGGGAAAGATGAAGCAGAGAGCATCAGATTTATTATTGGGTCAATGACAGAGATATTTTTTGGGTTCCCAGAGCTTTATCATAGTGACCATCCTGGGTCTTGTCAGTAAAGAGATGATCTTGAGAATTAGATCACTGAGATTATAATATACTGCTGTGTTAGACAAGATTCATGGTTGACAGAGGATATGGCATTTAATGGCCCTTTTAAATGTCACATCCAGGCTTTAAAGGCCATAGTCTCAGAATAAACAAAAGAGAACCAGCTAGCTCCAGCAGCTTTAGAATGAGAAGCGCCCCAGTAATGCCTGTGGGAACTTAAGGTCCATATTATGAAGCAGTTACAAGACTAAGTGGCCACTGGAAACCATGCAAAGATGATAGTGGTGTCTTGCTTGAGTTATGAGGTAAGATGTGCCTATGCGATCAGCATGCCTTTTATTTAGCAGGAAAAAGAAGTAAGTAATATGAAGTTCTTATCAGAGTGATGCACAAAAAGTTAGACAGGCGTTAACGGCTCAAGTAATTTTGGTTGGAGTACAATAAATAAAATGATTGTGTACTGCATGAAGTAACGTATGTCTCTTCAAGAAGTTGCTTGGCAGCTGTATGACTGGATGGGATTTTTTTTTTTCTTTTTTCTTAGCTATGTAACATTTTGAGTGGATGGTAACACTGGGAAAAATGTATTTCCACTTTTCTCAGATGCATTCATCACTGGTAGGAAAAGGCCCATGGGAGGGTAATCCATGGAGCTGAATTCTGTACGCTTAGTGCTGTATAGTATAAAAATACGTGTGGACAGTTCGCACTGATCAGATGTGAAAGTTCAATATCTTCAGGCTTTTTAAAATCAGGTGGTTTTATAATTTTTATAGACTGATAAATGTTGCCAAATTGCTTGAAAATTCACTGGCAGTCTTCAAGGGACATTCAACTTTAAAAAACACAGTTGAAGCATACATCCTTACTTAAAGCTTTTCTTGTGTTTTTTTCTGGATGACTCATGGAAGTGTGCATGTGTGTATATCTATATTTAAAAGTGTCCTTTTCTGTTTTGTTTTTCAGGTTCTCAGCAAGTAACTGTTGTGTTGATTTTTTTTTAATACTTTTTGTCTTCAGTACTAATTTCTAGAACAAAGTTCTGTTATCTCTTAAAATTTTTTTTTTTTTTTTAACCAAGTTTACCCCCTTTTTCAAATTGTGCCCTTTGTTTACCCAAGCAGACATCACTATTAGATATGACTGTGGTTTTGTAATTAAGGACACAGGGCCAGATGGGCAGTACTCCAGCAAGTCACTGCATGGTGAATTTTGGTAATCTGCCCCCAGGGGTGAATCATTATTGATTTAAAGGAAGATGAAAACTCAGTGGTGTTTTGTGGGAGGGCTAAATTATCTCTTCTGGCCTTAAAATCTAGGGATATTGATTTAAAATTGATTATCTTGGTTTACTTGCTGCCTATAAATTTGCAAACTCAAGTTAAATGAGCATAAAACATGTTCAGGTTGAGTCCAGTGTATTTGTACAGAGTTTTAACTAAATCATTTTAAAGATTGCTCTTTTTATTAAGCCCGCTTAACTGTGTGTACTGCTCTGAGTACTTCTCATTTTTGGGGGGAGCAGTCTAGCAACATTTGAATACCTCACTGTAATTGAATCCTGGTGCAAACCTGTCTTTTTTTATTCTTGCATTCACTGCAGTGACCTTGATAATGTGAATGCGTCACCTTCGCTACTCCTTGGAAGGCAGTCCTGTAAAAACAGGATCAATGATGTGCATTGCTAGGATCTTGTTTTCAATACCTATGAATTAAAAACAGTTAGAGATAGTTAATGGGCTTTCCCCTTGTATGGAAGAGGGGGGGAATAAACAAAGGAGAACAGAAGCTGAATTGTTTGAGAGGAGGAAATCTCTGTTTTGTTTCTGCCATAGGTTAGGGATGATCATTTATCGTGTCAGAAGGCGGAGAAGCTAATACACCCCAGAATCTACATGTAGTTATTTAATCATCCTGCCTGATGCATAACATTAATCATTCACATTTTTAATGCCACTTACTGTTATCATCTCACATTTATGCAGGGCACATTTAAGGAGAGAAAAGTCATCCTGATAGGCAATGTCCCAGGGAATAGAATAGTGGAGAAACCCATAGGGTTCAATTTCTGGCTCTTCAGTCTAAGTAGCTTGAGCCTTGGCCTCATGCAGAAACTTGTACACGTCTGATCTTGAGATGACAGCCCAGTAGATAACTGAAGTCATCATCTGAAGAAAAACTTTAATGAACTCCCACCTGTACTGGGTGGGTAGCCCTCAGTTGTGCTGTCAACTGCTTTTTTCCAAGAGCAAGTGGGAGCTAACATCATCACAGACCTGTGAAGGATGCAGGCAAATGCCTGTGAGGAGCTGGTATTTATGAAGTAAGCTCTAGTAGCCACCACATCCTGTCACCTACCTGCCTTGTTTGGACTACTTTCAACCATCTTCAAGGTGCAATTTCAGCCAGCCACTGGATGAGGTGAGCACTTGCAGCATGAAGGTTCTTCAAGGGGGAGTCATAAACATGCAGGGTAATACTAAACAGAGAAGTGGTTTATGTGTTGCATGTATGGAGACATGCATACACATATTTTATTTCCTCACTAAACTTTTTAATGGTCTAGTCCACACACTGAATAAAGATGAAGATGAGAGAGTTGGGCACTTGCTTAGGTCTATCCAAGATATCCCCTGGTCCAAGTTGGAGAAGAGAGGCAAGAAACTCCTCTGAAGGAAGAACCCCCAGTGACTGATCATGTTGAAATCCCCTTTTCTTTTCTAGCAGTTACAAAGCTAAGAGGTGGTGAGTGATCAAGGAGAACTTGCCAAAACCATATCTTTAGCCCTATTGTAGTGGTCATGAACCAAAAGAGGAATCTGGATGCAGTAAGACTTGTCTTGCCTCCATCTTTCTATAATGAGGTCTTGGGAATGCTGGATGTCACCAAAGCCTCAAGATATATTTGAAAGTGTAGCTTCACAAATGCTTACTCTGAAGCAGTAGGTTGCTTGATTCCTAGAGGCCTCTTCCTAACCATATCTAGGAAGAGTGAAGCCACTGTTTTTGTTTCACAGCCAGGAGGTGGACGGATCTAAAATGTGGATTTGTGGCACATTTTTTTCCCCCTGCTGCTTCAGAGAATGGCATTATCGAAGTACAAGCCAAAAAATCAGAAAATACCCACTCTGCTATTCTGTGTGTGTGTCACCTAATTTTTGATTAGTCATACCCACAAAGCAGTGAAAAATGCTATTGAGGGACGACCAGCCACTGACCAGTGTAGATTGTGTGTTGCAGATAGAAAATTCTTTGATCACAGTTCTGATGCCGAGGAGAAGCTAAAGACATGTCCATTTATGCATGATATGTGCAGCTACAATTTAAAACGTCTGAAATCTCTGTTGGTATCATTTAGTTTCTGGATGCCAGTCCCACCCTTGGATGCTTGGGGTGTTTTCCCGTAGCATTGCCCCAACGTAGCATTGCCCCAACGTCCGGAGCCTGTGGTGACCCAGCTGATTAGGCAAGTGCTTGGGACATACCCTGTCAGAAGTAGAGGGGAAAAATTGGACTAGAGGGTCCCTGCACAGTCTGTAAATTGGGTTTTCATGTCAGAAGTGTTCTGGCGTATTCTTGAGTTTGTCTCTAAATCCTTTTCAACACCTTTGGAAATCAACTGGACTGGAAAAGTCTGCCATATTGTGTCAGAAGAAACTGTATTTGCTTCCTGCAGGAAGGTAATGCCTCTGCAGGGCGGGAGAGTCAAGAGCCATGCTTTCATATGCAGCTACATTTATCCCATTGAAAACACTGATGCTCATCCTGGGCTTTGTGTTGCTCAGTTGTGATCTCTGCAGTTTCGCTTCAGTGAACCAATTTTACACAGAGCTCATCTTTAAGCACACAACTAGTACTTCTCCTTGGAAGCAGAAGTTGGAGAGAGTTATTAAATTAAGAAAATAAGCCTTTACCACAAATTTCCCCATAATTTTCCTTTTTGTCACTCATGTAGGGTTTTTGTTCCATGTTTGAGCTCAGCGTGGTGTCACCAAGTTGCTTGTGATTTAAATAGAAGAAGCTGGCTGCCAGGAGTAATGCTTGCAGGTATTCCTTCTTTTCTTTATTTGCCTTACAGCAGTGCCTGCAGGCCAAAGCAAAGATTGTGCTGGCAGCATCTGAATAGTTAGTTCCTGCCCCTCATGTCAAAATAGATGAAGGAATTATCATTATCTTCATTGCACAGATAACAGCAGGGAAAGATGAAGTGACTTGCCCATGGTCATGCTACAAGTCTCTGGCAGAGCCAGAAAGCAAAGTATTATTTCCTCTGGTCTGATGCTTTTATCCCAGTGCCATCCTTTTGTGCAACTAGCTGCTTTCAACAGTTTAGACTTTTTCCTTAACGTCTCTTGGCACAGAAGTGCAGACTGGTAAATGGCATGAAATGTATGTCTCCCAGATCTCTGCCTTTCAAGATCCTTTTTATTTTTATCGCTCACCTTATGATGCCCAGCTGCCTTTGTAGAGCTGTGTGTCTGGAAGGATCTCAGGATGTGCTCATCTAACCTGCTTTAAAACCTCCAAAGGCACAGATGCCACAGGTTCACTAGGTGATTTTTCCTGGTGCTTCATTATTTTTGTCCTTAGAAAGCTGTTCCTAAATTTAATTCTGTGCTTGTCTTGCTCCAGAGACAGCAGCCTTTTACTTATTTGGAGACTCATGTTCTCTTTCAGTCTCTTTTTCCCTGGGACTGAACAGCTCTGCTTCTTTCAGTCTCTGTTCGTAGTTTTCTCAACTTGTGCTTGTTTGCCGATTCCCTCTTGAATTCCCTCAAAATGCACTGTGTTTTTCCCAGCATTTGAAATGGGGCACACTACAGAGCCACCAGCTCCCTTGATGGCTTTTCCCTTCTCCCCGAGGAACTGATAAATCACTTCTCTACCTCCTGGGAAGCCCTAGGTCGAAGCTGCAGCTCTTCTTCCTTCCAAAGGACATTGCAGGCTCCCATGTTTCACTCTGCAAAGGTTACCTCTTAAGAAGCTGAAAGTACCCAAATTTCCCTTGGTAATATCAAGAGATGTTTTTGCAGGCACCTGTAGTGCATTTTGACCTGTGCAGAATTTGCTAGTTAGCTTCATTTCAATGCTTGGAACCTGAGATTTTAGGGCAAACGGTACCTAGGGTCGCACTTAATTCCTGACAAACAGGGCAGGATGTTTGGTTTGGCAGCAAGGATGAGATCTGTTAGATTTTGTCCCTGTTTGTCGCCATTTCTCTTAAAAACAGTGATAGCTTGGGCAGCATTTGCCCTGATCCAGAAAAGCAACTGTCAGTTTGAAACCAGAGACAGGGTGGGAGTGGGTTTATGGATCACAGGTGTATATATAACCACAGGTATATAAACCTTTCCATTTCAGCTCTAGTCACTTTGCAGCTTTACTATTCTAGGTTTTTGTTCTAATATAATATGTTTGATATATTGTTTTCTTTTAAAGAATTTTATTTCAAGCCTTCTGGACTTCATTGGGGAACTTGGTTATGGAAAAGGTCTGGACCATGATTCTGCAAAGCTGTGGCCAGATCAGGGTCCTGTCAATGGTGGTGCCCTTGTGCTTTTCTCCCATTTATGAAAAAGATGTGACAGAAGAACCGTGGTGGTAGGAGGGACCAAATACCATAGGAAATCCAAAACTAGCTACCACAGGAGTTAAGGACTTTGCCCATTCTTCCCTCTGACCTGCTGCACCTCTTCAGTGGCTTTTCTTCAAGTGGAAACATAAGGAAGTTATTTGGCTGCCTCTGATTTCACTGGAGTGTTCAGTAATTTGGCTTTAATATTAGAATTCATCAGCAAGACTGATTGGTGTATCATGCAAAGTGGCAGGCTTGGCAGAGAAGGAAATTTCCCACACAGTTTAAAAATGGTCCATGGATTTACAGGGTTTAGAGTTTGATAGCAGCTGGAAGAAGGATGCAGCAAGTCTTGTAGGAAGAAAGAAACCAATATAGAAATTAAGAAGGTGAGTTATGGTAGGGAGCAGGAACATGCACATTTTATGCATTTTATTCGGTTTCTTTGGTTTTGTTCTTAATGGTGTGTGGTTTTAAAAGGAAGCTTTTGCTTAAATGCAAATCAGATACTAGATTACTAATGATAGGAGAGGCACTGGTAAGTGTGCTGGAAGGTAACCTGATAAATACACTCAATAATGAGGATTCTACTGCAAAATGCTGAGCCCTGTGGCTACAATCCAGCAAAGTGCTGAAAGCAGTTGTAGCACTCATGCTTAAAGTTAAGCATTTTCCCAAAGCACTTTGATGAATCAGAGCTGGAGTCCTTATCACCTTGCTAGGAGTGAATTTATAATAAGAATCTTGTGAGTCAAAAGTATTTATTCTTAGGCTTCACAACTAAACCACTAATGGAATACAGGGAAATTACAGCTCTTCTGTGGCGTGAAGGAATCTGACTCTGGTCTTAACCACAAATTGTTCCACAGCTTTGAGAAAAACTTAGTATCTTGATTTCCAGAGGCCTTAGAAAAAACAAAACCAGAGATTGCAATTCCCTGTAGAACTGCACCCTATAGGAAGATATTTCTTCACACCTCACTTCCCTGCTCCAGCAACCCTTCATCTCAGGTATGCCTCAGCACCTACTAGGGACAGCAGAGAACCCTTTTCCCTGAGCCCAGGCAAACCGTGATGCCTTAATGTCTCCCTCTCCCTTCCTGGGAGCTGAATAAATTACAGCCCAACAGAAACTGTTTGTGCAGACTCCGGGCTGATGCTGCTATAAGTACAAATGAATGTATTCTAGGCCTGGCAATAGGAAAGAAGTTTCGCAAACAGTGAATTAGGTCCATGGCCCGTCTTGGTGGGCCAATTTTAAAAATTTATTTCTTTTTAAACAGTATGTAGCTTTATGAAGGGGACTTTGCACCATAGTGTCTGTGACTCTGGCTTTGAAGTTGCTGCAAAATACAGGTGAGTGTTTGCAAGCGTCCAGGTTTCAAAGGCAAAAAAATTACCTTGATTGATGTTACAGAGCATGGTGCCTTTTGTAGCCTTCGTTGTATAGACAGTCCTTAAATACTCACACACTGATGTTCCTGATAAGGCATTGAATGTGTGTGTTGAGTGAGCAAGCTGAAGGCAATACTTTCCATCCCTCGAGATGAGTGTGCTCAGTGTTATACAGTTGTTTATGATAAGTCTTCTCAGAAATCACAAAAGAAATTAAAATAACAGTGTACAGAGGATTTATCAACAGCTAAAGTGCCAGGACATTTCTTATTTCTCTACATCCCAACGATGGGCATTTCCAATGGTGACCATGTTAGTTAGCTCATGCTGTCTGGAGATAAAACTACTGCTAATGCCATTATTCTCATTTACAGCTTCTAAGACTGGGGGTATGTGTGTGTGTTCCTGTCACCTGAAATTTTCTCTTGTGATACCTAGTCATGTTTTCCTAAAGCCCCATGTCTGCAAGTCAGCTTCCATTATTTAAGAGTACACGTCTTGCATCCATGATTGCCAGGAGCTGAAAGCATATCTGTACAACTCTGAAAGCAGAAGGCAAATGGCAAGAATCCAATTTATTTTTTGAGATCATGTGCATTTAAGAGTCTTGCCCAAGATTATTTGTGGTTTGGAGATGGCAGTGATCTGTGATAGATTCCATTAAATAGTGTGGATCTGTTGTACATGGGGTGGTGCGCACGTGAGGAATGACCAAGTTGCCTTGCTCCAAATGCTCTATACTTCAGTGGCCAGATTCTGTGATGACTTTTGGCTCTGCTAATAATCCTGTCACAACTGCAACATACGATGGCAGTGTCACGGTGCAGCTTCATTATGCTAAGTTTTTTAGAAGTTACTTGCTTTTTTCATGGCAAAAGCAGTAATTTTTGGAAACATTTGTGCAGTCAGCAACAGGGTATACAGAAAGGAGTGCCAGAGGTGAGATGCTGCTATGCCTGCCTGGCGCTTCAGTGAGTCTTAGCAATATTTTGCCAAGGCAAAATATTTTGTAAGTGGGAAAGCTTATGTTGGCTGCATCCACTGCCCTTTGAGGAGTATGTGTTGAGCCCTGCTTTCTTACACCATGTTTTGATTAAGAGAAAAAGACTGCATATAAAGGCTTTAAAGCTACACATTTTATTATTTTCATAACTTATGCATCAATAATCAGTAATCAGTCTTAATAGCAAAATATGTTTTATGGATACATTTCTATAACACAAGTTAATGTAAAGAGGTTTGAGCAGTGATTTTGTACATACTGTAATAGTGCTCACTTGCTGTTTGTTCTTTTAATACCATTTTACAGGAGTAGCTAAATATCATGGAGTGTTCATCAAAAGATTTGCGACAAGAAGCAGTAGGTCCTTATGGATGGATCAGTTAATATTAGCTAGTCACTGTGAAACAGAAGATACTTGGCTTCCCTTGTTGTTTCTTTCCTTGCAAACTCCTCCAGGAGATGCTCAGAGGAAGGGTGGCCTTGAATTAGGTGAATTTAGTGTGCACCCCTCCTTCCCCCAGGTTGTGCTAGCACAGTGAAGTTACAGCAAGAACAGGGTACTGGGACACAGTAAATCTTGAAGCCTAAGACCACACTGGTTCACTGCAGTCCCAGTCTCAACCAGGCATATCTCCTGAGCTGTTACACAGACCAGAAGAAAGAGATTAACTGTTATCCCTGTGCTGATGCAAATTGCATGCAGATTACTTCTGTTATCTCTGTAATGTGAGTATAAATTGAAGTTTTTTTCCTGTTTTGTATCTTCCAGCCATGAGCACTTCTCTGTAGTGGGGCTGCTGGTAATTAAAAGCATTGGGTTAGTAGTGTCCACAAATACACAGCATCTGTTCTGCTCTCTTTGCCTTTAGCAAAGGTACTTTTCAGATATCTTAAGTCCAAGATATAGAAGTCTAGAGAGAAAGTATCTGAGGAAGGCTTTGTCAAAGTAAGAATAGGCTCTCCAAGAGAATTAGGCAGCAATTTGGGTTTCATCTTGCATGAACCTGATGCTGTGTCCAGCTGGGAGGCAGCAAGGTCTGGGAGCGCCTTGGCTCTGTTGACCAGCTTCGGCTTCAAGTCATGTCATGCTGTTGAGCTTAAGAGGCTGTGCTTAATCTTTTAGGGACTGGGGTGGGAACCACCTGAAACATCACTCCTTTTCATATGAGATAACTCTGGTTGCTTAGGACTCGTGTTACAAAAATGGGGCCCTGCCTTCTCTCCGGGCCACTGAGTATTTGAATTGGGTTCCCATCTCTTCTGTGACCTCTTTCGTTTGAAGGCACACATCAAGGCATCTCAGGTTTCGGAGGCATTCAAAATGGAGTTGGGTAACAAAGACTGTGAATTGGTCTAAGACTTGTCATTTACCTCAGGCGTTCATCTTGGGAGGTGGAAAATGTGAAGAAACACTATATATTCGTTGCCAAGGGAATGTGAAGATTGTGTTCTCATTTTGATATTTGATGTGTGAAAGGACCAGCATGAAGTCCCCATCTACTGAAGAGATACCTTGAAAAATCATTTGAAAGAAGATCTCCACATAAGAACCATATTTTAGGGTTGGGCTCGTATTTGGTGTTTGGATTTAATTCTGGGGCTAAAATTTACCCCCTTGCACTATTTAGGGCCTGTTCATTTTTGAAATCCCATGTATGATCTCAGATAGAATTGAAATGGCATTTAATGCTATAGTCCAAGGACCTTTTATTCCCTGGACTCAGTTTTCAGAAGCACTTACAAGTACCTGCAAATTGAGGTCTAACCTGTTTGCCTAGCTAGGCAGGCATGGTTTGCAACTACTTGTCCTCAAGAGACAAAGAGTTTTGAAACCCATTATCAGGCAAACTGGGATACACTCTGGGATATTAAAAATTGCAGCAGAAAAGTCAAGTTATGACTTAAATGCTAAGGTCTGACCCAGGCATAATATCCACAGTAAAAGTACTCTTAGGGGAGCCATTGGATGTTGAGCTTTTCTAAAAGTATATAGTTTCTATACAGAAGTGCAAAGAGGTAATACAGTGAAGATCTGGGCTTTTTCCTACTCAGAATAGTGTTTCTGTTTTGACTAATGTATGTATCTTGTTTAAAATTAATCTACTATTTGAAGCCACCTGCAATTTCACTGCCTTTAGTGTGACTCTGTGAATAATGCAGGTCTTGCTCTAAACTCTGAAGTCACCAAAGGCCTGAGAAAAAAATTCAATAATGTCATTAATTAGAAACTGAGTGAAAAATTGCAGTATACCAGGCTTTTGAAGTGGAACCAGAATTACTTGTCTTGTGGTTACTCTTCTGATACAGGTTTCATTTTCTTCAGTTAAATCTGGCTTTATGAGTGCGTTAATGATAGCATAACTATTTGGTTATACGATGACAGGTGAAGGTATTGATTTAATCACAAGCATGAATTTGACTTTTAAATATTCTGGTGTAAATTCAGACTGCAAAAGAAACATGGCACCACATGGAGGGAGGAACCCCAAGGTATATTGCAAGGTCTTAAGTGTTAGATCCCGAATATTTGCACATACAGGATTGTAATCACACTAAAATAAATTGCAAATGCATGAAAAACACATGAAAATCCATGGCTTAGATGTCAATAAAATGTGATGTCTCTATCTATAGACATCTGTGTCACAGATGTCTATAATGGCAGCCAGGGCACAGATGGTAGCATCAGGATCCTCCTCTTTGATGTCTTAGTTGTCTTTGGAAAGGGACCTGAAGTCCTGATACCTGGAGAGTCAAAGGAAAGAGAAGTGCCAGTCTGCCAGTGTAAATCAGCTTCTCTTCCTGGGCTACTCTGGGTTGCTCCAAGTGATGATCTGTCCTGGCAGAAGTTAAAGCTGGATTGAAGGTCCTGGGCTGATGGCTTGGTTTTTGCAGCAAGGGTGAAGAGAGCTAGTTTTGTTTGGTTTGGCTTGGTCTTTTTTGGATCAGAAGTAGAAAACTTTATTGGCTGTGGGGCTAAAGGTGAGGTGGAGAGCCATTAACTGTTGTTTCTGCCAGAGTGAAAAATACCGAGGCAAAAGTAATTGGGCTGGAGAGAGCATTAGATAGACCATGAGATGTAGAAACTGGATTATTTGTTTTATCTTGGTGGAATGGTCATTCACCTGATAACATTATCTTAAAATATAATTAACATTTTATTCCACTAAGCATCATTGTATACTAGATGTTAGTGGGACACAGCACAGTATGTTGTAAATACGGGGTTTGGTGCCCAGATGGCTAATTCAGTGCTAATGTCATTATCAAATGTTGCAGAGGAAGAATGTCCTAAAAGGTCTATTCCTCATGAAATCATCTCCTGTAGTTATTCAGATGTGACTAATGATGCATCTTCTGCAGAAACTTTAATTTATTTATTTGGTATGTCTCCTTCTTCTTAAGAAATGTTAGGAATAGAACAACAACAACAAAAAAAAAGAGTAGAATAATTTTCCTGTTCTTTTATTTGTTCTCTGATTAATTTTAGTCTCAGGAAAGCAAAAATGTACATTAGCAATTTCACACCTTGTTACATCTTCTGTTTGCTTTCATCATATGCATGGCTGTTTTCATGAATGGCGAACATAAACATAAATGATGCAATATCCCTCTTTGATTTTGAGTGTCTTGCTGAGAAATTAATGCATGTGCAGATTATTTGTAAAGAAACATGAGGACAATTCACAATGTACATCCACTGTTTGTAGTGTTAAGACAGGGATCTGAACAAGACTTCTGCCTGTTTACATATGAAACATGGGAGATTACAACTTTATGTATCTTGTCTCTTACGGCATTTATTTTTTTAACGTGTTGTACTCCAAATGGAAGTGCTCCATGACTTGGCTTCGTTCTATTAAGAGGATGCTGCCCTTGCAGAAGCAGTGACCTCTGAAAAGCAAGTCTCAAGTAATCCTTTTATTTTCCTGAGATCATGTAGCACAGTATCCAGTTGCAGGCTTTTAAGATGGAATGATTGCAGACTTTGTCCGCTTGCCTAGATTGGATTACATTCTGTTTGACAAAGAAAACTCTAAAATACTTATACCTTCCTTCCTTCAGTTCAGAGCATCGTAATCTCCGTGCATTGAGGATGCAGAGTAGTTGCTGTATCATCCCAGCACCACTGGGATTTATTGAATTTACTTAATTGGCCTTTATCTCATGGTTACACTTTAACGCTTCTTTTGAAGGAGATTCAAAAAGGATACAGTTACTCCTTTTCTAATTTACTTTGAGAGTTGTGTTACTCATTTTCTTATCTTCCCTCCTTTTCCCGGTAGAGCAAACCATTCTGCAGAGCCACATTTGAACATGTTAGAGATGTGCACAGTGAGAGATTTAAGTCCATAAAGCTGTTAACTAGCCAAGCTTTTTACACACTGCTTTTTAAAGAGCATGCTCTGTTTTCAGCAAGTAGGAAGTTTGACCAGCACTTTTGGATGGCTGGTGGTGCATTTTGTGTTGTACTGTGCAGATGTATGTGAAGGAGAGCTGAACTCTGAACCTCCCAGTGAAAGATTTTGCAGCAGAGTTCAGGAGTGCTTGCATTGTTCTCTTGTTTTTAAAGTGCCTGTGAGCCTTGGTCCTATAAACACTTCAGGAAACCTCATAAAGTGGATGAAAAGTCCCTTATTTGGTCAGGTGATCTTGACACTTAGAACTGCCTTCCTGAGAGGCATTTGATACTGGAGAGGGCTGAGGTGTCTCCCCTTGCTGCACTTCTCTAGTTTGATTTTACTGATAGGAGTTTAAAAAGGCTTAATTATCAGCTCTGACTTTCTCCATCCTGCCAGTACTCTGCTGACATATCTGCAAGGCTGACATAGCTGTTGCAGGGATTTGGGGGCACTGGAGGACAGTCCCAGGGGGACATGGGTCCCTTTTTCTGAGTACTTTGGTGTCTCCATCTCCTATATATAGCATCCAAGTGGCTCATGATAAGAAGTGATCAGTATTGGCTATTTTACTATGGTTCTATCATCATCTGTTATTTGGCACCACCACCCCACAGTGAAGACTTGTTTTCTGATGCCTCTGAAAACCATGTAGCTCCCTTTGTGTCAGAAGGGAAGTTCATCTTATTTTAATGAAGTTCACTACTCACTATGTCTTCTCTGGGCTCACACATCTGACCATACACATGTTCACGGACCGCATATCTCACATGAACAACTCAACATGCTGTGCACACGCATGCACAATACATATTTAGGCACCTGGATTAATTAATGGAAAGTCCTATACTGGATTAGCAGTTTGAGTCTACCTTGTTACTTGCTTTCACATAGCCCAAAAAATTGTGGAGGACATCAGCCGAGGTTAAGGTGGCTTCTGCAGATGAAAAATTGTTGGTGATCACTGTGCGGCGCCTACATAAATAACACGATCATCATTCAAATTAAGGTGGTTTTTACTTGCTCAGTGGAGTAGTTGGGGTAGTTGTGAGATAGATGCACAGCTAGAAAGCGAGTGTTGTCTGTGCATCTTGATGCCAGCTCTCCAGCAGAAAACAATATGGAAATAGCCAACACCTTTCAGGATCCTCCAAGAGCCAGGTGGAGGAGAGATTAGTAAACAGGAATAAGAAAAACTGGATCTGAAAAGAGACTGAGATGTGGGAGCTTGCTTTAAAAGAGAAGGCTTGCTGCTAGCCTTCAGTCCAGGGATAATTGTCTGGAGCTCTTCCCTTACTCTTCTTGGCCGAAGATCAGACCTGGCAAAATTAATTTGTTTGTTGTCTTTATTTTACTTAATGGGTTTGGGTTTTTTAGTATTGTGAAAATTAGCCAGTCCTGTGTATAGGGGAAGTCTTTTTTTTTTAATAGTTCCGAATACGTTTTAGAAGATAAAATGTGGTCATTTGCTACTTCTCTTTGCATTCAATTCCCCATATGGCCACAAAGGTCTTTGCTATGGGTCTCCCCAGTCCCCTGTAATCCTTGCCAAGAGCCGGCCTGTCCAAAGGGTGAGTCAAAGGCCCTCAGTCAGGCATGGGCTGTTTTTTCCTCTAGAGAAGCTGCTCTTGGCCCTATAAATTAGAGACTATGAATTTCTCCTGTCCCCTTTTCTTTTCACTCAGTGTTGTTTCCTAATCTCTGGCATAAAATATCTGGGGTGTTTGAGTTGCATTGCCCATAGCAACTTTTGCTAGGGAGCTGGTGGGGATGGTAACAACCACGACTTGAAAAGTCTCTGCAGATATCAAACTGAAAACAAAGGATCAAGCCTGTTTCTGATGAACATGTGTGCTGCAAAGGGCAGATAACCTTTCAGGGCTGCATCTTAAAATAATAAGCAGAGCTGCTATGGCTGCTTTCATACTGCATCTTCCCCAAGCACACTGCAAACTTCCGAACTGTTAAAATCTTTATGGTTGCCATTTGCAAGGAATTAGCATCACTATGTGAGCTGTAACACTCCAGTGATATTTATGGAGAGCAATTGAATTATAAAGGTTGTAAAGGCCTGGGTACCCCGTTCCTTGCTTCTGGGAGGAGGGAGCTGAAAGAAGCCTAGGCTTTAACTACTGTACAAGCCAAAAAATAGTTAAGGAGCCCACATAATCTAAGGTCTTCTGAAAAATACATACCTCCAAAACAGCTGAAAGAACGCAATATGTAATTAATATGAAATTCTGATAACATAGCCCCTGACATAACTGGAAAGGCAAGGTGTGGGGTTGATGTGTTTGAAAAGTGCTTGAAAAGACAAGGGTGACGTTTGTAAACTGTTGATGGTGATTCTTATGTTGTTACTTTGTTCAGGTGGGTAATGCTGGTCAGATCCTCAGCTGCTGAAAATCTGTGAGTCCAGCTGTTAAAAATGGGTAAATACCACCAAGATGAAAACGGACCCCACTGATCTGCAGTAGCTAAGGATTGCCTTGCGTTTTAGGATGCACTGACAAATTTGACTTTGACAGGGGCAGACTTACTAACCATGGGTTTTGTCTGTTCTGTTTTTCTCCTGTCTTGCAGCACCTTCTCCAGTCAGTAGTGTGAAAAAAGGGAAGATAACTAAAAATAGCATCTCCCTTTCCTGGCAGGAGCCAGATCGACCCAACGGCATCATCCTGGAATACGAAATCAAATATTTTGAAAAGGTGTGACAAACTGATTGTTGAGCATCCCAAGTACCTTCTCTTTACTGTCCTTTTCGTTTAGTTATAATTATTTGAGTCATGGAAGAGAATGGAGTGATTTTATGCATAAATCAATGTCAGATTGATTTTGCAGTAAATGAATAGGAAGACCTGAAATGAGGGTGTTGTTTTCCATTAGTGTGCCACTTCTCTTGAACAAATACATTAAATCTGCGTGTCAGATTCCTCTCTGGCCTTATCACATTAAGATAGAGCCTGCTCATTTGTTAAAAGTGGGAGGAGTTGGGGATCAAGTGTCTATCTCCTCCCAGAAACATCAGGCTATCCCTCGCCTTTGGCATTTCAGTTTCTCACTTGATTTTTGCATCCACAGTGTAAGGAGAGGAGAAGGATTTTGCAGAGAGATTGTATCTGCCCTGACTTGAAGAAGGGCACGGTGGCTTAAAAGGTTACCTGGGTAAGGTAACCTAAGCTAGCTACGTTACCTAGCTCTTGCTCTTGGTCTAATGGAAAATGCTCTCTCTTTCTACAAAACTTGCCTCTCCTAGTCTTCATTTCAAATGGTGACTTGTTCTCCTCCTGCAAAACTAATGCACTTTCAGTGAAAACGATAACAAATGCACTTTGTCTAAATACATATTTTGATTGGTGTATCCTTAGATCTTTGGAAACCCTAGATTTCCAAAAAAATCAGATTTGCCAGATTTGGCTGAATAGCAGTTTCTTGCCTTAGCTGGGATTGTAAGGTATTCTTTTTTCTTCTGAAACAGACAGGCTTTCTACATGAAAACAAGAGGAAAATAATGAAATTGAATCACAATTCACTTTTTGGGGGGAGTTGAATTTCTATTTTAAGATCTTCCATTAGTTCTGTTGATGACCCAGGTGAAAACACTCAATGTAGACTAGGGCTGGTCCTTACTCCTCTCTTCTTTCTTGACCGTTGGAGGGACCTACTCAAGCAGCCCCTGCAAACAGGGGAAAGAATTTCAGAAATATTCTGCATCAGGATAAAATCAACATTATTTTTGCAGATGAGGGATCTTGGGCAAGGGTACAAGATGTGTGAGTGGCTTAAATAGGGCTGAGGTTCTCAAAAAGGTTAAAGCACAAAGCAAGAATCATAATATGCTATCACTAGAAACAATCCATTACTGATTCTTTTATTAACTTGTTTAAACAACTGTTGTGGCGCATTGAATCCTTACTGTGAAGTGGCCTAGGAAGATTAGCCTTTAGGAGCCTTGATAATGAACAAATAATTACAGAAAAACAATCCATGTATTTGTTCATTTTACTTAAGTTTGGTTTCAAACAAATTGGGGAAGGGTGGGCTTAAAATGTTGTATTTGTGGTCTGGAACTAGTTTCAAATAGCTTCAGTGAATTGTTCTCCAATGCAAGTCCTTTATGGGGAGGTAGCTACAAGCAGCCTGAGTTTATGCTGTCTTAATATATTTCTTTCAGACTAATAGTGAAGCTTAGTGTTTTCTGTAGGAAATCTCAAGTGTTTAAATGTTTGCAGAAGTCAACAGCGTATTGAAAACCTAATTGGGCTGACATACAAGCAAAGATGTGACCTAATATTCACTTACTGCTTTTTAACCAGTCATTGAGTTAGATTTGGGATGTCGTCCTTAATCCTTCTTGTTTATATTCTCTTGGTTTTCAGCCCTTTATAAGGGTAAATTTGCAGCATTCATTTCCAAGGGGTGAGAATGATCTAGTTTAAATATTTTGGAAAATTTGGTTTTGTTAGATCACATTCCTTTAAGAGAAATCACTCATTTAAGAAGAAGAAGAAAAAAAAAGAAAGCCCCCCCCCCCCCCCCCTCTCTGTGTATATATATATATATACACACACATTTCTCCAAGACAGTCTTGGGTACCTACAGGCTTTAATGAGAAAATCTATAATCCTACATTTGGAGATTCCCAGGGCCTTATCCAGGCATATTACTGTCTATGGAAAGTTGCCCATTAAATTAAAAAGAAAAAAGAAAAATCAGTTCAGATGCTAAGAGCTATGCAGAAATCTTGGTGGGGAATTACTAAGAACTCCTATTTACGTCATAATAATTTGGATCTGAGAGGATATGGTGAATAAAAAGCAGTTTCCAAGTTTGTAGACCTTAATTTATGAGCTCTTGTCTAGATTGTTTTACAGTAAATAATTCTAAGAGTAATTACCAAGCATTTGAGTGAAATTTTAATCAAAGAACTGAAACTCTTTCACATTAGTAACTGATGTAAATGAAGATTTATTTCAGCAATTTTTCTTCAAGTTCATTCCTTCAGAAGAACAATGCAAAATTAGGTATTTTCCTGGAGTTTTGGTTTACCATTCCCTTCTCAAGTTCTAATTCGTGATTCTAGAAATGCCAGCGTAAAGTTGTACAATGTACAATATATATTTCTCTCTTTTAGACCGTTTTACATTGCTGGGAAGTCATTTTGGTATAAATTAAAATCCTTTCTAAGGTGATGGGACTTTTTTCTTCTTCCCCATGCCTTGGGATTGATCTTTGTATGATGATCCTTTTCATTGTCCCACTCCATGTAAATCCCCAGCAGTGGAAAGCTTCTCCTACTGCAGATGCCAGTTTGGTCCCTGTATTGTCATTTATGTGTGGAAAGTCACTCTGCTCTGTTTCATACCTCCTAGAGTCATTGATTATAAAAGAGAAATCAGATCTCACATTTTATACTGAAGAAGAGGCCTTGAGGCAGGGGGTGGGGGGTGTGTGTGTTAGGAAGGGATCCTCAAAAATGCGTATTTTGGTCATTCTTTGTAACATTGCTGTGGGGGTTGTTAAGAGTCTGTCTTCTCTGAGAGCCACTATTTGTGTGTGTGAACTTTGTTTTTTTTGGGGGGGGGGCTTGGGAAAAGGACCAGGAGACAAGCTACACCATCATCAAATCCAAAGAGACGACGATTACTGCAGATGGCTTGAAACCAGGCTCAGCGTACGTCTTCCAGATCCGAGCCCGGACAGCTGCAGGCTACGGTGGCTTCAGCCGAAGATTTGAATTTGAAACCAGTCCAGTGTGTAAGTCCTTTTAATTACTGTCAGCCTATGTCTCTGGAACGATTGCCAGAAATAAGTCGGGGGATCAACAACTTTGCAGAAAGCTTGTTCCTTGTCCTGGCCTCATCCCTTGACTTTGAAAACATCAGGCATGTCATGACCATGCACTAGACAGGCTAACGCACCTGTCCTTGCTTCCTCAACTCACATGGTGAGGTGGGAGGTGAAGTCAGGAGGTCTTCAGGCTCCAGAAATTCATAGCATTCCCTGCTTAGAAAAATACTGAATTTATGAGAGCTGATGCAAGAGAGGACAAGGGCTCTCCTCTCAAGCAGGTGTAGAGGGGATGAGACCTGCTCCTCCACATCTCTTAATGGCTGTCTGCAGAAGATGCTGAGCTCTCTTAAATATCCGCATGTGGTGAAAAAACCCTGAAATGGTGGTTTTCTACAAGGGGAAGAATTGAACCAGCGTCTTTTTGGTGTAAGTTCCTGTCAAGCTGAAAGATGGTTTCTCTTGCCTGCCAATGCCACAGCCTCGAGGAAAGGAATTTGACTTGTGATCAGAAATGGGAAAAATGTGCACTGCAGGCACAGGACCTTTGCTTAACCTGTTACAAATTTGTGGGTTTTGAAATTTTTTTTTTTTTTTTTAATGAATCTGATCATTTAGGTCTGGATTCTGGAGCAGATTCTGTGGCAGGGTGAACTCCCAAGGCACGCAGAGGCTGTTCTTTCCCCTGTGTTCAGGCATAGCTGTGGGGAAATTCTTTTTTCCCTGATTACCAGATTTTTGAAGAGGTGTCAAAGGTAATTTTCTCCCTCAGAAAATATGTCCTATCTATTTCAGTTTGTGCAACTGTCATTTATTAATTTTTTATATTGTTTGCATGGAAGATAAATTTTGTGGTGGAAACACACTTTCATTCCTGTGGGAAAGAGCCTATTTTCTGGATGCTTTCCTTGGAAACTTAAATTCATCAATACTTTGATTACTGCTACTCTACTTCATTTCAAATTCATCATCTTTGAGAAGAAGATGCCAAGTTGTTTTTCCAATGCATGCTACCTTTGAAGCCATAATAGATTTTTAAAAGAATTATTATACATGTGCAGATGTAGCTGTGGAGCCAGTGATTGAACTAATACAGTGCAAATTGCATCACGATGCAAACATTAATGCAACAGGAATGGTCTATTTAATGTATTCCTTATTGTATTAGCCATTAATCGTGGCCTATAAGTAGCAACAAAATCATGTTATGCCAAAAATTATTCTTTATTATACTAAGGAATTTTTCTTGGAGTTGGAAAGTTTCTAGTTTAGAGTAATTTGAGTAGAGTAATAGTGTTCCAGACTATTAATAAATAATACATTAAGTACATGCACATTTGATCCGGTGCCGTTGGTACCTACGAACCTGGTGCGAAAATAATGGCACTTCCATAAAGCCCATTGTGTAAGTGTGTTAATTGGTATTTTTTGAGGACATCACATTGTAATATCTTTAAACCCATTGAGTTGTTTTGTCATACTTGCACCTCAGTCTTTTTAGTGTTTTAAAGGCAGAGGAGAAGGTACTTCTCTGATACTAAGGAGCTGCCAGCGTAGTCAGAGGAACACCTATTGCATGGTCCCTAGTTTGGGAGCTGGGAACTGTCCTTCTGTTGAATTTGAGCTCTGGCTGAAGCAGGACTTAACCAGATGTTTAAATGCTTGCTAGAATTGAAATACAACATAAGCCTCAGTATCTTGCAAAACGCAGCTCTGTTTGACATTTAAAACCTTTTAAAAAGCAATTTATTTTTTTTTTCCAGGACCCTATATAAATTCACTATTAGTGCCAGGAGTGTGACCAGACTCCCACTGCTTTCCTGCAGGTCCTAGAGAATCTGAAAGCAAGCACAGATCGAAATCTGACTGCTACATCAGAGTTAAGATCTGAACCTCTTGTTAGAGCCCAAGCAAATTATTTTGATTCAAGCACAAATTAAAACCTTTCATTGACTGTTGTGAGAATTAAAAACAGCCTCCAAAATCATTTGGACCAAACAGCAGGTTTTGTTTCCAGTTTGTAAGGTTTCTGTAAAGTTGTTTTTAATATACTTGGAGGAAATACAAAACAACAGCCTGAGAAATGCAGTAAAAGGAGAATCCATAACTTGTTTTGGAATTTTCTTTTTCCAAATTTTGGTGGTTTTTTTTTTACATACTGCTGCCTGCATGTGCAATTCTGCAAAGCACCGTGATGCAGCCAATGCTACATTTTTCAGTGAAAGTTTTTTATTTGTGTGGAAGCTGTTGCTGCGTATCCACTTGCTGCTGTTCTCCTTCCCAGATTCCATGGAGCTTGTCTAGCCATGATAAAGCTAACCTTGCCAAAAGCTGGTTTTCAGCTGGATTGGTGAGCTAATCCAGCTGGTCAGTTGGATGGGAGTAGGAACATGTCACCAAGTTGATGAAGGGTAATGCAAGTCCCCCTCCCGGCTTTAAATGGCAGCAAGGTCCCAGCTTGGTGCATGAATTCAGGCTTTTTAGCTGCTATAGATCACAGCAGGATTTATCTCATTTCCCCATCCCTCGAGCTGTGCAAAAAACCACCAGTCACGGCTTAATGTTCTCCTTTAAATGTTTTACTTTTTAATTATTTTGTCAAGAAAGCAATAAAACATCATCTTAAGGAGCCTCCATAAATTCGTGAGGCTAATAAAATCTCTGGATGATGGCACAGGTTTGAAGCAGTTAACATTAAATATTTAATGTATCGCGGCCAATCCTTCTGAAATCATTTACATTGCTGTAGCAGGTCTGCACCACTCGCCGTTGAGCATCGGAGAGCTCCCATACGAAGAGCTACTTGAAACCCATTGCAGATCAATGTTTAATGCCATACCTTGTCGTCTTTCTTTTCTTTTAACAATTAATATAGGACTATATTCAGTTATTTTATAGCCTCCATAAAGTTAATCCTGTGCTAAGGACCCCTTTTTACTTCAGTCATTTAGTTAAAGGCTTCTTCAGCGTGCAATCGATTCCTGCTGCTCCCCGGGGTGGATGAAGCTTCATCCGGGGCTGGCACAAGGGTAGGCACTATAATGAGTTTTTTTTCTGCACAGCAGCAACACGTATGCCAGGGAGCTGGTTTGGCAGGGAGGATGCCAGATTTGTATTCTGGGATGGTTAAATATATGCAGCTAAATAAGCTGGCAGTGGAGAGGGTGGGGTGTAGAGGCTTTGGTTTCTGCTTGGGGAACCCCACATGCAAACTGCTGGGGAGAGATGGGCTCCTTCCCCTGCAGTGCAGGGCAGATAAACAAGATACAAGTGGTGTTAGCATTTCCATTTTACAGGCTGCAGGAGCTTGCTCACCTGCTCTTGCTTAGCCTGTGGCAAAACCCAGTTCTTGAACAGCCTTCCTGACCTTTCTGCTGGCATCTTTATCGCAGGACTTGTCTCCTGCCTTTTGGCAAGAGGGCACTTTACAAGGCATGGGCTTGGAGAGTTCTGCTTCCCTTGGCTGAGAAAAAGACCAACCAATGTATGTGTCATAGCAAATTCCTGTTTTACAGAGGGCACTTTCTGGCTATGTCACACACAAGGAGTTAGTTTTTAATTGTTTATAGCTTTGCAAAGTGCAGGTAATGCTATTTATCTCAGAGATCCTGCTTATGTTTCTTAGAAATAACATTCCATAAATGTTCTCTCTGCAAATGGGAACCTGTTGGGTTTTCATCTTTTATCTCTGTGATTTCTAATGCAGCTAACCTAGGAAGACAAACATGAGTTTGCAAACTAAAGACTGTGTTCTGCAACACTTTGGTTTCTGAGTTCAGAGATGAGATGCAATTTTGTTGGGTTTTTGGCTTGGTTTGGCATGTATGTTTGGTTTCCTTCCACCCATTTCCTTTCAAAACTAGAAACAGACAGCAAACGGGGAAAACACAAACCGTAAAAGAAGAAACAAGCTGGTAAGACTTGAAACCTTGTTGGCAGCCTCACTAGAAAGACTCATGTGAGTTCTGACTGTCATTTTAACCTTAATCTCCATTTTCTGTTTCTCATCTCAGCAGTAGCTGCGTCCAGCGACCAGAGCCAGATTCCTATAATTGTTGTGTCTGTAACAGTGGGAGTCATTCTGCTGGCTGTTGTTATCGGTTTCCTTCTCAGCGGAAGGTAAGAGAAGAAGCTGTGTATTTATACTTTTCCAACTTCTGTAATAACTTTTATCTGACCAGCTGATTAGCGCGATTTAGGCGAAAGCAGCATGTGAACAAAGCTGTCGAGTGGTAGCACTGTAAAACAGCACAAGGGTGGGCTGATTGATCTGTTTGGACAGGCAGGAATGGCAAAGGCTCTCTCACAGATGTAGTTCACTTCCCAGTGATTTTCATCTCTGTATAGACTGGCCCTGATTATTCGACTTGATTCTCACAGGAGTGTTTTCACATTCCTTTAAAAATAAATGAAACATGTTATTTCAGGTAAAATATCCCAAAGCCCATATGTTTGCACTCAGAGCTCGCAATGGGCTTTGCTCACAGAGGAAACTTGACTTCAGGAGAACACTTGCAAAGAAAAAGAGAAGGAACCCAGCCGAATGGCCAGACACCCCAAGTTTTGGTCAGGTCTGGATTTCATTTTTCATGTGTAGGATGGTAATGTGTTCCCCACACGCTCATAAATTATACAGAGAGTTCCCCCTGCGGAGGGAGACACTCAGCTTCAAACCATCAAGCGATCCCATTGACTGCTCATGTGCTTAAACATAGGCAAGTGATGAAAGCCTGGGCTATACCATCTTTGACAACTCTAACAGAAGTTGATGGAACTTGTTGGTGAACAAGGGATTGTGGTATTGGGGGAAAATCTGGCTTGTATCAGCATGAGTTTGTACTGCAGCACTAAATTTGTGTAGCAGGCAGCACACAAGGCACTTTTTTTATATACTACACGTGTATTAGTACATTTTTCCAGTGGCAGTAGTCAAGCCATGCAACAACTTCCATGCAAAGCAATATGAGGTGCATCTATTGATAAGGCTGAATTTGTTTTCAGTTCAAAGTAAACATCTGTGCTTCTAAGGTACCCATCAGCCCACTGCTGCTTTCATGATACGGGTCTGCCTTAAGCTCGGTCTAGCAAGGAGACTGTAAATTACAGGGTATTGTAAGTGTTAAGAGCAGTTACAAGATACTCGCAGAGGAACTGCTCTGATACTGAACATATTGGCTGAGGGTCTTATTTCCCAGAGGAGGTAGGGAATCAGTCTGTGAATGCAGCATGGTGAAATCCAGCCAGGCTGAGCAGCTCTGTCCCCAGGCGTAAGGCATCCATGGAAGGACACAGTTATTTCCTGTCCTAAAAGGTAAGTGTGCTGCCAGACTGCTCTCCAGTCAAGGACAGAGACTGACAGTTTGTTCCAGCTCAGCTGTCTGAGGTCCTGTCATCTGCTTTGAGTGACTTGTTGGGCTTAAAAATGGGAAGGTAAATGCTTCTGCCTGCATGAGAAGCATTCAGCCGTGTGGGGGGTGAATGGCTACAGGCCATTCACACCAGGGGCTACTACATGTAGCCAAAAAGACTTTTCTCCGAACACTGTAGGCAGGAGTTCAAGCCTTTCCTTAAAGGCTGGAGGTTTTGAGTCAAATCCTTCCTCAGACAGAGCAGGGGGATGTGGACCTTGGCCTCTCCCAGCCTGGATGTGTGCTTGTATTGATGCAAACAGGAGGGTGCACATGTGGCCGTAGGAAAGCTACGGATGTAGCCTGACAGCTCTGCAAGGAGGAGTCTGGGGGGTGAATCACAGGTGAAGGGACATATATCCCTCTGTGGCCATAAGGAATCACAACTGTGTGGCAACTAGCAGCTCTTAGTCTTCACAGTTAATGGCAAGCACTTGGGACCCCTTTGGAGAGGACATGCCCTTGAAGGTCTCCTTTTTGCTGCTACCCTCTCTGGTCTAAGCAAGCAGTTGCAAAGCCTGCACCATTTTTCAGCAGTTCTTGTTAATTATGTCCTTCAATCCTTTGCTTCTAGGATGTGCTTCCATTTGGCTCTTTGTCTCTTGGCATGTTTATAAAAGCCCTTGTCTCCTTTAGCTAGAGTTCTATCACTGCCTCTGCTGCTGCCTTAATCCTCCTACCTTATACTCACACTTCTCCTCAGGGCAGCTGCAGGTTCCTGGGAGCTTTTCCACAGTGCCACACTGGACATGTGGGGAGGGGCAGGCACAAGGAACTGAGCTCTTGGTCCATTTTTATCTTTTCAACCCTTCTCCTAAACTGGGAAGAACCCAGTCCTTCAGCTGGAGTTGATGGAGAAACCTCCAACGCCAGGTTTTGGTCCATCATTAAAGAATTGGCTTCAGAACCACAGAACTTCTCAGCCACTTAGAGTTCCCCTGAATTTTATGTCATGAGAACAGAAAAATAAACCCCAGAAGCCCAGAAAGCTGACAGCCGATTTGAGATTAAAGCAAAACAGACAAACAAAAAAAGCTCCTGTTTGGAAGAAGCAGAGATGCCACTGAAACGTGTCATTCACACTGCTTTGTCTTGGATATGATTTCAAGACAATTGGTGGAGTCACTCTCCTGCTGTGACACTGCAGGGATGATAAACGCATTCCAGGTTGTGGGATAATCCCTTTCTGAAGTTGTTAACCTGCTTCTGGAAGATGCTTTCCTCTATCTTTGGAGTGGTTATGTTGTTCTGGTGCCTAGTTCCAGGGAGTGAAATTTCCTTTCCTAATTCTTTCCCGTACTTGCTTTTAGAAAAACAGACGTTTTAAAGTCCAGGAGTTGCGCCAGCTGGAATCACCACTGCTTTTCACACCGAGCAAGCTGTGCAAAGCCCAGGACCTGTCTTTTCTGCTAATGTAGGAGAGCAGGTACTGCCCAGTAGCAAAGCTAAGGAGAAAACTCCTCTTGCTCTGCAGCACTAAGGATGTAGCCTTGCCAGCTCCTGCAAACAGGCTCTTCGTTGCTGTCTCCATGCTGCTCCCAGGCTTCCTGGGAGGCCCTGGACACCTCAGAATTAGGATATTCTTCCCTAGGATGCTGTATAGCATCTCTCTGTGCATATCCTCTCAAGTGCTGGGCTGAGGCAAGCAGGGGCTTGAGAGCAGTCCTGCAGTGAGAAGGGGATGTCCTCCTGCTCTTGGCAGCTTGGAAAGTAGTGTCCCAGCCGTAGAACTCAGGAGTTTGCTGGGCTCTGCAGGCTTTTTATTTTCCACTAGGTTCCCAGAGGCAGAAGTTTCTACACCTCTTGCCCTTTTTTTTGCTTTCAAGTATCTGCAGTTTTCTCGCCACTTTTGAACAAATGTAAGCAAAAGCTTGGCATTTCCTGTTGGCAGCTGGCCCTAAACCAAAGTTCAGCTGAATGGTAGTCACGGTGGCATTTCCACATGCCAAAGTCCATCTGTGGAAACGTGCTTTGTGTCTGAAGCTGGAGGTTCCTGGGAATTTGAAACTAAATGTACTTTGCCCTAAACAATTAAGCTGCATTTCAGAGCTGATTTACTTTCAGATGCTCCAGAAAACTCTTCCTGTAAATAATGCGTCCTCTGTCCAAGGTCATAAATAGCAAGCAAAATAGCTGATCACTTTTTTAAGTTATCCCACTCTTTGCATCAGGGACATATTAATAATATAACGATCGGGATTACAAATCAAAGAGATTCACTAAATCAGACTGTAGTTGTCTCAGCAAAAAAAGAGAAGGGGATTGCAAATCTATTATTAAACCAGCTACAAGCATTGAATTAAAGAATATGGAGTTATTATCTTTGTTGTGTTAGGATTATGTGTTCTTCTTGAAAGCACAATGCATTTTACAGATAGAGTGAGACTGTAAATTTTGCTTTCCTAGCAATGCTTGAATTAGATGCCACTTGGCACTGTTGTTCCTGATTGAAGTATATATTAATCTAAAATCCTTACAGACTTTTGTTTTACAGTCTGTGTTGGACAATGCCAGGCACAAAGATCTTCGTGCTCCGTCTTACAAGGAGCAATAAGGTGCTGCAGTTGTTGTTGTGGCATCAGCCCCTTTCCTTCTACAAATCGAGATTAGAAGCCAGGTTTGCATCACCTGGGAAGGAGACCTGCTGATCCAGAGTAGTTCCCCTTCTTTTGTCCTTCAAACCAAGCCTTGTTTGCAAAGCTGACAGGACCTTAGGGTGAGTGTTAAGAGACTGATGGTCTCTCTGTTCCCCCAAGCATTTGAGCTTTGTAGCGCTAAACAAAGGCATGGGCTTTACAGAGTAAAACGAGGATGCTATTAGGTCTATGCTGTGCATTTTGCAAAAGCTGCCCAAAATAACTAAGTGTACTGTGCATCTGCATTTATAGCCAGCTACCCATTATGGATGACCTTTGCATCTCAGGTGATCTTCCAAAGAACCGGAGGGAGCTTTTTATAGAACTTTAAAAAAATACAGATTTGAAGCAACAAAAACCTGCCCCTAGCCCTGTGTTGTGCAAATATAGAAAGTCTCTTTCTGGCGAGGAACTAACATTCAGGAGACAAAGCAAAGACAAATCTTGCCGCCTGGGTATTGGCAATTAGAGGCTTCTGCACCAGAGTATCCATCCTTGACCTGAGCTGATTCAGACTTTTAAATATCAGCCCCTGCGGTGGCAGAGGGCTACTTTCTGGACACAAATATGTGCATCTTGTTAAAAAGTGACTTTCAGGGAGTAGAGAGGGTGAAACGATTGTGGTGTATATCCTAGGTCCTGAGCCAGCATTTACAGTCTTCCATGATGTGAAAGGTCAAAGTGGATGATTTTTTCCACAGCCCCTGCCCCCCCATCCTATTTTCCGAGATGTGTCAGGGCTTAAAATAGTTTGCTTTTTCGATATTTCCGTAGGAAACAGGAGAAGGTTTGTAGATAACATTTTTCATAGAGAGAATTTTTCCAGCGTGAGTCACAATTTTTGTTAGTTGTTACTTTTTAAAGGACTTTTTAATCTCTTCATTCTTGCCTGCTCTTCCTTCTTCCTACAGGACATTGTCTCCCGTGATTTATAGCCACTTTATGATGCTGCCTACTGCCAAATATTCCCCACGATTCATCTGACAAGAGGAGGGATTCTGTTGGAGAGGCTCTTGCTTTGCCAAGTCAAAATTCCTATCCACCAAGAGCAGGCAGGGTCTGGTTCTGCTTCTGTTTGGGTCAAGGCTTTTACTACCTTTGTCATGTTAACGGCCTCTTTGCTCTTTGGTGGTGGATTTTCCCAGAGAGACACATTAGCCCCACGGTATACAGGATCCCTCTCTCTCTCAAAAAAGAAAAAAAAAAAGGCTCCAGTGAAAAAAAGGGGCTCCTGTCCATCCTTTCTGCACAGGGTGCTGCCTTCCCAGGGCCACTGTGGAAACCTGTGGCCCATATTCCCTATCGCTAGCATCCTGCCTTGATCAGCTTGGCAAATTTGGCTGCTGCAACGTCTTTTTTCTTTTTTATTCTCAACACTTTTTGGCTTAGGACTTCTATGCAAACACACTGGGCTCTGTAAGCCAGTCTGAGCTGCTGCAGTTTTGAGGAGGGTTTAGGGACCTAGGCTAATCTGCCTTCAGATGACTTTGGCCCAGACAGGAGGTGAAAGTTGACCAAATCTGTAATTAAACTCCAAGCCCATGAGGCATTGCTGTTGAAAGCATAATTTCTGAGACACTCTGGCAGCAGCCAGGGGAATGGGGCAGGAGGACCGTCATGAACAGATAAGCGATTCGTGTAAGCTTTGTCTGAACAGGTGAAATGGAAATGTGGGGCAGTGCAGCAGTCAGTGATGAAAGCTCCTTGCCTTCATTCAGATGATGCATTTGATGGCATCGTGCAAGTCCCGTTTCCACTTTGAGAAGGGAACTGGGCTGCCCTTCAAGCTGAAAATGGAGCCTGACTTCAGTGGTAGCAGCTCCAGGCTCCTGCTGAGCACTGGTGAAAGCCCCATGTGTTTGTAGTGTTTTAAAGTGAGGTTTTACAGTGTTGTCTCTTGGCTGTAGAATAGATAGAGGATGAAGAAGAAAATCAGACTGTTATCCCTCTGCACTTCTGAATATGTGGATGTTTCACCTTGCTTTGAATGCTTAAAGTAGGAAGCATGACCTTTCCTGGAGGCACGCCATGTTGTGACACCTGGTCTCTTACCTAGAAAAAAGATTATCCGTACTTTCTTACAGCTTAGACATAACAAAGTATAATGCCAGAGGTCTTTCCAAGCGGAGTTCCTTTCCCTGGAAGAGTTGCTCTCCTTCCCCATAGTGATTGTGTAAGTATCATCTGCCTGGGCTTCTGCATTCTTGGTTATTCTGGAACAGTGCAGAGGTGTGCTTTAATATGTGAACTAGGTATGGCTCATCAGGAAGAGGAGGTGTGACTCCTTAAACATTCATGTAGTTCTGAGCAAAGTAGGAATATATTCCTAGCAGCTCACAGTGTGTAATGCTGCTCCTCTGATGTTTGAAGCAAGCACATTAACTCACAAGGTGCTAGGTGTAGTGCCGCCTCCTGATGGGGACATGCAGGAAGCAATCGTTGCCATCGCTCAAGGCTGCGTGAAGGATTAGAAAAATCTTCCCAGGCACCCTTCAAGTATTTCAGTCTCTAATTGCAAGACTCTGAAGAACATCCCATTAGAGCAGCTTATTAAAAGCAACAAACGAGGCTTTCATTTATCATGACTCCAAGTCTTCAACTTATAACTCTTAAAAGCCGCAACTCTATACAGCAGAGCCTCTCTGAGATCTATCTAGCCACTAGAAATGTAGTTTAATTCCAAATGCTCTCTGGGTCATCTGCAGACTTGTGGTAAATTAATTACATTGATTGCAGGCACAGTTGTTGGGGCCTATCATAGATATACATTTCATTAACAAAGCATGTAGCCCAGGGTTTGAAACGATGCCAAGGGTGATAAGTCCTCCTAGCATAGGTTTATTAAAGTTTGCTCTCTGGACAGCTGGGTTTGCAAACCACACAGGCATTGCAGGGTCACCTTTGCTAGAACTGGAGGAGTGTCAGCTTTGTGTGCCTTAGATAACTGAAAGTGGTAGAGCTGGTCTAGCCAAGAAGCGAGGCAATGCCAGCAGGCCATGTAAGTGCAGGAGGTGCTGCTGCAGCTCCAGGCTCCTCTATGTTGCCTCTGCCCATCTGCAGCCCTTTCCTTGAAGCCAGGGCTCAAAGCAGAAGTCACACCTTGTTTCAAGCCAGCTTGGCTTTTGGAGACCTCAGTGCCCTGTTCTTTCCCAGCAAAGGGGATTTAACGCTGCAGGTGTTTTTTCAATAACCTTCATGGTTATGTGGACATGTCACTTGTTAACCTGCAGCAGATAGGAGGGCTCCTGACCTCCCGCTGGAGCCAGGGGCAGCCTCCACAAGCTGCTCTTGTTGTCTTCTGGTTGATTCAGTGAGGCTGGAGGAGACTTTGCAGATAATTTTGATGTATGCAGTGCTCAGTTGAACTCTGACTGCTCCCCTATACAGGTCAGCTTGCTGGCTAAACATCTTAAAACCCCAGAGAGTTCCAGGTGTATTTCACTGAGCAGCGATCTCTTATCCTGCCTCAGCATTTGATCTCATCTGGAATGCGTTTGCTTTCAGCAACTCAGTTTCTAGACTGAGAAAGCCCTGCATGGAGTGAGGAGATGGGGAAATTCTGCCCCTCCTAGAAGCCACCAGCACCCATATGTGGTGGCCATGAAGGCACAATGGATCTGCTGAAGTTTAACATCCAGTTTTATCTGCCTCAAGATTTTTATAATCTGAAGTTTATCTGACAAATCAAGCCATCCTTTTAACACAAGTGGTAATAAATCTTCCTTCGTAATAAATCTTCCTTTGTTCTAACTGTTCAGGCCTAGTAGTCCATTCATTTACCTGTGCAAGTGCTCCTGGGACTGGAAAGTGAATTTTGTTGTCTGCTGAATCAGTTTAGTTTGTTTCTAAGAGCTTTAGATTTCCCCTAATGTTACACCTCAGAGTATTTTGATTGTAAATGCACAGTGATACGTAATGGGTGTGCAGAAGTAAGGCTGCATTGAGGCCTATTTCCCTTGTACTTGAGCATTTTTTTTCCTCCCCATAAAGGGAGCAAGTGAGATCTGAAGCATTCCGCATTCAGTGCAGGGAACTGATTTTGTCTCAGAGCAGCCCAATTGCTGATGAAGTGCTCAAAGAGTTTTCTTTGTTTAAGAAAACAGCAAGCTCTTTCCATTTTAAGAAGTGGTTGCTTTTTAGGTTAATTTAACTGTTGTTTCAAAAACCTTGACTTTGCATGCTGAACGGTGTAGGAAGGACTGGTGGCATCAACTGTTACAAAATTCCCCCCGCCCTGGGGTGGGGGGAAAGAGCCTCCTAGCTAAAATGTAAGCTAAGTCTTCACAGCCATAGTGATGTTCTGAAGACATACCAGTTGCCTGCACTCAAATCCTGCAAAGTTAAACCAAAAAGATGACAAAATTGACTCAAAATATATAATGCTTGGATCCCCTTCATGGGTTTTGGACCTCTGGTGCTAACTTGTATCAACGTAAAGGTTTAGTGGAGGCTGAGCTGCTCTCTCGTATTAGTATGACTGCACAAGCTGGAGCATTATGAAAATACAAAATATTGTCAATTATAGTAAAAATATATCGGCTTAGTTGTTTAGAAAATGTTAGCAAGTTGTTTTGCTGATGCAAAAAGAGCTTAGAGAGACATTCTTCACCAGTTCTAATTTAAGTAAGCACATAATCCAGTATATAATTCTGTAAATCATTGCATGCCTGAAGTTATTTTGCATCATAATTTAAGGTGGTGCAGTTGCAGAATGTTAATTTTGTCTAAATAGGCTATTTTAATGTGTTTAGGCATTGTAAATTGTACTTTATAAAAATCTGGTGGGCATGGGGTTTTTTTGTCAAGAACAATGTGTTATGATGATTTGAGAAGAAATGATGAGTGAGGTTTTTAGCTGACTTTAACCAGAGTATGTCTGAACCATTGGGCATCTGCTTGTATGTTTTACTGAAGATTTTCATGTTGTTTCTTCTGCAATATGTTCTTTTTCAGGATGAATTACCATAATAGATTTGGTAACAGAAAAATTATCCATGCAGGTTTTCTGAGACGGATAAAGGGCAATTACTGAGGTGAAACCAGCCTTGGGTTATGGACTGATGCTAGGCAAACCCATGATCTGGTTAGTCTAGAGTAATGGCTTGGCAGCCTTCAAAAGCAAGCTGTGGACACACGCAGTACCTCTCAACTCACCATATTTTGAGTTTATTTAGGTTGAATGCTCTCACACTACTCATAAGGTCCTGCTTCTGCAAATACATAATGTGCACTGATGCAAGGAGACCCAGAAAGGGTTGTGTTGGTTGAGTACATGTATAAGGGTCTGAAAAAGCAGAGCTTGAATTCATCCAGTGCTTTGTTTTTTAAAGGAAATTGTAACTCTACCACACACACTTGTGGAAAAAGTCACTTTGCCTGCTCCAAGGCAGGTGCTTAAGTTTAAGCACATGGGTGGCCCCGTTAGTCCTAATGGTGGTACTCAAGTACGGGAAACACATGGTTAATTGTTTTGCAGGACCAGGATCTAGCTCTCTCCAAGGCACTTTTTCCCCAACAGTAGCACATGCCATGAAATTCTTGCAGCTCAGGGTGTCAAGGTCCAAATAATAACTGAAATAAGAAGAAAGAAGTGCACATAAAAATGTTGAGAATGTTTTTGCACCATGCCAGGGCGGTGGGATTATTCCTTATCCTGGGCCTTTTTGTTTGCTTTTCAGTTGCTGCGATCATGGCTGTGGGTGGGCTTCTTCTCTGCGTGCTGTTGCCTATCCGAGCCTAACATGGTCAGTGTTCCCACCCGTGCTGGCTCCTATTTCGTGTCCTCCCTTCATGTTTTCTGTGCACAGTCTGCCTTTCCCTCCCTTTCTTGTATTGGCCTGAAAATCACTTTCTCATCTGATCTCTGCACCCAGCTTGTCTATCTAAACAACTGAAAATCACGTGACCCAAAGTAGTGTGTCTCCAGCAAGAGCAGGGGTCCCAGGGGGGAAAAAACCCTCATATGTTATGCTGTGATCGATCCAGACACCACACCAGCAATCTCATATGTCATAATAAAACATCACATATGCTGGACACTTCATCAAATTCTGCTTCTTGACACCAAAAGGGGCTGCGGGAGGTAATTTTCTCCCAGAAATGAGGCAGGGGGTTGGCAAGAGTGGAAAGGTATTTAACGGCATGTAATGTGCATGTCAGTGAAATGGACTGTATGTCATCGACATACATGTCAATGTATGACATACACAGCAATGACATGATGCTGTTTGCCGACGATATGCTCCAGAAGCTTTGGACATATCTCTGTGGGATTCGAGAGTTGCGTGTCCGTGCTGCATGCTGCCCCATTCTGCCACCATCTGGGCTGCCTCACCAGTGTCTGCTCTCTTGTAGTCTCCCCTCTAACTTTGCTAACTAATCAAAGGAAGGGTGATTTTAATTTCTGTTGGTTTGACTGGATGCGAGTTGAGTTGCTCCCTGAAGGGAATGTGTTTTAAGTCCCTGAATTGACTGTAATCTGCACAGGCAGAGATTCTCCTGGGCCTCCTAGGAGAGTCATGAGATCACCATCCCCATCAGATAGTTGCCTGAGACCATAGGAGCTCTGAGATGTCCCACGTGCATTGTTAAACAGGGAAGGTTTTGCAGCATAGCTGGGCAGGAGGTGTGAAAACTCTCTGCTGTGTTTTCTGGGGGCTTCTGCGTCTTTGCATGGTGATAGCTGGGTCATGGTGCAGTCCCTGGCTGTGGGGTACAGCAGTCACCAAGGTGGGCTATTTTGGGGTCTTCTGGTGCTGTACTGTGGCTCTGACAGAGGCTTGAACCAAGGAGGAGTTTGCAAATGCAAATCCTAAAGGCCCTAAGGTGAAGGCTTTTTTCTTTTTCTTGTTGGAGCATTTTGAAATTGGTTTTCATGATTTTTGAGTGCTTAAGAGCAACGTTAGCAAGCAAGGATGCTCAGCTCAAAGTGTTTGGCCGCAAAATGTTTTTCTGGTACATGAGGTCATTCTGTGAGCCACTGGTTTGGCAATGATTGTGCTAAAAGAAAAACCTCCTGGTACTTCTGTTGCCTGTCATGCCTGTGCCATCAGTGCATGAGCAGTCCCTCACTGGGAGTCTCAGCAGGGCCCTCAACCAGAGAGTGACAGCAGTGGGAATTACCTCTCAAAGAAGACCAGGAATAGGCTGGATGGCTATGAAAAAAAGACATGCATAGGGAAAACTTGGCTGACCTGGAACACACACTCTTCAAGTTTCCTCCTAAGCTGCAGAGACTAATGTGTCAGCAAGCTGGGAGAGGGAAATGGGAAAAGTGACTTCAAGGCATGGATGACGTCGGTTTTGCTATGGGAAGGCACGACAACCTCTTTAGAGAGATTTATGGAGATCCCTTCAGAGGGAGCTTCCTGCAAGAGGGGGAAACAGTATCTTGTTTAAATTGTTTTTAATTGTTCTGGCAGTGGTTTAGAAAAGCAGGGAGTCATTCAGTGTGAAGGCAAGGGAAAGACTAAAGGCTAAAAATACCACCACTGGAATTGTGAAACTTCCTTTGTAAGGCATCCAAGTTAATCAGAGGTTGAAGGCAGGATTGCACTGTGTAGAGGGGGACAGCAGTGGCTGGGAAAGCAGCTGAGAAGACAGTGAACCTGCAGCCCTTAGGAAGGGAACCTGCCCTGATTCCTCTCAGACCAGTTGTCTACTGTATCTTTGAACTGAGATGAAGGTCTTTAACTTGTCATCTCAAGACCTTTTACCACTCTTTTGATCTCGTTCTCCAAATTACAGGACTCTGACAATAGATAGAGGAGTTGAATCAGTCAGTTTCCCAGCCTGTGTGGGTTGTTCCAAGTTGCTCCAGGTGGAAGTTTGGTCCATGTCATTATAGACATCAAAAAAGCAGGGGGAAAGTGAACAGAAAAATGGGAAACAACCTGCAGTATAAAAGCTGTTTGTTTTACACCAGTACCTTGAGTATTCCCTGGTTTTGTGATACTTAATATATTCTAGGATTGCAAGCACCAAAGGCAAATGCTGAACATGGACCAGCGTCATTAGAGGTAGACCTTTGCCTCTGGCTCTCAGTATTGGTGGTGTTTATCCAGGATGAAACTATTTGCTGAACAAGTTATTGTCTCCGTACATGAGCTGAGGCAACAGGATCTTGGCCAGAGGGACAGATCCATGTTTGTTTGTTCCTCTGGCTGAAACACAGTCCTGCCCTGCAACAGCCGTATTGCTTTAACATCTTGGAATAAGTAGTCTGAAATGAGCACTAACCCCTTATAAACAGCAACCTTTCGATCCTCACAAACCTCCTGTAAAATGACAGCTTGGGATGAGTTGGATGCATTCCTTAAAGTTAATTTATTGTAAAAGAAGTGCTTCTGAGTGAAGGTCTCACCCCTGAAAAGCAAGTTGCATTTTGTTTCTATTTCAAAGAAGCACAGAGAGTTCACTTATCTCATATTTAAGAGATTAAATACATGCATAAATCTCTGCAGGACTGTGACGGGAGATTGCATGCTGCTTCAGGGCACAAGCTGTTCTATGGTACTGACTACACCTAACAAGGTGAGGTCCTTTTACTCATCGGGGATGCCTAAATGCTGCCCCCATGTGCATTCCAGTAACGCCTTGGCTGTGTGCTGAATTGCTTTGGCCGATGCCTACAAAAAAAATTATATAAAGACTCCCACATCACTGCTAGGGCTTTGATGTCCAAGGTCCAGCTCCACAGTACCCTGGCTGTGTCCTGCCTGGGTTGTGACCAGAGTGGTGACTCCCAATAGGGAGATGGAAACTCCTTCCCTTGGGCGTTCTGTGGTTTTGGGGGATGCCTCTGGTGGCCAAGAGGCCCCACCCCACTCAGCAAGGGCACCCCAAAGCACAAGGTCAGATGCAGAGTATCTCCATCAGTCCAGGGAGAGCAAGCATCTTCCTGCCTTGTTTCTGGAAGGATTTTTCTCCATGAATTGGCTTCTGCCATGCGAGGCAGCGGGCATTGGTTTCCCAGCTGGGTTCTTCATCTTTCTACCTGTCCGTTTTATATTTTATAAACCTATATAGGGATCATTTTACAACTTCACTTTTATAATCTGCCCCATAAATATTTTACGAGCTGCCTGCCAATCTGCAAGTAGTTTTTAAATAAGACATGATGCCTTAAGAATATTTAAAGTCTCACTTTTTTTTTTCCTCTGGTACTTTTATTGAAAAACACAGAGCTGTGCAAGGAGGACATCTGCTTTCTAGATACAGAAACTGGGACAAATCCACAACAGGAGTAAATGAGTTGAGATTCAGGTGTGCTGCTGAATTGCATTAACTCTTTGGCTGAGTGTCTCCAGCTCAGTGGGAGATGAAGCAAGCGTCAGAATCTTTATGCTTTTGCTGTACGTGATATAGAAAAGATATAGGAAATCTATGGTTTGTACAATGACAATAAACTAGAGAATGAGTCTTCCATCAGGAGGCTTTTGACTTGCAGCTTTTCCAATAAATACTAAGAGCAAATGCACATGCAGAAATGGATTATTTCACAGACAAGTGGAAGCTTTTTCTTCCCCCCAAATATATTGCAGACCCACACTATTTAGATACTTTTATCTGCCAGTAAGATTCACATAGTGAATCAGGACTATTAACCTGAAATAGCAGATTTTCATGGGATTTAGTTGGGGAAGACTGGATCAAAAATTGCTTGTGTGTTAGTTAAAGCATCTGAAGGGCAAGAAGGGAAGAAGTGTGGTTTAGCCCCAGTAAGCACGTACATGGCTTGTTTCTCTCAGTAGTTTAAGAAAGTGTGTGTGAAGGGTACAAGTGATTGCATCAGGCAGGTTTTGCAGCAAGCTCTGCTAGTAACATCCAACGGTTGCTTGACAGTTGAAGTCCACTAGCTGCCATTTCACTTTGGCATGTCTTGTTGAGGTGTGTTTTAAGGATGCTTTGGGGTTCCCAGAGCCTTATTTCATATGCTAATGTGACGGGCTGCTGTATGTGTTACCTGGCTTGAGAGAGGGCAACAACTTGAGCTAATGGGTTTGCATTGACCCTATGAGTGTGTCCCTGGGCAGTGAAAAATGGACTGTTGTGCATCAAGGTGTGCTTGGATCACTGGACACAAGTGATGGCATGTTCCCCATTTCTCCCTCTTCCCTCTTTAAGGTTGAAGAATCGGGATATGTGGGTAGTAAAAGAAGGGGAAAAAAAAAAGCTCAGAAAAGCTTATTTATAGGTGAAGTACTCCAAACCTGAGGAGGCGATGAGTTGAGAGCATTTCCTCTAAAAGGCGAACAGAAGAAATCTTGTGTATGTGCCTTTGATAGAAGGACAAATTGAAACATTCATGTATTTTTAAGAGGAAAATTGAGTTATATGTCTCAATCCAGAAGACGACTACTGTGGAAAACTGATGTAACTTTTGACAACCTGCAGCAGAAAAAATTGGGGTTGCCAGAAGTGGGAATTGGTGCTCGTATCTCTAGTGTATATACTTAAAGGGGGAGACAGTATGATGAAGAAGGCGAAGAATCCATTTTCACACAGGGATTGTGAACATCAAAATGCTCTTTGAATTGACCCTTACTCCCAGGGTCTCCACGTATACTTAGTGCTTAGTTTTTGAGTTAATCAGGCAGGACCCCATCTCAGGAAATGGCACTGCTGCTGCTAGAGCAAGGTGATGAGCAGCGACACATGGATAACTGAACTGTGTCTCTGTGCACCTCGTTGCTGCTCTCGTGAGCTTTGCATTCAGAGCATGATGGTCTCAGTTGGTCGCTGCTGATGAAATCTCACCCTGCATGGATGGCCTGACTGTTTATCCAGTGTGACCCATTTATCTCCCTGCCTGCATCCCTGGACAATCTGTCAGCCTCCCCCCTTGTCTTTTGCACCTCGTCTTGATTCATTTCCCTGTGCTTGCACAACCTTTGCGGTCTGTTTTTTTCTCCTCTCCCCTTGGCACAGGTCTCCCCTTCTCCCCAGTGTAAGCTTGTGTGTCTGCTTCCCTTTCCCAGAGTAACCCTGGGAGCTCCTGTTGCCTTTCCCCTCCATGACCAGCTCTGCTGTGACCAGTTCAGAGGTGGTGCGTGTGTCCCATTGTGTTGGGGCTTTTGTTTGTAATTGTGATTGTTTCAGAAATCCGGTGCCAAAATCCTATAGCCAAAAGGCTGCTTGGCCCCTCGCATCCAGGCAGACAGCAGTTCCCTGTAATAGGACTTCATGCTGAGGGCATGTTTCATGCAGATGCCTATTACTGCCTCCTCCTAATTGCAGTTTTGTTTCTGCTAATCATATGCTCCTCCTTGCTGTGAGCAATGCTGGAATGCTTGTATCCCCCTATCTCAAAAATCACGGGCAATGGGAGAGAAGACTCTTCTCACCTTTAAGTGGCTTCTTGGTAACCTGAGGCTTTCTTTGACGCATGCCAAATAATGATCCCACAGCACACTGGCTGGCTTGCAGGTGTCTGTTGCAGGTTTTTCGTTCTACCCAACAGTCCCTCTGTCTCATGTCCCTGCGGTTTGCTTTAAGGATGATCCAGTTCCTGTATCCACTTATCACATCAGGTCCTTGGAAAGACTGGTATATATATGTGCATCATACGTACCTCATCCTGTATTTTTAAATATATATATATATGTGTGTATATAGCAGTTCTCCTTGCCTATACAGTTACACTGTGGCTTCTTACGTGATCATCTGAAGTAAAGCAGGTCTCAGAAATGCCACCACAGCAGCCAGTTAATGCTAATGCAATGTCACCTAGAGAACCAACAAGAAGAGTGAGGGATGAGTGAGGGAAGAGCAGCCAAAGACTAATAGGAGGATGTCCTGGGGGAGATGCGACTCCCATATGGCTGTGGTTACAACTCCATGGTAGGATTCAGCAGCATCCTTGCACTGCCTGGTGCTAACGTGGGAGTAAGGTAGATCAGGCAGTGACTGCGTGCCTTCTTCCATCTTTACTGCTGCTGAGCACAGGGGATTGCGTGAATGGTAGCTCCCCTGTATAAAGACTGGAGATGTGCAGGAAACCCTATCAGAGGCAGGAATACATAGGAGACCCCTGAAGGCAATGAGTCAACAGGGTTTGGGTTTTTTTAAGCCGTTATTTTGCATGTGTATAAGGTGTTAATGTTTACATGAGGCTGTTTTCTAAAGTATCAAAATTTAAAGTTCCGTGCAAATGCCCAGTGGATGAAGAGGAGCATGCAATACATAGAACATGGTGCCTGCAAAAGCTCTGCAGTCCAGGAGATCTTGCTTCAGCGATTCTAATGTTTCATCCCATTTCCCTTCCATTGTCTTCCTGTTCTTGCTTTTTTTTTTTTTTTTCATCTTAATAATAGCTGAATTAGATGTATGGTAGAGTGGAGTTGTTCAGAAACATCTGTGGGATTTGGAAACACAAGTCCAATTGAAAATCAGTGGGCCTTGGGCCCTGAATCCCGTTAGGGAAATTGCAAATAGTTTGATGAGCTAAAACTGGGACAGCAGCAACACAGCCACTAGAGAGGTTGGATTCATTGCTGCTCCGGGTTTTTGTGCTTTGTGTGATATGAAGTAAAGAGTGGGGTTCTGCAATAGCAGAGACAAAAACACTTTTTTTTTTTTTTTTTTTTCCCCAGGCGATGTGGCTATAGCAAGGCTAAACAAGATCCAGAAGAAGAAAAGATGCATTTTCATAACGGCCACAGTGAGTAAAGATTGAACATGTATATACGTGGGTTTGGCTCTCCTTGGTAATGAGAAATACAACTGAGAGGGTTTCTTTAAAAAGAAAATAATAGTCTGTCTTTGCTGGTAATTCACAAAATAATTGTTTGTTCTGTTATTCTGTCAGTCCCCACCTGCCCCTGCTCTAAGTCCATGGAGAACGGAATATTTGAATGGTCCTTATACGTGCCCAGCTATTCACACCTGTGCATTTGCAGCAGATCTCTCTAGCAAGCCATTTTGTTCTGTTCCTGTCTTTGCTGTTTGACCCAAGGTGCTATTAATTTTGCCTGGTCAGCGTATAACAACTCTACATTTTTGTGGTTTGGATGTGTCAGTGCAGAATACTTGTTTGAAATCCTTGCTCCGTTCCAGCCAGCCATGAGGATCAGGCCCACAGCTACTCTTTGCCTTGGATGCGTCTGCAGAGGCGTGAGGAATAACGCCTACTTCTTGCTCCTAGGAAGCTTTCAGAAATTCTGTTTTAATGTCCTTACATACAAAAAACCTCTGTGGTGATGCTAGAAAGCACATCTCAGGGTTATTATCAGTCCTGTACATCCAAAGCCAGCATTTGAAAAGCCTTCCTTCATCAAGTGCTGTGGGATCTAGGGATGGATAACAGCGAGGTGTCTTTTGGGGTGGAAAAGGCAAACGCTTCTTGAGTGAAAGTCAGATTTCCATTAGTGCTATGTAATGAAGGCAGCAGGAAGCAAATCAATTAAGAGCCACAGTGTAATGTAGCTGTCTTATTAGACTGATGAGCAGTTCTTCATGTGAGTAGCCTTAATGACTGTCAAAACAAACTTATAATATTCATAATGAAAATACTTTTTCCCCCTCTCAAGTCCTGGAGAAAAAGCCTGCTATTGATTATATTTATCCTGGTACAACCCACAGTCTTTGTACTGCAAATATTCAGTTCATTTAAATCTCAGTAACTCGATCTGAAATAATGTGGTCGATTGATTAGCTAATATGTGACTGGTAGGGCATAATTTATTTCAGGTCTCTATCAACCCCCATCCATCCAACTTGCTTTGCAGGTTGTTCCCTTAACATTTTGCTTTTTGTACTTTTCCTCCTGGCATACCCTTTCCAGATCCAGAAAGGGATCCTTTTGCACCAGACCCTGGAACAGCCTGTTATACATCACTGAGAAGGATTTTTAGCTGCGCATTGTTCTGACTGAGCCCTATCGTGTGCTTTTCTAAATGCGATGAAGTTGCACATATGTATAAACTAAATATCCTTTTCCAAGAACGCTATTCATTTTTCCCATAGAAATAGGTTTCCGTGCTGCAGCGTTTTCCAGCAAAGCAGAGTGCAAGGGACAGGAGTGTGTATCACCCGTCTTCTTTCATGACATGTGCTGTTAACACTCTTAATTTGTGTTTGCAGTTAAGCTGCCTGGAGTGAGGACCTACATTGACCCCCACACCTATGAAGACCCTAATCAAGCTGTCCATGAGTTTGCTAAGGAAATTGAAGCTTCATGCATAACCATTGAAAGAGTTATCGGAGCTGGTATGGCGATGCATTCCATGACCCTTAGCAGCCTGGAGGGTTGGCTTTCTTAACACAAGAGATCTGGGAAGGGCTATGAAATATTTGTGCTGTTAGGTACCCTGCAAGTGATGGGGAGTGTGTTCCAGCTGAAGTTTGGGACAAACCTGTCATTGTGGTTTTGAAACTCAGGGACTGAACTGAAAATTACAGAAAATGGTCATGTTTGGACCAAGCTTGGGGAAATGAGTCACTTAATTTTCAGGTTCTTTTCTACATTTTAATCTTTTTCTGCTCTCCCATTAAGGTGAGTCTCGAAGCAAAAATTAAGAATAAGAAGTCATCTGGGAGAGAAAAAAGCACAAACCAAAGTCCAATGCTTGTCATTTCCTTGGTTAAAGGAAGAAACTCCTATTTTCTTTCCAGTTAAGCTGTTTGTTTGGACTTGCATCCAACCTTAGGAATATTTTTTATCCTCTGAAGTTGTGTTTTTGGCAGTAATTTACTGTTCGCCAGAAAAAAAGGAAAAAAAAATCCATTTGAGTTTCCTTTTAAAAAAGGTGGTCATAAAATTGGAAAGGGTTTATAGTCTATAAAAGTATATGTTGCTGTGAAAGGCTAACAGTATTCCATCTATTTAACTTACCAAAGGAAGGTTAAGAAGCAAGTAGCTTGTGTTTTACAGCTATCTACGCAGGGCGATGATACAGGATGTGACAGCACTCTTTCATCTAGTAGATAAAAACTGGAAATGAGGAAAAAGCCCCATAGAATATAGAGCATAGCTCTTTAAATATAGGGAAATTTTGTTTTTCTTCCTAGTTTTCTTGTGCTTACGAATTACTTGGTTTGTGGTAGGACAGGTATTTGAGATGGTGATCATTGTGAAATTCGGCTTCCCACATCCATGAATGCAGGACAGCCGTGCCTGCTTTTGATCAGCTATCTATAGGGGCTGGGCTGCACACTGTAGACAGATGCATGCCATGCATTCCTTCAATATGCTGTGATCCCATTCTTTATGATTTTTCTCTGAAGGTGAATTTGGGGAAGTCTGCAGTGGGCGGCTGAAGCTTCAGGGAAAGCGTGAGTTTCCAGTGGCTATCAAAACCCTGAAGGTGGGCTACACGGAGAAGCAGAGGCGAGATTTCTTGGGAGAAGCAAGTATCATGGGGCAGTTTGACCACCCCAACATCATCCACCTGGAAGGCGTCGTCACAAAAAGTAGGTACAAGTTGCTGCAGACTGCTAGCCTTGAGCTCTGGCTTCTGGGAGAGTTGGTTAGGGAAGGAAGACTTGGGTAACTCGCATTTTGACATTTCGTAATTTCTCAAAAAACAGTGAATCCACTTGCCTGAAATGTCACACTTCGTAGGTCCAATCAGGAACAGGTTCCCCAACAATCTCTTGTGTCCAAAGGATTTCAGCATTCTTCCAGCTAGAATGGATAGATAATGGCTAAAATTATAAAAAACGTTAAGTCCCTCTGTAAACCTTGCCTCAGGTGGGCATAATATGCAGGGGCTAAGAGAAAACCCCTCTTCAAAGGCCCAAAATTAAATGAGACAGAAATAGGAGATGATATGCCTGGCCAGCCTCAGGCAGTGGGCGGGTGATGAAGAGGGCAGTAAACCTGGGATGTAATGCTGGTAAAGTGTTTTGCCTGACTTCTGGCTTGCAAGTAATTTAGCAGCACCTCCACTTGCAAAATGCCAGAGCATTTTTAACACAACAACGCCAAGCCACCCGCTAAGTTTTTCGAGAAGGCTCACTTCTTATTCCTGCCTTTATTTGTTTACTTTTGAAACCACATGAGCCTCAGGGTGAGCAAAGATATGCCAAGAAGTGGGAAGCAATTTCCCTGGCAGGGGAAACAGGGAGGATTTTGCTACCAAGAGTCTGAAAAAAACCCACAACACACAACCCCCGATGATTTCCAGCCATCATATTTTGAGAAACCACTGAAACAAAGCCCACAGGAGGGTAGCACAGAGCCTTGTGATCACTCACACGGGATGTGAGCAAGGACAGAAGTTGGAAGTTTTGCTTTCCAGAAGCAGGGAAGAATGGGAGTGTAGCTGAAGACGCCAGGACTGTGTAAAATCACAATTAAGGCAAGCTCCCTCTGGGATCTGCTAGTGATGCCCATGGTAATAGTTGCCCCTCATGATAGCATAGAGATTATGAGAGGGATTGAGGGCTTGGGAAAAATGTGAAATGACTGGCAAAACATCCCAGCATGAGAGTTATTGAGGTCTTGACTGCTCAGATAGCAAAATAACCTTCCATAACTTTCCCAGCCCAGTTCTCCAAAGATAAAGGCAGAGGAAGGGACAGCACATCTGAATGTGCCCAGCCCAAGCCTGTCTGGCCATTGGTGCTGTACTGAGGCGGTGGGAAAGGTGCAGAGGTGTTGTAATACTTCCATTTTAAAGCCTTGGAGGATCTACATTATTTGCATCAAGGATTTTTTTTTGTTGAAAACAACTTCTCCTTTAAGATATATTTTAAGTGTTTCAGGAGTTTTTGATAGCTGAAGAAGCACCAGCCTCACAGGAGTTTCATCCTTCTTGTCTTCATGATTGGTAATGTCAGAGTTTAGCTACTACCATTCAAATGCTGACGTTTGGGGCCATGTGGCTGCTGTTAGTACCATTTGTCATTCATCAGAGGCAGTGTCTCCAAAATAGTTCTTTTTCAGAGCTGCAGTAGAGAGGGCACAGAGATGCTAGCTGGTTGTCCTGTTCATATCCTTATAACCTACTCAAAATCAATGCTATTTTGCAATCCATGGCCTTTACTTGCATTTTTCCTTGAAATTGCATTTCTTAAAACTTTTAAGAAAAGGAAAAAATAACCAAGATAGGTTTCTCCCAAAAGTTGAATAAATATAAAAATCTCTCAGGGTCGCCTTGTGTAGCCCTTAATACATAAAAGCTCCCATTTCTAGCCCTGCAGCGATGTGTGGGATATTGGGCAGGAAGTGAGTGACGATTATGCATCCATAAAAGCCACTGCTGACACGGGCATGAGTCCTTCTGGCTGCCAGAGCCTCAGGGTATGGGTGGGAATCCCACTTCTAGAGAGGATATGTCTCCCTAGCAAGCTGCCTTTTATATAAAGTGGCTACTCCAAAGGCTGTGGAAATGCCGGGAGCTTTGCTTCTAAATTGGACTTGGAGTGACTGGAGTTTGATGCAGGGAGGTACATGCACCCTGAGCTCCTCATTAGCTCAATAAATGCTTGTTTACTGCACTCAGAATTTTTTCCATCGGGTATCTGCAGCATCTTCCCAGCTTTTTTCTTTTATTTTAAATGGACCAAAACAACCCTTATGAATCCCAAACTACACTGCTATCTCAAAATACTGTTTAACTTCTTTTTCCCTTCAGGTGTTTTAGTCACTTCCCTATTGTAGATTCAGATCTTTAGGGTAAAAATGCATCCTGATTTACTTTGGAAGTAAATTAAGTTAAATTGAATTAGGCCATTTTTAATTTTGAATGAGAATATCAGCACGGGGGCTTAATACCATTTAACTAATCTAGTTCAAATGCACACCTTAGTTAATTTGGTTTAATTGTCTTCATTGTCCCCATGCAGACAAGCCCTTAGCTATTTCTGCTTTACCAAGGTAATGACGGTCCTGTTTTCATTCACATCCCGTTTGGCTGCACTGATGGTGTGCACATTGCGTTAGTACATTCAGAAGAATGACATCTACCGACATTTTGTGTCTCCGTGAAGCCAGCCGGAGGGAGCCCTACTGACAGGGAGAATCAGCCCAGTGCTTTAGAAGGGCCAATGTTTACTTTTAATTTACTTTGTTTAAAGTTACTCTATTTGTGTCTTTATTTCCATGCTCTTGGATATGGGGCTAATTTATTCCATGATTACTGTCAACCTGCATCAGTCAGATAATGAAACATAAGTGCCAGAAATCTTATTTTCTTTTCTCTAATGGCAACCAAAGACGAGAGTCTGAAGGAGGTCCCCCAGGGTGACGGCGTAACGAGACATCAGTCTCTGCTGCCACACTGCCTTGAAGTGTCAGAGATAAGGGACCCCATGCTACAGTCAGGGGTTTAGTGTTTAAAAACAAAAAATTAAAAAAGAAATTGAGATATACCTGGGATTTTCCTTCACTGCATAGCCACTAATGTGTTTGCTAACCTATAGCAACATCGCCTGAGATCTCTTCTCCCTCCTGCATGCAGTCCATGTTGTGCATAGACAGACAGCTGTCATCCTTGAAGATGAGACCCATTATTTTTTTCAGTGTTCAATGATATTTTTCCTGGCCCCGAGGTGTCTTTCTCATATCAAAGATAATACTTTTGGCAAGATTTGAGCTCAAGCAGTAGCTATGATATTAACTTAAAAGAACTGAAGCAGTGCAGGTCCCTCATGCTGCAAAGGTAGTATCTGCACAACAATGAGTGTTTTGATTGACAAGTTCACAATTATCTTTATTATGTAGATAATTAAGCAGTAAATTAGGCAAATATTTAAGGTAATGGGAAAGTGGGAAGATTAAGATCAATCTAAGTGGTAGAACATGCGCTGATTTTTTAGGAGCATTTACCTTCATGTGCATGTTATGACACACAGCAGCTCTCGTTGATCATTTGTATGAAAGACATTTATAATGCACTTTACAAATAATTGACAGCTCCTCTTTTGTCTGTGCTTCATGCTAGCTAATGGAAATTGATTTAAATAAAAAATAATTTACATGTTCTTATAAGATTTCATTGAATTTACAAGGACTGGAGCACACCACATTAATTATTGCTATGTCATTGTGGCAAGCTAGCGAGAAATTAGATATAAAAACCAAGCAAAAACTATATATAATTACCATTAAAATGACTCGGGCATGAAAATTAATCAAATGGATTTGGAAAAACATTATTATTCCTGTCAACAATAGGAGACCAGGTCTTTTGTTAAGAACTTTTATTTTGATTTCTACTCGCACTCGTTCCATACTTCACTCGCTTTTGTTCTGCAGCCTAAATATGTCTTTTCTTACTTCCAGATGTGTTCACAAGTGTAGTCACATGGAATTCCTTGAATTACAAGGGATATAATCCCATCCCATCCTTGCCTGGTCTTGGTTTTGGTGGCTACTAAGCTCAGATAGATACTTCAGATCATCCTAGTTGCTCCTGTTGGGCTTCCATTGTTACTTCATAGTGTTGAAACTGTAGGGAGGAGCACAAAGAGGTTGCTGTGTGCAGTTTAGCCTCTGCAAGCTTTCAGCTTGTTCACAGAGATGAGAAGGTTGTCTGGGTTCAGCTTGCAACCTCTTCCTCAAACATTACATAAACACTCTAGGGCTTGGTACCTCACCCATAATATGGGATTACTTTTCCACACACACCCCCTCCTTGATTTCTCTATTTCTACATTAATTCTGTCAAAAACTCTTGTCATCCTGCTGGGAGAGCAGTGTCTTGATGTAGATTTACTGTTACATGGCTGTATATTCACATACATGGCTGTATATTCAGATGCAGTATGAAAAGATTACTGTTCATGTTTTTTAAATAAATTGCTAACGAACTCATGCACTTTTTCCAGGCAAACCAGTAATGATAGTGACTGAATACATGGAGAATGGTTCTCTGGATACATTTTTAAAGGTAACACTTAGATCCCTTTTCCAGAGGGACCTTGGTTTGGGTCAGAGTTTTTCCATGAAACGTGAGAGCTAGAGAAGGGACAATAAGGGAAGTGGTTAGAAATGTGGTATGGCAACATGGGGTAGAGCCCCTACCCCCACATATTCACATGTGGACCTCTGCAGTAGGATTTCCATGCAGCTTGGTGTCATTCAGTTGGCTGACTTGGAGATAGCCCACTCCGGTGCCTTTATACGCTTAGCTACATGTGTTCACTCCCAGTCGCAGTCTCTTTATCAGTCACCAGTGGAAATAGCTCGCTCCTTGATCTCCAGTTAAAAGAACTACATTTCCTTAGCTTTTTCTCTAGAGATCCTAATCCAAACAGTGAAACTTTGAAAACCTTCATGGTCAGAGCATGAGAGTAATGAATTATTAATTTCCCTGGTTTTCTTCCCTGGAGACTTGCCTTTGCATTTTTATTCATGCACACGCAATGCTGAGGGTGCAGAGACTCTCAACCGATCAAATGTCTCCTTCCTTTTGTAGAAGAACGATGGGCAGTTCACGGTCATTCAGCTGGTTGGGATGCTGCGAGGCATCGCATCAGGAATGAAGTACCTGTCTGACATGGGTTACGTACACAGAGATCTGGCTGCCAGGAATATCCTAATCAACAGCAATTTAGTCTGCAAGGTGTCAGACTTCGGCCTCTCCAGGGTCCTAGAAGATGACCCTGAAGCAGCGTACACAACCAGGGTGAGTTATAAGGATACCAAACTGATTGAGCTCAAGAAAAATGTATTCCCTGCCACATTTTGGTGTTCAGGCTCTCTAGCAAAGAGGTTTCTACAAATCCAGAGCCTTTAAACTGTGCGTGAGAGTTTGGCTAGGTGTTACCAGTTAATCATTATCAGATTAACTTTGCAAATGCCTGTAGTTTTGTAGTGGAGATGGCCAAATAAGGCAGAACTTAACTAATAACTTTTGAGTTCATGTTGGGCACCTGCAAACTGCAAAGGTGACGTGCTCCCAGCTCTGTTCTGTCCTCTTTGGTGAACACCAAAGGTAGGAAAGAGCAAGAGCAAGTTCTTTGCTTAGGCACCCATGCAGAGATGGAAGCCATGGTCTTCTGGACAATTTGACACTTTTAAACCATTGGTAAGCCTGCAATGCCCATTGCAAATGACACACATTGCCCTCACTGTTACCCTGTTGAGGGTAATTTCCCCCAACCTGAGAAAGAGCTGCTTCAGCCTTAGTGCTCAGTGCTTTTCCATCCTTGATCATCCTTTCAGGGCATCAGCCCACCCACTCCAGTGCAAGGCCATGTGGCCCCAGTGCTGCAGAGAGGGGATGGACAGGACACATTCTCAGCAGTGCAGGCTTGGACAGAGCCTCCGATATTTGTGTCAGTGATTGGCACACCTGGTGTGTCTCGTTAGTGTGTTTTTTCAAGGGTATTGTTTTATGGGTGGTGGAAACTCTCTGGGTCACATTCCCAGTTCCTGCAGAGATCTGGGAAAGGCCTTTCAGCTCTTGGCAGTCATGGCCACACAATGGACTTGGTGCATGGCTGGACCAGAGTCTCCCTGCAGGCTGGAGGGCTCTCGGCCAGCCCTGCTGCGGCTACAATGTGTTGCCATGTGCTAATTGGCACTGCTGAGAATCTGGCCCCTCATTTAAGGCATGCGCTGATAAGCCTGTGAATGAATAATTATTGGAAGAAGGGACTTTTTATAATTTGCTTTGAAAATGTGTTCCAAATTCTGCCTTTTTCCAATAACAAACACTGTTAGGGGACATTCAGGGAGACCTTCCAATATTTAGCTCAACACTAAGAGGAGAAAGGGACTTCACAGTAAAATGTATTTTGATATAAATCAAGGGAGACAGCTCTTTAAACCCAATGAGAAAAGTATTCCTTGATACAAACTCCCCTTTCCCTCCCCTCTTCCTTCTCAGAGCTGGTCTGAAGTTTGATTTCTAAAATGGTAGAAAGGGGAAAAGGAAAGAGCAAAGCACATTTGACAGCTGTGGCATCATTTTCAGTCCCACAGCAGAGGCCAAGCAGGCTGGTCTTTGCACACGCACATTTCTGTGCCCACTACACAGATGTCTCTGCAGGATCAGGACCGCATTAAAAAAAAGAAAAGAAAAGAAAAGAAAAAAAGGGCATTACTTCCGCAGCAATTTGCATGAAGCCCTCGTTAGATCAAAGTCTTCCTTGGCTTCAGAGCTGTCTGTTCCTCCCCCGCTCGCTCTTAGAAACGGAGGAACTGTATTCCCCTACCAACCCGTGCAACATAATTGAGATGTTGATCCTATACATGTCCCAGCATTCAAACAGCATTCAAACAACAAACCTTCAGGACAGCCAATTAGTAGGCAGCCTACAAATGCTTATGGGCTGAGATAATGTGGAAAGGGGCCCCATGCTGTCAAACAGATTTACTTTAAAATTCGATGTCTCTTTCCAGAGAGAAAACTACATCCCTCAGTGCTCTAAGAAGTGCTGTTTCGTCCTCTTTTGCGTGTCCTCCTCTGCAATCTGGTTTGGTTGAGGTTTTTTTTATCTTATCTTTTCCTTCTAGGGGGGGAAGATCCCCATCCGATGGACAGCACCTGAAGCGATCTCCTTCCGCAAATTCACGTCAGCCAGTGATGTCTGGAGTTACGGCATTGTGATGTGGGAGGTGATGTTCTACGGCGAGAGGCCTTACTGGGAAATGACAAACCAAGATGTAAGCACGTGTGAGAGCTGCCGCATGATGGGACTTTGAGGGCTTGGTGTTCATTCTGCAATCAGAGATGCAGGATGGGGACAAGAAGAGGAGAGCCACTGTAAAAATGGCTTCGCTCCCTCATTTTGCCAGACAAAAACAAGCCCCTCGTTTAATGCTCTTTTTTCGTAGCAGCAGCCCAGAACAGGCTGTGCACAGAGGGAAATGTGTCTGCTTCCCCCAGCAGACCACTGGAGCTTCACTAATGCTGTTAGAGCTGGAGCCTGTCCCTCCCCTGCTTAATGACAGAGGTCTGCCAGGGGATAGATGCTGATAAACTGGCATCATTTCAATTGTGTGTTCAAACCCCTGCTGACACGTAAAGCAGAAACGCAAGAAGAGTCATGGTAAGGGCTTTGTTTCCCTGCACAAAAGCTGGGTGATTTGATCTAATGACAGCAGTCCAGAGAGCTGCGTCTCAGTTGCCCTTGCATTGCTGATCTCGAGAGCATAGTTTGGCTCCTGTTGTGAACATCTTGTAAGTCTGTGCTAGCTCAAACTCTCATGGTTCATTTGTACAGCACCCTTCGAGTGTGTCACCTTGCTCCTGGACCCCAGTGCCTCCTCAAGCCTCTGACCCCAAGGCCACCCTCTGCAGCATCCCTAACAGGGAGATGCCTGGGGACACTGTCTCTCTCCTGACTGCAGCTCTGATTCCAGCCTTTGTAAGGATCTTCTGATCCTACTGCAGGGCTACCTCTTACCCTGAGCTCACCATAAACATCTGTCCTTGTCTAAGGCTAAAAAATTCTAAGCCTGGGATTGCCAGATTTTCTAGGCCCCTCCTTCCTCTTCGCATCTCTGAGAACCATGACATGTGGAGGTCTCTGAGGGTGCCAGCTAATGGATGAGGTTGGGGTCACAGTGAGGCACACAGGACTCCCATCACATCCTGTGATGGGTGAGGGAAACACACTACTCTGCGTGTGACAAATGTCATTAGTCATCCCTCCCACTTCATCTCTGCAGCCCTGACACCTTCTGAGATGCTGCTGCCTGCTGGGCAAAGCAAGCAGGTCCTTGCTCCACCATAGGTTTCCTCTGGTCACAACACTTGATGTTTTATCCTTTTTTCTTCTTTGAGCATCATCCCTGTCCCTGTGACTTTCTGCCATTTTGCTGGCAGCAAAGGCTCTGGTGGAGCATTCTGTTTCTCCTGTGTTTTTGCCATTAGCGGATGTTACTACCTGTCACACCAAGCCGCTGTCTCATCTTGCTTTGAGTTCAGGAGTGGAAACAAGCGGTACCTTTGAGACAGTCATGCCGTGCTTCTTGCCAGGGAGATGAGCGCGTTGTTTGGCATGAATGCCCCACCGCTTCTGCATTGCTGAAGCTTTCACATTTGCAGGGAGTTTGGTAAAACAGCATGTATCTACGCAGGGATTTATCTCAATCAAATACAGAGACTTTCTTCCATAGCCTGTGCAGAGAATGGAGCAATTGAGAGCCAAGCTTTTTCAGTCACACTGAGCACTGTAACTATCTTTAATGCTGACACACCAACATAGCACAGATGTTGTTCAGTAAATGCCAGGCTAAGATTCAGGCTGGTGCCAGTGAAATAACACTCTGCAGCCAGGGGAGTCCCTTGTCTAGATCATAATGCTATGAACATCCACAGAACTGTTCTGAAAAGCCCAAATGCCTTCATGCACTGTGGGGCACAGAGTGAATTTCACACTTGCCTGAGAAGTGGATGGGGGACTATTTATGATTGTCAGTTCCTCCTCAGGCTTTGCTTGCATTACCTCTTGCGTATGTGCAGGTGGCAAGTGCTTGGATGGTGGTGTCTAGGAAACTTAATTCAGTGCTGTGGCATGTTTCTCATGCGATTTATGCCTTCCTCCTTCATCTTCTGAAGGCCTCCTCTTCTTTCCTCCCCTGCTTGTGTTGGCAGAAGAATTAGTGGCATTAGATATAGCACTGGTTTTCATGTGGAGGACTGGGGGACTCTGCTCACATGAATTTCAGACTCAGTTGTACAAGAGTTTCTTGTAGAAAGGCTTGTAATTAAAGTACATTGTTTGCAAGCACAGTTGGTGATGAGCAAAATGATTCTTACCATCTTACAGGCGGATTGCTTTAAAGGAGGTGCAGTGTTGTAGGGCAGGCAGTGTTTTAACTGCAAAGGCTACAAACCATGTTTTAAAGGTCATGCTGGTTTCTGGATGGCCTTCTAAAAAATATGCTTCAACTTGACCACAAGATAAGGCTTTGATGCAGGAATTGTTGAGAGGAATTTTGTGGCCTGTGTTACACAGGTTGATAAGCCAAATGATCACAGTGGTGTTTTTTTAGTCTGCAGACTGGTGGTTTTACAAAAACACAGATCTAAAAGTGTTGCCTTGGTTTACTGTAACAGACTATCCCAAATAGTCCTCTCCCAAACATCCAGTTCAGTCACCCCAATCCATGAGTAGCACTTGTCCAGAAGAGGAGGGATAGGGACAAAAATGCCTCCTTATGATGCAAATTTTAGCATTTGCACAAAAAAAGTGCAAATTTTAGCTCTTCAAGTCTTTCAAAGCAGTGCACACCAATGCATGGGACAGTGAATGTGCTATTTTCTTATTTTTTAAGCACTGTGGTGGCTACAAGTGACTCAGTCTTTGTTGTTCTGTTCTTTTGCTTTTCTTATTGCCAGACCCCCAAGGCACCTTCAGATGCAAGAGCGTATTTCAGCATCCTAGCTCCTCACAGTATTTTGATACCATTTACATTGTACCACCAGAACGAATGACATCCTGTAAATTGAGTTAACACTATTGATTGTGATGTTACTGCCAGGAATATCAAACATGCATAACCCCATTGCAGATGTAGTTCAGATATTCTGAGCTGGTGCCAGATGGTCTGATCCCCTTCTTGCTACTATTTTATTTCTGCTATGGCTGGAGGATGATCTGTTACTGGTATAAATACAGACACAGCAAATAATGTTCTTGTGGCTGTGCCACACTGAGGCTTTTTTTATAGGGCAGCTGCAAATTTGGAATCGGTGACCAACTGAAAAGCATGATGTGAAGAACAGACAGTGGAGATAGCGTAGTGTGATGGGGCTGGTTTTTGATGCTGTGAGCAAAAGCCAGGCTGTAGAAGAGATTGCTTTGCAAGTGTAGGATGGGTGGAGAGCAATGTAACTGCCCCACCGACAGATGAAATCTTAGAGGGGTGCAAAAAGACAGCAGGTCTTATGGGTCAGATCTTCAGATGTGCTTACTACCCTTGGAGAAGATTGCAAAGCCTCACCTAACTACTTCTCCGATATGTATGTCCTTAGGGAGTTTGAGGTTCCCACTACTGCTGCTCAGCCAGCCTGGCTCATTCCTGAGGCTCTTCCACTTGGCAAAAAGCCCTGTGATGGAGCATGATTTGAAAGAGATCCATGCAGTCCTGAATTTTGGAGCCTTCTGAAATGCAATGCCAGCTTCACGTGACTCTTCCTGTACTGCTCACATAGGGACTAAAGATCCAAAAACCAACTTCCATGCTAACCACAGCTAACCTTCTTTTTAAACACAGGATGTTTTTAAATTGTGAGACAGTGTCTAGAATGAATGGCATCTGAGGCAGTCCCTGGAGTCCAACAGTGAGGCACTGTGGTTTTCCACATAGCAAATAGCTGCTTCCAGCTCCTTTTGGTCAAGGAGTCTTGGGAATAGAGGGTGTGAAGATGGGCTGTTGGGACTCTCTTGGCATGGTCGCAGACCCCTGTGGCTTGAAATGTGAGCTGCATTCTCCTGAAAATCATAATGGTTCATAATGGGAACTGTTGGGCTTGAAGCCCTGTTGTAAATCTGCCCCAAACTGGGAAAAACAAGTTCCTTTCCTCAATTCTGCCCTCATTTATTAATTTCTGCAGTTTGAGAGCAGGCAGCACATGTGCATGTCACTTGTTTTAGATCTAGAACCATAGATGGTTTGTATTTGAAATCAGTGCAACAACCCTCCCCTGGTTTTAGTTTACATACTCTTGGGCTGACATTTTAAATTCCTGGCAGAAATGTGGCCACACTAAGAAATGTCTAGACCCAGACAGTATTGAATGATATATGAGATGGTTGTTCTGCCTCTGCCTTGAATCCATCCATCAATTAGCATTCAAAGTCTCTTTTAAAATACAGTCAGACTTTTATAACTGTAATACAAATTTGTGGTCTAGCACAATCCTTTTCATTTAAAAAGAAGCCAACATCTGAATAAACAAAATCACTGCACCCCAAGAAGATGCCAGAAAGCCCCATAGGCTGCTTTGCATGGACTTAAGGTAGGCTCCAAGAGTTTCCTGGAATATAACCTGCAGACCTCAGCTGAGCTTTGAACAAGTGCAACCTGCACATCTGACCCCCCGGGTTGCAGCAGTGCCTTGGCTTTCTAGATTCATTTTGCAGTGACCAAAGTTAAGTCATTCAACTCACCCTGTAGAAAATATGAAAAGTAGTGGGGTTTACTTGATTTGCCTCTTGTGTGGAGAGTTGGGGGTTTCACGTGAGCATATTGCTACTCCCAGAGTTCTCTGTTTAAGTCAATTTGCATTTGGGAAAAAAGCGAGAGGAGGAAAAGCAACCCATCAGGCTCGTGTTTTGTCTTCTGCAGGTGATTAAAGCTGTGGAGGAAGGCTATCGCCTGCCAAGTCCCATGGACTGCCCTGCTGCTCTCTACCAGCTAATGCTCGACTGCTGGCAGAAAGACCGCAACAGCAGGCCCAAGTTTGACGAAATTGTCAGCATGTTGGACAAGCTCATCCGTAACCCAAGCAGCTTGAAGACGTTGGTTAATGCATCGAGCAGGTACAAACTCAGGCCAGAGCCATTTCTCAGAGTGAGATCCTTGTCTGAATACCTGCTCCCTGGGTTGAATTACCACTTAATATTTAGCCTGCGTGCGTCCACCAGTGGATGTTCCTCCAGCTTCATTAAGCCCAGGGGAGTTTTCCCAAATCAACTTTTTCTGTTGAAATTGGCAGGCAGGTGAGCAGTTCAGTTACTCTATAAATGCAGTGCTGCTGCCACAAAGAAAATTACTGTGGCTTCTCTTTCAGAAACAGGAGTTTCAGCAGTATATATAGGCCTATGATAAAGCTACCTGTGCTCTACCCCAAGGTTAGAGACTTGAGTGCATGAAGTAGATAGTAAATGCTGCTCGAATTATCAGCCTATTGACTTTATCTTGGTAATATAAATTAAGAGTTTCTCTTGGGGAAACTCTTAGGAAGTGCAAAGCTCATGGATGTCCAAGTGCATCCTCCCACAACTGTTCCCAGGTGTGCTAGCTGCCACCACCAGTTCTGACAGTCTTGGTAATCATGAGAGGATTTCTGTGGTTCCCAAAGAGCTGTACACAAACCATTTGCTAAAACCACATTGACTGAATAGAGCAGCCAGCGTGCAATTAAACATGAATCTGGACAGCTGCACAACTACAGGTAAGGTAAATACGGTCAAGAAATAAAGCTGCACTTGGGGAAAAAAAAGATTAATATTTTTTTAGTGACTTTTAATATTTGAGTCTCCACCATACTGGAGTCTTTTAAAGGCTTTTTCTTTTTCACTGTAAGCCACAAGTATTACTTGTAAGCCATCTGTGTTTCTCATCACTTAGTCCCTTGCAAGGTCATGAAGAAGTGATGAATGTAAATCATTGCTGCTTTACTGATGGCAGTGGAGTTCCCGTGTTAACACTGGAAGGGGACCTTCAGAAAAACTATTCTCAGAGGAGAAAAACGTCGTTTTCCTTGGACAGGAATGAGAGGGATGTAAGATGAGGTTAGACTGGTGATGTGGACCAAAGCAGATGTACTGTTGTGAGCTTAGACCCAACCCTCTCCACACCTTCCAAGTGAGTCTTGCACAGCTGCATGTGGACCACCTCACCTGTTGCAGCTGGACCTCACATCCCTGTCCTGGCTGGCCCCAATGCATGGCATCTCATGAACTGGAAGAGAAGAAACACGAAATCTCTGTTAATTTTTAAATACAAGATAGATCTGATTCCTCAGACTATTTTACATTTGCCATCTGAAGAAGAAATTACTCTTATTAGCAATTAGATGTAATGTCAGTCCCAGCAAACCTGCAGGAAAAAGTTTATGATAGCATAAAAAATGTGATATTTCTCTTTTATTTTCAGTTCAGAACAGTCATTTTCTAGGCCTGTTATGCGGTGGTTCATGCACTCTTTTATACCAAACTGTTGTGCCAGAAAAAAGGAAAATAGGCAGCAAACCATTCCCTTGAGCTGCTAAGCAATTTGCTGATGATTTATTCCATGAACAGGTCCATGCAATTCCAAACATCTCCTTTTCAGAGCTGCTATGGGTATTTTCTGTGTGGATGGAGCACCTGAACAGCCAGGCTTTGGGACTGCGTTTCTATAATCATAGATTGCCATGCTCAGACCATAGTAATTCCAAATGAATCATAATTTCAGCAGACAGCAGCTGTAAAGGATTTTTTTATATATGTAATGTATTCTTTATGGAAATTCTCATTAATGCAAATAAGGGAGGAAGTCACTCTCTACATTACAGCGTGTGCATATCAGTAGGTACCTCCTGACATTAGTGATGAAAATCCACTTCTCATTATGATTACTTAGGAGTTTTGAATTCCTCATGTGTATAAAATGTTATGGGAAGCCATTATGTTCTTGGTACTGCAAGTATTCACGTTTTATTGGACCCTTCAGCATTGCTATTAAATAAACAAATAATACTAATGTGCTCATAAAATATATGAAGATTCCTGAAGTGCTATAATAATACAATATCCCTGCTCTCCTTCCAGTTGAAAGTCTTTTAACTGTAATTTTCACTGTCAGCGGATGACCCAGAAAACGTTTTTTTACCTGTGGGTAATAATCTTTATGCAAGGCTTATGTTAGCTGTGTGTCCTGGTTTACAAAGCAGGGGACAAATCTAGTTTCTTTCCTGGCTGACCTTGGACAAGCCCCCTTTACTCTCCACATCTTTAGTAGGGTGGTGGACCTGTATGCAGCACGGGTTGCTTGTGCCAGGTACTGACCATATCGGTGTTTCTGGCATGGTAAAGGATTATTATTTGCCTGAATTGCTGCTTCTGTGCGTGGCATAACCAAGCAGGTAACAGTTGCTGCGGGGAGGTCTGGAGCAAGGGTGGGGGGAGCAGGAGCCTACCTCTGGCTTCAGGGCTGGAGCGTGGTTAGAGCATTGCTGCTCTCTGCAGGGCTTGTCGGAGGCTGCCCGCATTCGAAATCCCCACCCGACTCTGCGGGAGCAGCCCCTGAAGTGTTAACAGCAGCCAGCCATTGATGGCTGACACTGCTGGGAAATGTAATTTGGGTTTCGGCTTCCAGGCTGTCTTAAGTTAATTATGAGCTTTAAAGGAGAAGGAGGAAGAAAACAGAGCGGGAGGAGTGAAGCCAAAGACTTTGAAGTCAGAGTGACCGGGGGAGCCTGATAGAAGAGGAGCCTGTTTGTGAGTGAGAGGTAACAGGGATGGATTATAGTCCTCTCCTCCTCTTTCTGTTTGCAGTGAGAACCAGAATCGGCAGGAACTAACTCAAAAGTGGGTGAAGTTACAGGTGAAGCGTTGTGTTTGATACAAGTATATTAAGCCTTCTGGGAGGATTTAGGCTGAATCAGTTGCTGATCAGCAATCACTGAAAATGCAACAAAAAAGTCATCTTTACCATATGAAAATGCAGGCAACTGAGTCACGTTGGTTACATCACAATACTGATTCTGTTTGCTTCTCTGTTTTTGCTTGTCTTTAGAGTATCAAATCTGTTGGTAGAGCACAGTCCAGTGGGGAGCGGTGCTTACAGATCGGTGGGTGAATGGCTGGAAGCCATCAAAATGGGCCGGTACACAGAGATCTTCATGGAGAATGGATACAGTTCTATGGATGCTGTGGCACAGGTGACCCTAGAGTGAGTACTGCTCAGATCATTTTCACCTCATTTGTTGGAATTGCAGAGGGTGAGAAGATAAATAATTCAAAAATATGTAGGAAGGAGACTGCAGAAAGAGAAACCATTACCCTTTGTTTGCAGTAAACAATTTCTCTTTTAACAGCTGTATTGATGATAACAAGTGCAGGCAAGACTAAAACTTACAGTCACAGCCAGTACTTTGGCTCCTTTACTCACAGAAATTAATGCTTGAGTTTGAATACTTGCCAGGCCATCCTCTCGACATAATAGCAGATGATTTTTTGGGGTTACAGACAAATAAAAAATCGACCCTAGTAGCAAATATGTAGGAACTAGAGTCCCTGCTGAGGTATACTGGCTTTACACAGGATTACCTGGTTTCACAGTTGATTTAGACATAACCAAGTGGACAGTCAAGCCCAGTAAGGCGTGGAAATAGTATTCAGCATTACAGAAATAAGCATAGATACAGCTGATGCCAACGGAAGAGCATCAGTAAACCCACAGCTCCGGGGACAGACTCCCTGGCTGAGACTGTTTCTTCTGAATGTGCCCTTGGTTTTTGCACGTGGGTATGACTGCAGTTAGGGTGACAGCGCTCAAATGACTTGGTAAATGCCTCGGGGCTGCTGGTTTGTTATGCTTCACCTTTAATTGCTTGCCTTGCTTGTGTAATTACACCTGTACTTTCCTCCTGCCACTTACTCAAACTCACCCCAAAGCCTGCCTTTCTAGATGGGTTAATTGGAACTTAGTTTACTGCAGGCATTAAGGCAGAATGAGAAGGATTATGCTCCGTGCTGTTTTGGAGAAGGTCGTGGCTCCTCTGACCACATGCAGATTGCCAGTGCACATACAGAATCCGTGCCGACGGTTAGGAATAAAACAAGAAAAATCCCCACACCCCATAGAATGGCTGCATTTCTCCTGTCCACCACAGGGCTTGCTGTGGAGCCCCCTGCACCGAGTAGGAGGTCCTTTGCACATGGTGCAGGTGGGTAACATCTCATGGAATGCAGTTTTGCGTTACACGCATGGAGGGAGTGCAGAAGCATATCTGCTGTCACTCATTTTATTTGCTCCACTCACATCACCAATATTTGTTCCTTACACCTGGATTCATCCAGTCTATCTTCAGGCATTCATGTGAAAACCCTGAGCTCTCTAGCGACTGTCAAGGGAGTCAGGATGCATGGACTTCTACCTACATCCTTTTTTGGGTGCTTGAGACTTTTACATGTGGTTTCCCAGCCTAATCCTGTAATTATGTGCCATGTTACGTTGGCTTTTGAGGACTCCACATTTCCTTATCTACTCATCTGATTTGGCAGTGCCCAGAAACACCAGGCTTCAGAGCTCCATTTAGATTGGTGATCTACAAATGTTGATCAAGGAAGAGGTCCATCCCCAGGCTTGTCAGAGTCCACACGGCAAAAAGACCTAGCCGGAGGGTGAGTGGGAAGAGGAGGGATAGGATGAGGCAGTAATTTAAGAGAAAAGAAAAACATTGCAGCATTCACCTCTACTGTGCCACCTTAATCTTACAACCAGAGCAAGTTCTGGTAGAAAATGCAGATTGTCTAAATTATATCATAGACTTGTTACTGTTTGGCTGAATTAGTCTCATATGAAAGAAGAAAATTAGGTTTCGCAAAAGATTCCAGTTTGTTCCTCTTTAGAATTTTATGCAGTTTTAAGAGCTCTAAAAGAAATGCTCAGAAGTAAACCACTTTGCTTTGGGTCCAAGAAAATATTGAGTTTAAGCCTGAATTAATGGTCATTTTTTGACAGTAAATTAGCAGTTCACTTACTCCTGTAGCTTTAAACAGTCCTAGCATCCCATCCTGCTGACAAAACTATTCCTAACCTCCCATTTTCTAGAGTGCAACATTTCAGATTGTGAAATTATCTCCCTAAATTGACTTAAACATTTAAATACTTCCCTCTGTTTACTTTTTGGTATTCCAGAAATTTCAAAAGTATCCCCAAAATCTTTTCAGGCTACCCAAAAAGTACTTCAAAATGTTTTTTCCTTTTGGCAGTGAACCAAGAAATCCATTATCTGTACAGTTCTAGCCAGAAAGGCAAGTTGGTTTAAAAGTCTTTAAATAAGATTATATCTACCAGAGATGCTCTGACTCTTACCATCTGCAGACCGTCTCTAAGGCCCCCTCCAGCAGGTCCCAGTTTGTCCTCTATAGCACCAATGTCATCCTACTCTGGTCCACCACTGGCCCCAGTGGAAACAACATGTCTGAGCTGCTCACCTTCAGCTTTCTTTCAGGCTTTTACAGCAGCAGAGCAGTGCAGAGGAGCTGATGCCTGGGAGCTTCTGGGTTTTGTTTGTTGAGATTTTTCTGAGCTGAAAGGAGACGTTTCATTAATCCATCTTGCATTTCATCTCAAACTGAAAAATGTTTGACACTAACTTCAACTACTAAGTTATCCAAAAAATAAATTCCCACCACCAGCTGCCTTGGACAGAGATGCTTTCATGAGTCAGGCTTGGCTCTTGAACAGCTTAGCCCATGCACCTTTGCGTTACAGTGGTGGCTTAGGAAGAAGACTTAACTCCACTTAGGTCTATTTTTGGGAAAACTGTGCAAGGTTTGTTAAAAAGCCAACCAGCCATCCAAATCAAGACTTCTCTTGTCCCTCTCAGACATATTAAGAAAAGGCAAAATATCAGATTCTCAGCTGTTAAAAAAGGAGAAACCATTATAGTGGCTTAAGAGGAAAGGTGTCCCATGTTGAAGACCTGAACCGCATGCTCAGGCTGATGTAAACTGGCAGATTGCCCTTGAAATCAACAAAGTAAAAGAGAAAAATGGCTCCTGGGTGGGCTTAGCTGAGACTCTCATGGGTTCTCCAGAAAATAAACACTGGAACAAGCAAAGTTCTTTAAAGGTTAGTATATTGGGGGTTTTGGTTCTGGAGGATTTAGGTTTTTTCCTCTGTAAAAGGGAACAACAAAACATTTTGTACTCTGCAAAGGAGAATTTCAGTTAAATGTTCCTTGTCATTTTTAATAGAGGTAACTGTTCAGTATATTCCAGAGCTGGGACTTGGGGGGATCAGGTGAAAAGATGATCTGAACATCTGAAAGTAGCTTGCTTTCCCCAAATGACATCAGTGAAACATTCTTTACAATTTAAGAGGTTGCCTTCAAATACCACCTAAAATGATCTTCCCCAAATTTAAACTGCCTAGGAGACAGATGTGGAAATTAGATGGAGAAAGGAGAACTAGATAATTGCTGCCAGAAACGGCAAGAAAAATAAATATGATGAATGTAAAGAATTCCTAAAATCCACTGAAGAAAAATTACTAGCGCCATAGGGGGGGTTGGCCATAACGCTGACGGGACTGGTGATTGTGGACACCCAGCCTGTGGCCTCTTTACAGGACCTTGTTGAGATGGTAGATGTTCAGCATTTTTTTTTAAATCCCCACCCACCCCCAGCATGCAAGGCAAGATCCCGATTGCCACCTTGCTTCTTTCAAACTGACGGCTTGATGCATTTATTCCAGAAAAGAGTGGTATTATTGACAAATTTCTGAAAGCAAAAGATTAAAAAAGCTAAAACCGGTGAATATCGCCCCAAGTCCTGAGCTCTGCCTGCTTAAGCAAAGACCTGAAAATGTATGTGTTCAAACAAAGAGTGATTTCTACATTTAGCTCTAATTCTTGCAAAGGGATGAATCACCTTGTGAAAAGTGGAGCCTCACCCTCCACCCCCTCTTTCCAACTGGATATCAGACTTGAAGGCAACCTTTCCAGTGGACCAGACCTGCTCTTTAAACTTGTGGACCACCTAGTGACTTTGAGTGTGTCTGGAGCACTTTCAATCCACTGCAAGAATAACTTTACCAGGACAATACTCAAGAATAGATAGATCCATGACATGAGTTTCAGTCTTACACTTGACTGAACCAATTACTAACCATGTGGACTACATACTTCTACCTTTTGAAAGATCTGTACACACTGAATCTCAGGACACACTGTTGTTTGTTATTAGATTAAGAGCTCTGAATATTTGTAATAATATGTGCTGTGTTGCTTTGCATTGTATATTTTTTCTTCTAAAATAAAATTAATTATTTATTAAAAGTTATACTGGATGAAGAGCATTTAAGAATTCACCTGCTCTAGATGCTTATTCTTAACCTAAAATCTCAGTCCTGAGATTGTGGTACTGCATCTGTTTTTGAACAAACCAATTCTCATCTCATAATCAGGTAAGATGGGAATAATGAATAAGAGCAGATGAACTCTTAAAAAAAGTTTTTTAAGTCCTCATTTCATGCAAAAGTCCCTATCAGGTGGACTCCTTTCTCTTTAGCATCTTCTAAGGGTCTTTGAGGTGGTTCTTCTTTCCCCTCATTCAAACTGACAACTAAGTCTATGAGTAGTCCCAGTCTGCACAGGCAATTGTAGAGTTACACCATGTGAAGAAGAGTGGTGAAATCTGGCGTGGACGGGAGATGAAATACAAAATATCTGTGGTAGGTTGACAGCTGCCAACCATGGAGATCTTTCAGGAACCTGGCCCTTTTGCTTGCATGACTAACGGGCTGGTGAGGGGGGTTGTATTTTATGTGGCAATCCAGTCCTAGTCTACACTGTGTTTGACAAACTGCTCCATGGTGTATAAGTAGTTCTGTTTGTAAATAAAATGTTTTAAATATACAACGTGGAGACCGTGAATTCAACCCTTGCAAATGGAGGATATTGCAGGGAAGGGGATACCTTGTTGTTCCTGGCACACTGCAGTTGGGCTTTCATGCAGGAGGTGGTAAGAGAGCAGCATGCGTGCAGCTGTATACAGGCTGTTTGGGATGAACCAACACCAATTTTCTCCTTTATTTCCCTGGCTTTTTGGTCAACTTATATCAGCCTCTTAGTACTGTGTTGGCAAGTGATTTAAATTCCTTCCGCTTTCAGCCCTATGTGAGTGAAAGAAAAGTGAAAAGGGGAGACTACTCTCTAAAACAAGAATAAAAGTTGCCTCATTGCCGGAGAGTTCAAGCATTTTGAAGCAGGGAGACTCCACAGCACACAGGTGCACGTATCTCTGCGGCCTCGGGGAGCACCCATGCTGCTGCCACAGCAGCACGCCCAAAACCCAACGCCTGGGGTTGGGTCACTTGCATGGCAAGGTGCAGCCTGGATCCTGATCACAAGTGTTGTTTGGCCCCAGGTCTTAGTTGTGCCTTTTCTTGCAGGGAATTGTGTCTTTCTATTGCAAAGCCCCAGTAGATACCCACACACATCTCCTCTGCAGAGCTGAGCCCCGTGAAATTAACAGTTGGCTGTGGTAACATGAGCCAGACAGCTCTGGACTGGAGCTTGAGAACAGTTGTTTTGCAGCCCTTTGGCAGAGAAGTTGATTTTTTTTGTTCCAAAACCAGCTGGTTTGTGCACCCAATTTTGTTTAAAATTGGCTTCTGCCTTATGCTACTTTTAAGTTTCTCAGCACTGGATGCACGGGAGCGTGCAACGTGCTGTAAGTCATGCTTGAAAAATGAGAATTAAAGCTCCTGCATTCTCTAGGCAGTTTTTGAAAAGTTCTGTGGCTGGCTTTGCAACGCATGAGGTGGCTTTTGAATAAAGCTGCTGATTTTATATTAGGTGAGCATTTAGCTCAGGAGCTGTTGTCTTCTGGTTCATCTTTGTGGAGGTGGAAGGCCTCATGGTAATATTTTTTCCCATCTCTGAGCAGTCCCTGGGCTTTTGGCTGGTGGCTTTCCACATTTGAGAGGATTTGATATTCAAAAAAAAAAATAGACCGGATCCCCTGGTGAGCAGTTAATGGATTGAAACCAGAAACTTCTTTTTCGTTTTTCTCTCTTGTAAATCAATGAGGCACTCCTCAAGGATATTGAGTTAAGGGGATACTATAAGGCGGAAAAAAAAAAGCTGTGTAGTGAGTAGGGGGTTTTTATTAGACTGATGGAGCTGCATGTGAAACACCAAAACGTACATACCTTTCTCATAGTTTCAGGCTATTTTTTTCTGCATGACATGCAAGAGTGTCAGAAATGGTACATCTATGAAATATGTCATGCTGGATTTTCAAAAGAGCTCAGCTTGCACTTTAGATACCTGGGGAAAAAAAAAAAAAAAAAAAAAGACTGAATTTTCTAAAAGCGCAAGCAGAGCAGTACTCAGCAGGGGGAAGATGGATGTTGGCTCCTTTAAAAATCAGGTCCTATACTGGGAATCTTTTTTTTGGGGGGGTGGGGTGGGGTGGGGTTTGATCTTTGGCGTGAACTTCCAACTGTGCTGTGTACATAAAATAAATTGCATGTAACAATAGCATTACTACATTTTCCTTCATTATTAAGATGGTTTGCTGAACTAGTTTCACAATTCAGTGGAGGCAGAAATGAAAGTATGTCCCCCTGAGAAGGTAGACATCTTTTACAGATGTTGCAGCCTTTTCTGTGCCAGGTAAGGAGTGATGCTGATGTGTCTCATTGACCTCCCTTGCTTCATGCCCCTTACGTTGTGATTTCCCCTATGCATCAGCAAGATGCAGCGCTGAAAAAGGGTATGATAATGAAATGAAGTGTTTAGCCTAGAGCAGAAAACCTGGTATTTTCCAAATCAAAAGGACAATCCTTGGAGAACAACAGTACAACAGTTTGGCTTCAACCAGCTTCTGTGTTAACGTATCAACCTTCACTCGGCATCACTTTTTATTCAAAACAATGTTCCTCTATGTAATTTTTGGACATGACAGTTGGTTGTATTCGCACAGGAGTCTCTGTCCAGAATGTGAAGCTCCTGAGAGAGGTGCACCTCCATGGGTAACTCACACAACACCACGTGGAAGTGTTCTGGTGGTCGTTGCGCATGTTCGCCTGCAGTCCAGCATACGGCCGTGCTGTGAGCTGCAGGCCAGGTTTGCAATATGTCTCAGGTGATGGTTGGGCTTCCAGGTGTTGCTGGTGAGCCCCATCCTTTGCATGTGCCAGCCCCACCAGTGTGGTTTCCAAAAAGCACCTATGTGTTCAAGGAGGTCACATCCCCCTGGCTTTCAGTGGAGAGCTTTCTCCTAACAGACTTGCACACGGCGTGTCCGCAGCTCTGGGATTCACACATGTATTGGCAAGACTGTAGAACCCACTTTGAAACCATCCTTTATTCTGTCCAGCCTGGGGGTAGAAAACAAGGGGCTAATATTTCTCTGGTGGAAGTCTTCAGACTAAACACCACGTCTCCTCTAAGGTGAACTGCTTCTCTAACAGTCTCTGTGTCTTGTGTTGGAAACACAAATGTACCTGTCTTGATGTTTCCTCTGAGCTTTTTTCCTACAATTTCTGTGTTAATGCTTTTTCTTCCTAGAAGGAAATCCCTACAGTTATACTCTGCCATAACCCATGGCCTTACCTGGCTTTAGATGTATCGTTGAATCTAATCACCCAAGATTCCGCTGTAGTATCTCCAGGGGCTGGACAACTTGTCCCTCTCCTGTCTGTTTCTCACCATCAACATGAACCTTGGTGATTACCTTCTTCTATACACCTAAATTTTAGAAGGCTGAGCTTCTGAGAAAACAATCTTTCCTCCTAATCCTGCATATCTTATTTGCAGTTTTCCTGTCATGGCAGCCCAGTAGACAGACTCAACACAAACGCTCTTGGCTTGTAGAATTCACCCCCCCCCCCCAAAATCAAATGTGGGTGTATGAGAAGATGTGCAAAGGCCCAGAGGGAAGCTGCATTGCCAATTCCTGTTGACTTTAGGGGGTCATCGAGTTGGTGGCCATGCTCAAGGCTTTTGCCATTCAGCGCTCTCTGGGAGCTGGCTCTAGGATTGTGGGTTGTGTATCTTTGGTTTTGCCTAGTCCGAAGAGGAGGGAAGCATGAGTTGACCTCACTCCTCACAGCTTGTATCAGAGATCAAATACCAGCCTCTCCCAGGAGAAGAGGAAACTGCAATGTAGGCTTTCTTACATTCCTCTTGTAAACAGGACTTTTCATGCCTAGCAGAGTCCTTGGCCAAAGGTGATACTGACACTTTGCTGTCCAGCTTTTCTCCTCGGCCAGCGAGATGATCTCAGTCAAATCATGTCACCTCTCTGAGATGCTGTCAGCCATTAATATTAAAAAAAAAAAAAAAATGGGGAAAATTAAACTTGCCAGCTAAACTTGGCTTTGGGAGCCACCAATGGTAGGAGGTAGGCACTGGCAGCAGCATCCGCGTGTGTGGTGTGTGGTGTGTGTGGCAGCGTGTGCCTGAGCGATCCCTGGAACCAACGTCTGCTTTCTCCCACAGGGATTTGAGGCGGCTGGGAGTGACACTTGTTGGTCACCAGAAGAAGATAATGAACAGCCTTCAGGAGATGAAGGTCCAGTTGGTGAATGGGATGGTGCCATTGTAACTCGGTTTTAAAGTCGCTTCCTCAAGTGGGTCGGTCCTGCACTTTGTACACTAGCCCTGAGACTTATTTTGACTAAAAAAAAAAAAAAAGATAAAAAGGGAAATTCAGTGGTTTCTATAACTGAAGAACATTGGCCTCTGCCACAGTGTTTCTAAAGCAGTGTTTGACTAAAGTTTTCCTTTTCTTCCTATTTGTGTCCTCATTTTCATGAAGTAAATGTAAGATGCATGGAACATGGAAATGAATCTGCTGTATGTGAGGTTAACCCGTCTCTTAAGCTTCAGCGACGATGACAACAAGCCTTCCCACCACACGTTGTCTGTACATGGAAGATATATATATATATATATAGCACCTTTATATACTGAATTACAGCAGCACATGGTAATGCTTCCAAGGACTGACTTGAGCGGAGGAGTTTTGTAGCCATTCACGGGCTCCCAAAAGCTGCAGTTTACTGAAGTTTAACTTCGAGTCTTACTTGTCTACAGAAGTGTATTGAAGAGCAATATGATTAGATTATTTCTTGATAGATATTTTGTTTTGTAAATTTAAAGAAAAGAAAAAAATGCTGTTACACAGCATTAAGTTATAGAGACTAGTGTATAAACATGTTGCTTGCTTCATGGCAAATACAATACAGGGTGTATATTTTTTTCCTCCCTTTGTGTTACCAAGTTCTTTTCATTTGCTCTTCTGGGAGGGTAATACATGATGAAGATGTATATACTGTACAGTTTGCTATACATCAGGTACAAGATTGGGGCTCTTTCCTTGGTTGTTGTTGTTTTTTTTTTTTCTCCTTTTTCACTTTGTTTTTTCTTCCTTTTGTGTTACTGCTATGCTTTGTATTTTTGCTGCTGTTTGGTTTAAGCAACATATAAAGCCTTCAGGAGTTTTGATTACTTATATGAGGTAGACGGAGTCTGCTTAAATAAAAGACGTCGTCCCCTCTTCCTTCCCAGCATGGACTGGGGATTTCCAGAAAAAGAAAAGTAAAACATCTGGTTGTCAGTGGCCTCCAGTGACAATTGGGCATTGGTTTTCATGTGTACAAGTCCTGCTCAAAGATAGCATGGGATTGCCTCCACGCCAGCATTTCAGACTGGTAGCCCAGGAGAGAAACCACGTGGTGGTTTTAGCTGGAAGAAAGGGATTTTGCTGTTCCTCTTCTCATTACTGGGGTTAAGTCCTGGGGTGCAGTGTGGCGGCAAGCTCGTGGTCATCCAGCAGGGAAATTTTCCAGTATTTCCCCAAAGGGATGGTGTTGGGATTATTTCAAGAACTGTGCTGTCCCAGGTTTTCTCTGGGCATTTTCAGCTTGGGTATAGACCTGGCTACTTAGGGGCAGAGCGCAGAGAGGAGGGAAGAGCGGAGCAGCCCAACATGGTAACAGCAGTGGCATCCCATCTGGGGCTGGCATGGCTCGGGTCAGCACTTGGTTGTAGCTGGTGTTCAGTGTGTCCATAAAATTGTAGCGGCTGCTGTTTTCAGAGGGATCTGAAGGCAACCCAATCCCCTGGGAATCCAACCAAGAAACAGTTTGGGGCTGTTGTCCTCCTTTTGTTGTAGATAGTGCAGTTAACTTGGTATTCATAAGTTGGGCTTTGTCTTTGTGAAGGCTTTTGGTAAAGATAAAGATTTTTAAATGGCTCGGCAGATGGCAAGTGTTTGCTGCTTTTGTAGATAATATTGCTTCCGTAGAGGTTAGGTAGCATCTTGGAGCATCCTTCCTTGGGGATAACCTCGTCACACTGACTTACTACAGCGCTGCAGAGCTGAGCCTGAGGAGGTCATTCCGTGCCAGAAGTGTGTCCTTCACATCTTGCAGAAGCAAGTGTTGAATGCCACCTTCAGCTGTTTTCAAAGATCTTTCCTCCAAGCCTTTGGATGAGATTTGATGCAAAGAACGTTTTCTAAAGAAAAGGGAAAGGAAGGTCTAGGAGAAGAGGGTTGGGGTTTCTTTTTTTTTTTTTTTTTTTTTTTTTTTGTCAGCAGGGCTTGCTTGCTTTCATTAAGGCTTCTTCAGGCAATTTTTGCCTGTTTTGAAATGGCCTTCTCTAGAAGCTGCTACCAAGCTCCTTGGGAATCAGGAGAAATAGGAGGGAGAGGAGCCGTGGCAAGGTCTGACAAATCTTAACGGTGTGATTTCTCATCCTGTTGTTTCATTTTGGCAGTCACTGCACCACAAAAGGGCGGGGGGAGGGGGAAAATCAAGACATAACAATTGCAGCGTATAAAAGAGATTTGTCATATAATAAATAAGATTATTAGAGCTGTCAGCAGAACAGTCGGGATTATTTGTGCCTCCCTGCCTGCAGTGCTTGGGAAAATAACCCGTAGGAACACAGAAACAACTCGTTCTGTTGGGAGGAATTGTTTAGTTGCTGCCTGTGTCCATCGGCCTCACTGACGGAGATGCTATTAGCAAACATGGAGCACTTTCTGCCGGTCTTCTCTGCTCGTTTCTTACCTGTTGGCTCTGCGGGAGGAGTTGGGTTTGGTATTTTTTCATAGACTTTTAACAGCAAAAACCCCTTTTCACCATTTGTGGGGTTTTAAAGACATATGCAGTGTGGCTGAGATGCATACCAGATGCTGGAGTAACCTTCAAAATTATAGACTAGTGGAAAACAAATTGTTCTTAAACCAGACTGCATTTGTAAATAGGACACCTCTCCTCAGTTCCTCCAATAAATAAATAAATAACCTTTTATATTTATTTCAAGAGCTGTTCTTGCTACAGATCTCTGTATAATAGGCTTTGTCTCAGAGCTAAAAATAAAATAAAATGGTGTTTTAACAAGTAGGGTCCAAAAGTTACAGCTCCTATGTCCACAAGCAAATTCCAGAGACAATGGGGGGTTTTGGTTCCCGTCCAAGAACTTCAAGTACTCTGTATTTTAGGCATGATCATATATATCAGGGTGCAGCAGAACAAGATGACCAGTAATATTTTACTGGTTATGCTCTTTGTAAGGGCTGTAGATGGATTTCCTGCCTATGGTAAGTCCAAGCACTTTGCTTTTCCAGCTCACTAGTGCTGCAGCTGGTTCAACGAGTACTTTTTTCTCAGTATATTTTGCTGCTAATTGCAAGGAAGGTATTTCAAAGGATCTGAAAGGTGAAAAGGCTCTTTTCGATACAGTTTTTCATTTTGGGAGAAGGAAGTGTCCCCAGGCGTGGCTTGTGTAGACTGAGTCCCTTTCATGGTGTAGCTTCCATTTGGAAAAATTGCCTGAGCATAAAAAAGGAAGTTTAAAATTTTATTTATTCTTTCTGTATGTTAATGGTGAGAAGAACAAAACATGAAGGTAATTTTTTCTTTTTTCTCTATTCAGTGTCGAATATAATGTAGAAAGTCCCAGTGGTCAAGAAATTGTGACTCCCTGGACTGCTTGGTCTTGAAATTAGTCATTAAAGCATATGTAAGATACATCAGTAGCAGTCTTAAGAATAACGCTTAGTTTCCAATTCTTTATTGTAATTCCTTAGGGCAGGTAGGGTGGGAGCTGGAGCATCCAGCGCTGCCAGAGCTGCAGCATCTGCCTCAGCTCCTCGCATCAGCGTTTTAACTCATAGGAGACTGTAGCATTGCTGTATTTATTCCTCCCCTTCCTCCCCCACCTCCTTGAATGCTCTCTGTGCATTTTGTTTGTGTACATGGTTTTTTTTTTTGTAGTGTAAGATATGAAATTTTCTATTTTTTCATAAAAATAAAAATGTTTGACTAACAGCGACATCCAGTTGTGGATCACACACATGCGTGCCCCCTCAGCTTTCCATGAAATGTCAGGCTTTTCCCCTTTCAAAAGGAAATAAATTCTCTTTATTTTTTCTCCTAAACACGGACTTGGTGCTAATCTTGTGGTCCCTGGGGGAGAGAGGGGCCTCTGGAACAAGGGAGAAGTGTAGTCCCCACTTGAAGGCATCCTATCTTGCTACAGGCTGTTCCCCCTTTCCCCAGTTTTTATTTTTTGGGGAAAAATCTGCTTTTTAGTCAAGCTGACCAAACCCCAGGGCAGCCTCTGGCCACACCATTCCCCCATCCCTCAGAAATACCAATTTTTGTGATTCCCACCCCCCCACCCCCGCCCGGACTGATTTTTTTTTGGGGGGGGGGGAAACCCAGCAGGCCCATGGCCAGCCAAAGCACCTGCCACTCCACCAAAGCATCCTCAAACCCATTCCTCCTCTGCCCTGTGGATCTGGGGGCAACCTCATGCTTCGAAAGGCCACAGGCCAGCATCAGAGGTTAGAAAAGCCATGGGTGGGAAAGGCTGAGAAGCGAGGGGGAGAAGATCGGCCTGGGAAAGGTCTCACAGAGGTGGCGGTGGGCAGCCAGCATCTTTTGGCTCCTGTGAGATGCCCACTGCTGGGGGACAGAGGAAGGAGGGAGCAGCAAATGAGAGTGCTGGTTCTCCCCACTTCATGGGAACCCACAGTAGACGATGGGTGGTACACTCGTACCCTGGCCAGGAAAGGCATGGTAGGCTGGGATGGCAGAGGAACACCGCTTTATATGTTAAAGGGAGTACAAGGTCAACTGGGTTAGGAGACTGAGGTTGTCAGCAACTTAGATAAAATCTCTCTGGATTGACATGCCAGTCCCTGTGCAGTGTTTTGTTATTCAGCCCGAGGTTGTCTGCTGCTGGACCATGATGGCAACAGACACTGGGAGGGATCAGAGGGGCTCTGAGGACAAGGGGAAAAGCAATAGCAACTTGTCCCATGTAGGCAGCATCCTAGAGGGCTTCATAGAGGCAGAGAGCCTGCTAAAGGGAAAACACAAAAATGGGGAAACTTCTTTAAAGAAGCTAAAAGCAAAATAGCTTTGGAGGCAATGGGGAGACATTGGACAGATGAGGCTTGGCTCATGGGAAGGTTCATCACCTCTAGCAGCTTCAATGCAAAACAAACAAAAGATGGAAAGTTAAAATCTTGAACAAGGGTGTTTAACAAGGTCTCCATGGTTTCAGCTGGTGGAGAAATAAGGATGGTGCCCTCATGAAGACACATCCGTGACAGCAGCTGCCTCCTGTCCCTGTTCCTCAGCCAACAAGAGCAGGAGGGAGCTGGGGATCGGGATGCAAATAGACAAAACTTGCTACTGCTACCAGTAAAGAAGAGAGCTGGCTGCAAACTCCTTCCATAATGCTCTATTTTAAGTGAGAACTAAGGAATTAGGGAATTGCCTTGAGCCTTTGTGCCCACCCTGGTTTGGGACCAGTCCTCACTCAAATCTCAAATCAGGGTTTGCTTATTATTTCCTGCTGCTGGGCTCAATGTGAGAAGAGACACTTGTGCTCTGTCACCACCAACTAATAAATTTACCTGCTCAGAAAGGTAAGGTGCTTTACCTGCAAAGCAGGTCCTTAAGCATGTGCTTGACTTAATTTTTAGGTGATTCTTCTACACAGCCTCCAGCCGGACCCTTCCATAAATGCACAGCTGCATCTCCAGTTGCGAACACCAACGCTCGAAGTTGCTTAACAAGCTGGGAACAGGGTAATAATATTCTCTGCATCACTTTTTTTTCAGTAAACCCAAAACAAACTGCAAAGCAAGATGACCCCAGTGCTGGTGACATTGCAGGGCAGTGAAACAGCACCTCTGTCTTATTTTTCATATCCAATAACCTAAAAATGGGCTCGGAGCTCTGAACACCCCCCTCCTCTGCCAGCCCAGCAGGGTTTGAGCCTGTATTGCCAGCAACCCCAGAGGATGCTGTGGCCTCAGGGCAGGAGCAGTGGGGAGGCTGCTCCCCATCACCCCGTGAAGTTGAGCTGTCGCTCAGAAAGCAATGCAACATTTATGAAGCCGTGGGGAGAAAGAGCAAGGGACTCTTCATGTATTTTTCATGGGCTGAACTACATAAACAGCATGCAAAGCATAAACTGTGACCAGATACTTCCACAAAAAAAGGGACCAGCGAGCAGAAGAGAGATGAAAGAATGAGATAGATTTATTCAAGTCAACAGGGCCTGTTGAAAGTCACCCTCCAGTGCATTAGGGAAGAGCCAAAACAGCACGGCCTGAGCCCGGGGTGATTCATCTTTGCCAAAATGAGGAGGGGGGGATGGACCTCGAGAACTGGAGAAGGGCACCTATCGTACCTGTTTGTTAAAATGGATGGGTGGGAGGGGAGAGACTGCCTAATCTGCAATGCCTCAGATATGGTGTGAGACTTAGGGAGCTGCTAGGACAAATGATTGCACTGGCAGCCAGGTCGGTCCAGACAGTGAACCGACATCAATGCATCACAGAAACATCTCAAAATGGGGTAAGACAGGGAAAAAAAGGGCTACGCTGTGGAAAACTCAATGCAGGGATGTAGGTAGGAGTGCTGCAAAGGTGGAGTTCCTTGTGGCAGGCCCTGCAGCGGGTGCATGTGTGCTTCCAAGTGCACATTTTTAATAACACACCCGCTGCCAGAGCTCAAACTTCGTGTAGTAGATTGATACCATGAAGATGGTATCAATGAAGCAATCCCAGGCTGAGCTCAGGTAGGAAATGGGAGCTGGAGTAGTATGGCCAGCAAAAGGCTTTGTTCATTTTGCACCCTTGAGAGCAAACCAGGATGTGCTTGCAGTTATTGCACATCAAAGGGTCTCTGGGGAAAAAGCCTTGGAGAAACTGGGCAGGAGGTGATGCTCACTGAACATACACATTTCTTCTATAACAAGGCTTCCAGCTGGAGCTTTTGGGGCAAGTCCTTTAGGACCCACAGGATTTTAGTGGCTGCAGACCCCTGCATTACAGTGATGTTTGATAACCTGTTAATGTATGGCTCATTATTTTCCTCCCAGAAAGGCCTATGAGCCAGTCTCAGAGAAGACAAGGAACACACAAAGGTAATTTTCTTACACCGTCATTTCCTCACCTCCATCTGGGGTCAGCTCAGCTATTTGTAGCATCAGCTATTAGTAATATTCAGCAAATAAAATACAATAAAAGAAAGAAGATGCTTTCTTACACTGATATGCTGCTTTGATAACCTATTAGCTCTAACTAGGATTTTTTTTTTACCACAAAACTCTTTGAGCTCCACCATAAGTGGCAGGCAGGTGCGTTTGTGCTGGTGAAGATGACTTATTTCTCTCAAAGTTTATTTTTTTAACTACAAAACCAAAAGAAAAGATGTCCTGAGCTGAAAAAAAAAAAAAAAAAAAAGCAGCAAAACTGTGAGATAGGCTGCGAGCCGTCTTCTTGGTTTGCTCCCAATAAAGGCCATGTTTATTACAAGAAAATTGAAATCCTATCGATTTCTCTTCTGAGGCGCTGTGTTTCAAGCTTGACATTTAAACACGAAACTCCGGGCTCCAAAGTTTAATCATTTACTCCTCAGGAAATACAGTGTGTGGAGCTGCTGAGCAAAAGGGCGTGCAAGGTAAAAATGATATTTTATTGGAAAAAGAAAGAAGAAGATAGGGAAATGATATGTTCATTTAAAAAAGAAGATAGGGAACAACCTCTCCCACCCAGTGGGAAAAATGCCAGCAAAGAGGTGTCCTGTGGTCCCTTTCCATGAGATGTGGAGGAGCTCAGGAATGCTGGGTTTGTTAACATCTTTCAGACGGCATCAAATCCATGATTGGACCCAGATATTGTAGGAGGAGGGGAAAGGAGGCATATGTGTATCGGTGGATGTGTATGGATGAGTATGGATGGATGGATATGTATGCACATGCATGCAGAAGCACTGGGTGTTAAATTCTTAATTAAGACAAGGATTAGGGCATGACTGATAAATGGTGAATGTCAGCAAATAGCCTCGGTGTGGGACTGGATCGGGCTGAAAAGGGGTGTGTTTGGGCCATGTGGGGTGGATAAGTTAGGTATCCCCTCGGGAGGGCAGTGCTGGGGGTGCAGCATCCCAAACCGACATGAATAGTTACTTCAAGGCACAGAAATCAGCCCTGTGATAACTTCATACCTCTTCCAGCCCTAAGAGCTGTGGGTCACTGCACTGCCTTCCCATTTTATGCAGCAGCTGGAGAGACATCAAACCCTTGGCCCCTGGGCTTTGCATCCCGGGGGGGCTCCAGCCAGGGGCAAAGCCCTCATGCATTACCCGTCCCTCCCTAACACCCCCAAATCAGGTTTCTCCATAAGGGAAAGCAATTAGCATTCAGGTGCTGTTGTTAGCATAATCAGAAGGGCAAAAGGTTGACAGCAATAGCTTCAAAGCCAGGGCCCAGGCCAGAAATGTAATGGAGAAATAAATTAACGGCAGGAGAGTGCGTTCAGATCCACTTTAGCTGCAGCGGGCATAGGGGCAGAAAAGAGCCCTGTCTCCTGATAGTTTGTCATCCACACTCTGGTGATCCTCATGGCTGTAGCCAATAAGCAGCAGATAAGCAGCCCGGCTTCTCCAGCAAAGGCAGCATCCCTGTAATGACTGGCTGATACCCCTGGGTACCACCCAGGGATGCTGCGAGTTCTCATGGCACCGGATCCTATTTGTTTAAAGCCAGACATCTTCCTTCAAATAATCAGCTTATTGTGGGTACCTTCTTGGGTGTTGCTGCTGGGGTTTGTCATGGCGGGGGCAGGGGGGGGATTTAAGGGCCACGGAGTTTTGCAAGCTGCTGGCTGGGATTGCGCACACACCAAAATAGCTGAAAAGGGAGAAAAAAAAAGATACAGTCTGATGGCTTGAAGTGGATTTGGGTGTAAAAATAAGACTAAAACCACCAGCTAATCGTCCTGGTGACTCCTCCATCCCTGTAAATTTGGAAAACCTGAGTACAGCTGAGTACTGGGAAGGAAAGGACCAGGTTGTGGCCCTTTCCTTGCAGCCATGCTGCTGCAGTGGGAGGCTGTTTAACAAGGCATGACTCTCTTTGAAACCAGGCTCCCCTTGAGCAAAAAAGAACCCAAAACAGGAAAGAAAGGCAAAAGGCCCATTCTCCTGGAGAAAAAATGCCAGGAAACTGAGTAGTGAGCTGATATGCCTCCATCAGCGATGGCACTATATGGGCATCTGGTTCTCTGAGATGGCAGGGGACAGTTATCCCAGTGTATGCGCTTTTTTTTGGTGATATTATTTGCCTATTCAAGGAGAGAAGGTATCTTATTTTCTAATAGAAAGATGAAAAATACAGCAACTAAAAACCTGTGTTTCAGGTTAGTTTTTACTCTGCGGAAATATCCCACTGATGAAGCAGTGAGTTTGCAGGAGCTGATAATCAGGAGTCAAATGGAAAATGGGGTTTATTTTGGTTCCCCTAGACTTGTGATTTTATTTGATTTTAGCATCATTTGAAGCTGACCCTTGGCAAAGTCCTTTTATATTCCCTGGGAAAGTTTACCACAGGGCACTGCAATGTCCCCAGCTTTGACAAGTGACAACGTGGAGGGAGGTTGTAGAAATATATAAGAAAAACATGTTAGAAATATATATAAGAAAAAAAATTAAAATTATAATATATATTAAAATATATATAAAAGAGCCTTTATCAAATCAAAATTAAAGCTCTAAAAATGTAATCTTGTGCTTCCCTTGAACAAGGAAAGTGAAATAATCTCTCCAGGCCTGCCACGCTGAGGGCTTACTTATATTTGTGTATGTATCTGAGTGATGCAGAAGGAGAGACGAACTTGTGCTAATAAGCAGCTACTCAATATGCCTTGATGAGTGAATACAGTCAGAGCCTATAGAGAGCAAAGTGTTTGCTGTGGCGAGAATGGGAGATGATTCCCCTCCTGTGAATTTGCCTAAGTACAGAATAAACATCTATTTTCTTTCTGCTTTCCCTCTTTTTCTAAAGCCCAGCTGTCTGTTAATGCATATAATGACAGTCCCGCCAGGGACCAAGCCTGAATTCCCATTCATATGCAAAAATCACAACTGAGAAACTTTAGATTTGGCCCAAATAATGTCATGCGCTTCTCCCAGTGAAGGAAATTCCAGCTTGCTATATTTTTCCTGCTCAATGCATGCCAGATGTCTTAAAAAAAGAGGGCATGATTATTCCTCTGTGTGGAGCCAGAGCTGGTGACAAGGGAAAGATGCTCCTGGCACTCCTGGAACATGCCACCTCTGCGCAGGAGCTTGGAGTGAGGGAAAGCCTTGTTCACACAGCCGTGTTCATGCTGAACACCAAAACTCTCATGAGTGTGCAGTGTTGATCCTGTGAAAGGCAACAAGCGTGTCGTGGCAGGATGCATTTAGGGAGCCCTTCAAATAGTCTTAAAGATATTTGCCTTTTCCTTGCAGCCAGAGCCCAAGCAGTGTGTGCAAAGGGAGTGAGTTGCTGCTGTGTGGCTCAAAGTTATAAACTGGCCATCAGTGAATATTAAGGTATCTTTAAAAAGTGGAGCAGCAGCCCTCCAGCATTGCAGGGTAAGTGGTACCCTGTTCATTCTGGCCAGGCGATAGCTGGCCTTCCTCTGGCACTTTACAGACAGCAGGAGAGAGGGGAAAAAAAAGGACTGAATATGACAGCAAGGAGGCTCAGGCAACTGGGAAAAATCAGGTATTTGTGCAAAACCAGCTCCTGGGTACTTTTTTCAGGTGGACAACTCTGCTTGCATGCCAGTCAATGCTGGCTCACTGAAGTCCAGCCTCAAGCCGCTCTTCTAGAGCCACAAAATGTTCATACTAAGGAAAGTGGAGGCTTAGGAAGCTCCTTTTAGGTTTCACCAGCCCATTTTGCTTTTAAAGGAAGCTCTCTGACATGATAAGAGAGATTGTGCTGAGAAGAAAGAGGACGATGCTTTGCAGCAATGTTTTGCTGGAGGCAGAGCACTAGAGCAAGTGCTGGGGCTCATCCCTAGGTGATGGGGAATGACCCAGTTTTGGGGAGAAGCAGCTATAAACAGCATGATTGTTACTGGAAAACCAAAACCTCAGGTTACTCCTCCTTTGGGAGGCTCAGACATCACCATGGGCTTATTTTGGGAGCCTGGGTGGGTTGCGTGTGGACGGCAAGTAATTTTTCAGGCTGGATACTTGCCTTGGGACTGTGAGCTTCAGAGAGAGGAAGTGATTTAAGAGGAACGCAGGCAAATCTGAAGGTTTTTCTTTTTTCCCAAGGAAGAGGAAGAGTCAGGAGAATATTTCCTCCCCATTGTCTCAAGATGAATGGGGGCTTCGCAGCAATGAGGCAGCAGCGGTCTGTTAAGAGACTGGGGGATTTGGGCTGGCAGGGGTTTTTATGCTGAGCCTCACAGCTGGTCCAGGTGCATTTCCAGCCATAAGAAGCAATAACAGTCCCCGTGGAAACATTCGGCTGCGGTAAAAGCAGACAGAAATCTATTATCCATGTGAATGCAATGTCAATATTTACAGAGGGAGGTCAAAGAAGAGAGCTCTGCTCGGGAAATGTCAGCTCCGGAGGAGGAGGAGAAGGAGGAGGAGGAGGCATTAGCAACATTTGCATTCATGACGGAGCAATCCCTGCAAGGCTGGGGACTACTGAGGAGGTTTTGTGACTTCCAGGCCTATTTACCCCATAATCTGGCACTGTTGCATTGTCTACTGCAGTAGTTTTGGGCACTTCTGCACTGCCTGGAAGCAGTGCTGACTGCTTCCTCCTTCATGGAGGTTGCAAGCGTGGATGTGGGTGTTCATCCAGTCACAGTGGCTGCAGGCAGGTTTCCTTATCTGCCATTAATAGGGGCTTTTCCAGAGAGGGAAAGACAAGAGGGTACAAAAGAAACAAAAATGGCACGAAGTGAAGCCCACAGGGTCTAAAAAAGCTCCCGGGGTAGAGCCAGGTTGGTACCCACCACTGAAAACCCACCAGTGGGTAGGCGATGCTAGAACATCCCTCATGCAGAGGCTTCTTGGCAGCAGAAGGGACAGAAGCTGGAAAACCCTGCGTTTTTTGCAAGACTGCCTTTTGACTTTGCACAGTCCCACAAAACACCAGCCCTATGTAGCCAGGCAGGAGCTGAGATTTACCCCAATCAGCTGAGGTCTATGCTATAAAAAGCATTGCTTAATTTACCTGCCAGATATCAAGGCAATAAATTACCAAATTCACACTGCTCTTCCTTCTGGGTGTAGGCAGTATTATCAGTTTAACGGAAGGATCTCAGATTATTTTTCTGCAGGCTCAGTGCTTAGAGCCAAAAGGGCTCAAGGCAGGTTTAACCTCCACTGCTCAGTGTCATTACTGGTAGCACAGTTCCCAGGCCCTCTTAAATAAAGACCAAAGCTGCTTTGTGTGACCATGGATGGTTCCTGCTTGGGAGAGGTTCTAGCCATGGCAGGAGCAGGCAGCAGAAGCACAGGCCTCAGAAACAGCCTTTTGCTGCTGCATCCAGCTGCTGCCTGTGGATGTTGCCCACAGGAATGGCAGGATCCCCAGGTGATGCTCCCAGGTGTGAGAGAGTAAGGGAACATCACTGCCCCACAGAGCAGGCATCCAGCCCTGTGGTGGAGAGTGTTTTCCCCTGGGAGCATTTTACCCCTGGGGAAGGAGGCTTGTGTCGTCCCAGAAAAGCTGGCAAACTCCCATACAGTCACCAAGTGGGATAAACAGTTCTTGTCAAAGAGTGAGCTCCTTCCTCCATCCTTGGGCTGACTTTCTGCTTGTAGCTCTAATTACACTCAACAAAAAATTCAGGCACTGGTGGCCTGTGAGGATGTGGGATGTGCCAAGCTGTGCTTTTTCACGAGGGCCCAGTGTTCAACGGTATATACATGTGCACGGCCAAACGGATGGGAAACCACCCAGCAAGGCAGAGCCAGGGGTGTAAATGGGCAGCAGACACTCCTTTCCACTTGCCTGCACACTGGGTGCTGTGTCCACCTTGGTCTGGACCCAAAGGCAGGAGATTTGGGGAGCTGAAGGGGTTGAAAGGGAAAAGCTCTGCCATAGTGCTGAGCTCAGGGGACAGGGCAGCCCTGTGGGGAGCAGAGCGTTCCATGTTTCTCTTCCATGTACCTGGCATGGCAAAGGACATCTCCGTGGCATGGAGAAAGTAATTGGAAGTAATTTTAGGTTTTCCAGCTCCCTTCCAGATTAGGTGTTACTGTGGTGGGGGGGTGGGGGGTGTGTGTGTATATTTTGGAGATGTTTCTTTGCTGGCCATTTCGCTCATAACAGTTTTATTAATAAAACAAAACTGGTAACAATCTTTGGCACATTTATGCCACTTGGTATTTAAAGCCAGGTGATGTGGATTTATTCTGCAGGGGATCTTGAGATTTCCTTTGTCTGCCTCGTCACTCAGCTGTCATTGGGTTGATATTAATAATGATTAGGAAAAATAACACTGTGTTCCTAACACCTGAGCACAGAGAAGGATATCACCGCGGGGCATCTCTGTGTGTGTGTGTGTGCGCGCACACATGCGCCCTGCGGCTGGATTTCCTGCAGCCAACAGAATATCCAGCGTCTTCACTGGGAAAATAAAGCCCCACTGGCGATGCTCCTCGTTTCCAGAGGGTCTGCAAACACCTGGCCTGAGTCCCAGCTTGCCCCAGCCACCCTGGCAAGAGCAAAGCTTCTTTAGGTCTCGCGATTTCCATTCCCGCCTCGAAATTCCTCACCTGTCCCACTGCCGCCCGCCGTGCCCCCTCCAGCCGCCAGGGGGCGCCGCTGTGCGGGGCAGACGCGCGGCGGCCCCGCCGCCTCAGGCTCCCCCCACGCCCGCCAGGGGGCGCCGCCGCCGCGGGACCGGCTCGGGAAGCGCCGCGGCGGCCGGGCCGGGCTGGGGGCGGCGGGTCCCGGCTCCCGGGTCTGCGGCCGGGCTGGGGGTGCGGGTCCGGCCCTCCCCGCGGGCAGCACGGTGCTGCCCCCGCGCCCCGCCCGGGCCCCGCTCTCGGCTCGGGGCTCTCGCCAGGACCCGCGGGGGGCCGCGGCCCGGCGCCGCGCCGGCTGCTGCCCGACGGGTTCCCGGCCGCGGGGCTGCGGGAGCTGCCGCCGCTGCGCTGCCCGCGCTGGGCTCCCGCTCCGCGTCCCCGCCGGGGCCGGCTACGCCGCGGCAGGCGGTTCGTTGTCCTCTGCCCCCTCCCCCCGGTGCGGGGCCCCCGCGGGGGCCCGGTGACTTTCGCGGTGAGTTTCGGCACCGACCCCCCGGGGTCCCCTCTCGGGGGGCAGCAGCTGCAGCTCGGCCGGGGGGCTGGGGGTCCCGGGCAGCGCCCGATTTCCACCGCGGGATCAGCCTCTGCTCGGTCACGCCAGCGGCTCCCGCTCCTGGCTCCCACCCGTGTCCCCCGGGGGAGGAGGGGACCCGGCGGGGCTGGGGGGCTCCCAGGGCAGCTGTGACCCCTCCTGCTTCCAGGCTCCCTCCTCCCAGCTGGTTTCTTCTCCCCAGCTCCTTTCCAGAGCAGCTCCCGGCAGGACAAGCCCCTCCAGCCCGGGGGTGGCTCTGCCCGAGCCAGGGAGAGCTTGAACTGGTGACTGTGGGAGCTGCTGCTGGGGCAAACTGGTTTCCACTGGGGTTCAGCCCTGCCTGGTGTCACCCTGGCAGGTGATGCCCGAGGGCCGGCTCCAGCAGTGTCACATGCTGCCAAGGGGCCTGGGCTTTGGGTCCTGCATGAAGCCCTGCTTTTACTGAAACCCTTCTTTTTCAGCTCAAAAATGTGCTGCAGTGGGAGCAAAGCATCTCTCCCTACGCAGGGACAGATGGACAGAGGAGCCCCAGCCGTGCTGGGAGCCACTCGTGCCCAAGAGACCCCCGTGGGGCATGGAGCCCCCATGAAGAAGCCCAGCTGCCTGCCCCGGGATGCTGCGGGGACTTTGCAGCTCCAGCTTGGTTATGGCTTCAGGTTGGTTGTTTCAGCCCACGTTTGTTTCAGGTCCTGCTCGTGGATGATTCCAGTTTAGTTTGGGCTCCAGTTTGTTTGCAGGTCCAGTGTGCGGATGGCTCCAGCTCATTTCAGCTCCAGTTCAATTTCACCTCCAGCTCCGTCAGGGCTCCCGTTTGTTTCTGCATTGGCTTGTTTCAGGTGGAGCTTGTAGCTGGCTCCAGCTCATTTCAGCAGCGGCTCCAGTTAATTTCTGCTTGTTCAAACAATCTTGACTTACGACAAGGTCATAAATCAATCACTGTCATAACTTGTATATGAATATGAACTGTCATAATTGTACATTGAATATGGACTAATGAGTTAATGACTACTCCAGCTGCTGTACGCACTTTGAATAAAGAACTGGACTTACAAAGATGGTCTGAGAAGTGTCTTTTCCTCCCCGAGAGTATCTATCTCAGATGCAGAGTTGGGCCAGACCCTCATGTCCGGTGGGAGTCCACGCACCCCGCACCCCCCCCGCACCCCTGGCCCTGGGTTTGACCCCAGAAACAGCCGCCTCGGGCTCCGTTTCTGCGCCCCCACACGCAGGGCTCCGTCCCCGCTCCAAGCCCCCAGCCCAGCCCCAGGAGCCCGTTTCCCGGCCCCAAACACGCGGGAGTCGGGAAACGCCCGACCCGCTCCGTGCTGCCGAGCCCCACACCCAGGACCCGGGGCTCGAGTCCCACAGACCCCCGGCCGAGCCCCGACCCCCCCCAGCCCCTCGTGTGGGGTCGGGGACGGCCCCGGGCGGTGCTCGGGATCCGGCCGGGGGGACCCGCAGGGGGGCCCGTCCCCGTGTGGCCGTGGGCGAGGATGGGGGGCGCCGCGGCCCCGCCTGCTCCTCCGCGGAGCCACCGGCACGCCCGCCCCGGCACGAGAACCCCCGGTCCCTCCCCGCCGCTCCCAGCGCGGCCCCACCGGGCGCTGCCAGTCCCCCCGCTCCTCACCTGGGGCGGGCGAGCGGGCGCACGCGGCCCCTCCGGGGCTCACGGCGCGGGCCCGGCCCAGGCCTCTGCCCCTGGGGCCGCCCCGGCCCCGGGGACCCGGCCCGGCCCCGCCCCCTGCCCGCGCGGGGGGCGGGACCAGGGGGCGGGGCGTCCCATCGGCCGCAGGGTCCCAGCGCCCGCCCGCCCGCCGCCGGCAGCACCGGGGACGCTGCGGGCAGACCCCGCTGCCGCTGGGGCCGCCGACCCGGCCGCTCGCTCCCAAAGCCAGAGGCGGGAGACCTTCAGCGCCCGAGGGGCCGCCCGGGACCGAGAGCCGCCTCCGGGTTCGGCCCCCGTCTGCCCCCCGCTAAGCCCGGCTCACCGGTCCCCGGCCCGCCCGGGGCTTCCGGGTCTCCCCGAGGAGGGAGCGGGGTCCCCGAGGACGGGCCGGGCCGGCATCCTCCCCCCCGGGGCTCCCCGCCACAGAGCAGCCCTGCCCGGTCTGTGCTCGGCGCGGGGTCCGGCTCTCCCAGGCTGAGACATCCGGCTCTGCTTGGGAGAGGGCGGCGTTTCGGCCCCTTGCTGCTCTCGGGCCGGCAGCCCCGGAGCTCGGACATCACCGGCTCAGCGTGGGAGCGGGCCAGAGCCCCCAGGCCACCCCGGTGTCCACCCTCACGTCACCTGTTCCACCCGAGGAGTTCCTCAGCTCACCCGTTCTGCCGCAGCCACGGGGCAGACGACCCCGTCTCCCCCCGAGCCCCCCAGGTTCAGCCGTTCCCGGAGCTGGGACGAGTCTCCACAGCCTGTCCGTCAGGGAAGAGCTGCCGGGGACAGGCGCTGGCAGGGAGAGCTGCCTGTCCCACCCATCTCTGTCCCCTTGATGCCACAGGTGGGGTCCGGAGGTGGACAGTTTTCTGCCAGTCCTTGCAGCTACAGCAAATGTTTCCCATAGGTCAGCCCTGAGATAATATCTTACACCTTTTGCCCGTCTTATTATTTTGGACATGAAATGTTTTCCACTTTGGTATGCTCTAAGGATTCCTTCTGACTCTAACTAGGCAACGGAAAAGGGACAGAACAAAAGTTCTATTTAACACATAACCATTTTCACTAAGAACTAGAAGAACTAAGATGTAAATAAGATGCATTATTCTGCACTAAATTATTTCCCAGAAGCAGGCAGAGGAATTGACTAAACTTGAAGGCTGACTCCTCTGCTTGGGAAGCAAGATGAGCATTCCTGTTGCCACCAGCTTGGATTTGGGCTGAGGATCTCCCTCCCTTCCTTGACCCCTGTCTCCGCTGTGAAGAGGCCTTCAGAGCTGAGAGGGCTTTTGTCTTTGCAAGCCTGCTCTGGCTTTGGGAAGGCCTATTAGCTCCATTTTTTCCAGAATGGACACCGAAGTGACAAGCAGATTTAAATAGAAGTCTGCTACAGTGCAACTGCAGGATGGCAAAAAATCCATCTGAGTAGTGATCCCTCCTGGTGAAGGCAGGGTAACTCCTGTGTGGTGGAGTGAATATTCACTAAGTGATGGCAGTTTCATACTTAGAAGACTGAAGCTCCACAGACAATAGTATAAGATATTAGAAGTGCTGATCCTACAGTCCTATAACACCGGGAGACGGGCTTTCAAGTAATATGAAATCACTTCTAGTTTGGGGTCATTTCTTATATCAAAACTAATGGATACTTGCACCCAGGGGAGATTTTAGGTTGATCTCTCTATGTTTGGTTCTGCAGATCACAGCAGTGTAGGCTCCTCAAACTAATGCAGAGAGCAGAGAACTAAATACTCTCATAATTGTTATTTTAGGTCTGTATGAGCCATGTGCAAAGAAACTCCAACTAGCCCTCATGTGAGAAGCTGTACAAATTCCAATAATAAGGTATCTTGCTCCAAGAAATACATATGTGATTGAATGGCTTGTTAGCTAGTAAATGAACACGAGCTGTGGATCTCACCCATCACTTTGAACAGTGTACATTAAATCCTGAGGGCATCAGCTTTACAGTGTAATCTGTTCCTTTATGTTTCCTTACCTAAGATTTAATAGGAAATGAAACAAAATGAAACAAAATTAAATGAAAGGACGAGAAATGGGATGTTTTCTCAACTGGTCTGAAGGTCTCTCCACCTGAGAGACTGTCTGCACTGCTTTTTTTCCGTCTGGGGATTATGCCCATTTTATCTATTTGAAAACAAAAATGTTTATACATAGATACAGAAGTCTGCATGTTTGTGTGCTTGCAGAGACATACATCTACACGTGAATAAATGCGTACAGGCATATACATGAATAAAACAAAGATAAAACCAATTTTTCTGAAAGATAATAGAAAACTTCTTGATTTACATCACAAAATAGACCTTTGCTCAACTGTGACAGGTGGAGGAGTGGTGGTGTCTTAGTCCAGCTGAGAACCTGACCCTAGAAACCAGCTCTGTGGACACCACAGTCTCTGCTCTCCTTGCAGCAACCAGACTTTTCAGCTATTTCTCAGATTTTTTCTTCTCTACTACTTTTATCTGTCAGTAACAAGAAAAAGGTGACCCACAAGGTACTTCAAAAGGAAAAGGTAAAGCATGTGACGGACTCATTCTGCCTACGCACCCTGACTTCCTCCTCCCTGTCTGAGCTCATCACCAAACAGAAAGACCTCAGCTGCTTTCTCAGAGTACACTGTTCACTCATACACCTTTGGGAAAGCCATAAAAGCATCTCTACTTTCAAACTCTTTACTTCTATGTACCTTGTGGACAGCTTAGCTCCAGTTTTCTCTTTAGACAGCTTCATGTACCTTTTTACTCTTCCTCTATATGAAGTTACAAAGTAGCTGAGTATCAAAAAGGACTGTTTTCTTTCAATCGTTAGCTAGTCTCACACTCACTGACTATATTCAGCTTTGAATCAGCCTCTGCTCCTCACTGCTTCCTTGGACTTACTGTCTAGCTCCTGGCAGAGGGGACAGAGGGCCTTAGCATTCAGTGTTCAATCATACCAGTAGCTCTTCCAGGAGAAAGTGATGATCAACCTCCAGTTTCCCCCATGGCTGAACAGATCGGCTCCATGGGCCATCAGGAGAATCACACCAACTTCTTGTTTTCTGTGTGCCACAAGAACCACTGAGGAAGTTAAGGGGTTTCATGGGGTCTGCCAGAGCATCCCTGCTGCGGTCCTCTGCAGACATACAAAAGCTCTGAGGAGACATCATCCTCCACCAGCTGCACTGCTCTGATGCAAGCCTTAATGCAGAGATCAGACCTGAACTCTGGGGGGCCCAATGCAATTCTTCGGTCTCAACTCATGGTGGCAGCTGAAGACCTTATTGTCCCCAGATGTCTCTCCAGGCTTCCTGGGGAAGTTGTTACATACAACAGGAGTGGCAGAGTATGACATGTATCCTTGTGCTTAGCTCCCAATTCAAATCCACCTTCAGCGGGAGTTCAAGCTGTGATACACAGGAGCAGCTGAGATGTAGATTCCTCTCTGTTGAGGCTCTCCTGAGAACATCTGTCAAAGCCCCTACTTGCTGGAACCTGATTTTGTTGTGGAAGGTGTGGATTAACAAGACCATTTCAAAGCTTTCCTCTTTACTCAGACCGAAGTCATGTCCGCAGTAAAATTTCTTTACAGTCCATGGTTGTGTAGCAGTCTTCAGTGAAGGTTCAGGTGTCCTCCCCTAAACTGAAGTCTTTACACTGCTTACTTGATCCTAAATGGTGCTTCAGGTGCCCAGATTCCACTGAAAGCTATAACATAAATGAATGCTTAAATGCCCACTGGAAACAATGAGTGCAATGAATACATAAAACTGCTGGAAAGCTCAAGGGGATATTTTTGTTTCAATCCTAGCTGGATTCTAGGGATCTTCTGTTGGAGACGCCAATTATTTATTTTCCTAGTGGTTTAGCACAGCTTGACCAGCTTTGGATTCAGCCTTATGTTGGCACGTGAGTATTAGAAAGCCAAAGGGATAATTTCTCTGCAATCTTTTTCTCTGGATAAACAAAGTACATTTCCCTAGGTTCTCTGTTAGACCAAGACCATCTCCCACACAGCAGTGCAGATTTAAAAGGTCAGCCACCTTTAAATAAGCCTTAATTGACACTTACTTCCCAGAATGAGGGCTATTAAAGGTCAAACTACAGTTCCCAAGGCAGTCAGTGACCTAATTCTAAACATCATTAATTCATTTCACTCTGAAAAATAACACTGGCATTTTGGAAAGCCCCCTACCTTAAGGGATGTTGCTAGTGCTTTTCTGGAGGTTGGCCATGTTGGATTCCTTTGCCAAGAGCTCAGGTCATCTCCCACAACTGCTCCTCATATGATGCTGATCTCCAGCAGCCCACTTGTTCCACTACTCATCGTTTCTGGCCCGCTGCGTGCTGGGAGCATCCTGCCATGGGAGGGAGCACAAGTCCTTCCCACTCTGCTGCAGGTCAGTGAGAGTTTATCCAGTTCCCAGTTGCATTCCTCCACCTATTCTCAAACGGTTGGCAATTTCACACTCAGACTAGTGGGTTTGAGCAGCTTCTGCTCTGCTCCAACGTATGCTGGAAATGTTTAGGGTTATGAACAATGACGCACCTGACAGTAGACTGCACGAAGGACACTGTTATGCACAAGTCTTTTCTCTGGCACTTGGCTCATTTCTTCTCTTGTCCTTTCTGTTGTCCTGGGAAGGTTCAGGGCAGCTGCTTTGGGTCTATGCCTGAGTCATCCTGCTGTCTGAGCAGAGGTAGCCAAGTGTGCTGCCTGAGCATAAAAGCTATAGTGATCCCCCTGCCCCAGCTCCGCATGAGTCTCTGCAAGCTCATATAGTAAATGCTCAGACCCTAGCATAGTCAAGAAGTGACCTTCTACCTGGTAACATATCCCTCCAGCCCTGGGGACAGACATCCCCTCAGTTCAGTTCCCCCAGGGATTGTTAGCCCAGATCTTACTGGATACCTATCCTTGACTGGATCCATTTACCAAAGAAAAATAGTCTAAAACATTTTAGTAGTAAATTAAAACAACAAATGAAATTATGTTTCCAGACAGGATAATGTTGATTTTAAATATTTTCTAACTGCTCAAAAGAAGTTTCTTTATAGCTGACATCTCTTCTGTGATAAAACACTGGTTCCATTCAGGTTGAAATCATGGGGATGGGAAGGGTAAGTGTTGTGACTTTCTGAGCCTGTATCTCACCTGCTGGAGTAGAGCCCTTCTAAGCTGCAGGCTGTCACCATGACTGAGGCACCTGATGCTCCTCCCTGTCTGTGGCAGTGCCAGTCTAACACCACTGAGAGCCTGAGAGGAACAGAAAAAGACGTGGGTGACAAGGAGAGGCAAAGAGACATCAGGATCATCTGCTAGAAGCAGACGGCACCAGTGGCAGAGCTGGGGAACAGAGAAGAGAGTGCTTATCTCCCACGAGAACCTATGCATGCTCCCATCAGACCTTCCACCATCCACCTTTTCTTCTGCAACTAGAGGAAAGGCTTTGGGAAAGCTGTATCCCTCCTTTTGACACTAGTAGCACTGATATGATAAGAGCCATCTCTCAAGGTAATTTACATCAATTCACTTTCCATGGCTTTGAAAAAGAAAGTTACATTTCTCTTGGGGTTACTTTGATATGTGCAGGTACAAAACCAGACCAAGAGATTGCAGATACCACGTATTGAAGTAGTGTCCTCCAGCAAGAAGTTCATCATGAACACTGTGGTTGAGCCACCTAGTGAAACCAAGGATCCATAAAGGACAGCTTTGTATTCAGAGGTTCAAAGGCAAAAGGATGTTTGTTAGGCAAAATAATAAGGCACAGCTACTGTATGTGCTTTGCAGTCTTTCATATCAGGCATTTAATGTGTTTCCGCTGAGAGCCAGGAGCTCAGCAGTGTTTGTAGCAGCTAGTTCATTCTTTTCACTCAATTGCTGGTGCACCACTGGGGCTTAGCAACAGGGTACACCATCATTTTAGTTGACCCACATATCAGTTTCAAAATTGGTAACCTAAGTTTTCAGAGAGAAAGAAAGAGAGAGGAAAAGGAGGAAAGGAGAAGGAAAGCAAAACCACTTTTATATCCTATTATTCAGCCAAGCTCATATTCATTTTGGTCTTGTGCCCTGTCTGAGGGGGAAAGGAACTGTTGCTGGAAAAGAGGATATGGGTGTCCTAAGGAGCAGAAGAGATAAGAGAGACCACCATGAAACAGATTTCCCAGCTTGCTGCTTCTCCCAATTATCAACTCTCAGGACAAGAAACCTCTGTGTGCGTTAAGAACAGCATCACCAGCTCAGACCAAAGATCTCCTCTCTGCTGGGGCCCTGAGCCCAAGGGTAGGGAAGAGATGTCAGAGGAAGGGAAGGTTAAAGCTGGGCTTGCAGGTCTGTACACTAATTTGGATACTAACAGTCCAGGATTAGCAAGTATGTTCTCTGCATGGCTGCATGGATGAGGTTTGCCGTAATACACCAAAATGAGACTCTATGCCAAGAGGCTCACCATCAACAATGAATGATTTCAGCTGTGTATTTATCTAGGTCTGGTAAAAACAGGCAGAGGACTACCTATAATGATTTCTTCCATGGATTGCTATTGATATTATTTATCAGTTTAATAGCATGTTATAGGAAGATGTCTGGTTTAGGCTCCCCTTAACTTTCAGTTCAGTAATGCACCAAGCAGTGGGTGTTGAGAATTCAGCATCAGTAAGGTACTTACAGGTTACCAATTCCAGTTCAAGCTTCCAGTAAATAAGCCTCAGCCTTCTGCTGTGCATCAAGGTAATGAAGAGGTGGGCATTGCAGCTCGATTCTCACTTTTTTTTTCTTTTGACTTAAAGAAATGTCAGCCTGCTCTTGACACATTTGAAATATTTGCACTGTGGTTTGCAAGGCCTGTTTCAGGACTTGCTAAAAGACATATTTCATGTTCCTATTTAATTTCTTTTTTTTCTTTTGTTTTTTTTTTTTTTTTTTCCTTAGTATGGGATAAACTGTTCACTAATGGCTTGCTTCAGTGTTTCAGACTGTACTGTATAAAATACTGATCTTAGTCATACAAGGTAACTGCCAAGTTACAACTGTCTCTTTTTAACAAGGCTATCAAAGTATGAACAAAACTCAGTAAAGATCCTCTTTCCAAGTCTCCCAGCATTATCCCCACTTCACTCGACTCCATCTTTCTTTTTCAGAGTTCATTTCTAAAATAAACCCCAAAAGCAAGTTCCAACCATATCTAGATATGCATTGAGAAGCTGTTCACTCTCTGACGTCCTCCATTTATTTTGCTGGAATGACTCAGAATAAAGCAATTATTCAGAGAAAACACCACCCTCAGACCTCACCTGTTAATGTCTTTTTTTTTTGTTTTGTTTTCCCCTCATGCCACAGTTAGGGAGGCTGTGCCAGATCTTTTCATGTAAAGGTATTTTCTGTCAGGGAACCCAGAGGCAACGTGGTTGCCTTTCCAGGAGCTCGGATGGGGACAGTGTATGTTGCTGGCCTTGCCTTGCTCCAGCTGCTGCCCCCAGCCAGGGGAACTGATGCCTGCATCAGCAGCAAATTTAGGAACTGCCAGAACAGCACCTGACCATGTTCAGAACACCCTTCTTTTGGCTCCAGTCACATGAATTGAATCAGAAAACTGTTTGTTTTTCCCAGCAGTCTGTTTCTGGGGCTATTTAAAAACCCTGGGACAATCCTGCCCCTCCCAAACTGGCACAGACCCCAAGGGCAGAGGCGGTCTCACCAGCACAAGGATTTTTTTTCTCCTGGCACAGCTTGAGCAGGTTCCCGAGGGGCATTAACAGAGCTGAGGAAGATGCTGCTGGCACTGGGTGAGGAGACACAGCCCCTCAGAGCCCCTGGGCTGCCAGAAGCCAGCAGGCAGGGCTGGTCGGGACAGATGTGGTGTGGGGCTAACGAGCTGCTGGTACCTGAGCTGACCCCAGATCAGGTCTCTGTGCCTGCCTCAAGAGCTAGCATACATGTCACCATGCCCTAAGCAGATGTCTGACAGTGGTGAAGCTCTGTAGTGTGGGCAAACCTCAGCTGCTTCCACTGTCTACAAGACGTTTCTTGCCCTTGATATTTACCTTAAGGATGCTTTGAGAGGATGAGCTCAACACTTGGATCCATCACATTGGTTGGGCTGGTCCTTGCAAGATAAATGTACTTTGATCAGAGAAACTACCTGGTTTTGGTCATTGCTGCAAACCCCCATGGCTGCATGTGCCCACTTTGTGCTTTCCTTGTTTTCAGCCTGGGCCACCACCAGCTCCAACACCTTGGAAGAGGAAAGACAGAAATGCTGTCAGAGGAACTGCTTTCCTAAAGGCAGCATAGATAACACCCTGTGCCACTGCAGGGTGCTCACCCCTGTCGCATTACTGCCTTGTCAGCATCCAGAAGGGGATTACAGAAGTCTGAAATATGTCCAGAGGCATGGGAAGAAAAGAAAATGCAGCTATTTTAAACGTGTAGGACCATTGTACAATACAGCACATCTGAGAAGATCCTTGTCCTGGTTCAGCTAGGATAGGGTTAAGTTTCCCCAGCAGGGGGAAGGGATCTCCAGCCGGGTTATTCATACCATGCTGACAGTCCGGCGTCCGGCGTGGCAGCGAGGGAAGCTTTCCTTTGTGGCTTTTGTCACAGGAAGCACGTGCGGAGGGCTGGATGTGTTCACTGCGGTATTTCTCTGTGTATCTTTTGTCTTGTTTACTGTTATTACTGTTTATTGTTGTTATTATTGCTACTGTTGTTGTTCAGATTGTTATTTATCACACTGTTGTATTAAATCTCTTCTTATTTCAACCCCGGGGGTTTGTGCCTGCTTCCAGCCTGTCTGATCTGAGGGTGGGGGAGGGACAACAGCAACGTGGTCTCCGATCCCAGCAGGGCCTAAACCACCACAGTCCTCAAGGTGCTCCAAGCTTATTTTAACTAAAAAAATATTTAACTTATTTTAATTAAGAAAAGAGCTTTTTAGAACTAATAATTTTCCTGGTAAACTCAAGAAAACTCCTCTCCAGCTGAGCATTACATAAAGAGAGTGCAAACAGTTGAGGCTGCAATCTGCACAGTCACAAATAGCACAGTATCTGATATACTTACAGATGTTAGACTGAAAGTGAGGATTCATACAGAATGCCATTTAGAAAAAAGGATGTGTTGGTCTGCAGCAAAATGCACTCCTTCCTGTATTGACGTTTTGGCTGAACACAGGCTGTGGATTTCTTCATACTACCCCCAAATCAGAAATGCTTCTGTTATTTCAGCTTGTTGTCCCACCAACAACTTTAACTTTTACAGTATGCTTAATTTCACTTCTTTTTTTTTTTTTTAAACAGTGGAGAAAGAGCTGAACTCATGCCTTTCCCAGGAGCTTGTTGAAGTGACCTGCTTGTGCCAGCAGAGCTCTTCTCACATCTGCAGAACTTGCTAACCAGTCATAGTCTGCTTCTCAGTACACCTCAGTATGTCTCTCTACTTTGCTCTCACTGGGCTTTGTTTCCAGGAAAAAGGCTTTAAATAGCTCAGAGTGGTACTGCACATTAAAAGAGGAATGAATACACTACTTCTCTGGCAGAGAGGCAATTGCATCATGTGAAGGAGACTCTCTCACAGGCTTGGTGAGGATTGTGATGGTTTGACTCTGGCTAAATGCCAGGTATCCACCAAGTCGCTCTATCACTTCCCCCCCCCCCCTTCCCTTTGTTTTCTCAACAGGGTAAAGAGGGGAAAGAAGATAAACTAACCCTTGTGGGTGAAACAAAAGCAGTTTTAATATAAGCAAAGCAAAGCAAAAGTCCGCGCGCAGAAGCAAAAGCAAACAGATTTATTCTCTACTTCCCATGAAGAGGCGATGTCGGGCCTTCTCAGGAAGCAGGGCTCCAATACGCGTAGTAGTTGCCTCGGAGGACCAAGGGTGACCCCCACCCCCTTCCTCCTTTCTCCCAGCTTTTATACTGAGCAGACGTCATATGGTATGGAATATCCCTTTGGTCGGTTTGGGTCAGCTGTCCTGGCTGTGTCCCCTCCCAAGATCTTGCCCACCCCGTCCCACTGGGGGAAATATCAGAAAGAGCCTTGGTGCTGTGTAAGCACTGCTCAGCAGCAGCCACAACACCAGGGTGCTATCAACACCCTGCAGCTCCCAGCATAAACCACAGCACCGTGAGGGCTGCTATAGGGGAAAACCGATTCCAGTTCAGCCAGACCCAATACAGTCTCCACCCCTTATTCCATACCATTTACGTTATGCCCAGGTCCCACATAATATTCATTTATCTATTCCATAAGCTTTCTTCACTTCTTCAGATGTTCAGTGTCTTGGCTTCCATCTGTCAAGATAGATGCTCAGGACAGAAGTATGCTTGACCGTTGGACTCCAGCACCGGCTAGGTTTGGGTCGTCATTGCACGTGTCTGGTTCACTCTTCATCGTTCCTACTTCCTCCATCACTTCCTGCAACATACAACTCATCCCACAGATTACTTTCCCCCCAAGGTTAAATGTTCTTGAGGCACACACTGAGTAGTCCCATCCTCCCGCATTACCCACCAAGTACATCCAGGTCCCTGAGCAAAGACAATCCCACGAGTGGGCTTGCCTTTTCCCAAGGGAGGAGCAATCCACACTGCCTTCCCCAGCCACCTCCCTGTGTGTACTACAGGGACCTTATCTCCTCCCACAGTATGAAGGGGGTTTGTTTGGGCAGGCCCAGGACGGTTAACAGATCCTCTGGTATTAATTAGCCAAGTGGCTTCTGCTAAATTTATATCCCAATGCTTCCATCCCCCATTGTCCAATGCTCTCAACATAGTCTTCAACAGTCCATTATATCTTTCAATCTTTCCAGACGCTTGTGGGTAATAAGGGATGTGATACACCCACTCAATGCCATGTATCTTTGCCCAGGAGTTTATAAGATTATTTCGAAAATGGGTCCCGTTGTCTGACTCGATTCTTTCAGGAGTACCATGTCGCCATAAAATTTGCCTTTCAAGACCCAAGATGGTATTTCGGGCAGTGGCATGATTTACAGGGTACGTTTCTAGCCAACCCGTAGTTGCTTCTACCATGGTGAGTATGTAGCGCTTGCCTTGGCGTGTTCGTGGCAGTGGTCCAATATAGTCAATCTGCCAGGCCTCACCGTATTGAAAACTCAGCCATCGCCCTCTGTTCCAGAGAGACTTTACTCGTGTGGCTCGCTTGATTGCAGCACATGTTTCACATTCGTGAGTGACCTGTGAGATGGCCTCCATGGTCAGGTCCACCCCTCAATCACGAGCCCATCTGTACGTTGCATCTCTGCCAAGATGCCCTGATGTTTCATGGGCCCATCGAGCTACAAACAGCTCACCCTTACGCTCCCAGTCCAGGTCCAGCCGAGCTACTTCAATTTTGGCAGCTTTGTCTGCTTGCTCATTGTTTTGGTGTTCTTCAGTGGCACGCCTTTTGGGCACATGAGCATCTACATGACGCACCTTTAGAGCCACGTTTTCCACTCGGGCAGCGATGTCCTGCCACAATGCAGCAGCCCAGATGGGTTTACCTCTGCGCTGCCAATTGGTCTTCTTCCACTCCTGTAGCCACCCCCACAGGGCGTTAGCCACCATCCAGGAGTCCGTGTAGAGATATAATACTGGCCACTTTTCCCGTTCAGCAATCTTTAGGGCAAGTTGGATCGCTTTTACTTCTGCGAACTGACTTGACTCTCCTTCTCCTTCAGTGGCCTCAACGACTTGTCGTGTGGGACTCCACACAGCAGCTTTCCACTTCCAATGGCTTCCTACCACACGACAGGATCCATCAGTAAAGAGAGCATAACGCCTCTCATCTTCTGGTAACTCGTTATATGGCGGTGCCTCTTGGGCACGAGCCACCTCCTCAGGCCGCACTCCAAAATCTCTACCTTCTGGCCAGTCCATGATCTCTTCCAGGATCCCTGGATGGTTGGGTTTCCCCAGTCGAGCCCGTTGCGTGATTAACACAACCCATTTACTCCAGGTAGCACTGGTTGCATGGTGTGTGGAAGGGATGTTTCCTTTGAACATCCAATGTAATACAGGCAGCCGTGGTGCCAAGAGGAGCTGTGCTTCTGTACCAGCAACTTCTGAAGCAGCTCGAATCCCCTCATATGCTGCCAGTATCTCCTTTTCAGTCGGAGTGTAGTGGGCTTCTGATCCTCGATACCCCCGGCTCCAAAATCCTAATGGTCGACCTCGAGTTTCACCTGGTATCTTCTGCCAGAGGCTCCATGTGAGTCCGTGCTCCCCAGTTGATGTGTAAAGTATATTTTGCACAGCTGGTTCTGTCCAAACAGGCCCAAGAGCTACCGCTCGAGCTATCTCTTGTTTGATGTGCTCAAAGGCTTGTTGCTGCTCAGGACCCCACTGAAAATTGTTCTTCTTTCGGGTCACTTGATAGAGAGGGCTCACAAGCTGACTGTAACCTGGAATATGCATCCTCCAAAATCCCACAAGTCCTAGGAAAGCTTGTGTTTCCTTCTTGTTGGTCGGTGGAGACATAGTTGCTATCTTGTTGACAACATCCAATGGCACATGACGGCGTCCATCTTGCCATTTTATTCCCAAGAACTGAATTTCTCGTGCTGGTCCCTTGACCTTGCTTTTCTTTATGGCAAACCCAGCTCTCAGAAGAATCTCAATTACTCTTTGTCCTTTCTTGAACACTTCTTCTGCCTCATTGCCCCACACAATGATGTCATCAATGTATTGTAGATGTTCAGGGGCATCACCCTTTTCCAGTGCAGTTTGAATTAGTCCATGACAAATAGTGGGGCTGTGCTTCCACCCCTGGGGCAGTCGATTCCAGGTATACTGGACACCCCTCCACGTGAAAGCAAACTGTGGCCTGCACTCTTCTGCCAAAGGAATTGAAAAGAATGCATTGGCAATGTCAATTGTGGCGTACCACTTGGCTGCCTTTGACTCCAGTTCATACTGGAGCTCTAACATATCTGGTACAGCAGCACTCAGTGGTGGCGTCACTTCATTCAGGCCACGATAGTCTACTGTTAACCTCCACCCTCCGTCAGACTTCCGCACTGGCCATATTGGGCTATTAAAAGGCGAATGTGTCTTACTGATGACACCTTGATTCTCCAGTTGACGAATCAATTCTTGGATGGGAGCCAGAGAGTCTCGGTTTGTACGATACTGCCGTCGGTGCATGGTCCTCATAGCAATTGGCACCTGTTGTTCTTCAACTTGCAACAGTCCCACAACAAAAGGATCTTCTGAGAGGCCAGGCAGATTAGACAACTGTTTTACCTTTTCTGTATTCACACTGGCCACACCAAAAGCCCATCGGTATCCTTTTGGGTCTTTGAAGTATCCCCTCTTGAGATAGTCAATGCCCAAGATGCAAGGGGCTTCTGGGCCAGTTACAATGGGATGTTTTTCCCACTTGTCCCCAGTCAAGCTAACCTCGGCCTCCAATACTGATAGTTCTTGACAGCCCCCTGTCACTCCTGAGATCCAGATAGGTTCTGCCCCTCTATAACTTGACGGCATTAGTGTACATTGTGCCCCGGTGTCAATTAAAGCCTGGTACTTCTGTGGATTTGATGTGCCAGGCCATCGAATCCACACTGTCCAATACACCCGATCATCCCTTTCCTCCTCCTGGCTGGAGGCAGGGGCCCTCTATTCCTGTTCTTGGTCGGAGTACTCACTGTCTGACTCTTGCCGTGCCAGGCCGGAGGTTCCTTCTTCAGGATCAAGGGAGGTGATCTCAGTCTTTCTGTATCTGGGAGATCGCTGGTTACTTCCTTGTGGTTTTACACCAGCTACATTAACAACCTTCTTGGATGTCTTCTTGTTGGCAGGGGTCTTTCCTCGCAATTCATGTACACGTGCTTCCAACTTAAAGGTGGGTTGACCATCCCACTTCCTCATGTCCTCCCCCTGGTCGCGCAGGAAGAACCAGAGTTCGCCACGTGTCATGCGCCTTGGCTTTCCTTTCCCCCTGACTGGGACAGAAGAGAAATGATTTCTTGGGGAGCTCCTAACATCCAGGGCACTCGCCCGTAGAGATGAGGAGGTACCAAGACTCTCTTCAAAGTTCTGAAGCCAGGAAGAGACTGCCTCCACAGTTGGCGTACATCTTAGTCCTTCTCCTGCATCCATTTCTAGGTAGTACATCGCGGCCAAGCCGGCAGAATACGAGGATGGTGCACCTTTAATCACCTTCCTCCACATGGCCCGTGTGCATGGGACATCCTCTGGATTTTTAGGGGCTTCATCATTATCTGGATCACCATAGATGACTTCCATCACTGCTAATTCTCTCAGGTACTGGACACCTTCATCTGCAGTAGCCCACTTCCCTGGGGTGTGGTCCATAAGATCTTCCTTAAAAGGATACCTTGCTTTAACACTTGAAAGGAGCCGTCTCCACAGACTGCAAATTGCTGTCTCTTTTCCAATTCCCCTTTCAATTCCTCGATTTCTAGCAAGGGAACCCAGCTGTTGGGCTTCCTTACCTTCTAGCTGTTGAGCATCTGCCCCATTATCCCAGCATCGCAGCAGCCAGGCAGCGATCCGCTCACCCGGCTGGCGGCAGTAGTCTTTCCGCAGATCTCGCAGTTCTGATGACGTCAGGGACCGGGTAGTTTCTGCCTCCTGTTTCAGTTCTGTTATTCCCTCTTCTGATACCTTTGCTGAAGGACCAGCTTCTTCCTCCTCTTTCTCCTCCCTTATTAATCGAGGGTATGGGCCTGTTGTTCTCCTTGTCCATTGTTTCTTTTTTACTACTGGGGCAATCTCTGTTGTTGTTATTGTTTGAGTTCCCATGTCAACCACAGCCCTTTGAGAGTGCTGAACTGCAGCTCGATAAGCACAGGCCAGGCCCCAGTAAAGTGCTAGAAGTTGCTGATTCTCATTGGGATAGGCAAGACACCCCTCTATCAGGTGATGTGTCAATTTTGTGGGGTTGCTTGCCTGTTCAGGGGTGAGATCCCAGGCTACAGGAGGTGATAACCGTCCTAGGAATCTGCCCAACTCCTTCCACTCTCCCTGCCACCCAGGAACAGGCCGCCTCAGAGCACATTTTGGCACCGATTCACTCAAAATTTGCGTTCTCTTACACCAAGAGCATACCGAGCTCCACACAACCCACAACAGGCGAACAGCATTAATAAAGAGTATCAATGAACTAACATAAGGATGACTAAGTACCTCGGGAGCCTGCAAAAAAAAACCACTCATGATGTTCCCGATTCCTTGCAGCATGTTCCCGAGCTTAACAAAATAAAGATAAGCAGTGCAATAAACAAGCCCGTGACCAGCACAAGAGCTTGTTGCTTAATAACTACTATAGCTACAGCACATTTAATATAAAACTGCCGTTGTTTTGCCCCACGTTGGGCGCCAGAATAGACTGTGATGGTTTGACTCTGGCTAAATGCCAGGTATCCACCAAGTCGCTCTATCACTTCCCCCCCCCCCCTTCCCTTTGTTTTCTCAACAGGGTAAAGAGGGGAAAGAAGATAAACTAACCCTTGTGGGTGAAACAAAAGCAGTTTTAATATAAGCAAAGCAAAGCAAAAGTCCGCGCGCAGAAGCAAAAGCAAACAGATTTATTCTCTACTTCCCATGAAGAGGCGATGTCGGGCCTTCTCAGGAAGCAGGGCTCCAATACGCGTAGTAGTTGCCTCGGAGGACCAAGGGTGACCCCCACCCCCTTCCTCCTTTCTCCCAGCTTTTATACTGAGCAGACGTCATATGGTCTGGAATATCCCTTTGGTCGGTTTGGGTCAGCTGTCCTGGCTGTGTCCCCTCCCAAGATCTTGCCCACCCCGTCCCACTGGGGAAAATATCAGAAAGAGCCTTGGTGCTGTGTAAGCACTGCTCAGCAGCAGCCACAACACCAGGGTGCTATCAACACCCTGCAGCTCCCAGCATAAACCACAGCACCGTGAGGGCTGCTATAGGGGAAAACCGATTCCAGTTCAGCCAGACCCAATACAAAGACACACACCTGGTCATCACAAAGTGGCACTTCAGTGAGGTGCCCACCATACTTTCTCTCTCTGATGCACACCAATACTGGGCAACTGGGTAGAGAGCAGGGAGGCGAACCTGTATTTTTTCAGTGCTGTTTGAGTTGTCAGTGCTTCAGGATTTGTCTCTGTGGCTAACCAGCAAGGCTGCCTCCAAGAAGTGGGAAGATGCCACTGACCAGAAACAATAGGAGCACAGCCCTCGTTCCCAGTGAATCTCTTTGATAGCAAAGAGCACCAGAGAAGTGGGGTGACTTTCAATGGACCAAGCCAAATGCACTAGTTCTGCAGCATGAGGCAATGATTTATCTGTAGAGGAGGCATCTCCAAAGCCAAGCAGCAGCTGATTTCTAGAGAGGTGCTTGTTCCTTACCAGCAGCTTCCTTAACTGCAAACCACACGAGGCAGCCACAGAGCCATCCTAAGTGCAAGAGCACTTGCCCACCAAGAGGACACACTTTGGCTCTCTTCTACACCTTCTTAAAAACCTGCCAAGACCTGTGTGAAAATTTCAGATGTTACCTTGTATTATTGTTAGCACAGAGATGTTCCATGCATCTGTCCAAACTTGTACATTTTAAAGTCCTCTTAATGTGCCTCACCCTTAGGAAAAAAAGGTACAAACCAAGAAAGAACTGCAAACCTTCAGTTCCTAAACCAGCATATCTAATGTAACCTGGATTGTATGACACCTGCACGTGTAAATTAGTATTGCAAATTAACAATTTTAATTCTAGCATCAGGTGGATTACAGTACTCTTTAGCTTTATTTTTCAGCTTGCCTGTGCTCATCCCTAAACAAAAGTGTCATGGGTAATTCTGTAGGAACTACACTAAATGACATGATTAAAAGGAAAAAGGTATATCATAAGATAGGTACTTAATTGTACAGTATACTTTAATGAAATAATTATTATTCATAAATTTAATCAGCCTGTGAAGTAATTTGCCTCCAAGGCACCTGATTAAAATAATGGCAATGAATTCTTTGGACAGCAAGACAGGTACTCAGGACCCAACAGCTTTCAATGAAAAAGACTCCCTGGTGCATACGCCCAGCACCTCTGACAGTGTGTCCCCCTCAGCTAAGGCCAACAGTACTGAGCTGTGAGGTGAGCTCCGGGGGGGTTTTAATGCAAACATTTGGTTTAGGTACTCAGCACTTGAAGCTGGCTGTGCTGCGGTTCTTCTAAGAGAAGGCAAATATCCTCCCCAGAGGACTGAGGTCTTCTGCCCAGTTGTGGAGTGGACTGGATAACAACTTTGGAAAAGTGGAGACATGGCAGTAGTCGGGTCTGCTCAAAGGGTAACAGGGCTTCAGTGAAGGGAACCAAGAATCAGTTGTTCCCTTGAGCTTGGACATCACATCTTATTCTTATTCCTCACGTTGTGCTGAGCGTAGAAAAGTTTTTCATCCCAACAGGACTTTAATGGACTTCAGTCATCTCCAAGAAGCTTTTCTCACTGAAGGTTTCTACTCTTTTGCTCATTTGTATGTCCCCCCAGCCTGGGATATCCCAAGAGCAATGACTAATTTACACTTCTCAGTCCTGCTTAAGACAACAGCGTTGCAAGGGCTGATCTAAGAGAGGCAGCCTTTATATTCACTGCTGACATACGAGAGGCTTGTAGTGAAAAAACTATCAGGAGCTAAATTTATTTAGCTCAGATAAGAACTGTGCCATAAGTGATCTTCTCAAGTTACCTACAACATCTCTTATCTACTGACCTTCCAAAACAGGGAGACTTTGCCAGACAAAAGTTTATTTCCTGACATAATTTTCTCAATTGCCTTTTTCCATTTTCAGACTCACAATATTTTTAGCCTTATCTAGTACTAATCACACCTTCTACATGAAGATATCATCAATAATAGATAAGAATGACTAACAATTATTTTTTTCCTTTTCTTTCAAATGTGAGGCAGGTAATTTCCTGCTGCCGAGTCCTGCAGAGCAGGACTAAAGACCCAGTCTGAGCCTTCCAAAGGAGTGAAAGGGAAATTAAGCTAACACAAGAGGCAGCTTTCTCTTAGTCTCTAGTGAAAAGTCCACTTATACCTCTGTATTTTACAGGCACAAGCAGATGTCAAAGCTCCAGCTGAGTCATTGCTTCTCTGAAAAGGCTCAGAAGCAGAGTACTGGTATCTCCAGCTGCACAGAGTCACCTCTGCGGGTAAACCTGACCTGCTACCAGATTTGGCCTGACACCAAGGTTGTGCCCGACTCCTTAAAACTCCGGGCTTAATTCTCACTCCAGCTTAGACACCTCATGATCTCCAGCTACCTTGATGCAGATACCATCCACTGCCGGATTTACCAACAAATAAGAAATGCCTATAAATGCTTATTCGCCTTACTTTCCAAATATGGCTGTGGTGGTTCCCCCCCCCCCCCCCCCCCCGTTGTAAGTCTGGGGAGGCTTTTCTATTTCTTCTTTGGTTTGGGGATCTGTATAATACTGAGAGATTGTATGACTCACACATGCAGCGATTTTTAACACTTACCCCAAGAGATCCAGGAAAGGCTCATCTCAGAAAGTCTTGCAGCTTTGTCAATGGGAACAAAGACCCCCATCTAAAAAATCTGCCCACAAATCAGCACGATAAATAGTGTAGTGTGGGTGCGTATGCCGACTTGCTGAATTTTCCGCACACACCGACAATGCAAAAGTACAACCAGCATTGGGTCAGAAGATTAACGATGTCTAAAAGCAAGAAGGCCAGAAGAAAAGAATGTGCTTGTTAAAGAAGAAACTGATAAAGAAGGGTCTCTTTGGAATTACAAAAAGCAGGAACTTATCTACTGGCTGCGTGCGGGCAGCAACGTTTGTGGAAAGCACCGAGGGGAGCTATTTTTTGAAATAAGCATGTGCAAGAGTAACGCAAGGTAGCAACAAGTATATAAGGGCTTGCTGCTATTTTTAGAATGCACAAGAATATATAAAGACTTGCTTGCTAATAAAGTTTGGGCTTGACTTCCAATCATATTGATTATCTGTGGTCTTGTCTCCGGTGGCCTACACGGGAATTCGTCCCCACAGTGTAGCCTTTCCAGTACTCGTTGGCAGGATACTTACAGAGCCATCCAGCTGCTTCAAGGATAGAGTTTTCCTGGCATGAGCATGCTCATAAGGCCCTACCAGAGCTCAGCAGGCAAAAACCTGCATTTAATCATTTTAGGATAGGGGTGACTTGGGCTGCTCCAAGATGCAGTGAAAATGTTGAATGTCAGACCATCAAAAAGTAAACACTCAGCCCTTGAATACCGGTGCTGGTAGAAATCTGAAAAATGGGGCTGTCCCAGAGCATTTTGCTGGCTAGAGAGCAGCATGCCAAGGTCCAGCTGGGCAGACAGCACAACTGGGAACACACATCACACCTGCAAGCATCTTCTAAGCCAGAAGAGCTCAAATACCATCTGTGGTGTGAGAGCATGGGAAAGGTTGTGGGGAAAATCAACCAAATGACATGGCTGCTTTGATATTACATTTATGATTTGATAGTACTTTCTATGGTTTGGAAAAAGAGAGTCTGCTGTAATAGCTGAGAAAATTTCCCTTTCTGAAATTCAATACTCATCTTCCTTTCTCAATTTCACCACTGTGCTTAACATGGGAAAATACAGTGCTACATCAAATCTCCTGATCAATATTTCCTTTTGTACCAGTGAATTTCCAAAGGTAGCTGAAATCATCTAGAACAGGAGGTTAGACTCTGGTGTAACTAGATCTACCCTCTTCAAAAATCATTAAGAAACCCCACCCTATGTTTTAATGTAAGTCAGGACTGATAAAAAGAAATGCACCTGGAGGGCAAGCTTTTTTAAAATGTCCATGTCCCCGTGTCTTGACTTGTATCTTGATGCATGAAGAATTTGACAAGACCCATTATATTGCTTTTCTCCATCTCTCTAGTGTTCATCTGCTGGCCACAACTTCTGATTTACATTGGTCTGAAGTCAAGATCATGTTGGTGAAGTTTTGCCACCTGCAAGCAAAAAACAGAAGAAAAATGTGCTTGTTTGTGAAATATTCATCTGAGGTTTGAAACTCATGATTAAGTTCTTGGCTATCCTACAGAATCCCCAATGGATGGCTGGGCAAACAAGTCAGCTCTGAGCCCTGGAGCTGGACTCCTTTTCCTGTCTTATAGAAGTCCTGCCAGGTCTCATGGCTCATGTGTGTGAATCTCCCAAACAAGCAATACATAAAGATCTTGTACACCCTGAAGTCTCCCTGATTCTCCTTAAAGCAATGTCTGTTGTTTAACTCAGTGAAACACTACGGCATCCAAGTCCCCAAGTAGCTCAGTCGCTGCTCTAAAACACATTGCTGAAGAGCATGACTTCTAAAAATGAAGCCAAGAGAATGAGATGTAAAGCACTGGGTATCAGGTTTATACCAGAACACAGACCAGAGTTAATTGTCCAGAAAAAGCTGATGGGACTCTGATTATATTTCACTATTATGCCTGTATATTGTCCCTTTGCTTTAGCAAAGTTGTCTGTTAAGCAACCTCCTCAAGTAGATTGCCTTCTCCCATCCATCTCCACTGTATCCCAGCAGAAAGATGAATGGTTTAGTGGTGAGGATCCAACATCATTTGCATTCTTTCCCCATTCTCCCTTTATGCATCACCTCCATTACCCATTTGTCATTCACTTTGATGTGATGCTTTCCATCAAAGGCTGTCCCAAACCGAATGGGGAGTGAAGAGTACCGATGCTCTTGATATGGAGCCTCCTGTTTTGATGCATTTTTTTCAGTTTGCACTGGAAATTGTTCTCTCTAACCATCCATTTGTTTTCTTTGCTGGAAAAGCAGAGAAGCAGCATCCTATCATGTTCTGAAGGGGCAAAAGACAGAGCTTAAAGTCACTTCAGTTTTGTTTCCTTCCCAGGTGTGTGCCAAGTTTGTGCTGAATAACTAATCTGATTTTCTATCCACAGATCACACAAAGAAATTTCCAAAACCTCATCATGAACCTGGATGTTGAGATCATCCTTGACTTATTTCCAGATCCAAGAGTCTGTGTTTGAATCTTTTGCTTGTTTTGAAAAGTTCAGCCCAAGGAACAAAGGAAGGGCAAGGGACTCCAAGTTGAGAAGATAAAAGTAACTGTCTCCTGAAATGATCCCACTACAAAAGGGTTATTTCCATCCTGGGTTGTATTTTTAAATGTCAAAAAGCTGTTTTGACTTAGTTTGAAATACAGAAAATCTATCCTTGATGAGCAGGTGTCAGATGCCACCACACTTACCATAGGAACCAGGGCTGGAAGGAGCATCAGGAATCCACACAGTCTGTCCTACAGGCTTTACGCTTGTTTGTGCAAAGTGGCTGTAATGCTACCTCCAGACTCAAATCCCAAGTTCAGGATATCTCTTCTTACCCAAGATAGGAATTCCTTGTTTTGGGCACATTGCCATAACAATTATCACAATTTGCACTGGAGCAGCAAAGAAAGGGCAAACAAGGGCTCACAGCAAGAGCACTGCATTAACACTTGGGAAGATTAACTGTATCCTTCCACCAAAAATGTGTAATTCCAGCAGCAACCTAGAAGCAACAACCAGGAATATAAGGCGGATGGGAACTGAGGGAACCCAAGTCACAGCAGACAAGTACTAATGAACAGTGATGCTGTGCACCCTCAGCTGGGATAGCACTGTGAACAGTGGGTTGTTTCCCTTGCTATCTTGTGGGCTACATACCTAGCACAGCAAAGCAACCAGAAACTCAGTTTCACAGGCTTGATGACCTGCTTTATGTTTGCTTTGTGACACTGGGGCAAAGCTGGGCAGACAGTGCCTACCTCTGCAGCTACCTCCATGATATAGGGCCAGGTGGGGAATAAGCTGCAAACACTGTTGAAACACACGCAGAAACGTGTCCATCTCTAGAAGGATCCTGCAGATGAAGGTGAAGATGGAATAAAAGATACCTGAATTAGGCAAAGGTTTTTTCTCTGCACAAGGTCATCGATTCATATGTACATTCATAAAAGGCTCACCTTTCCTCCTTCGTGCAGACACAGTCAACATCTCATCATCCTGACCTTCCTTCTTTCCGCTTGTTTTGCCAGTGCTGAGTGTCCTTCTCTGAATAATGAGGCTGTTCCAGAGGCTGGAAGACTTCCTTGTGACAAGAGATTCTCATGGTTTATGCTGGTTTAATGAAAAAAAAAACAAAAAGAAGAAAAGAAAGCAAATTTCGTTACAAGCAGCCTTCCATTAAGCAGAAGCTTGTGCATGGGTGATGGAGGGGAACACTCCTGGGAAGAAAATAGATTTCAGTGTCAAGATTGCAAAGGGTTATTAATATAAACAAAGGACATCAACTACAATGATTGCTGAAAATGATGAAAAATATCTCAGCAGTATCCTTCTCGTGTTGCTTGCTTGCCAATCGAGAGTTTAAAGAACAGAATCATCACATGGATCCAAGAGGCTTCCTGGAAACACTCTTGTTTGCTTTCAAGTGTGCATTTATTCTTCTGACTGGGATGCATAATTGACCTGCTGTATTTACCAGCTGTGGTTATCAGAGCAGCCTCCTTCTAGGTAGGAAGTACAGAAAATACAGTTGCCTCAATATTGTTCACATTTTGAGGGAAGGGAAAAGGTTTTGACTGAAGTTGTAGACTGGTCAGAAGAAAGAAATAGTGAAGGATGGGACTTCTTCCTTAGCAGCCCTTAATTACTCTCTTCTAAAAAAAATTGTTTTGTTCTTTCCCTATTCCATCCTACCTCTCCATCCTTGGAAGACTAACTACATTTAAATTTAAAATTGAGAATCAAGTTTACCTGTCCTATCTTAGAAGATGAACATATGTGCTAGAATTGCCTTTGATTAATAACATTACGAAATGAGAAGAAAATAAATGGTAGAAGCCACCAAAAATCTGATTTCTATGCTGGCACCTGGCAGTGAAACATGTCAGAAGATATGTGCTCTGAGACTGGATTGGTCTGAATGACAATGAGAAAAAAAGCGTGCAGGGGTTGCTAAGTAGACATTCTGTGCTGGGTGAGACTGTAATACTTTGCTACATCAAGCAAGCACAACCACAGGTTCAGTTGTTTACACAGCACTATTTTGTTTAATACATTTCTGTCTTTCTCAGACTGAAACAAGTTAAAACCATGCTTGATACCCATGGCTATTCTATGTGAAATTAGCAGAGCAATATCAGGTACATTTTAAACAGTGAAGCTGATGAGAGAGTCAAATCCTAAAGTTGCACAACCCTTCCTTTCAACACTTAAGTTTCTCTTCATGTAATTGCCTATAATGGTTTTGCATCATTGCATACCTACTGATTTCATGATGGTACATTCAGGCTAACGCTACAGTCACCTACATATTTCACAAGTATCTTCTAACTATGGAGACACGGTAGCAAAACAGGAATCCTGTAAATAACTACAGGATAAAACTGTTGAGGTGCCTTGCACTGCTCTGAATATACCCAACTGTCATGATTAATGAAGAAAAATACAAGATCCCTGGAGAGCTGAACTCTTTTTCATAGGTAGTGCCGCTTTCTTTGTGGCACTGATAAATCACTCCCCAATCCCCCTCTCCACACTCTAAACCTCCATATTGTCTCTCATGCCAGGGGATTCCCTGACACTGTTCATTTGCAGTGCCTAATGCAAAAAGCTACAGAAGTGATGGGAGCCTCTAGAGCCTACAGTTATAAAAATAATCATCTCTGAGCAACACTGCATGCCCTGCATCAGTCTTGTCCAGGCAGTGTATAACCAGCACCTTCAGTTTTCCAGCTCTGCTTGCTGTTGTTTTTTTGATAGGAAAAGCCAGGTGTCAGAGAGTAACAAGAGCCAGGAGCCAAGGGTGACCACGGCACAGGCAGAGCAGTGACCTCACTGATCAGAGAGCAGCCCCACAGCACCCAAACAGGGTGGACACAGCAGGGAGCTGGCAGCAGGGTCCTCTAGTAAGCAAGGCAAAGCAAAGTCATGAATCAGTCCTGTGGTCCTTTCAGGGAATCCATACAGGAGCAGCAGAAGACAAGTCAAAAAAAACCCAACCACCACCACCACCACCACCCCCCCCCCGCCCAAAAAAAACCCCAACACAACCCAGGACTAAAGACAAATACACCCACAGCATCTCCTATGCGTAGGCTGCAAGTCCTGAGTTTTAAAAGGAGCTCCTGGAGCCATGGACAGAGCCAGTGGGTGGGAGTCCCAGGTGAGGCTGGTCAAGGCAGTTAGGCCCTGTTAGTATACAGCAGAATTGCCTACTGCCTATCTACTCTTAATTTAAACAGACAATAGATATAGCTTGTACATTGGACAAAAGGAGGCTGGTACGGAAACACAGTTCACAGCAAAGCCTGTGATGCAAGTATCTTTCCAATGACAGAAGCACTGTAGCACCTCAATAGTCTAAAATGTCAGTGATGCTTTGAAGCACACAGCAGTAGAACCAATTTTCCTCAGATTTCCCAAAAACTCCTACTGGCAAAATTGTACCACAAATCCAGAGTTGCTCTGTGTAACAAGAAAAACATCCACAGGGATGGATGTCAGCCACTGATCAGAGTAAGGAACAGAACACAAACTGCAACAGTAATGGCAATGAATGCCAGCAGAGTGTGTCTGCTATCCAACCATTATAAATTTAAGGATGACATATCAAGTACCCTGTTGATGTGCAGTGGCGGTTTTTTCCTCCTTATTAAAGAGTCGCTGCTTTTCTCCCAATCAATGGGAGACCATTCCACAATGGAATAATTGTCCTATTTTAAGGGAAAAGTATTCAAAACAAAACTTGCGATTACATGTATGCATTTTGTTTGTATCTGTTATACTTGCTCAAATGCAGAAGGAACCTGCATGCTGTTAGAAGAGTACTTTGGAAGCTGCTTTCCAGAAGTTTATCTCCTACTGAATTGAATAGACTCGGCACAGAGAAATCTCAGGCCAGAAATTAAGAGTCTGAGCAAGTCTGAGAGCCTGTTTCAGCTTCTCCTGTAGCAGACAGGAGCTGTGAGAGCAATCACAGGAGGAGGAGCTAATCTGGGAGGTAGGCTCAGTTCCCAGTCTCTTATAGGATGACACTAGGGAGGAGTCAGATACAGTTTGCATTTTTGCACAGCAGAGTCGATGACGGTATAAAGCAAGGCACTTCCCATGACGGTGCAGTTACCATTCTGGAAGGATGGTTTATGGCACACTCTTGTTAACGTATGGACCCTATGACATGCAAAGGAACACCAGAGAGTCCTGGGGCTACATACCACAGAAAATTTGTGCAGCCTTCAGCTACGAGTGTGCAAGAATATAGCCCCTGTTAGGGTTTCAGACCCTTATTTCAGCTCCTCCAAGACCCTTCAAAGGTGTTCATTCAGCTGTTCCCCCTCACCATGATAAAATCACTGCTGTGACACATTTAATTTTATTCTTTTTGACAAAAAGCCTATTATGCATGTATTGTTCCAAGCAGTGAGGAAGACCAAACAACCCTGTGCTCAATGGGACAGGCCAAGACTTGAGTAGCCATTGATTTAACATCTCCTACAATATCCTGGAAAGGATTATCTGGCTATGGGACTGAATGTGTGGCTTATTGTGTTTTCAGCCACTATGCAGTCTTTTCCTTCACTGCAGTACAGCAGAGAAAGTCCTGATTCCCACCACCCTTACAGTCAGTCAGGCCTGGAGGGCAGACTATCAAACACGTACACAACCACAGCAAGCTCAGTGTGCATACAGCAATCTGCTAGAATGGCGTTGCACCTAATGGCAGGTAGATTTTGGCCTTGTGGCTCCAAGCCAGCATGGACTACTTCCAGTCACTTACATGCTGGTGGCCCACACTGTACAGAGGCTCAAGAAACTGCACTCCTGTTCCTATTCTGGGAGCCAAGCCTCAGACTGTAGTACCATCTGTCTGTTGACCCTCTGAAACAATTGCAGGAGGTCCTCCACGGGCCAGACATGGATTAGAGCTAGCTGCTTTCTTCCAGAGTATTTGTGGTCCTATGGGAGATCTCACAGTGCTGCACAAAAGAAAACATCAGTGACCACCGTACCTGGCAAAGCAGAGGCACAGAGAATCACCAGCAGCAAATGTATGAACTCAGGTTTTCTGAGTCTCAGGCCTGCATATGAGCCATTAAGCCAAGCAGAGACAATCTGAATACATTCAAGGAAGATTCCTTCCCCTTTAAACACAGTTACTGTTTGAAAACAGACAGAAAATTAACACAGTAATCATTCTGCCACACACTATCAGGCGTTACTGCCAGCAAGGCCTTTGCTAACCATTCTAATTCCTGAAACAGCTACAAGAAAATGGGGTCAGTAAAGTGCCAATTGTTCATTTAAATTACAGGGATAGAATCCAGGCTCTAACAATATTTGTAGAAACAAGCTTCAAAGGAACACAGGTGGCAATAATTAATTCCCAATTTCCTCCTTTTGCACAGACTGACCTGGATGAAGAAAAATTGTCTGAAACATGAAAGAATACAAAATTGTTTCTTCAAAAGCACCTCTGATGAGGTAAACTGTACCAGGAGAAAGAAACAGTTCTGCTCATTCTGCCCACATACAAGAAGCTGATGACCTTTTGCTTCATTAGTCTGAAACACATCCAGCATGGATAATACTGAAGGACTGTTTACTGGAGGAAAGCTGTCATGTCTGCACATAACTCTTCCAAGGATGAAATAGGAATTACAAACTGAAAGCAAGCAAAGAGGTCTTTGTTGATATGACATGACTTAATACTGGGAAAACTGAAAGATTTACCAAGCTTTGTGGCAATACCATCCTTTTTTATTCGCTCATCCATGCAACTAGAATGGTGATACTTAATTCATCACTTAAATGCTTTTACCTCACACAAGTGATTTTCAGATGGTGGCAGGGCAATTCATTCCATGCTGGATAGCTTCATCACCAAGATTCACCTCAAGTTACATCATTTCTTTTCTTGTTCTCTAGAAGGTGCATTAATTCTACAGTCAAAAGAAAAGCAGAATCTCAAGGAGCAGCCAATCTGAGAGCTACAGCAATCATTTGGGCAAATTTTACTCACTGAGAGCCAACAGGAGATATCCTGAAGATGACTGTACATAAGCAGTGAACCTCCTTATGCTTTTCAGAGTTGGTGGGTTAACTCACTACATGTGGAGAAAGAAGGTTGTGGATGACCCAGCGCAAAACTTGGGACAGATGCTTATGCTTAAAAAGACAATGTTCAAGGCCTCCAACTCTTACCACAACCCACAGAATACTCACAGTAGTGATAAGTGACTTACAGCAGATGAAGGGCCATAAAATCTTGCTTTCTACCATAACTGCACCTCCTGAAAATGCTATAATTGAAAAAGCAGTGGTCAGTAAACAAGTGCCAAACAGGCATGAGCTACTGAACATTCATTTCATTTAGAAGCCCTGTGCTTTGGCTTCCTCTTAAATTAATTTAATTTAGAAGTCACATCAATAACTGTGCCAGCATCAAAACACCTATGGGCTGAGACTCTGCAAACAGCCATTCCATCATGTCAGAGTTTGTTCTCTCTGGAAACTCTGGCTGCTAATTAGCTGCAACATTTCTGACAATGGACCATAATTCACCAAGGTCCTTTGCAAGTGCCTGTTTTCTTAGAGTTAGTGTATTTTCAAGGTTTAAAAGAAAAGAGACTCCTTTACTGATTCTCCATCTTGGCAGTAGTTTGCCTTATCTTGCACTAGCTGTATTTTGCCAGGCATGTGATAGAGTAAAAATGTATATTAAAGAGATGATGGCGGTGTTTAAGTCAGTATTTTATTTTAGAAACATTTGCTATCAATTCGGCAAGTTAGCACATACTCTAGGACAGATTCTCAGTTGGCATACATAGTAAGGTAGTGTACTTCCCTGTAAACTGATTGTGCTGTACTGCAGCTGAGGCCATGGATTTCAGCAAAAGCAAGCTGATTTGCACTGGCAGAGAACTGATCTCATTTTATAAAATTTGCTAACAGTCCTGTGTGCTCTAGGATTCGCTGGGGTACCTGGTACTTCTTGGTCCCATTGTAATTCAGGTGAGTGTTCCCATCAACTTCTGTACAGCATATATTCTGAAAGGGACACTGCCATGCTCAATCTGGCCAAACCTAACATTTAGGGTCCACCTCCCTTTCCCCAATGGAATAACCATCTTTTAGTAGCACCCTTCCCATCAGCTCTCAAAGGGATGTGGGTGCTATGCAACTCTAATGCATTTGGAAATCTTGCCCTTAGATAGTAAGACCTCTTGACTTCTAGACAGAAGTTTTTAAACCACCCAAATGTTAAAAGTTACATCTCCATCTCAAAACGTGATTACCCTTAAAGGTGATTTTCAAAGCACTGGTCCTCCAAAAGTTGTCTGGTTTTGTTTGGTATTATCAATCTACCCAGAGATATGGATCCTTCTCCATGAAGCTCCTCCTTCTAGCACTTAAGCTGTATTTACATCAATGACACTTCCTACTTATTAAACTTGAGAGTTCTCACTATTGCAGTCAGGCACTTAGAAATGTAAAGTTTTGTTCAAATTACATACCGCCTTCTTCTCTGAAATGCCAAAATCACTGCTAAAAAGAGACTACCCAGGACTCTTTAACACTTTTCAAAATGCTGCCTTTAACCAAAGTAGGGAGAGAATTTTGTTTTGTTTTGTATTAAACACTCCCCTCAGGATTATTCCAGTAAAAGTCTCATGTATCAGAGCTGCAAGAGTTGGGTGACTTCTCAAGGGAAGGCAAGCTGGGAGCTAAGGGTGGCCACAACAGAAGCAGGGCAGTGACGCCAGTGACTGGGCAGAGCTCTGTAGTGTCTTTGTTGGGCAGCCCAGGCAGAGTGGTGGCAGCAACATCTTCTATCAATAGTTCAGCAACCATAAGGGAAAGTAACAAGTCAGGTCCACTGTGAACCCAGGAAACCTGAGCAACAATCTGGGAACAGAACTGGAACAGGTACACATACACTTTGTTCAGGCTAAGACTGAAAGTCTGGGCCTAAAATTGAATCGAGCTTCTGGCCAGTGAGCAGATAGTGAGGGTGAAGGACCCTGGTGAGGTCTCTTAGAGTAATTAGAGTCCATTGGTGCACTTCAGACTCTGACAAAATGTGAAAGAATACAGATTTTAATTACAGCATGACCAATCACACAGTATGAACAACAGATTCAAATGAATCTGTTTCCTGTAGGCTGAAATATAGCTGCAGAAAATACCTGCTTAATAATTTAGAAAGATGGAAAAAATCAGTCTTGTTTTTGAACAGTGCAGTACAAAAGTTTAAAGGGGTTAAATTAATGAAATAAATTATTAATTACAGTTAGCTTATCCATTAGTGTTATGATAGCATCTAAACGCACCAGCCAGCATCAAGGCTCTTTGCATTGGTCCCAGAAGGGACTTTGCAAAGTACAAACACAGTCCTATAGGGACTAGGAGAAAGGACCTCCTCCAACTGAATGTCCCACCACCAGTGTCCCAAGGTCAAACTACTCTTCTCCTTACCCGGCCCAGTAAATTATTATTCTCTACAAGTGAGAACATTCCTCCAGTCAGAATGACTGTGACTGTTGATTAGCAAGATCCTGCAACCCTGAGGTTAGGCACATCCTGGAAAGTGAAGAGCAGAAGGACAAGGGGAAGACATTTTGGGCAAGATCAGAGCTGAACTGAGCCCATTTGCTGCTTCTGTAAAGAATTTAACCACTGAATATTAGCCCTAATGGGGGTGGGGTGGGGTGTGTTGTGTCTGTTGCTTTTTCTCCTGAATATACTTCAGAAGAAAATAATTCCTTTTGGATGAGATGGAACAAGCATTTCTCTTCCAAACAGTGAACATGGGCAATGGACAGATGTCCCCTGGAAGCAGTAAGTCACCCAAGCCCTATAAAGGTTGGATTCACAGGTTGATGGTTATCTCCCTTTCTGTTATTCCTGCCCCTATGAACCCAATATATGCAAGCAGGTGATGGGATCATGGATTGAGCCCACGGAAAGAGGAAATACAGATATCAAAGTGAGCATTTGTTTTGCTGATTAGGGATACCAATTAAACTCAGACACCAGAGTGAGAAGAGCAGGCATATTTTACTGGAAATAACAATAATATTACAGAATAATACAGAAAACGTACAGTAAGCAAAGACAGAACAGAGCACTTAAACAAATAGGAAAATACCATATAATGCATCAAATCATGACTACCTGAGAAAGAGAACAGTGATTAAGAAAGATACATCATCACTTGCATGTTACCATCACCCAGACCCGCAGTGGCTGGGCAGCCCCGGTTACAGCGAGGATTTGCAGAGCCTGTCCCGGCAAGTGGGAAATCCTACGTGGTGCCTCCACCCATAGGTGAGGCTGCCAAAGTCGCTGCAAACGGGCCCAGCCTCATACACCCCAAAATCAACAAGCCAGAATAGCTGGCACCTTTGTTTTAAGTGGAAATATTTGGTTTCAATCTCACATTAGGTTCCCCCTAGAGCCTGGCCAGGGCTCAAGGAAGAAGCTAAAGGAGTTTCCCTGCTTATCTGATGGAATTATGCACAAGGTCTCACATCAGGTCTCAGGGACAGACACCTGCTTCCATGACTCTCTTATTCTATTCACATACAAAGGAAGGGAAATATACATTCAAGGTAGCTCATCCTCCATGCATATTTCATTAAGGATTACATTCTGCGTTAACAGTTTCAGTTCAGGGCCTGTTGCTCAGGCTTCAACACTTCCACCTTTTACATCAGGATAGGTGGTTTATTATAACTTAGTATAATACCTGTTGGCATAATGGTTACCAGTTATGAAATATACAGGATTCATCTATAGGTCAACTCTGGCTTGGGCCTATCGTCCAAGCCCTAGCGCTTCAGCATTACCATGCTCAGCCTGGAAGCACTTAGATCAGCAGCTCAGAGTTTCAATGACAGAGCAAGGACCAGAGTGTGGGTCCCACAAGTCACAGTCCAGTGCCTGATTCACTGGATCACAACCCAGATTGCTTAAAAAGAGCCTTAAAATATATGTAGCATGAAGCTTTTACCTATTACTCTATGAGGATCAATAGGACAATTTCATTCTGCAGAACTATGTTCTACTAAAACTCAAAAGACTGATTAGAACAAAAGTTTCAATAGTATATTTTTGTGATACCATTTATTATCCCACATGGTTTGACACAGTGTAGTATATTGCACCTATAAATCAGTTGCAGCAAATTATTTAATGATGCATTAACTGTGGAATTTCACATATATTATACTTCTTTAGCCAATGTTGAATGCTTTTTCAACAGCTTAATCCATCCCAGAAGTACTGAAGCAGGCATATTCATCCATCATCAGAGTGCACATAGTCTTCTCTTTGCTCTTTTTATTTTATTAAAACCCTTGATCTACAAGTATGGCATTAAATAATTTCCCATAGTTTTTTCTGCACGATATTCCCACCATCATCCTCACCCTTCTATCACAAAAAAGTATTTTCATACTCTATTGGATTCTTTCTGTCTTCTGACACAGCTTAAGCCTGGCATTGACTTGGACCAGATTGCTGAGAACTCATAGATGACACCACAACTATATGTGTGAAGGTATCATAACAAATTACTCTTACATTACAGAAATTAAGTATTCAATTTGATGAGAAAGTTTGAAAATACAAGCAGTGAGTCTACCTAGAAGAGTACAGAGAGGAGGAATAGGTAAAAAAAGTATGATTATAGAAGAAGAGATTTTGAATTTATTTTTAACTTTCAAGGTATCCCTTGCTGGAAATTCATCTGACACCCTTGAGGCAAGAGAAAAGGCTTTTGGAATTGCTTTTTAAAAATACCAGACATAGAAATAACCTTCTTAAGTTTTATGATATGGCACTGAACCAAAGTAGCACTTTCACAGATAGAAACCTAGTAGTTTTACTCTTCAGTACTACTTTTGGCACCTGTGTAAGAGGATGAGCACTCTGGTCCTTCATGAAGTTCTAGCTGTGCACCTCAACAAGTTCCTCCATGTGGGGAAAATGCTTACAACCTTTAGCTGTTAGGGTCTTGCATGATCACCTTACCAAGTATGTTCCATCCCCTCCAGCTGCTGCATAAAATGGCTTCAATCCTGAAAAGCAACGTGGAGAGTGATGATGGATCTCCCTTCTGCCACTTGTCACTGCTAGCACAGAAAGACAGAATAACTCACTTCTTGTGGCTATTCCTCTTGGAAGTTGTCCTTCCTCTCCACTCGCTCATGGAGATAAATGCTGCCATGGCAGAACATAGCTTTAAGGCAACTCCTTTGTACTATATGCAATGTTAGCATTGCATTTCATTCTATAACATTGGTTTTAAAAGCTTCAGTTGGTACCTCTTTTACTACAATGTTCATTCTCATTTTGCTATGTGCTTTTTCTTCTACTTATTCTTTGTGTCCTCTCTGTGGCAGCAATCTATGCAGATCCTGCCAGTTCAATCTTCTTTATGCAGAGTAATGGTGGCACAAAGACGAAGAGTTGGATCATGTTGTTTTTTCTTTTTCTTCTTTAGAAATGAAGCACAAATCTCTGAGGCATTGTTCTTGGGTCTGGATATCCTTCTTAGTCCAAACCTTAGGATACTGAGGATACTGAGTTTGATAAATGGAAACACTTTGGAAAGTCAGTGTGGTCTCTAGGAGAGGAAATTTGGCTAGAACTCTGGAGGTAATGACGAAACCAAAAGCTTGTAATTCAACAGCATACAGGGAGAAAGGGTCACCCCAGCTGCCTTTCCTCACAGCTGCTGCAGAAAGAAGGCAGGAGGAGAAGACCAGATTTCTTAAGATCCAAAGCCTCTCCTTTCAGAGGAATCAGGAGGATGTTTCCAGCCAGGGTACTAAACTAGCACCTAACACTGAACTGAGTTACAGCTGCAGATTTCTTATGTCACCTGTTACAGCACAGGCACACAAACACATGCATAAGACGTAGGAAATGATGTTGCAGTATTATAGCAACAATATGGGAAAGGTCGGCAAGAGACCTTATAGGAAGGAAAAGTGACTCATACTGGCACTCTTATGCCACATACTGACAAGTACTAAGATGTGTGTGTGCAAACAATCTGTTCAGCACTCAGACACTAAGAGGCTTTTCTTCCATGGTCATCATTCTCACAGTGACACAGAGAACAAGGGACACTGGCTATCCAGTCCACCTTAACATTTTAGGATGGTGACCACATGGTGACCACATGCTGGTTTTTAAGATGCTTTTTTTTTTTTTTTTTTTTTTAACCCTGAAGAAGCTGACAGTGATCCCACCATTAATCCATCTCATCTTTTAGGCTGATATGAAGTCATGAAAATTTCCAAGGTCAAAATACATCTTAAGGAAACTGTTGCCCTCTTATAACCATTTCTCCTAAATGCACATATTTCAGTGAGTAAAATCAAGGGGACAGAGCTTATGTTTTTGTGCTGAAAACAACACAGGTTACAATATTGCTTCTGGAGCCCCTTGATACTCAAGCACTTTCCTGAACATAAACAAAAAATAATTCAAGGCTCATAGTTCAGAATCACCTTGTTAAAACCATTAGTTGAAGTTGTTTTATGCAAATAACCCTTCCTGCCCCACAAAGGATTATGTTCTGCACTTTTCCACATGCTCCTATCTTATCTAATAAAGTCATTTCTAACCTGACAATTTGGGTATTCATCTCAGCTAAGCATATTTTGCAAAGTGTCACTGAACTGGTAATCCATCTCCTCCTTTCCTTATCACTGGGTATGGAACATTTAATAATTGACACTTTATACAGTCAGTATTAAATCATTTTGGCAGAACTCTTCATTTATTGGTCTCAAGACAATCCTTTTTTTCCCCTTCCCTGTGCAAGGGGTGAAGGAGTAGGGAGAAAGAAGAAGCCAATCTGAACCACTGAGCATAATGGGATTTTCCGGTGAGAGGATGGAAGAAAGAATGGAACTTTTTCTATTCTTGGGTGGAGTCTCAAAAAATGAGCAGTAGCAAAATCCTGGCCTGACCTCAGTAAATGCAAGGTGCTATCTGCATCTAGTTCAGTGCTGCAATTTACTTCCTCTAGCCAAGGGTCAGCAAATTCAGGGCTGACTCAGACCGTTCCATTACACGTATCAATGCACTAAGTCTTTGTGCATGAGCAAAGAGATAAAGAGCAGAGCTATGTAGAAAAGAGAGGAACACAAGAGCTGAAATTAAGGGCTTGGTACAGTTTTCTGAACCTCCTGCCACCGTTCCTAGCATGCCAGTCCGGAGAGCTCCAGGCTGTGTACCTCCACCACTATGGTTGCTCTGCCGCTGCTGTCAGGAGCCCTTGGTACTAGAGATATTACCTCCCTGTGCTGGTAAAGGCACTGGTTCACATCTCATTAGCTGCACAAGGCCAGCTGCTTTCTCTCCAGTTACAGTTGTGCACACTGTGTTACCTATTTCTATTCTTGTCCTCATACATTTGTCCCTCTGATCTCTCTGGGCTGACAAGTAAATTTCTTTCACTGCCCACGTAAGTTCTGCCTTCCTCATCCTCGCTTTCCTTCACAAGCCCGTGGTCTCCTTGCACATCCCTCCTTTTGTTTGCCCTAAGAGGTAAATATCTGCTAGGTGCGACTGGCAACACACCCTGCATCCAAGGCATCTCCTCTGTCCTGGCTAGGCAGCAGGTGCCCAAACCATGCAGTTCCTGGCTCTCTACACACACAAGTGCATCGTCACCTTCTGAATGGGAAGTTCAGGGGACACCTCTGAAAATGGCATTGTGTCTAAAAGCAGGAGGATCTATTTGTTTGGCACCTGCTTGTCCTCAGCACCTGCTTGCCACCTGGAGTCAGTTTGGGATGTTCCCTAGCTGATCATTCCCTTTTAATGTCCTCTGTTTGCTGAAAGGCACGGAGATTATTATTGGGAAACTTACCATTTGAGTCATCTCTCTCCCTAATAAAATTGGCTTTATAGTTTTGTAAACAGGAAGATTTATTTTCCCCTCAAGATAAATATTGATAAACCTACTTCAGTCAATATTTACCATTTGGTTTTGGGAAGAAGGAAAACAGTCTAGCCCAAAGTTTAATAGAGTTTGATATCTGTTTTTTTATCTACACTACAAACACAATATCATACTGCTGCCTCGGCAGATGAAGCAAAATTAGCTTTTATTCATATTACTGAAACGCTATGGTACACTTTGTAGTAGGAGAAGGATGGAAGCCTGGGGCTTGTGCACCACATATAGCTACATTTTTTACAGCCAGCAGCTTTATGTTGGTTTTGGTTTTTTTGGGGGGAATACTGAGGTGTGAGTTAAATACACTTCTATTATAAAAGGCTGCATCTCCATAACACAGAGGCTCTCTTCTCACTCCTGCAGGAGTAGATGTTTAACAAGCACCCTAAATACAACAATACTCGCTTATGAAGCTCTTCACCATGCTGTGTGAAAACATGTGCATTAATTTGACCCGACATAAATTCGTAATTCTTGACACCTAGAAAATTAACATATTACCTTATTAAATGTTGCTCACTCACAAATGTGTAGACCAGCTGTTTCCTCCCTCTATTATTGAACTGTAGCAAACACTTTCTAGAGGAAAATTAAAAGTAATGATTACAATCAATTTTTAAAAATTTAATTTAAATTCTCCTGCTACACAGGGAGCTACAGTATATTTTCAAGAATGTTGTGTTCTATTTATTTTTAAAGTACCTATGCATTATGTTGAACCCCCTATAGATAAAATATCATCCTTCAAAAGCACACGTTTGTTTATTTTGGAAAATGTGCATACATCTAAGCAGAAAAGGGAAACCTGACTGAAAAAACACAGGACTCTTCTCATCCTAAAACTATCTGACGTTGTGGTGAAATGTAAATACTAGCATTTCCTCAGGTAGCAAAGCAGATGACAACTAAACACTCCAAAAGATGGCAGAAATTCAGGCATTCCCTAAGCCTATCTGTGGGCTCTGATCAAGTCATAAGAGAATTTGGAAAATTCATGCCATTTCAACCAATGTCAAGCAATTACACACTTTTGTCAGTTCTGGCAATTTTTCACGGTTCAACATAGAATACTCTGACTTTCCCTGCACATAAAATGACTTTAGATATGGCTCACACTGAACTGCACCCAAAGAACATTTTCAGTATAGACATGGGACGAAAATTACTCCCTTGCAGGGTTATTGATGCAGGCAGGCAGCAGGTGTCATTCCCTCCTCCCCCCACCTTATTTTTTCCTGCCTTTCAAAATACTGATTTTTTAATGGTTACTTTTCCTTTGTATGTTAGCAGCTTTGATTGTAGAAAGCAGAAACCATGTCTTGATAAATACGTATTCTGCATGAGTGCTTTACCTGGCAGAACAAATTGCTAGCACTGGAGCCAGCATGCAAATCTTGATTTATGACCACTGTCAATGCTTGCCAAGTGATGTCTCTGATGAAGGGAGCCAGAACAACCTTTGTTTGCTGTTCCAATTTAGACACATCCTTCCTTCCCCTTGCAACTTTTCTTTTGCTTGCATGTGTGCGTCAACGTGTGTTGACTAAGATTTGTGTTCCATTTACTTACTTGGTTTCTATCACATAGTGATTGCTGCTGGTCCAAAGTGCTGACATCTTTTGCTGGGTGCTATTCTCCCACACACTTGACGCTTAGGTGACCTTAGCTTCATTGGTATTCAGTCAGTGTCAGAGATGTGCTTGCTTCAGCTGCTTGGGCCTTGGTGAGCAGGTGGAGAAATGACCGGCTGAAAATGAGTTGTTAAGACCACTACAGCAAAAAGATTGATGCAATTAATTTTTCATTATGTACAGTGTCTGTGGATTGTAATCAGCTTGGATTGTTCTTCCTCTGAGGCACAAATAAAATGCAAATGGTTTTTGAATGAAAGGAAATGTTCTTTATGAGGTACTGTGCTATTCAGAGCAGCAAAATGGCTTGAAATAAATGGGGATTATGAGGAATGTTTTATGAATCCACCTAGGAGAACTTAATATAAGTTTCACGCAGGGAAAATCACAGGTGAGTTTCCCATCAGATGAACATATTACTGCTCAAGCAACTGGAAATAAGAAAGAGCTGAGGCTTTAAGCCTTATTTAATAATACTAATACCTAGCTCTTTCCACGAGGAGATGTCAATGCACTTTATGGAGAAGGTACTCATCTTACAGGTGGGTTTAAATTAAGTATCTTTTCCAAGCCCTCCTCTCTATAGCAAGGAGCAGAAGGCATGTCTACAGTGCCCTGGTAAGCACTTTACTCTTTGGTGATACACCAGATCACAGCAGCGATCAGGGCAGTTCTGAACAAGCCTATTCACACTGCAAAGCATTCAGCCAGACAGTTGTATTGTAAAGTTTTTCAGAAGCTTGGCCACAAAGTCAGCAAACAAATACTCTCCATACCAGCAACACAGTACTTAGAGATTGCTTTGTAACACCCATACCTTTCAGAAGCATAGCTCCAGCCTTACAGAGCAGGCACCAGCTTGGGTGTAGGGCACCTATATCAGCTACTAATTGGTCCCACACCTCAGGATAAATGAAACATTTCTCACGTGGGACAGCAGACCCAGGACTCAGTCCACCAATATTCTTTCTAATCAAGGAAGGTGGAGTTTGGCTGTGGGAGAAAGGCTGTTGGTTCTAGCAGCAATTCTGAATGCCTGTGTGTTTCCTAGAGTTTGCATGGTGCTAGTCAGATGGGGATTTAGAGAATAGGGTGATAGATCTGGAAACAAAGCAAAAATTAATTCCGTGTTTCCCCCAAAACAGAGTGAGAGGGAGATCTTGGTAGGAAGATAATGGGTAGTTTCCCAGCAGTTAACTACAAGCCCGTGAAAGCTGAAGAGAAAAGAAGTGGGAGGGAACACAGTGAGGTTTTTACTGCTTGCAAAACACAAACGGCTTTGTCCTCAAAGGAATTGCCACCAGCACCGAGGCAGGGATTTTGCTAAATTTCCACTGTATTTCATGCAGTGGGTTCTTCCTTCTGGGTATTGCTATAATGCATGCGCATTTTTTGACTTTTAAGGCAGTGTAAACTACCAGACAAAGCGCTGAAGGGACCATATGTCTGTGGCAGTCAGTTGAGAGAGTTGCATTACCAACTCCCCGGTATGGGAAATCCTAACACTGCCACTCCCTCTTCAGAAGTATGAAGTGACTGGCCCCCCAAAATCCTACACCAGCGCATGTGTGCTTAAAATCATTAATCAAATCTTGGTGACACCAGTGAGCCATGCAACTTCATTCACAGCTTGGGGACTATTTTCTTCCCCTCTAGCTTTCTAAGAATTAAGCTAGACTGTCAGGCTAGGAGATGAAGACTCTGACAGCTACATGCACCAGCAGCTCCTGCTGGAGGAGCCCAAGTTGTGCGTGTCATTGCTCAGGTCAAATGTAACTGGCAGTAGGTGCTCATGTGCGCAGCAGGGGTTGTAACTGTTCAGCACTGACCAAGAGGTCTGCTCCACTGAAGTCAGAGGTAATTTTGCTGACAAGATTCAGAGAAAGACTACATCAAAGATGAGTGACTTGGAAAATCCCAGCACGATTTTTCCCTGGTTCACTTTAAGGCAATACTGTTTTGTTGTTCTGCATGTTTGGGGTTGCTTTTTTACAGTGCATATCAGTTTAAATCTGAGTATTTCATTTCAGACGATTATGGCAGAGGCTAGCCGTTTATCTGAAATCTGATGTTTGTGTTTCACAACAGAAGTAGAAACATTTAAATCCACAAATATGTTCCAATGCTTTGCTTTCCTTGTTTGCATTCTCAAGTCCTGACAAAAATCCATGGATATCAGCTGATCCCAGTAAGCACATTTTCATGAGATCTTAATGCCTTTTAACAGAATGATTACCTTTGAAAGATCTCACTCAGTAGATTACACTTATTTGGACTCAGTGTTAGCCTTATGCAGCTCTTGTTAAAGTTCAAACATCATCTAGGAGACAAATTATATCAAGGACCTTTTAGCACAATGAAGCTCTCTTCTGGCTTAGAACCTTTGCAAGTCAACACAGCATAACATATAGACCAAAACATCTTGAGCAAAAATGTAAATATCTACGCAGAATATTTTCAAATTGCATTTGGCTCACACAGTGCACATTTTCTAGCAGACTGAAGACACATTATCTTCAACAACTCAAAACAACTCCAAAGAATGTGTATGCAAAGTCAGTTCACTGCTAAAAAAGATGTACCTACTGTGCAGATTAGAAATGAAAAAGAGATGGACAGTCAGAATCTGGATTGCTTTGTGTTTTAAACTGAAATTGCACACAGAATTTTCCATGATCCCCTTGCAGGATATACGGCATTTTTCTAAATAGGAAGAAATGAATGCTTGGGAAAGAATAGAGGCAATATGAACCAAATTAGATCCTTAATGGTTGGGAAATTGGAAAGAAAGACTGTCAGTCAGCCTAGGTCAAGTCAGGGCTGTGAAGTGTAACGTAGTCCCACCTTTGCCCCATAAAACCATCAGTCTATCATCAAGGTCATTGGCCTTTTCTTTATGGTATGATTTTTAATGTGTTGGGGGGGGGGTTAGCACATCTCTAACCTCATCTGAACTCTTTTCCTTGCCTTCACTCTCCTCTCATTTTCTTTTATGCTTTCAATTTGCCCTTCAAAACCTCATTTTACTGTGTTTCTGGCCTTAGCTGAAGACACTTAATTCTTTTTTTCTTGATCTACATTTTCGTGATGGGCTTCTTAAAAATTAATCTCTTTGTCACAGTCTCTTCTCACTTGATATCAACCTAGAGCAAACATGCCAACATATATAAAAGCCACATAGAAAAGCTAAAGAGTTAAAGGCTAGAAGCCCTTCAGGACAGGGAGGATATTTTTCTGCAGACTGGAAAATTCTGTGGCGGGCGGAGGAAGCAAGCAGCCGATTCAATGTGAATGATAGAGCAAGCTTCAACTTTATTGAAAGAAATCACACCTTATATAAGCACTCTACAATAATCATGCATACTACTCACAAATCTATTGGATAAAGGCTACATTATAATATCTCAGCCCCTTGTGGCATTTCGGGTATGTCACAACATCTTCTTCTTCTGGCCTGCCTTTTTCCCAAGGTTGTTTACCATCACACTCAAGGCCATTGTGCACCTCAGTTTCTCTCTTTGTTAACATAACAGTCCTTTGTAAGCATAACTGTACCCTGGGTTTTTTCCTTTGTTTACCTCAGATGGCTGCAATCAGTTCCCGCAGAGACCCGTGGCCTTGCTCTCTGCAAGCCGTTCTCCAACAAAATTCCTGTGTCTCTGCAATATTTTTTGAATCCACAAAATATAAAGCAAACATTTCACATTTATGTAGGTTTGATTTTAAAGGAAATGGCATGTTATGCTGAAAGAAATAAATCAGCTTTGGCCTGCCTCTTGGTAACCTTTGTAATTTATATTAAAACTTCCTGACTGTATGTAAAATGATGTTAAGTGGCATAAATGTTTATTTTTAAGGATCTAACTGCAGAACAAGCATCTGTGAAATTTATTGATGTCTCTAACACAAAAAACTCTACATGTTTTTGGATTGTTTTGGAGACTGGCCGGTAGCAGATGACTATGTACGAGGATAAGACCAAAGCAAGATCAGAGTGGTATTTCCCCGGTACACTGAAGCTTACAGTAAGCCATAAGACCTCTTGAATGGGATGTGGTGATGGGGATTAGCATTCTCTGGTGATTTTTCTATTTCACCTGAATTTATTCTGTCACTTTTTGAACCTTTGTAAGCTCTTAGCATCCACACCATGCTATGGTGACGAGTTCCACAGATTAACTGCATGTTGTATGAGAAAGTGTTTCCTTATATTTGCTTTGAACCTGCTCACCCATTACATTGCTCCTCTTACAAAACTTGTTCTGTACCACTGATCAGACTGTAGACCTTTTCCTGCATGCTCGATTTTAGAGACTGGTATACCATAACAAAAAAAACCAAGCTTCAAGACAATGTTGAGCTCCTGCTACATGCCTGGGTTCTTGATATATAGTAGTGGTATTTCTGATGGGAGTTAGCAAATTTGTTCTTAGATGATGATAGGCCAACAGATGTTCCTGAAACACATAGAATATGTTTAAGTGTCTTGTTCTGAAAGTGTCTTCAGCATAAAGCACAAAGAGAAACGATGCTGTCTGTGTGACAGCCGATTGCTGGCAGTTTTAAAAGAGAACATCTACATTCATATTTCTACTTTATTGCTCTGTGTGTATTTGTGGCCCTCCAAAGCAATAAAATGAAAATTAAGCCCTCAGTGTCACAACCCATAAACTAATTTTGCTAACAAAGAACAGAAAAGGAGGGGTTCAAGAGGAGTAGAATTTCTCTTTCCATTCCTAGGAAGCAACCAAGCAGCCATGTGGTATTGCCCTGACCTTTCTTTAGCCATTTGTTCCTCTCTGCTTCTCCCTTGGATGTGTTTCTGTGTCACTTAGCAGTCGCATAAATAATGTCAAGAGGCTTCATGTGATGGAAAGCTGCAGTGAGCCATGAGCCATTACAGCTTTAATTAGGTACACAAACTAAACCCAGCAGCAATATGTCTGGGGTACCATGAATGTCACAATCACAAGTCCTTTCTTGGTGAGGGCAAAACGTTGTTAGGAGGCATAAGGAAAGCTACTATTTATTATAGAGGAAGGTTTTGCTTTCACTGGTTCTGTTTCAATTGGCAGATATCCACTCTGTTGAACAAAGACCTCAGGGTGTTCTTCTCTCCATCCTGCCTTTGCTCACCTGCCAGTTTTTAAGGTCTATTGTTTTCTAAGAGGATATCGTGAGTAATGCTCACAACCAGCTGAGGTACTACCTTGAGGCAAACATGGCATAACTATCTGAGCAACTCTGGCAGCATTCCCAACACAGGAAAGACTTTGGAAAAGTTTCTGGATTTCTGAATAATTTAGAGCTGGTCCAAGATTCTTTGAACCTTGAAGATATTTCAGGCTATCCTGGAAAGTGCTCAGCTAGGTCCCACTCTGCTCTCAATGAAATAGTAAGCTCGATTCATCCCGTGTTCACTTATGGCAGATGACAGCTATTTTTGAAAGCATGGCTCTGTAGCATAGTTTTTAAAGAAGCACATCTTTAAAGAATAGGGATTAGGGTTACAAAAAAACTTTGGGCCAGCTGTCTTCCCTGTCATGTGCCTGGGAAGCTGCAGGACGAGCAATTTTGAAGACAACCTATCAGAAGGCAACATAAGTAATCAGAAGGCAATGATGCAAGTGAGGACAATTCAAATGCTTTCATAAAATATCCAGTTCTTGAAAGTCTACTTGTAGCAAAATTATTTCATAAGTGTGGCTAATACTAACACAAACCTAATAGTCCCCAGTAGAAGTAGTTGCAAAACAATTTCCTTGACATCCTTATTAAGCACTTTCATAATTAGTGACATTTCATAGAAAATTTGCAAGCTACAATATTTTAGAACTGGTTAAAGACACAGGGTTTGCAACTTCTATGGAAGGTATAGCCCTACTTTTTAAACTTGAAATACACTATAGTTATTCCAGTGTTTGTTACATCTATTTGAATATCCTGACAGGCCTAAGTGAATTGAATTGAAACCTCATGACTCACCTTAGAATAACTAATGTTTCTTATCAGCCAGCTTTAATTCACATTTATCTTGTGCGTTTTGACCAGTCATTAATTTCTGCAGTTGAGACAGGTAAAGTTACAATTTTTTTCCCTTAATTTTCCTGGTCCGTTTCCTTCAGTTGTGTGTAAGGGACTTGCTAGCTGAGTTTTCTGTACAAGCTTTCTACACAGAGTATTTCTGTCCGTCTCTGCTCCTCTGAAACTTGACATGAGTATTTAGTGATATATAGAAAGGATGTTAAGAACTGCTGCAGGAGGGCTAGGTGCATGAAGTAGGAAGAGAGACTCTATGACTTTCACTATGGTGTGCATCAGTCCACAAGAGGCCAGGTTGTAAAATATACTTTTCAGAGTGGGAATTTAATCACCTTATGACCATGGTATGCAGCACATGTTTAGCAATACTTTAAACGGTACAACTGCACAAATCAGCAGGTTTCAGTGAAATGGTTTTGCATGGGTAAAAATACTCCAGTTGAAACTGTTTGGAGGAAGGAAGGCAAAGTTTTTTTGACAGATGATAAAAGTATTACATGAATTGACAACTGAGTATTTGGAAACACCAAAAAAGACTATGCTTAGAAGCAACCATCTCTTTAATAAAGTATCAGAACTTAAGCTCTTCTTGTTTTCTTCCTTTGCAGAAAGTTCAAAAGTTAATTTAATTTTAGAATTTTCTCTGAGGTTACTGAACAGATACACAATGTACTAATTTGGGTGTGCTTTCTGTATTAAAGGATCAACAGTTTACTGTTCAGTGCAGTCTCAAAGGCTGACCATGTCTTACCTAATTCTGGCAAATTTCCTGCCACTTCCTTTTTTTGTATTAAAGGAGGTTCTGATTAAGAAAGGTAATTCAAACATGTACAAATAAGCGTATGCCAAACATTAAGCGTTTGTCTAGTTCTAATACAATCAATGCTAAATTTGGGTTTCAGAGTATAATCAAAATCTGATTTGAATCTAAAAAAAAAATCTGGTCTTTAACAGAACTTCTTAGTCTCTTGTATCAGTTCTGCTCAAAAACTGAATGTGGATTTGTACACAACAAAGTAACAGATCTTGCATCCTGATCTCAGTGAGACAACACTATGTGTGATAAATCGCGTGCTGAAAGAATTTGCATGCTGCACCCCTGGTTTTAGCTGCTCTTCTCAGCTTTGGCTGTGACAAAGCTGCACTCTAGTGGAACTGAAGCAGAAACACATGCCCTGGGCTGACGACTGTATCTCTTCAGCCGCTTTGCTTCCCTACAGCTCTGCAGAGATGTTTCAGGTGCCTGACAGATTTTACAGGCCTGGAGGTCACTTAGAAGATACTCCAGACTGAGATCATCCCAAATGACACGCCTGTTGTATGATTAAGAGAGAAGTTTGCACACCGTTTTTACGGTACGACTACTCACCTCACTAGATTAAAGAGCAAAGGCATTCACAAACTATGCTGCAGAGTCCCTAAATCTGTGCAACATCACTAAATCACGAGAACATATGGGTTTATCAAGATTATGGACAGATTATTTTCCCAAAATATATCAGCTCTGCAGCCCCCACTGTTTCTGGTGACCGCTAGTGTCTTATTATTTATTTCACAGATTTAAGTGCCTTAATAGGACCTGAGTTCTTTATATCTGTCCCAAGAGCACCTGACCCTCAAGCTGGTTAAATCAGCATTGATACACAAAAGTCAAGTTGTAGAGCCAAAGCTGGAGTTATTGCCAGTAACTGAGTTAAAGTGAGGCTAAGAACAGTCCCTGTTATTTAAACAACACAAGATGTGCCTTGGATAATGTCCAAATCTCACCTGACAAGAAAATAGCCTGGAACTAAAGGGCTTTTGGTTCCTACATATAGCCAATATCCACCAGCAAGAACCCATTCGTGTCATGTTAACTGCTTGTGTGAACTGTATGCTCCGCACCAAAGCCAAAGGTGAAATTATAGCGTAAGAGAACAAATGTAACCATACAAATGACACAGGAATTAGTAGAGGGTTATCCAAAAATACAGGAGGGAGCAAATTTGGCAGCTGAATATTACTTACATTGAAATCTATTTGACTTTACAGATCCAAGTATCACTGTAAGCTCTGCTGTCACCTTCTGTTACAGAGGCCAGTATGGACATGCTGCCACCAAGTAGGTCTGGCCTCTGGATTGTTGTGCACAGAGCATGGTAGGCAATACTTGAGGATGCTAAAGAAACTTCTGTTCTCAGATTAAAGGGACGCTTGTGAACAATTCTACACAATGAAAATTAACTTTGTTTCATTCTCCAAAATTAATGTAAAATTTCAGTAGCATTTGGCAAATGTTCTTGGTCTGAAAAAGCGAGGAAATATTTAGTTTTGGAATTTTTAAAAATTAAATACTTAAAGACTTTTTGAAGTAACTTTTTGGTTATCCATTATCTTAATTTCATTTTTGAAGACTGATAAAATAGTCAGGACAAAATACATGAACCAGAAATTGATTGTTTGACCACTGTTTCTGTAGAAGTACTCAGTCTAAAGGTTCCAGAGTTCGTGGCCTGTGCCATGTTTGCATTGCTGCTAGGTCCTCACCTTTTAAGATGAAAAGTGCATGAGGCAGGTCACGGTTACATCTCAGCTATATCCTTGGAGTGTGCAGAGCAGAGGGCCTTCAAAACTTTCCTATTACCTGTCTGTACAGCACAAAGCACAGGGGAACTGTGAACTTGGTTTGATGATCTACGATTCACACTAGTACTGCCAATAACAAAGAAACATTCACTGTCTGTATATCAAGACCACATTTTGTGCTTAACATTTTAACCCACACACTGAATTGCAGATTTTGTGATAGAGGCAGCACTTCAAGATGCTCATTTCAAAAATACAAAGATAGCTTAAAAGCTGTTCACAACTGATTTAGAAAAGAAAGAAACACACAAGAGACTGTATTTCCATGATAGCCGCGCCTTCATCTTGACCGTCAGCAATGTGATTCTGTCACAAGCTTTCTCTGCAAAACATCAGAATACCTCCCTTTGCAGGGGAAATGTTAGCTACCTCTATTTGAAATAGCACCAAGGGAATGTGTTCTTGTAACTTAGTTTCCAGAATGAGAAGCTAAGGTTGAGCTCTTCTGCTTGCACTAAAGAACCAAAGTGACTTAATATCTTCTGTTTCAGAGAAGACTCTCCTTTCCTGCTTAATATTCCATGGTCTTGATCACACCCTCTTCTTTTAAAAAAACCCCCAACAACCCACAACAGATCTTTTTTTTTCCTATTATCATAAAGCTGTAGACTATACATCTTCAGTCAAGTGCATGAATAAAACATTCTGAAGCAATTCTTCCATGTTCCTTGTCCTGTTTTGGTCGCTGTTCAAGCTGTTGGCTTCAGGCAATAATTTGTTAATGCAGGTGTGTCATGTTTTCTTGTGACTGCACAGGCTGGAAGAGTGACTGAATAAAGGGGAGAGGAAATTCCAAGGCTGTAACAGAGCTGGGCCTAAAGGTAGGGCTGTGGACTAACAGGGAGTATCATCTTACAGCGATGCCTATAGAAAGAGATTTTTACCTTCAGAAAAGGGAGAAGACTTATTTCAGTAATTGATTGAAACACAGTAATGTATTCAGTAAAGGTAACAGTAATAATAGGACTAAGACTGTAGTTTCATGTCTGTTTTACACTCTTCTAAACATATGCAGTTCCACTACCCTTTCATACTACCTTCCCATGGCTAGGTCATCAGGCAGAGCAAGGAACAGATCTGGCACTGTGACAGTAGCACCCTACTCAATTTGTCTTAATGAGTCTATAAAATCACAGTCCAAGATCCAAAGATGTGCACTTTCCTGAGGTTTCTGGAAGGCTGGAACCTCAAGAAGGGTTTAGAGATTACAGATGGACCTCCAGATGTTGATGCTCTCCTAAATCATAGGTCCCTGTTGCTCATTTACTCCAAAATCTGGCATCAGCACACTTTGAATCAGGCCCTAAAATTCTACTTTAATATTTTTGCAGTGAGCAGAGGGGCAGACGTTTGCCACTTGCAGAAAGGAAAACTATTGAAAGAAAATAGGAGGAGAAAGAGAGGGAAAATATCAAAGATACATTTAAATAAAGCTTATTTTGCAGATGCTAGGGTTAAGGTGCACAACAATCAATACAGCTGACATGTTTTCCTCTAATTGTCATCCTTGTTGTTCTTTTATATCAAGCCCACATGCTACGAAGAGTAGTGAAGAGACAATTTCATATCTACTAATTATTATCATGATGTTATTAATTTAGACTAAGGATAATAATAAGATAGGGCGTGTGTAGAAAGAACTCATTATAAAATTAATTGCTCTGATTAGGGTCAACACATAAGATAAGGTTTATAAAGCATTTCAGAAACAATTAGTTTTGATGGTTATTTGGCATCCTAAGACATGTAAATCTAGAGCATGTATTTTACATTTCTCCCCCCTCCCCATTCATATGCTAAGTCCTCTGATAAACGCTGCTTGTTCAAAAGAAAATTGAAATCAGTGGATTGAAGCAAAGCTGGATAATGAGGTATTATTGATATATTCTGTAAATGCTTCAATTATTCCTGCCTTCGGTTTTGAAATTATTTCAGAGAAACAAAAAATAAATAAAAAATCGCTTTTTACAAAGTCAATTTTAATTTCTTCATTGCATTTGTGGTTGTTGTCTTTCCCCTTAATAGACATGGAAAGGGCTTGATTATAGTTATCTTTCTGAATATACTGAATATACTGTTGCTCTTTGTAATTCCTTTCTCTTGACTCTCAAGGGCTCTCTCACAGAATGGTGCCCCTCAGTTATGTGAAGCACCTGTTCCCAATTCATCTCTGTAAATGAAACTTAACATGGCTTTGTCTCCTTGCATCTTAAATGCACTTTCTTCTTTTCTTCCTTTCTCTCCCCTGCATTCTTAAGGAAAACAACTGACAGAAGGAGCTAGCAGAAATATCCTTAACACAAAAGAGTGATTGTGGATTCAGGACGTTCTTCATCATAAAGGTCTGCAGCAGTCTACATTCCTTCCTAATGTAATTGAGTTTTGGCACTTGATTTCGATGTGATCACACTCGGTCAATCCTCACAGCTTCCAAAGATCCTATCCTAAATACAGCAAAGAGACTGCTTAGCTAAGCTAACTGCTTCTGGCCCAACAGTGGTCTGGTTGTTGTTTGCCACAACACAGGGGCTCTCAGAGGATCATCAGTGTAGCTGCCCTCACACTAGATATATCCGTTTTGGTTTTGCTCATGTCTTTTTCTTGCTGTCCAGTCACTCAAACTAACAATGGAAACAATTAGTTCCTCTATGCACCAAATGAGATGAGAAGTCCTCAGGCATTTTTTTAAAAGAAGCAACTATTATTATCTTCATCTTTGCAGTTGGGGAAACTGAGGCCCTGAGGTGCATAACTAATGTACTCAAAAGACCAAAGCGCTGCTGGGGTACAGCCCGTTTCTCTAGAGCCCTGGCACAGAAAGAACATTAGGGAGCCATGGGTACACGAGCACAGCATATCTAGCTTCCTGGATTCAAGTCCCTGAGAAACACAGGAGGGTGCAATTAGAAAGGGAACCAGAGCTTACTGAAGTCAGTGGAAATCTTTCCAATTATTTGAACAGGAATCTGGCACAAGCCCCTGATGAATCCTCTGGGGCTGCCTGTTGCCTGTTCTGCATGGCTCATTAACATCAAAATTCATTTTGAGCACTTAGCTCCTCAACTGACAGGTTTGCAGGTATCTGTGCTTATCTTTCCATTGCAAGCAGCAGCTAACGGAGACAGGATGAAGAAAAGAGTATAAGAGGGGAGAGATCAGCCATAGCAAGTCACAAGAGGAAGCAGCTTACAGGAGTGGCAGGACCTCTTGTTCCCTTTTGCCTCACCTCCAGGAGCTTGGCAGAAACCTGACAGCTTTGTGGCAGTTAGTAGAGCAAACACCATTTCTCAGCTTATTTTCTATTGAAAAGACGAGCAGCTTGATACTGTGATTGATCGATGCTCCTAGTGAGTCAATACTCAGATCACATGCGGTAAATCCCAGGAGCAGTGCCAAAACTGCCATGAGTGACTATGTCTGAGCACAATGCCAAATTCTCCTTCCCCTCCCACACCAGAAACACAACAAGCCCAGGGAGCTGTGGTGAGTTGACATCAGCACACCAGAAGCTAGCTCATTCCAGTCTCTGAGACACCATCATTGGATATACAGCTCTAAAGGAAAGGTCTAGGAAAAGCTACACACATCTTCTAGAAGAGAAAATAGCACAGACAGGAGTTTTGGAGAGCTGCAGTAATGCAGTACACTATGCTGGGTGATACGCTTCTCAAACAATGCCCTGTATCAGAGCAAGCCAGGCTATTTCATGAGTCTAGTATAATGACCAAAAAAGAAACAAAAACAGATCATACAACAGCAGGCAGTCCTGCCACTCAATACCAAGCAATAAAAATCAATTGAATGATCAATAGACTTTTCTGTCCACCAGGGCTTTGAAGATTCTGCTGTCATGCTCTCTATTATAATTAGCACTTGATGAACTTAAAATGTTTAATGACTGTGAAATTGCATTCCTATAGAGTCAATGCACATCTGGAATAACAGCATGCAATTCAGGGGTCTATGGAGTCCCACACCATTAAACACAGAACTTCAGACAGTTTTTTCTGTCAAAATGGAGCAGGCTCTTTGACATGCTAACATCAGCTCTGGTCCACTTGCTTTTCAAATCACTGGCAGAGCAGACAAACTTCAAAGAGCTCAGGATACACTTTAAAGCAACTACAGCATTTGCTTGTTTAGAAATGAATGTACTCTCCTGGTAGTGAATGAAGAGAGCCAGACCACCCTTACCTCAATTTCACCTTCATAGTCAGAATGAAGGCAGAATGGGGTATATCACTCTATGTACCTATATATATATATAGGGAGGGAGAAAGGCTTATTGACCAATGGGTATTAAATAAAATGCTTTGTGATGTAGATTAGAAAATAGAAACTTTTGTGGGGAGAAAAAGGAGGAAATGCATTGCAAATGTGATTGACTCCAACTGACAGTTTTGCAAGGCTTAGAATGCAATGGGGATGTACAGGAAAGTAACTGTTTTCTTCTCCAGAATCAGTATTTTTCACCGTAAGCATTTTGGCCTTGCACATGAAATGAAAACAGCACTCTCTTACCTGAGCTGGGGGCACACACTTGAAAAAGAAAGATGAATTGGTAAAGACAAGACAAAGGGAAAGGAGAGGCTCATGTTTCCTTTCCCAAGTTTAGCAGAAACTTGTTCATGAGCTCAATTTAGAACTGATCCCTTCATAGGGCCAAGATAACCTGGACTAATGTTTATAGCTGTGCTATTCATTACTCATCCTAGAAAATAAAACCCCAAAAGAGAAGACCCATTGTATCAGATAGCCATTTTCATAAAGCATACACACAAGACAGATTAGGTGGTGTCATCAACCTTGCTTTAAGGGCTAATGCCAGGAGTATGAGTGTGACTTTCAGAAGATGTTCACCCTGAGAAGCTGGTGGTCTCAGAATGAGGACCCACAATATGGGAGCACTATGTGGCAGGTCAAACTGGCCTAAGCTGCCTTTCATTCTACATAAAAGTCTAAAAAAAAGAAGAGAAGGCCTGCAAATGTATTTTGTCCTTCTAGGGCTTTTCTGTGCCAGTGTTCAAAACCAGAACCCTGGCTTTCTAGTATCATGCTGCACAGATATTAAAAGAAGCTGAGGCAGAGTATCAATCAAAATTATCTCCTTTAATGCTGTCTCCTCAGTTATGAAATAAAATTATCTTCTGTCTCCTTGCACTTCCCACCATTGGTCTCAGAGTCCAGGGCCACACGAACATAAGCCTGGATATTTGTAAATATCACGATTTCACTCTGACTACATGTGTGTCTGCACAGAAATTCAATAGGATTGCTGTTTTAAATCTCGTACGTGATTGCTTCAAATTTTAAAAGACTCTATGGAAAGCTTGTCATGAGTTTATTGTGAAGAAAGAAAAGTAAAACTATTAGCATTATGCTAGCATTCATCATGTGGACAAGGTTAATGTATGGTAAGATATGAGGGCTGGACATGAATCTATAAGGCCTGATCTCAGAATTCAAGCTGAACTGCTTAAAAGTTTGTCTATGCCAACATCACTGCTAGAATTAGCCAAGTCACTCCTGTTTCCGATCTGCAAGGTCTGAAAGCTAACATTCTCTGCCACACAAAAATGCAATGAAGATCATACATTGCTGAAACAGAACAGTATCTCATATTTAAAGGAATTTGCAAAAATATGCATGAATATGCATTAAAAAACAACCAAAAAATCCCTTCATATTCTACATGAGAATTACCAGTGTGTATTTTCTGTCTGCTTTTTGTAAGGTGTATGTAGAACCTTTTAATGCTAGGGGTTAAACATTCGACCTTTACTTTGAGCTTTCCCACCTCTGAAGTGTTTCCATAGATACTTAATATATAAGTCAACCTGACCTTTGAAGCCTGCTCTATTGAGTTTTCAAACACTACCTGATTGTAACACTTTATCCCTAACCCGTTCTTGGCTTCTGCTTCCTATTACTATGATGAATCTCTAGTTTTCATTCTGTAAGGGCAAGGTCTTTGTTTTTCTTTTCTTCAGATTTTAGTAGCACAGCACTGGAGCCAGCCTTTGCTTCACCAATTCCTTGATCACTGAGTTCTCACAACAGAACTGCAGCAAAACCATAAGCACTAGAAAAGCTTTGTGAATTCAAGTCCCTACTGCTCTTAAATACCCCCTATCCCCCTTTTTAAACTCTTTTTCCAGAATAAGTGTAAGTGTAATTAGCTGATGTTTGCCACTTCAGCCATGACAGGTAGCAAGACAGCCTGAAGATATGGCACATCTTTGCTTGGCTATTCCTCAACCTGTTACATGGGTAGCAAAGGCCACACCAAATTCCTACCCTGTCCTAAAAGCATATCCCAGATCACAGCCTAGAACATTAGTTACTGATCTACTGCACCTGGGTTGATATATTAATCTAAAATGACTGGATTATAGTTTATATTTCAGGGAAATATCCCAAGTTATGAGAGCTGGAGAAGATGGGCCATTGACCTCAAAGAAGACATGATAATTTACATCAGCCAGAGTAACAGCTTGGTGGAGCTTTGCTGATTTAAACCAGTGGAGGATTTCACCCATTATCCCTGGAAATGTTCCACAAAAATACAATGTTCCCTCTAGTCCCTCTTATCATTGTCTTAAGCAATTACTGCACTACATTCCCAAGAAAGGATGTAGCAATATATATTTTAATCTCAAGGTGACTTGCTGCCTGTTTTTCCTTAACAAGAGACGACTGCTTTACTTCAATAGCTTTTATTAGTGGTGAAAAAAGAAAAGGCAGTGATCAGATTTTGTAATTGAATAGAGAAGGTAATTTGCACTCCAGTCTTCTTGGAAATGAGGCTTTTTATTAGAAAAAGGAAAAGGTCTGAAAGGAATAACTGTCTTTCATGCATTGTGGTACATTAAAAAAAAGCCGGAGAATAGTGGGGGCTGTCAACTTTCTTCCCTTGTGTACTATTTTCCTGGAGAGAAAACCAGAGCTAAATCCTGGCCAGAACTCTGTGGCACTGTCCAGTTACTTGGCTTACTATCTCTCAGGGGTCCTGAATGTGTGCAGCCCTTGTAGTTACAGGCCTTTTCTTGGACTGACGATACCAGAAACAGCACAGAGGAAAAGAGGGATTAGGTTCTGGAAGAGTGTGTGAGGACAGTGTGAAGACCTGCATCATGTTCCAGGCTGTACCTAAGGAGACATCCTCTCCACATCCTACCTGCCACCAGCTCACAGGGCCAGCATTGCAGAAATTATAGAAATGGACAGTAAATGCATTCTTCCTTGCTGACATATTTGAGGCAGGGGTATTGTTCCTGCAAAAATCAGCTGTCACGAAAAATGAGCACCGTGTACTCTAGCTACAGCTCAGGTGTCTGTCTGAAGAAGTAGAAAGACTCAATTTTAAATAAAAGGCTTTGAATTAAAAATAGTGTTAAGAACTTCATGAATGAGACTGAAATCACTGTCTCAGAGAGCTATGCTTCCACTTGAGTAGGTTGGAAGGTGGTTGAAAGCCCAAACTTTTGTTTTACAAAATATGAAGTAACACTTTTGACACGTTTTGGTAAAGTTTCTAGATAAAGCAAAAAAAGCCTGCTTACAAGTCAAATTTGCGTTTCCATTTCATTATGAAATAGCAATTTCTTTTTGTTTGCTTATTGAAATCCAGAATGAAACACAAATGGAAGGTGAAAATGTCAGATTTATTTTGTATTTATTCAAGAGAAAAAAGAAAAGAATAGCCAAACTGCAGAAGTAGTTGAAAATGAAGACTCTACTGTCAGAAAAAATCCTGCTTATCTCCTGATTAAGGAACAAAAGTAAGAACTGTGATATTTTTCATAGACTTTTTCTAAAAAAGAAACTGAAATACTGTTTTCTGACTTCATTTTATCCAGTGGGATGGATTTTCTCACTCAGACTTTTCTCTGCCTGCAGGCCATGCCACATGCCTGGAAAAAAACAGGTAATGCCACTGATACTAGGGAAGAACTCATCGGAGCACAGAGTTGTGAACTGTTGAACCAGCCTTGACAGGAGCTCAAAAGAAGGTGATGACTTGTTTCTCAGAGAAGCCCTACATGGTTGTGTAAGATGGGGTGGCAGGATCAGCTGTGATTTCAGATTTGAATCTGTCCTGAGTCTCAAACAGTCAAAAGCTGCAAGACTGTAGCAGAAGAAAAAAATTCTTAAGCAACAACTTCTCGTTTGGAAATCCTAGGGCACATCCTCTACTGAGACAGTCAGCTTCTTGAGATTAACAGAGCCCAGGATCAGGACACCTGGACTTTTGTTCATGTTTTCAGAGCATGGGTAATTCAGCAGCAGCAGCCATCATCAGGTGCAGCTGAACAAGTATATTTTAAGCACCATCTCTGTATATATGAAGTTTTACAGTTGAAAATCACTTGGGGGATCTTCAAGAGGGGAAGGGAAGATGAACTGTAGATTTTAATAAACTGGTGTGGTTTATGTTTCTGCCTCTATCTTATCTGGTTGCTGAGTATTTGGCAAGAATAAATGAAGACAGATAACCTAGGGGTAAAATAATGGCATTGCAAAAACAGTTCAAGCTAAGCTTTATTTTTCAATTGGCTAAAGAAGAAGCTTCTTAAACTTAGTATGACCTAGAAACTGCACATTCCCCAACAGTCCCAACAGCCCTAATTAGCTGAAGAAACTGAGCGTTTTACCACATAACCTTCAAATCATCTCTTTGTATTCACTCTTTGCCTCTAAATTTCACTGGTTTCCCAAGTGTTTCCTTGTCTCATTTCATACAGTTAATGAAACAACTCAATCAAGGAGCAGGTTTTTATATGTGAGCAGATTATGTCTGCATTATAAAGGGCTGAAATTTGAAATAGATTACCACTCTTTGCTTTGTTCCTTAAAGTAAAATGAGTGTCAGCACCACATCCTCTTTCTGACCTACAAATGTTTTTTGTCAGGTACCTCACCTCCCTATTTACTCAGAATACTTTCACATTTCAAGGGGAGAAGAGTTTGTGCATGGAAATCCAAAGTGTTTTGTCGCTCACATACAGCTGCTTTTTGAAATGTGTAACCCCTCTCCAGCTTTACCTTTTGAGACGGGGTATTTTGCTCTGTACCCTGTGAAAGATCTTGTGAACAGAATACACTTCATAAGTTGTCACGGCACTGATGTTGCCAGACCTGATACATACATATAGAAATAAAATTTTATCCAGAGCAGAGGGTGATGGGGGCATCCTGTTCACCAAAGGCCCCTCTTGTTTTTTTTCTTCCAAGAGCGGTTTGGAAATTGTCTTTCAGTGACCCTTAACCCCAGCCTTCCAGGAACAGTCCTCTAGTTCAAGACATCTAACCCAAATTGACCCTAGTGTGATCCCATTCCAAAGTTTAGGAAATTAACTCAACCGAGGAAGTATGGAATTTGTGCAACATTTCTCGAGCTTCTTCTGCTTTTCTCCTTGTTTTCTTTCACTAAGTTATTTTCACTATGACTAAGTAGGACAAATAAAGTTGAAATTGCTATTAGAGTTATTGCCCTTGGCAAATCCTCTACTAGGGAAGAAGAAACTGTTAGAATTTAATCCATTTGAAATATCAAGTCAATAGAATTCAGATGATTAAAGTGTTCACATCCTATAGGTACCTGATGACCTTCAAAATTTGGGGTCTAGCCGGCTCAGTCAGCTACACCAGAATACTCAATGTGGTCACTGCCTCTTTTTCTCACTTTGAACCCATCCTAGTTAAAAGCAGGCACTTAGTCAAGAGATTTGTAAGCTTATCTAATCAGTGTTTCGAGGACAGCTGGTAAGCAAAAGAAAATGAAGTCAACTAGTCTGTAAAAGAATTTTTTAATACTACTTTTTTCTAAAAATATTCAAGTAAAAGCTTGCCTAAAATATGAAAAAAAAATTACTAGATTTTCACTAAAAAAACTAAATCTATTCCTGCTAAAGTTGTGGGGTTTTGAGAATAACTGAAGATCATTCTGTGTGTGTGTTTCAGTGAAAAAATTTGGCCAGCCCCAACAGTCCCTTTGAGAACTTCTTCGTCTTACTGTTACTCACGTGGTGATAAGTACATAATGGGGTAAAGAAATTACTTATTGGCCAAGGCTCTTATCTGCTTGCTTTCTGAAACAAGCACACATTGTATATTTGATGGCTATAAAAACAAGAATGCAAGCTCATTAGTGCCAAGGCACAATGAAAAGAACAAAGGAAAACTAAAAGGGAAGAGATGAAAGAAAGCTGGGCATAAAAATCACACCTCAAGAACCAGCTGGGAATTTCCCACTGGGAGGATTTCTTGATGCAAAATAACTTTCACAGAAATCCAAATTGATTTTTTACAGTAAATATTTCAACTCCACAGTGGGGGGAAATTGCAATGAAGCTATATGATTTCAACATTTTTCAACATTTTCAAATCTACTTTAGGTCAAAGACAAATGCTCAAAGATTGGAATATCCCTTAGGAGAAAAAAAGGAGTAATCTAGATTTGCTCGCTCACTTTGACCTTCCTGTGTAAGCTTTTCTTTTGACAACCAAATTCCCATCAGATGGAAGCAAACCCAGTGGTTCAGAGTCAACTGTGATGTCATTTGGCTTGAAGCTTTGACAACTTCTGGTTTTCTGGCTGTTCTTGGAGGAATGTTATTCAGACGAAGTTTGCTCCAGGTTGCAATATCTTTCAGATGCATTTCCTTTTCACATTAACTGGGGACACAAACAGAAACCAACACCATCAATAAATGACCTATCCCTGTTCTGTACCATGTTCTGACTTCTCACAATGAGGTAACAGAGTAGGTTATTTGCTGGGCCTGTCCAGTATCACATAAACATATCATATACCTCTTCTACTACAACAGCTATTCCTTTTCTAAGAGCTGCTCATTTTCTTCATGTGCAAAATTTCACAGCTTCTTGAAAATGTGCTTAGTCTGATGCTATTGTTGCCTAGTAAGAGATCCACTCACATATCTTTGAACTTTGTGAAAAATGCAACTGATTCCAGTTTTGTGTCAAAGTTCAGTATTGTGCACCTTCCATGACCATTATATTGAAGAATTAGTATTATATTGAAGAATTAGAAAAGTAACATTTATAATTATCAGACACTTTATTTACATATCTAACAACCAAACTCTCTTGGAAACCTAGCTCTAACTCAGCAGCTCTACAATGCTGAGTTGATGTTCTACCAGATGGTTAATTAACAGACCGTTCCGAGGGCCAATGAACTGGTTATACAACTCCAGTGCTCACCTTTCTGTTACCTGGTACCAGTAAATTTAAGAAACTCAAAAATATTTCTTCAAAGACTGTTTCATCAAGAGCAAAATTTACCCTGCAGAAACTCTCTCACCTATTTAAAATCTGTAGCGTAAAGCATGACTGGTTCAGGGGCACACAGCAATGCAGCTTCGTTTCATTCTCATTCTAACTCAAACCAGGCTTTGCTTACCTGGGCTTCTGCAAAATGAACCGGGCTTGTCGTCCTCACCCCGACGTGTTCAACCGAGGGCTGGGAGCTAGAAGCTGGTATTCCTTCAGGCTGGAAGAGCAGTGATGGAGCTGGTGGACTGCTTGCACCACCTAGTGATGCCTGTGGGCTTGCACAGCTCCTCCTCCCTGACTGAAGCAAAAGTGAATCCTGGCTCAGGATGCTAGAGATTTCTGAAGGGAAAAAGGGAAAAACAACACTTAAAACACAAATACTGTTACAATGACTAGCGTTCTCTCCTCAGCATCACTATTTTTTAACCGACTTTTCCTCTGACACACCACGTAACACTAAGTTAAGTACATCTGCATCACATTTGTATGTATATCAGCTGAACTACACAGAGTTTACAGGTCACAGGAGAGTGGCACTGGACTGAACTGGAGAAAACAGGATGCACCGGGGAGTGTCAGCAACATTTACACATGTATTTTTCTGTAAATCCAAAGTTTTCAGACAAAACTATTCTAGAGGGTCATTTATAGTCCCCAGAAACAACACCTTCTATATTAAAGAAACTTCTCTGTGCAAAAACATTTTCACCACTTTTTTCATGCTCATCTATGAAGTAACCTTTCTCTAGAGATTTTCCAGGATCCAGCTCATTGCAAGGAGGGAACCATGTCTGCATGGATCTGTGACTTTGCAAAGAGCTAAAGTGCAGTAGTGGCTAGAGGAGAGAAGTCTGTTCTCATTTGTATTGGGTTTGCGTGGCAAGGTTTTGGTAGTGGGGAAGCTACAAGGGTGGCTTCTGTGAAGCTGAGAAGCTGGTAGAATCTTTCTTATGTCCAATGGAGTCAATGCCAGCTGGCTCCAAGGCAGACCCACCACTGGCCAAGGTCAAGCCCATCAGCGATGGTGGTAGCGCCTCTGGGGTGATCTATAAAAAGAGGGAAAAACCCTGCACAACGGCAACTGCAGCCAGAAAGAGGAGTGAGAGTATGTGAGAGAAACAACTCTGCAGACACCAAGGTCAGTGAAGAAGGAGGGGGAGGTGCTGGAGCAGAGATTCCCCTGCAGCCCATGGTGCAGCCCCTGGTGATGCAGGCTGTGCCCCTCAGCCCACGGAGGCCCATGGTAGAGCAGATCTCCACCTGCAGCCTGTGGAGGACCTCACGCTGGAGCAGGTGGGTGCCCGGAGGAGGCTGTGACCCCGTGGGAAGCCCACGCTGGAGCAGGCTCCTGGCAGGACCTGTGGACCCATGGAGAGAGGAGCCCACGCTGGAGCAGGTTTGCTGGCAGGACTTGTGACCCCGTGGGGGACCCACACTGGAGCTGTCTGTGCCTGAAGGGCTGCAGCCCATGGAAGGGACCCACACTGGAGCAGTTTGTGAAGGACTGCAGCCCGTGGGAAGGACTCATGATGGAGAAGTTTGTGGAGGACTGTCTCCCATGAGAGGGACCCCACGCTGGAGCAGGGGAAGAGTGTGAGGAGTCCTCCCCCTGAGGAGGAAGGAGCAGCAGAGACGTGTGATGAACTGACCACAACCCCCATCCACTGCCCCCCTTGGAAGGGGAAGAATGTAGAGAAAATTAGGAGTGAAGTTGAGCCCTGGAAAAAGGGAGGGGTAGAGGGAAGGTGTTTTAAGATTTAGTTGTCATTTCTCATTACCCTACTCTGATTTGATTGGTAATAAATTAAATCAATTTTCCCCAAGTCAAGTCTGGCTTGCCCATGATAGTAATTGGTGAGTGATCTCTCCCTGCACTTATCTCAACCTATGAGCCTTTTATTGTATTTTCTCTACCCTGTCCAGCTGAGGAGGGGAGTGATAGAGCAGCTTTGGTGGACACCTGGCTGTTGTGGTTTAAGCCCAGCTAGCAATTAAGCACTACACGGCTTCTCATTCGCTCCCCTCCCTCCAGTGGGATGGGGGAGACAATCAGGAAAAAAAAGTAAAACTCATGGGTTGATATAAATACAGTTTAATAGGGCAGAAAAGGAAGGGGAAATAGTAATAATAGTAGTAATAATAATAGAATATACAAAATGAGTGATGCACAATACAATTGCTCACCATCCGCTGACCAATGCCCAACCAATCCCCAAACTGTGGTGTCCCTCACCCAACTCCCTCCAGATTATATACTGGGCATGATGTCATATGGCATGGAATACTTCTTGTACTCATTTGGGTCAGCTGTCTCCTTGCTGTTTCCCCTCCCAGCTTCCTGTGCACCCTCAGCCTCCACTGGCAGGGCAGCGTGAAAAGCTGGAAAGTTCTTGACATAGTATAAGCACTGCTTAGCAACAACTAAAACGTCAGTGTGTTATCAACATTATTGTCATCCTAAATCCAAATCTACTAGAAAGAAAATCTACTAGAAAGTAAATTATTCCAGCCAAAACCAGGTCACTGGCATCTAGCCAGAGTCAACCCACCACACCACCGAAGCAAAATTCAAAAGATCACTGACTTAATTTGGCCCAGGAATTCACACTTACATTGCTATACACTTTGGTGGGAACTGCAGTACTTTATAAAAGGCAGGTTTTGGTGAGGTTTTTTAATTAGAAGTGGGACACGGGAGTCATAAATCTCAGGATCTGTGCTGTAAATTACTAAGCACTTAAATTTTAACTTGAATTGTATTGCCCATCTCAGTAGACCTTTGCATAAAATAGGGGTAATTCTTAACTGTAATGTCAGAGTATTTCCAGGCTTTGCTGGCTAATGCTTGAAAAATATGTAGAAAATTCTGTAACATAGAAATTACAGGGACTAGAATTAAAACAGTACAAGAGAAAGATCAGATTTGTGTAAAAAAAAAAATAATTCTCTAGTTCTGCCATGGGAAGCTGGGAAGCTACTCACGTAAAAATGAGCTTACAGGCTCCTGGTGACTTCATGGGGATTCTCATTCTTTCTGTCGAGTTTGAGGGCAGCGAAGATGGGAAGATATGTGAGCAGAAGTGAGGCGCACTCCTTTCTTCCTGGCACTGTGTTAAACCCAGGCTGAATTCGTGTTCCCAGAGATTAACTCAAGTAACCCGCAGTCCAAACTTTTATTACATTTATCCAAAGAGGTCTCACCTGAAGAGTTAAGCTGCTGAGTGATGTCTATATGTGAGCTGATATATGCACTTTTGGAGTCTGCATCAGTCTAGTAAAGAGCCACAGGAGCTTCTTCATTGCACTTTGGGCTATGAAGACACACATTGCCTTTTCTCCGCCTGAGCATTTCTCTGATGCTTAGCCACTTAATTCCATTAGCAATTAATATTAGGCACTCTCCCATCTGTGGCTGCAGAAATGAAAATGCTATCACTTCAGGCGAGCCATAGGTAATTGGGTCTGAATAGGGGTGGGGGGAGGGCATGTGTTGGGGGATGAATTTTCTGGTCTTTGTTTTACTTGATGGTCTTTTCTGCTCTTAATTTCTTTGGTTCTGGCATTTAAAAGGGCAAGCCAGTTGAGCTTTAAATCAATCCTTTTTTTATTATTAACTTGCAAATCCATTAAGGATTTCATATGTTATTTGCTTTTCAGTGAGGGCATTATTAAGAATTAAACTTAAACCCCAAAAGAGCAGACTTTTCAGGATCCTCCAGCAAACACAAAACCAGACAATATTAACACTACTCAGCTTCTCTTAATACAAAGCCATTCCTTTGCTGTGTTTCAAACTAATTGAATGTTTATCTGAAAGCCTTCATTATGCTAATATCGATAGGATCCATTTCAATGCCAGCTTCTACAGAAATGACTCATTTTAATCTAGGTTGTTGCAGAGCTCCACTGCACAGTAATATGAATTTAAATGACAGAAGGCCTCAATTAAATCTCTGAGGTTTCCAGGAACATCTTTAGCTCTTCAAAAAGTTATTATCTCCCAACCATGTTGACTGGGCAAAGATATTTTAAAGGCAACCTCCTCCCCCATCTCATTATAAAGGCCCAAGCAAAAGTGACATCAAAACAAATGGTGGTTAGTGAATCAGCCTTTTTGTAATGATAGCAAGAGTTAATGGAGTTTAGACATCTTGATTTTGGCATGTCCTCTGAGATTAATCTTCTTTTTTCTCCTGACTTTGCCACTCTGATATTGACCTTTCCTTGCTGTCATTGTATTTGCCCTTCTTTCCTTCCCCCATTACGCATACAACCACGTGGGTGTTCCCATGAAGCACATACTCCTCACTGGTATATGTCCTAAGAAGATTTTGTGCATTTGCCTAAGTGTCTGAGTGGGTTCTTCAGTGACAAAAGGGGATCCTTGACCCCACTCCTGAGCTCCAGAGTCTGATTACTAAAGCCTCCTGCTCTGAATGCTTACCTCTCTGATTCACTAGAATGATTCACTAGATTCAATAGCGGGAGACCTTGAGACCTATCTTCTTCTAGCATAGCTCTTGTGAAGACAGTGGATCTGTGCCAGAAGAAAATTCCAGAAGTGTTAAATATCAGGGATAATTAGGTTCTTTCATTTGACCTCCTTTACAAACTCAAGGACAGAAAAGAGCCTAAATATTCCTATTATTTAAGAACACAATGCTCAGACAGATACACATGTGATCTGAGGCCATCAAGTAATGAAGAAACACAGCAAAGATTCTCATACATTTTCAGTTAATTGGCCTCACTGTTAATAGCTGATCCTTAAGGTTTTTTTAAATCTAAAAGCACTGTGTCTTCCTAATCTAAATCAAGGTGCTTCTCCCTCATACAGTTATTTCTACATTATTGCCAAATCACACCTCAAACAGCTTCATGTTTAGCAGAACAAATTGCATTCCTTCAGCCTCCCACTTTAATGCCCTATGGATATAATTATAACATGCAAAAATAGTACTCCTTGTTAACATTTCTGTGTCAATAAAACATGGGTGTGCTTGACAACTGTAATTTTACATCAAGGATCTGAAACTTGCCCAGAGACTGCTATACCTGAAGATGAAGTTGGGTAGTTTCCTCTCAATATTAGTGAGATTTGTCTTGAAGATGAAAAATTCCCAGACAAGCTCTGCTGTCTGTCACTCCTTGCCCCACACACCTTCTAATACAACTGCCTGCATTCAAAAGCCAAATCCCTTATTACTGTGCTTCACAACCTGTGGCAGATATGAGAAATTCCACATCAGTCAAGAGAAATATGAATAAATGCCTTGTCACCATTGAAAGCAAAGCCTGATGAATTCAAATTCTTTTACAAAGGCTACATTCATGTATAAATCAAATTGAATAAAAGATTTATCCAATCTGTCTGCATTATATACACATCTTCCAGGAGTTATACTACTTTAAATGTATTTGTCAGTATTTCTGTCATGTGCAGGACTTTTATATCAGTAACGATATCTTAGTAGCATCAGAATATCACCAAACTCTTTCAAACCTGTGGATCTTTATTAGACATTGCCAGAAATAACTTGGCTTCCAAAGACATTGCAAGCATGCAGGTTTCTTTAAGTTGCTGAATGGATTCAGACATCCTCAGAATCAAGCTCCATGTGAATACAGATGTGGCACCTACATAGAGACATGATGGGCTTGGCTTCTGTTCAGTCCTTGGGTGGGAACTTGCACAGACTCTCCAAGCTGAGTAAGCACACAAGTGATTACTCAGAAGCTGCATGGTCACAGCTCCTTCAGTTACTGTCACAGTTCAATGGCTGTTAAATAAAATCTGCATTTCCTATACATCAGCAGCAAGTGTTTTCAGAGCTACCAGGGTTTGGAGGAGTGATAGTACTCTAAAGCAGCAGGAGCGGTGCTCAGAGTGTAGGTTTGGTGATGTTTATTACCAAGAAGTCTAAGTCATGACCCAGCAGCAACTGCTCAGTCTATACAGAAACTTTATGTCTCTATCTCTTGTTTGACTGCCAATCAGTTTGCTTTAGCATGCGGAAGAAAATGTTCTCAAACCAAAAGCTGTGCAAGCAGTCCAGCAGCAATTCTCAGCAGGCATCTTTGAAGAAGAACCAGTGCTCTCTTTCTGCATTTATGAATTGGACTGGCACAGACCTCAGCCTGCAACAGGCCCTGTTCCTTAAAGTTGATTTGAAAATGGTTGTGAACAATTTCAGCACCCTTAAGAGCTTTGGAAGTTTTCAAATCTGTGCCTCTGGAACACGTTAAATAACTAGAGCAATAACAGCCCTAAAAATTTCTCAGGCCAAACAGCTGCTAGCTGTCACGTTCCCATATTTTTCAAATGGTTCTTGGGACCACTTATCCCAGTGCTTTGCAGTTTGGCATGGAGACCAGGCTGTAATTTGGGAACTACTGCACCTAAGCCAACAGGCATTGGCTGGCTCTTCCATTACTTCAGCATAGACACTCTTGTTGAGCTGAAGAGCTTGATGGGGACAGAAAAGAGTATCACTATGCTACCCACAGAGATGATTGATACCTTTGAGAGAATGATAACTTGACCTCCCCTTAACCCTTGGAAAAGCCATGCTGGAATGCTATCAGCTATGCTAGTAATTTAAAACTGCATAGGCATAAACAACTTAACAAGCTGTGAAAGGACAACATTAGAACAGGACTGGAGATTTCTTCCCTTGAAGTTAAAGATTCTTGGTAGCATTTAAAGCCAAGACTTTCACATCTTCTCAAGGTATTCAGTATTTTTCTATTCAGTCTTAAATTCTACTCTTACTTATTTACATTGCTTCCACAGGTGAGGTTATCAGGTATCCTGTCATACAGAACAAGAATTCCTGCCTGACAAGCTGGGAAAGGCCTAAATTTCTGGAAGAATCCCTAAGAAAATAAGATCCTTTCACAGTAACCAAAACACTGCAGCCCAAAGAAAGCAGCCTTTCTGCAACACTTTCAGCAACTTTGAGACAGCAGAAGATGCTTTACCATATCACCCCATCCTTCAGGAACCACCATACTGCCAGGGTAATGGGGTATTACTGGTGCAGTTAGTGGCACTTCCCGCTTGCAGAAAACAAATTGGTAGTTGTGCCCTGCGGGCTGTCCATTTTACACCGCTGAACTAAACAGGACCAGATCCATCCTCAGCAGAAGCAGGCAAGGCTCACGCAGGTCTGGCTCTGGACTGGCTTCCCACAGGCACATAAGACCTTGGTCACGGGAGCTTCTCTCTGTTAGCAGCAGTAAATAAAGTCATTCAGTCACTGCAATTGATACGCTGTAGTCAGAGGCATAGAAAAATGAGGTCATGCAAAATGTTCAAAGGCTGAGTCAGATCCACCAGAGCTATTACATTCCAGCTCTCAGTCCAGCAGCGCAATTTACTGTGTCACACACGCAATCGAGTGAAACTGAGCGTTGGGGAAAAAACACCTGCTCTGACAAAACATCCATCCAAAGAGATTTCTTGGAGAAACTCTGAATCATCACTAGTGTGGTTCCTCCAGATGCCTGTGAGGCTCCCCTTTGGGTTACATTCCTGCACTCCACAGTTCAGACTTGGACCTCAGTCTTTTCATCCCGGTAAGTATCCTGCATCAATCTGTGGTTGGTCTCATATCCTCTCCCCTAAGAGCTGCATCACAAAGCATACAAAAACAGATTTAAGCCTCAGACTTCAGAGCACAGCTTCAGATCTCTTGGCACAGCAAGTCACCAGCCCAAGCAGGTGCATTTTATCTCACTAGCATCAACAGAACAACCAGTTATACCATTCACCCTGCAAAGTGTGCCTGTGTGTGCTGGCCACATGGCCTGAATCCCACCTAAAGAGCAAGACCCACTGATTATCAACAGAGAAGTTGACAACATTGCCAAGTCTCACCATTTTATCACAAATATTATGGATTCTCCATGCCCCCTCCAGGAGACTTGACATTTGATTTTATGAAAAGCAGTTAGGTGTCTAATTATCAACACAACCAAGAAGTTGGTTCCTGCAATTCCCCCAAAGGAAGTTTGAGCTTTCTTTAAATCCATCAACTCTTCTGAGCACTTAGATACAGAAAGATGCTTGCAAGTGGCATATGTTTACTTAATAGTCAATTAAAAGAAACACTGGGGTTTCCTTTGTCAGACAAAGCCCCCAATCTCATTATCTGATGCCTTAGCTGATGCTTTTCAAGCAGCTAAACTGCATGACTTCTGAAGGCTGGGAGCGCAGCAATACTGCCCCAGAACAGGGAAAATGGGAGCACATCAATTCTTCAGAAAAACTATACTTTAAGCATTGGTTAGACATGCTTTTTCCCTCCCAAAGATCATGGGGGATACTGATAAGGATGGCCTGAAATGGCTGTGCAAATCCTAGAGCAGTAATCACACTAGCTGCTGTCTCTGAACAAAACAGCATGCACATGTGTATTGCTGATTAGCAATTGCTATGGACAAAACAAAACAAAAAGCCCATTTTGGAGGTGATATTCTCATGCATTAAGGTGTTATTTGGCACACACGATACCCTATGCAGCAAGACCTGTCTATATTCTGCTTTATTCTATACAGTAATATTATCTGATTTTTTTCAGCACTTCTTCCCCATGCTCAAAACCAGGTGACTGCATATACATTACAGCTTTTGAGATCCTCTGACTAAATGTAATTTCCTCTCCTGAAGATGTATTTGTTACAGTCAATGCCTGCCAGACAAACAGAGAAGTTGCGTTGGACTTTTTAAAGCAGCTGGCTTTTGATTTCTTGTTGTCACATCAGCCAACCTCCTGCTATAATCCAGAATAAGCACAGGCTGCAGCATCAGTTGAGATGAAAGCAGCAAGCATCTCTGGGGAAGGAGTTTTGGGTATCTTCTTGCCTAAATGTTGGTGGCAACCATTCCTTTTTAAGACCACAGTATTTGCAAAATAATTTCAGGTCTATGAAGCATTCCCATGAACGCCTGCAGCATTTTTACCGTCATCAATTAGACTGTATCACAGCATTATACATCTTTTCCTCATGAAGGCTGTATAAGCAGTTAGGTGGCTTGTCTGTGGTCAGATGGCAGCTCTGAATCTGAAATGGGCGCGGAGATTCAGCGCTCCCTCTAAGAAGCCGTTGTTGCTATTTTCTTCTGCCAGCCTTCCGTAAGGAAACAAAGGCTCTACCCATGCTGGCAGTTTTTTGCCTTTCATAAAGAAAACAAACGTGCCGTAAGTATGGGATTGTTTTGAAAACATTTACTCGGAAGCAGGCGCTCGGGATCAAACCCCATCCCAGGCCTTTTCCGGGCAACGCCGCCGCCGCGGTGCCCTGCCAGCCGCGGTGCCCTGCCAGCCGCGGTGCCCTGCCAGCCCCGCCGCCCGCACCGCCACGGCCGAGGGGGAGGCCGGGGGGACCTGCAGCCGGCGAAGCCCCGCTCCGGCGGCTCTCCCCTTTCACTGAGGGCCTCCCCCCCGTTCACCCCTCCCTCGTTCACGGTTTTATTGCCAGACCGTCCCTCACGCCGGCCCGCCGGCGCTAGAGGTCTCTCCTGCCCCGCGGCCAGGCTGCGGCACGGCGGCGGGCGCTCGGCAGGGGCCGGGGCCGGGGCCGGGGCCTGACCGGCGGTAGAGCGGCGGCCGCTTTGGGTCCCGTCCCCGAGGGCCGCTGGAGAGGCCAGGGAGGGCGCTCAGGTGGCGGGGCGCCGCGCTGCAGCGCCGGTGAGGGGACGGTGAGGATGGCGGGCTGGCACGCTGCAGGCAGAGGGAGCCGGGCTCCTTCAGAAAGGGCCTTTTCCCCCTCCACTGATCCTTTTGTGCAAGGGCTGACACTGGCCTGAGACAGTGAATTTGTCCCCTTGCTACATGCAGAGTTTTTCCTGCTAGTGCCGCTGCTGCCCGTGGGAGAGGCAGCACCTAGCTGGGCACAGCACCTGTGCACTTTGCATATCTGAGGGGCACTTGTTTTGCAGTGGACTGTAAAGTAAAAGGAAGGTTGGGAAGTAGATCCAAAAAGTCCAAGAGACCCTGATCCTTTATCATTTCTTCTCGTTTACCAGGGAATTCTGAGTACTGGCTGCCACTACATCTTCAGAGAACCATAGAATGGTTTGGGTTGGAGGGGACCTTGAAGATCATCTTGATGTGATTAAGCTAAGATATTGTACGCTTAGCATGAGACAGGACAAAGTGTCTTGTCGATGTAGCACTAAGAGCTCAGATTTTGATCCTCTAAATACCAGAATAGATTCAGAGTGACTTCAGTGAAGGAGTCCAGACTTCACAGGTGGAAGTGACAACAGAATTTGACTAAATAGTTTAATTTCAGTTCCCCTTCAAAAGCTGCTAAGGATTAGCAAATCCATTAACCCTAGGGAATGTGTTAGACTTACCTTTTTTCTTATCACTAGTAAGCCAAAGCATTGAGCAATGCTCAAAGAAAGCCATGGGAGGAAGAACTGTGCCTTTGGCAGGGTGGGTGCAAGGGAAGCAAGTTTGACAACAAATCATCAGGAAGAATCCCTCTTCTTAAATAAAATGTTGATGCAACTTCATTTTCCAAAAAGAAAATGGCCAAGCTTTTCAACTAGTCAGGATGATGGGTATTTTAACATTACTCACAAATAACTGCAGGCCAAGTATTTTCAATGCTTTGCCTCTCAGACAGCCATAAATATAAAAATAGCCAATCACAGAAACTGCCCTATAACTCTGAACGGTTTTTCCAGTTCAGTGTGTTCACCTTCCTCTGAGTGGCTCATGATAAAGTAGAGTTGAAAACAGCATCAAAAAAGGTAGAAGTGTAGAACTGACTGTAATTCAAAAGTTGTCACTAATCATAGGCATAGGAGGGACTCTCAAATGAGACAAAGTGGCAAGAACTGCAGTTTATGGTTCCTTGGTAAAGAATGAAGCATGGAAACAATAACTATCCAGGTCGAGGTCATTAAAAGGAAAATTGCTCCTCTTTTTGTACTTGCTCTCTCAGAACATTAACTATTACCATTTATTCAATTCAAAATGACATGGCACTTCACATCAGTCTAAGATTCAGCGTAATCAAACAGCAAAATACAGGGAGCCCAAAACATGACTGGACCTCAGAGGTGTTCTAGGAATGCAAATGATAGAACAGGTGCAGAAACAATGCGTTCTAAGGGGAGTTTGTCTGCAAAAGGAAGAGCAGAAAGAATGATTTAATAATGGGGCTGATGAGCAACAGGGAACTATGTAGAACTGTTGTCCGGTCTCATATAGCTGAGCTGCTAAGTTTTTCTGATGAAAAGATACTGCTTTTATTTTAACATGCTTCCATTTCAGGAGTGTTTTAGGATGTGCATTAACATGTAGGAGAAAGACATACAATTTCTGAAGCTAGGAAGCTTCTGGGGAGGGGCTAATCAACAGACAAAAAGCAGCTAGTATACTGCAGGTCTCCAAGACCTTTTAAGTGCCTGTTCACTCTTCTCTGCAGTGTGCTGTAACCTTGACTGTTACAAAAAAGATAGGACCCACCATCTTAACTTATGTAATATTTTATGGCTTATGGGTAGGGTTTGAGATGCATGGAAGGGATGTTTTACAGTCTTTTCAGTGTTAATAGGCTATTGCAGGCTGACCTGTGATGGCAGAGAGTTGGAATCAGAAGTCATCATGGCCTCTCCTGGTGCTTTTTTGCTGGCAGTGATCCACACACCCAGGTGCCTCTCCTGTACTTTGTTAGGACTCTAAGCACATGGTCGTAACTAAATGACTGCCACACTTTAAAGGGGGGGAAAAGGGCTGGAGAATTAGGGTTACACCTATAAAGCAGGATAGAAAGCTTACTACATTAAACAACCCTGCCAGAGGGAGTCGGCATTGCCGGCTGTGATGTTCCCTGCAACTTCCTTATACTGACATCAAGGGACCGTTGTATCAGCCTGGAAGTATGATGCAAATTTCAAAACCATTTTTACTTTGTTCTAAAAAAGTCTTCAAGAGTTTTTGAGTCTCCGATCAATGCAGTAGTTTTATTCTACAACATATTTGAAAAACCTATGATGTCTGTGAAAGGAAATACAGTCCTAACATTGGCCTTTCAAATATTTGGTGCAAGTGAAGAACAGTTCTGTAACATCCACAGCAATGCCTTCCATTGAGTGTGGATATATTTTAGATCTGTAGATATTTGCATAATTAGAATACTTGATAAATAATTACTAAGTTACAGTTAATTGTCCAATTAATTATAAGAAAATCAATTTGGAAATTGGAGAAGCCTTTCAAGTTGCAATAAGACTGAAGAGCAGATGACAGGAAAAGGTAAATTCAATTAAAACCTCATCTAAGTCAACTTCATCATTTTTAAGACAGTGAAGAGCGGTGGGGAATTTCCATCCTACTGCTGTGAGATACCACTTCTCTGCCACTGAGATTTCTAACACCATTAGCTCTGATCCTCTGAACCTTTGCACCGTGGCTTAATCTATTACGTAGAGACCATGAGTCTCCTGAAGTCAGGGCCCACTCTCCCTGAGGAAGGTTTACATACATAAACAGATGCCTGAAAGCTTTTTGGTTTTAATAATACGTAATTGGGAAGTAACTTTCTTTGAACTGGAGTCTTTTCATTCATTTTTGCAGGCTCAGCATAGGGCTTATAGCAAATACAGCTACACTGTGAGTGCCTATGTGATGCTGCCTGTAGCGCTGCCTTCCGCTTTTATGACCCTTTAGTACAGATCTGCTAGCATCAAAATTCAGACCGACTTCTACAGAAAGGGAGAGCCTGGGCCAATCAGCACTGTGAATCACATTATCCACACTGAGGGGAACAGAAAGATTCATTTCAGGTTTGCTTTTTAAAGAGGAAATTAAAAAGTCGGGGTGTTTCGATAGAAGAGCTGAAGAGCAGAGGGTAAATCGCCCTTTCCGTGAACCAGCACTGCAGTTCACTCGGGCATGACAAGACAGAAGGGCTGCTCGCCACGGCAGGGGGGAGGCATCAGGGAGAGTCTGGGAAGTTCTGATGTTCACTTTCTTTGACCACTTTAAAGCACGGTCTCTGCTTTTCACATGTTACTTTCCAAGCCTCCCATGTCTTGGCTGCACCTTCACCCACCAGCAGGTTTACTTTTGCAACAGCGTTTAAATTGAGGAGAGAATAACGGCGGTTTTAATAATGAAAGCTTTCAGATGTGTCTTTATTTTTAGTGAACACTCTTCTTCTCTCTCCGTTCCTTGCTTCCCCAGATAATTGCGTACACATCTCCTACTAAATTACCTTTCATTCTTTGCCATTGTCTTCTGATCGACCTTTCCCCGTTACGCACACTTCCTTGGTAGTTTAGACAGTCTGTCAGTATACAATATATTTTACTGTTTGTTTTGTTACTAATAATGAAACTCTCTTTGTGGTTTTTTTTTGTTGTTGTTGTTTTTTTTTTTTTTTTTCCCAATTTTCCTGGACTACCAATTATATAGCATGCAAATACAGTCACCTAAAATCTTTGCAAAGTCTAATTTTTCCTCATTTAACTACTGGAAGCAATGTTTTTCTATTTGACATACAGTGTATTGCCATTTCCTCTCTTCCTCTGCTTTCCTCTCTCCTGTCTCCAGCTCCATGTAAATACTGATAATAAAGAGAACACAACACCTGGATATTTCAGCATGCTGGTATTACAGATACTCCCCAAGGAGTAAATGAGGGCCCCCTTTATGCTCCTGTGACTTTTTGCCAGGGGAGGTTGGCTGTGGGTGGAACAGAAACACAGACAGATGTCCCAGCTCAGCAGACCATGGATAAATATATTGAATGTCAGTTTTCACAATTAGTGAAAAAGAGGAAAGCTGGATGTTTCCTGATGCTTTGGGCAGTGAGAACAAGCTGCTTTGGAAAAGAGGTTTGTTTTGTTAGCTTTTAGGAAGTAAATGATTGTGGTCCTATTCAAACATCTCTGTGTTACTAACCACAAATAACTGATGCTCTCCAAACAATCTTTCAGTTATTGGTCATATTGTTAGTTTTCCATGACATTTTCCTATTCTGTTATTTCAGATGTCTGCTTCAACACAGCTGTGACTGTCAGCTAACCACACACTATTTGTCTTACAGAGTTGCAGTCTAACACAATTGCATTACCTTTTTTTCACCAAAGGAAGCGGGCGGTGTTGAGATGTGTTTGGCATCAGGTAATATCCAAGGAAAAAATTTGTTTGACGGTGAGGTTCAAGGTCACCATAAGAGAAATTCAGCCTGGTTTTGGAAGGTGAAGTTGTCTCAGTAATTTTAAAGAATCTTTACCTGAATGTTTGCCACCCATACTATTATTGTTATTCATGGTGCAGGGCTGTATTGAAATGCTGAATGCTTGTTCTTTCTCAGTTTTTCCTGTTTCATTCAGCAAATACTGGAAAGTTCTAATTAAGATGGAGAAAAAAGAAATCAATGGAAATTGTGTTGCATTCATCTCAGCTGCATCAAGCAAATGCTGAAAATCTGGAACTAGTGCAACTGCCAGAAGTAGTTCTGCATAGGGTAGTATCTGCTGCGCAGCTGCACCAGAATTGAAAATGCAGGGGTAACTCAGAAGTGCTATACATATATATATATATCTCTGTATGAGGTAAAAGCAAATATAAGCCAGACTAGTCTGAAAACTAGCAGATCTGCTTTATGATGCTCTTGGTCTTACTATCCACTACACCTAGGGCTTGGGAAACAGTGGGTTTGTATGTACTTGTATGCGCTGAGGTACATCACCTAACAACATATTCATAAAGGTACTTGGGGGAAGTTAACTTCTAGTGATTTGACTGAGTACAGGCACCTTAGCACCTTGGAAAGTATGACCTTTCCTTTGTATGTCCTCAAATGACCTGGATGTGAAAAAAAAAAAATGTTTCCTCATAGTAACATAAGGGATTGATGTATTCAGGTGTCTGAGATACTGAGGTAGTTTGGAGATGGAAGGGGTCTATGTCTCTGAGAAATCCCCAACAAGGATTCTTCACGTACCTAAATTAATCCCTTCATATCCCTGACCCCAATCAGACATTTCTGAGCCTAACTCAGCTCCAGCATGGCTGGAAGCAACGCTAGAAAGAGAATGGAGGATCTCCTGGTGTCCTCACGTAGGTGAAGAGGTCTTTCACCAACCAGCACTACCAGCAGGTCCCAGATGACAGGGGCAGTTTCCCCTCTGGGCTGAACTGGGCTGCACAGAAAACCGGCCTCAGCTGTCTGAACAAGTGACGCTGCTCATCATTTCCTCCGAGGCGTCCTTCGAGAGCTGCTTTGTTCTGTTATGTGAGTCACAGGCCACGCTGTATGATAATTAGGGCCTTTGGCAGACTTTAAAAAGGTGAAGTTTTTATAAAAGCCTGTTATAAGACCCTCAAAGCCTGTTGAATTAACAGACACTTGCCCCTGTAGTTATGTGCCCAGTAACCCCAGCCACAGAGCTCTTTCCCTCCTGGTGTTACAGTGGCATAGCAGTATTTGTCACTTGTTATTTACAGGTAAAAAGGTGGCATTTCAGGAGACACTACGTCTGCTGTATTCAATAGGTTTAAACTAGAGGATCAGTTCTCGGCCAGGTTCTTCTTGTACCACTTGATGGCACACTTGCATTAGCACAGCGCAGGCAGAACGCAGGACGAATCAACAAGCAAATCCTGTCCAGAGTTGTTCCACTTAATTTGTTTTGCATCGTGAATGTATCTGTTTAATTGATTAAAGGAATCTAACACTGTAATACTGAGTAGGAATAAGCAGGGCATACAAAATAATTACACCGAGAAAGACCTGTATTTTGAAATTTTAATCCCAGATATTGCTTGGATATTTCATTACCTTTTCATTCTTTCAGTAAGTTTGGTAAGAAATTTGCCTTTGCCTTACTGAGCCTTTTCTTTATCATCCTCAAGAGTGATAAATTTTCCTTGCCCAGTGTTTTCTTTCTTCTCTATCAGAAGGTTTTTATATCAGGTTTGTTCATTGCACGTGTTCATGCATGGTTCAGGGTTTTCTTTTGTCCTTTCAGTTCAAAAGCAGCAATGAATTGCTACTGAAACTAACCAACAATACCTTCTGTTTGGCTAGACTGTAAATGGAAATTAATTTATGTCCTCTGAGCAATAAAATTGTGATTCAACTTCATATCAAAGGAACATTCTCCAGTGGCTGTATGAGGTTAATAAATGAGTCTGAAGTGTTACCACATATGCCACTTATCTCTAGATGGTTATAAATACATCAGCGAATGCTGCAGATGGTTACAGGCCACAGGTAGAAACAACTTGCTGGTCTGTTGGATTTTATGACTTTATGAAGAATGTATTAAAACATTTATTAGCTCTTTATATGCAGAATCTTAATAGCAAATATAACTGACCAGGACCTGAAGTTAAACTGTTTCAGGGACTGGGGTGAAGTCTTCAGAGGGTGGCTTACTATCATTGGAGAATCTTCTGTTCAGGGGCTGGGATCCAGGTTCTCAATGAGAACCTCAAGGGGAAACCTGGAAGCATCTCAGTACAAATGACTGAGTGCCAGATGGCCCTTCAATTTACCAAGGCCAAAATCTCACAATCTTTCGTAACAAAAAACTTTACCTGGTCCACAGTGTAGTTGCTAACAATCTTTCCTGCCCATGACTTTAACTGTCTGATCCCTTACTTCATCGGCTCCCCTGAGGGCTGAATTAGTGAATGCAGACCTCTTGCCTTTGTTCTGCAATTACCCTTGTTTAAATTTTGAATTTGTTCCCCTCCTCCCCCAACACTTTCCCTACTCCTTCAAATGCACAGGTAAAAAGATGGGCTAGAGGTTTAAACCAGGGAGAGCTCATGCTTTTTATTCTGCCTGAAACAATGGAGGAACAGAGTGGGAGCCTCACAAATAAGTGTCACGGGTAGGTAGCACCTGAGAGGTTTTGAAGCATATACTGTCCTGACTGCCTCCATTACCCACTGAATTGCATTGGCAGCGATAATTGCAGCTTCAGGAAAAATAACTGCTAAACAATGATAGCAGTAAAGCCCTACAGCCTTTCTCAATTAAATTAAGTGGAAATTTAGTCCTTGAGTACTACTTCTGAAACCGGCTGAGCAGAATAAGAGCAAGTGCCCTGGTGGGCTGGAGGATAGTTCAGGGCAGGAGAAAGGCTGCTCGCTTTGCTGTGACCACCCTCCCTACACCTCCATCCAAAAAGTCAGTGGCCACCTCTGCCCTATATCTAATGATGGCATAAGAATAAAAGCAACAGACTGCAAGTTGAATCTACTCTAGCAGAGGCCATGTAAGCTGGTGAATTCAGGGAGGGCCACGGTCATCTATGTAGCCATCATTTCTCTTCTGGTTTTGCATCAGCAGCTTGTACTTCCACCATTATTCATCTGTCTCAGCCACAACCTCTTGATCTTTGAAGGCTATTTTGGTATCGTTAGTATGTCCTTTCTACCTCATTTATTTCTACTCTTTCTGCTTATCCCTGTACTTATCCCAACACCATCTGCAAACGTCTCACATTTGTTAATGGGTCTTACAAACTTTAGTATTACAAAGTAGATTTTTTTGTCTCTATACATTCCTGTGGGAAGGGGACCTGGAGTTTTCAGTAATAAATGAAATATCTTTACATTGATTTGATGTAAAGTAGCCAAAATGAAAGAATGAAGCAAACAAGAAGTCTTTGTCATAATACTCAGTGAATCCAGATTTGTTTTTGAAATGATATCTAAGAGAGCATTTACTTCAGCCTTCATAAAGACAGTGGAACTATGTCTTAATGAACATTATTTAGAATAAAGATGGGATAGGAAGGACAGGTTTTTATGCAAATTGATATAGCCTTTTAACCTCTTTCTGCAGTGTTTAATAATCCCAAATAAGTAGAAACGTTTTTAGCCAACCTGTACCTAATATAACTCTTTTAAGGAGTGCTGTCTCAAAGTGATGCTGTCACTTTAGTACCTATTAAATGTAGACCATGCAAAAAAATAAAGGAGGTGAGATGAATTTAGTATGTTTTCCATTGCTACTGAAATGAGGTTTTCTACAGCTCAGAGTATTCACCTGTTTGTACAGAATGCAAGATCGTGTGTGCGTTTGCATTCAGATTTTGAGGTGACTTCTATCAGTGCAAAACAGCAGCATGTGCATTGGTAGGACAGGCAGCAGCATCGGTAGGACAGGCAGAATAATAGTGATTTCTGAAGAGTCTGCTCAGCATTCTGGAGACAGAATTTATTTAGGTCAGTCTCTAGGGGACATGGGCTCCAACTGCTGCTGGGGAAAAGAAGTTAATTTCTCTCCTCCACTTCCTTGTGGCATACCTTGGTTAAGGGTTCCTACCCCTGGCACAGAGGCTGTCCCCAGTAGCAAGTCAGGAGTTTTTATCCTAACAGCTTTTTTGTCAGGGGATAGTATTTCTTCCTACTCACGCGCATCAAGCCTTCCATGAAGCACAGAACTGGACGGATGCATTCATCTCTGCTGTCAGTGCAAAACAGGGGATGAGGACATGACCTTACACTTTTTCCCTTGGGTCACGAAATTCCTATTCAGTACAGTGCAGTTCTTATGTGAAGTATCTGGATACAGATTTCTGTATCCATATCACTCATAGTGCTTAGAAAAACTAAAACTTTGGAAAGCAGGTAGACACAGCACATGTCTGAGACCTAAGAAAACTGGGTGCATTCACCTTTGTCTACCATCCAAAGCTTGTCCACTGAATTCAATTTGTGCAGTTCTCCCCATAAGGTGACCAAGCTCTTCACCTAGACCAGGGTCTAGCCTGAAGTTCCCTTCTCCCTTTCATCATCATTTCTTGTGCCAGTTCCCCATTGCTTCTGGTGTATTTTGAGCAGCACTTAACCCCAGCACTCCGTGACAGGCCCTTTATCAGTGTAACAAAGCATCTCTGGTCTTGCGGGAAACAGAAGTTGTCGTCTGTCTGGAAGCGGCCAAGACTTACTACAGGCTGTCATGCAGAGTCAGGGGCTGAGAAGAGAGAACTTGTCAGCTTTACTTGATAAGCCCATGGGTGTGAAAGACATGCCACATGCAGTTTCCATTACAGAGATCACCAGGAATCCATGAGAAGCGTGAATGAGTGGAAGGAGTCAGGCATGCAGAAAATTATTTGGACCAGAAACCTTGGGCAGTTCCAGGTGTGCCTGCTTTCCATAGGAAACAAGGGGATTCTCAAAATTGTCTTACTAGATCAAGAGAAGATCACTCATTACAAAGTGCATCAAGATAGCAAGATAACATTTTCAGATTAACCTTTCTGTATTTTCCTCCTCAAGCAAAAAAAAAAGGTGATAAATTCTCTCACTGTAGGAAAGCAGTTTTAGTATCATCCAAAAATGTTTTAGCACTTTTCCACTGCATCAGGACCACCTTGCTGGCTCATTTAAGAGCAGGGCACTACACCCTCTTTGTCTTTCCCTGACACTGGCAACTTCATCCACAGGTACAAGCATCCTCTCCCTCTGCACTGGAGGAGGGATATGGACCGTTGGTGGAGCTGGCTTTCAGAGGCTGAGAACCCCAACTGTCCTTTACAGTGAGAGATCAGGAACAAGGATCCTGTTCTTCAGCAGCACCTCAAATCTTGCATCTGCACGAGCCCCTCCCAGCAGAGGAGTTGGCATGTGCCGTGCTGCTGGGCAGGAGAGCCCATCCAGGAGTTGACCGCATCTTGGCAGTGAGGAGGACGGGCCACCAGCTGGACACCTACCACTGCTCTTCCATCCTCTGAAGCACGGCAGTGAATAATGATCTACAGTAAATACTTGCACTGTGGCACCATTGCCAAACAGCAGCAGATGTCACATCCTTGAACTTGGGATTTATTGGATGAGAAGTCATGATTTGAGGCTCATCTTTCTGATGGCTGCGTGGTGTCAGCTGGGGGAGATGCAAGGAGCCACAAAACTCAAACATGTTTGTGCTTGGTTTCCAGGCACCAACTTTGTTTTAAAAGCTGATTGCAGTTAGGGAAGGGAACAAGCTTTTGTTACTTGCATTCACCTCATCACACAAAAAACTTCACCTGGAAGCTGGTAACAGCACAGTGTATTTGTACAAGTTAAAAATACTGTTTCACTTGGGAAAATAATGCCCTTTTGAAAACTGCAATTAGTTGAAAGAGTGTTGTAATATACATATAAGATCCTTCAGACCAATGTTACCCCTGGACAAAGTATTTGTTCATCAATACAGTGCTAAAATAGCATCACTGCAAAAGTTCAGCAGCCTAGTTTCAAGAACTGAGGTCAGATAATGGTTACTTTTAGAAGACAAGTAGAAGCAAAGTCTTCTTGTGTCAATCAGTATGAAAATGTAATTTAATTCAGTGCAACAGAAATCAATTTTTCTCTGAGGATTTAAGATAACTAAATATCACACAGTCAGCTTAATTAGTTTCTGATATTTGTACAACTTCACCTTTAAACTCTGGAAAAAGCACAGTTCATGTGTTTGTTCTTTATAATTCTTTTCTGTTCTGCTTTACTGCTTAGATGAAGAAGGCTTACAAAGCTTCCCAGTGGCAATAAAATCTTACTTCAATTCAGACTTTCTTTTGGTGACCAGGAGATGGAATCAATACTCCATCAGATCCATCAGGCCATTTCATTAGTGTCACTAAAGCACGCTCAACAACGGAAGAACACAAAACCAGAGGTCCTTAAACCTTTCAAAAAACCCTTTTTCTCATCAGTTGCCTTCCCTAGAGAAGTAGCACCACATAAACTGCACAAGACCCTCATACTGTTCTCCCAAAAATGTATCTGTTCAAGTCTTGTTTGGTATCAGTGGCTTCTCTTAAAGCCCCTGCTCCGCCACCTTGCAGTCCAGGCACGCCCAGGTCCCCAAGTGTGGGCTAAGGGCTCTCGCAAAGCAACTCGAGTCTCTCTACTGCAAACAAATGAAGGGTCCTGCACCTTCATGTTGCTCTGCCCCATGCATTCCCCAGCTGCATTTTCTGGGCTCATACCACACAAGGCCCTGCAAGAAGCATTAAGTTACCAACACCAGAACGAGTCTTCGTACCTGTGGCACAGGCAGACCTGCTGCCCCAAGGGGTGCTCAGACCGTCCGAGCAGTCGCTACTGCACAGGGCACCTACCTTGGAGGACGGAGGCCAGCAGCAGGGTGCTGGAAGAAAAGGGCTGCTCCGTTGAGGAGGACAAACGCAGGTTACCATGCCACAGCAGCTTCACCAGCGTGGGGCACACTGCCAAGCAGCACAAGCAGAGCAGGGCTGGTGGCGATAATGAGTCCCTGAAACGGGCCAGAGACCATCAGACAAACATGCAAGGATGAAGCAAGTCTCAGGGCAAGCTAGGAAATCTGATAAGCAAGTCAGACTCAGCAGGGAACAAGGCTAGACCCAAACCCTATCTACAACACAGTTCACCTGAAGGGTAGAAGAGTTTTACTTGTTACAAATGTTTTAAGCAGACTCCTGCACTCATCCCTCATCTAAGCTGAAGTTTGTAATGTTTGAACTAAATTGGCTCTTGCACTTGGTTTTGTGCTTCTAAACCCACAAGAAGGGTAATTCCTCTTTTTCAATTTGCCCTGAAAGACTGTGCTTTTTCCTCATACACCATTCTGGCTTGGCAGTCCTTTTCCAGGCTCATACACTTGCCGTGAGTACTATCCTTGAAGAATAAAGCAAGGTCAGTAAATTTCTCAAGCGTTGAGAACAGGCATGGTCCTGCTGTGCCTATAACCCAACCTGAATGGCCCAAGGTCACACAGTTAGTATAGGATGAAGCACAGATTTCAACCCACATATTATTATGTCATGTTCTCTAGACCACAATAAGCTGTGCTCCCTGAAGGGGGCTTCTCAGCATACTGTAGCTATCCAGAACTTTCTTGGCAACTCCTGGTTGGAGAGAGAGGGGATGGTTGCTTTAGCGGAGCTATGTGCTCCTTTAAGTGCAAAGTCATGATGTGATAAAATGAAAGATGGAAATCTGCATGGCTGTGCAATGTGCAGTGATAAAGATGATTATAACCTCCAGTTCTCTTTAAACTTACCAAGGGCAATGGGGTGAGAGCTTAGTTAATCAATCCTGAGGAATCCTTTCTTGCTATCTTTTCCATCAGCAAAAGAATGAAAGCACAAACGATGAAGATGATTCATACCCAGCAAACAAAGGCATAAGAAGCTCAAAGTGCAGTTGGCTCAACACAGCTTAATTAAAACAGGCATTGCAGGAGACTGTTGATAATGCCCTCTCAACTCTCTTCTTTCTGAAGTGGCTGCATCCCAATTAGATGGGGTCTTGAGGTAAAACTACTCTAAAACTGAAGGCAAAGAGCATATCACTGTTTGTTTTACCCTGACACTTAGATACACGGGGGCAGAAGCACTAGTATTCCAGGCAGGGTACATATGTCAAAAGTTGTATTGGGATCACTGTGGTTTTGCCACACATGTAGCTGTTTGAGGCTTTCAGAGGGATTACCCGAGTGAGAAGCTGGTTATTGGCAAAAGCTGAGTCACACTATAAAAAACACAATCCTGCCCTCGAAAGCTTGCAGTTCAGAGTTTCATTATTGACTCTTGGATTAGTTACAGGATTGCAGAGGTAAAGATGTTGAGGAAGTAGTGTGAGTATGTGTATGTGTATGGACTGATCGTAGAGGGAAAGAGAAAAACATAAAAATACTGAAATTCAGACTGGCAGGGGAAATAAGTTGGGGTGAGGCCAAGCCTCTGCAACACATTTGATTGCCAGTGATGGCAAGAATTCTGTGTATGGTTGAAAGTTCTCATCTTCATATTCCCTTTGGAGTTAATGATAACATGTAAAATGAAGCACCTTTCTAGAATTAGGGCTCCAGTCATTCTCTGCTAAGACAGACACTGCCCTACCAACATGGACATTAAAAACATCACGCATGGGGCATTAAAGATGAGAAGCTTAACTTTTTGTTAATGAAAGGTGATACTGTAGCATAGCCACTTTATTCCAAGAGGTGGATTTTTCCAGGAAACCTCAGACACCTTAAAACTTGCAAGTTTCATGCTTAAAATCTCTGCATATCTGATTTACAGCATAGGATGGTTTTGGAGAAAAATCAGTCCTGTAGCTGTAATGGTGCTCCTGTGGCTGTAATGGTGCTTGTTACTGTGAGCACCAGAATTAAAACAGGTTAAATGATGGAAAACAAAGATCCCCCTTAGGAAGGAAGATTTCTCTAACAGAAAATATACTTAATTTCCCCTGTATTTTATTAGTTTAAAAATTGGCTAGTTTCAAACTGCAGCCCTTAAAGTCCAGCATAATTTGCAGTGAAATGCACAAGCTTGTCAGAACTTCTGACAAGAGCCTGACTCAGGCTTAGGTTTGTCTTTTCAGCCTTACTTGCAACTTTCTCTTCCTGTAAATTGCTGGGCAAACTACTCAAATTTCAATTTTTCCTGTATTGACTTGGCTCTTGTCCTCTTATATCATTCATTTTTCATGTATACTAGGAACCTGGCTGCACTCAGCTACATACAGACTCCTTTATGTTACTCAAAGGGCCTGAGTTCAAATCACAACTTCCATGTGGATTATCCTTGGATTAGAAGGACATCCAAAGGTCTTGCACAAAGAAAAATTAGGTTTATGTGGGGATGGGAGATGTTCACGTTAAGAGTTAATAACAGCATGAATTTCTGGATTGCTGTGTCTGTACCCACATTTGGCATAGATCAGGGCCAACCGTTTGGTGGCTGAGAGCAGAAATGGCCATTGAGATCAGTGATGGGAAAAATACTCGCACCCACTGTAATATTACTAGCATCTAATAATGATGCAGAAAAAATATGCAGCCCCTATGGAAGAAAGGTACAGGTTGTACCTGTCTGGGGTCTGCTGGTTTTCTGCACTGGTACTGTCTCTATTAAAATCCTATCTGTATGGTCTGGTTTAGAGCAACCCCAGAGCAGCTTCATGTGATAACATGGCCAGTTCTCTTCTTGAGAATCATTGTGTTGGAAACAGCTTTCTCATAGTCTTCAGTTTCTAACATGTTAATCAGTCTGCCTCAAGAAGCTGGCAGGGTTCAGTCTGCTGTATTTGAAGGTAAAGAACAGAATTTTCTAAAGCAGTCATGATTAATACAACATAGCAAGGAATTGCCTAATTAGCAAATATTTTCTGATACATGGTCCAATACTGAACATCTGATCCCTTCTCAGTTCTTTGGTGAGAATGAAGGGCTATTTATTACTAGTGCTTTCTCCAGTGTCTGAGAAGACAGGGGTTTTTTTGTTAACCTGCACATAGGTAATTCTCACATAGCCATCCTATCAGGGCTAGACCATAGATAACCATCCTCTGTGGGCTAGATGTATATAGCTTATGGGATGCAAAAGGTGTTCGGTTTTAAGGTGGAAGGGCGAGAAGCAAGCTTCATCATCTTTCTAGAAACTGGCAGTCACGCCATTGTCCCTTATGTTGCTGCTCTGAGAGAATGGGTAGGATGTAATTCCCTTCATCTCACAGAGAAACTACTTGGCCATGTTGACATTTGCAGCCCTCTGGGATAGCCCCAGCTACTGACCTGTTCGCTAAACACTAGTTCAGCTGCGTCAGTTCTGTCGAAAACTATTTCCTGGCATTTGTGTTCAGCTCACACTATTTTGCAATACCCCAGCCATGATTGTTTCCTTTCTTGAGGAAAATAACCTTTCTACTTAGGCCATTGAAAACCTGGGTGTGAAATGCGTTTCATGTCTTTTATCAGCACTGGGCACTGCCTTCTCTGTTGCGAGAAATCATTGCTGTTCATAGCATGTCCATTTGTCATGCTTCACCTCCGCAGACTGTTAGTGGGGTTGTTTCTGAGAAGCTGCATGGCACAAAATGACCTCTGAACACTGTGGACTGTGCAAACTACGTTTACGCTTAGAAGCAAAACTCAGAAGCACTGTTCCTTGCTCAGCAGCAACAGCATCTGCCTTGGACTGGGAGGGAAGCTGAGTCCTCAGAGGCACAAAAGCCTGAAGCTATTTCCTTCTGTCATATTCAACTGAAGTCATTGGGAAATTACTGAGGACAATACATCTAATTAGAGAGATCAGTTCTGCACATCATGACAGCAGCATGCCGTGTGCATAGTTCCTTTAGTAGCAAGCAATAAAAGTTACTCACAGGCATGCCTGCAATTCTTTGAACGTACCCACAGTACAAACAGTATAGAGAAGGACTGTTTGCGTAACAGCTCTAGCACTGCTAGATAGTAATCCACATTGGCGGACAGCACTTCTTCCTTCCTCCAGTACTGTAGACATCTGTAAACTCCGCAGGTGTGGCCCACATCTCTCCTACTGAGCAGGTTCGAATAGGTAGTTTGCCACTGTATTTCAAAAGCAGGTAATCCCATACACTTAACTGGTGCACAATCCAGATAGATTCCTTTGGCTTTTGTGTTTTACTCAATGAGATAAACGGACCTGAGATTCTGTGATTGAACAGGAGAGACAAATGCATTGGAGAAGGGAACAACTACAAAACTATACATGGAAATTAGTTAAGTTGTATTAAATTGTATTATTTTCAATGTTTTTATTGAAAACATCCACATGTATACAGCACAGGAAGAAAATATTGAAGGAGACAGGGAGTCTACTATCTGATAGTAGACCAGAATTAGACGTCGGTTTGCAACCTGTTTAGAAGCAGCCTGTGACAATCTGGACTGCCTTTGCAGAAGTACTCTGGTGCACTCATTTCTTGAATGTGTGCTGCGACTGGACATTTTGTTATCAGTAGGGAGAGGTCAGAGCTGAAAGAGAAAAAATTCATGAGCAGATCATTGACTTGGAATGAGTGACTTCTACACTATGAGAAAGATTAAAAGTACTGAAGTGATTTATGCCAGCTGAGGATCTGAGCTGGCTAGTTTAGTTTTGGCCACTAGCCAACCTAAAGGGTGAGAATGGAGCTCAGCAGTCTGCAAATAACCGAAAGCTGTTAAATACCGAGGAGGAAGTGAAATGATTTAATGGAGCACACAAAGGTGTAACTAGAAGTAGTTGCAGTTAATTAAGGAAGGGAAAATTATAAATGAGTATCCAGAAAGCTTCTTGCTAATGAAATATAGTAGTCTGAAAAATCACCTTTGCTAGAGACTTTTAAAACTGGGTGTGACAGAATACAAATGTCTTTCAGGTCGAGAAAGATTGTGTATTTATAGCATATGAATTTATAGTTACCATGGGGCTAAGATAGCTGAGCCTTTGCAGTCTTGGGCTCATCATATTTAATACTTCCCAACACACACACCAAATGATATGTTCTTCTTCATGCTGCATGCCATCATGTATGTTTGAGAGTCATAAGCACATACCCACTATGGGTTTTTGCTCCCTTTGATGTATATCTGCTCCTCTCATTTCTAAAAAAAAAAAAGAAAAAGAAAAAAAGAAACCCTAGCTGGCAAGGCATGCTTAATAGAGAACTGGTTTTATGGTTAAATGGAGAAAAATGATGATAACTATGTGGAAGAGTAGCCAGATAGCCTTTGCAAATTTTTTTTGGATCAAAAGATGTTTTCTGAACTCAGAATTCTTAGAAAATGTCCACCTTGCAGAGGGACTGCCTGTGCAGTCCCAGGCAGGAGAGAAACTTACAGAATCACAGAATCATCTAGGTTTGAAAGGACCTTAAACATCATCCAGTGCAACCATTAACCTAACACTGACAGTTCCCAACTACACCACATCCCTCAGCGCTATGTCGACCCAACTCTTAAACACCTCCAGGGATGGGGACTCCACCACCTCCCTGGGCAGCCCATTCCAATGCCCAACAACCCGTTCTGTAAAGAATTGCTTCCTAATATCCAGTTTAAACCTTCCCTGGCACAACTTGAGGCCATTCCCTCTTGTCCTATCGCTTATTACTTGGTTAAAGAGGCTCATCCCCAGCTCTCTGCACCCTCCTTTCAGGTAGCTGTAGAGGACGATGAGGTCTCCCCTCAGCCTCCTCTTCTCCAGACTAAACACCCCCAGTTCCCTCAGCCGCTCCCCGTACGACCTGTGCTCCAGACCCTGCACCAGCTTCGTTGCCCTTCTCTGGACACGCTCGAGTCATTCAATGTCCTTTTTGTAGTGAGGGGCCCAAAACTGAACACAGGAATTGAGGGGCGGCCTCACCAGTGCCGAGTACAGGGGTCAGATCCCTTCCCTGTCCCTGCTGGCCACGCTATTGCTGACACAAGCCAGGATGCCATTGGCCTTCTTGGCCACCTGGGCACACTGCTGGCTCCTGTTCAGCCGGCTGTCAATCAGCACCCCCAGGTCCTTCTCTCACTGGCTTGAGCTTGTCTGGACCATTTCAGTACCTCTATGATGCAAAGAAGAGGTAAAGAGTTGTTACTGCTCCCCTGACATTAAAAGCAGTAGCAACAGACTGGGGTAGTGACATTTCCATTCGTGAACAAACTGTGAATCATTAGCTCAGATATGTGAGAGATGAAGATTATTCTGAATTTGATAAAATGGCCACATCTGAATTTATTTCACAGCTCATTAGGGAGCTGTGTATAATAAATTACCCAGCATGTTATGTTCAGCTAACCTGCCAGCTCCCTGGTTTGTTTTATGCTCTGGGTTGCTGAATGTGAATAAGCGAATAGCGTCTATTTGACCATTGTTTCATTGTGAAAATAACAGGGACAGTGACTTGACAGAGCTATTTTTTCTTTCCATCGAACCTAAAGTGGTTTCTCACAAACCTAAAGGTGATTTCCTGTGCTCTACATCCATGAGGGCTGCTTCCAGTTGATAAGAAACGACACATTAGCAGAAGGACAGAGATACCTAAAGGCAGGAGGGCCTATTTTTCTTTCCTAATTGGTGCCTACAAGGATGGTTTCTCTCTGCCTGGTAATTTCCACTGCCTGGTGGGCAAGATTTCAGACGGGCTTGAGATGTCTTGTAGACCTCAAAGACACGCTAGACACAGGCTCAAGCTTGCCTCACTTGGGGCTGTGGTTTCATCTGGCTGTTGCATGACATTAGGCATAGGCAAAAGACTTCAGTTTCCATCTGTAATAGCTGTGTGGGGTTTTGGTTTGGGTTGGGTTTTTTTAATTGACTATGTAGTCCCAGGTTTTTTTGTGGTCCCACCTTACCATCTCTAGATTTGTGTGAGTCACAGTTGCTGTTGTGGGGGAGAGTGGCAGAACAGGAAGAACTGCTGTATTTTTTTAAAACAAATCAGCTTCTCAGAGAAGAAGGCCTTTTTAGATTTTTTTTTTCTTCCCAGAATTTGAACCCTCTTGGCAAGATTTTCTTATTTTTAATTAATGTTTTTTTCCTTTTCTGTTTTACAGTTATTACCTAAAATAGGTCACTATGGAGTGAGAAAATGTTTCATTGTTTCATTCATTACTGGAACTAGTAAAATATATATGTATGTATGTATAACAGTATTTATTCTTTCTCATCATTGATGATGAATAGGGAGCTTTTGTGAGATGTTTCACTGTGGAGTGTTTCCACTTTCTGTCAGCACCATTCATTGATGGGATTGATTTTTTTCACAGGCCGGCTGTTCCAGGCCATAATGTTGTCTGTATGAGACTGTGTAGGGACAATTCCTGTTTCCTGTTCTCTGGCATGTTTGCATTAAATCTGGTCTAAACACAAAAGCTGTACTGACTGTCTATGCAGATTTCCCGGTTGATTTCATTAAATCAGCAATATCCATGACTTTGATATATATTTTTAGATTGGAGAGTGCTTTTATTCAGTGTTCTGTGAGTTGTTAAAAAGAAAAAAATAGACAAGCATTGAATACTCTTATCTCATATAAGGAGTGCCCTGTGGAAGAAATGTGTGTCTTTACCAAATGAGATTTCAAACAGATGTAAGAAGATTGGAGCTTAGATTTGTCCATAAAGTAAGTCACAATGTAGACTTTAATTTATGGGCTGGTATTAAGGGATCAGCAGCATTCGGAGGTACATGAAAGCAATGCGCAGGTGTTAAGGTACCTGAAACCAGTGGCTGAATTTTTTAAAACCAGCTACTTCCATCTGCAGGGTTGAGGTCCATGTTTCGTCTGCTTGTGTGGTTGTATGGCTGTCTAGTTCTTGCACTGAGCTGGCATTTGAGAACCCCAGGGACTTTGCAGCAGGCTGTAGCTGTGAGTGTAACTGGAGGCAGACTGTGCCATGACTCTGTTTCACCAGCTGCATCCAGACAAAAAGTTGCACTCACTTCTTTATATGTGCTTTGACGACAAGTGCTCTGTTAGAGCCAGGCACTAGGGCTAAGAAAACGGCCTGTCTTTATTCCCCTGTGCAATTGGTAACAACCACCCCCTTCACACACCCATACACCCAAATAGCTCTGCAAACTTCTGATGTTTTCTGACACTGACCTAAAAAACAGGGGATGGAAGCAACCTGCTCTGTGGAACAGAATAGAGGGATTTCCATTTTCTCCAAATCATACAGTCTACTTTAATTGCTTTCCTCTAATAATATAGTGGTATGATGTTGGCTTTGTATGAATAATTCAGGGCAGTAAAATGATAAAGTTATCAACAAAAGATGGCTTATGGTGATTATTTAATGCATGTCATAGATATTTCAAAGACAAAAAGATATATCTGCAGGTGGAACGTGAAATACTACATTGAGAATGCATACAAATGTATTAACTCTAATACTGGGGTAGAGGAAAAATAAGAGTCAGCTGAAGATAGTGAATAAAACATTTTTATATTCCCTGAATATATGCTATCTTCTTCCATTAAATAATGAACAAAAGATCTTTGCAAAATTCAGATAATCTCTTGTGCAATAGGTATACTTTATTTTATGAAAAGGAATGGGAAGACTTGAAGACATAGGATTCTTTTCTAGTGGGCTGGTTAATAAATATGGCAGTATGTATGCAGCAGCAATATATAAGGGGGCAGATTTTATGTGCGGGCTACTGAAATGCTGGGGATTCAACCCCAAGACCCAAGTTAAGGTTGACATATGGGTGACTCCCACAGCCCTTCACAAAGGGGTGTGAGTTTGCCTTTAGGCTTCCCTCCAGGGTGGTGCCAGCCTTGCAGGGAGAGCCATTGGGTAAATGAGCCCCGGGTGTCTGCATTAAGTAACCCAAGGTCAGGTGTCCCACTTAGGGATAACAGCTGGGACCACTTGTCTGTCTGTGAGGGGAATGTACTTTGTAGAGTTTTCTGTTGGGGGAGGTCTTCCCACCTCCCTGGAATGAGCTCTAGTAAGGTCTGGCTTTTGTTACTGCAAGCTGTGTAGAAATTCACTATATGGCTTTCTTAGTCTTATGTGTTTGGCCTGTTGACTTGGTTGTCTCCTGTCCCTTCTATGGGAAACTGCATTTTGCCATTTATTCCACCCGCTGTTGGCCGTGCGGTGTTGTTGTTGGGGTCAGTGGGATTGATGTTGATTATGTATAATCTGACTGACTTGTACCCCCAGCACTCGCCTATGTACTGACCCTTTTGTATCAAATACAATTTGGTTATTGGTTCATCTTTATGCTGGCTGTGTCCTTCATGCTAGGCCTGATAATTGGCAAAACAGCTACACATATCAGAGGGTGCTAGGGTTTTATGTTAGAAAACATGCCATGCATGCAAAAGCTCTTCTTTCCTTCTTCCCCTCACTCGCCCAGTCTCCATGCTCTGTATGGTGTGGGAGCAGTGACCCAAAGTAGCAACTGAAGGCAGGTTAAAAACAACACATGGAATGGTGCAGCTCTGAGCTTTCAGGCTGTGGTAGGGTCTTGGGCTGTCTCTCTGGCCCAAGCTGGTACTAGAACCAAAGGAACTGAGGGAAACAGCTTTTCATAGCAAAACTCTATGGCTACTGAAACCTCCTGAGGGCTTCAGCTGTGCTAACAAACGTGAGTGATGGGGTGAAGATCAGCCCATGTTTGCACAGGTCCCCAGTTCCTAGAGTTGAGTGGGCTTATGCATTTTGCTCCCTGCTTGACACATGAGAAAGATGAGGAGCCTCCTCAAAATGCAAAGCAAGCTGGCCATCTTGTGTGCTGCTCTTGCAAGACAGCTACCAGGAAAACAGACAAAATGAGTCCTTATCTAGGAATCTTCCTGCATGCTGAATCCTCAGTTCTGTTACCCGTTCCCCCCCCCCCCCCCCCCCCGGAGGGTGATATTCCCTTTTAGTGTCCTGATATAAGCACCTGGAGAAGCATGGAATATTTTGAGGAACATTTGGAGAATTGCTTGAGGCTCTTGGCAGTTTTCATGTTCAACCACTGTCTCTGCTGTGGAGGTTCAAAGGACTTTGGTGTATCTGTCACTGCTCTGTACAGACCACTTGGGAGGCAGTATGGGCACAGCCACCCTGCTCAAGAGAGCTGCAGACTTTGTGGCCTAGAACTTGAGAACTACTTGACAAAAGACCATGGCTTACCGGCTGCTGTGGAGAACAAAGAAACACCTGTAAAGGTGGAAGCTTTGAAGTTTTAGCGACGTGTCTCAAGTCACTCTTAAGTTTGGACCACAGTTTGCTTTATGTAAATCATTTATCCATGCAGTAAAGTTCTTTGTGTCTATTTACCCTTGAGAAGTGCAAGCATGACTACAGATCTGCTCCTAAAATTAGCTCGAAGATTTATATTAAGTAAATTGCTTTGTTAAATACTTTTTTTTTTTTTACTTCCACATTTAAAGCAAGTTAAGGAGGAATCTTCACTCTTCAGTGTCAAAAAAAGTCTTGATTTAATGGTCTTGTATCTTTTTCCTTCCCATTCTATTACCCTTTACACTATTCATTTACCTGTTCACTATTAAAATAACTATCTGATGGTGGCATTACTTGGTGAAGTGATGCAGATATGCCAAGTGGGTTGTGACGGATAAATTCATAATTTGAAAACCTGCTAGTTATGAGGTAGCAAACATTGCTTTTTTCTGTCTTATTGACTATTAAAGCTCCATTTTGCAACGCATACTGTACCAGCGACATGGTTTTCCATGCAAAAAGTCTTCATCTTTTTCTGAAACAAAAATCTTCCCTTCTGAGTTTGGGTGGGCTATGTAATATTTGGGTCTTTTATTCAGATCAGAGAAAATACTTTGTTTTGTTAATAAAAGTGCTTTCCATTAGCTTCCTAGAATGTAATATTTTTTAATAGGTAAATTAAAACCTTGCTTATTAATTGCAGTGTATACAAGTGCCATTGGCATTCTTTCAGCATACCCATGCCAAAGCTGTTGCTGGCCAGGATGTGACAAGGCAAAGGGAGAGATCTGACGTTGTATGAATCCATCTGGTCTGAGTGATCCTGATGGGAGATCTGACCACAAATCCCACTTAATTACCTTCTGTGATTGCTTTCTGCTCTAATTGCTTTGTGAAAAGACAGAATGATTGTCTTTTCAATAAGACGACATACTTTTTAGATTGAAACTGTGAAGTGTTTTTCTTTGGTGGAGGCTTCCACATTAATGGACTAGGAGTGCCTACAAACTCAGTTAGCTTATCTCATTTTGGCTCAGTTCAGTTCAGCAACAAACAGCTGAGGACTAACTTCATTAAGCATGTGCTGTGTGGCAGGGTAACATTGCTTTGCCAAAATCTATACTTATTGTGAAGTATGTTATTTTAAAGAGGGAAAGCTAGGATTTCATTATACACTTATTCCCATAGTAAAGATAATTATATTTGTCTCTTATAGAGCAACTTTGATGGAGTCTAAAAAACATGAATTAAATCATTTACTCTGCAAACAAAATGATAAATACCCATCTTTAAAAATCATCTCTCAAAATAGACTTTTATTTGATATATGTATCTGTTGTTAATTGGACTGGGGGCTGAAAATGAAAGGCCAGATCTTGATCTTGGTCACCCACTAAGGAATGACAGTAAATGTGCTGGGGCTAACAGATTTATGCAGAAGTTTTCATAATAAAAGGCTTGTCTGCAAGTGTTAACACTGGAATAGTGGCCTTGTGTTTCCCTCTCTGGTGGCAGATATGCATGTTCACTACTTGCAGAACAGGGTAGTACCTCGTATTAAGTCTAGTGGGAATCCTGTGCTACTGGAAGGCTTTTTGTAGCTGAAATCTCAGGTAAATTTCTGATTGCCTACAGCTTGACTGGATCCCTGCCTACCTTTTCTGAAAAGTCTGCTAATCCCAAAATTTAGGCCATGCAGTGACTAAAGAGGATCAGAAAGCAGAGTTTTCATTCCTTGTGAGTTTCTGATAGTGGACATACAGAAGGATATTCAGAGAACCCAACCTTAGACACACAACTCCACAGAAAAGGGCCTAATTTAGGTGCCTTGATTTACCATCTGTCCACTGTGTGTGTAGGAAAGGTCCAAAAAGCAGTTTCCTGTGCTGTATGAACAGCTGTATTTTATTCATTTCTAGACTAAAATCTGAACGAGATGATGAAACTAAACTGAAATCTTTCTAAACCTTTTATCCCGTAAAATGTTACTATCTTTTTAAGGTTTCAAAATACTTCATTTTTTAAGTTCTCCATTCGGATACTTTTAATCGGACAGAAACATGCTAGTGTTGTTTAACCAAAACCAAGTTTCTTGTGGTTCCTGCAGTTTCATTTCAGTTTGTGCTTTTTCTGAGCTCAGCCTCCAGGTCACTGTCTGTTGAGCCCCCCAAGGCCTTCAGTTTTTAGTAAGCTCCCTCTGGCCAAATGCCCAGTCCATGCTAATGCACTTGCTGTGATTTCAAAATTCTGCCCAGATGGTCTTTTCCTTTGGAATAGTTTGTGATGCTCAATCTCCCCTTTTCCTCAGGGAAGAAATATATAATTTAATTTGTAGGTTTCAGTAGTCTTACTAATGACTTGCTTGTTCTGTTGTTTTTAAGTAGTTACAGATGTTTCACTGGCACTTTTATATTGTCCTGTAATGTTTCCATCAGTTGTTGTATTTCAGGAGGGAAAGATGTAAACTGTACTTCAGCTTCTTTGAGACAAGGCTGACAGAGCTACTGCAACCGAGGCACATGCTGCTGCTGAAGATTTTCTCTTTTTGTGCTGCATTTTGCAAGGGAGAGCTGGGAAAATATATCCATGTGAGAAACTACAGATACTGAAATGCTTGTCTCTCAAAGTCCGGTGAGCATCAAGTAGGAAATCATTAACTTTTGGCTCAGAACTTGCCCTTTAGCAATACACAGAACATTATTAAAACAACCTTTAAGGATTTTGCTGGTGAAGATATCTGACTACTTCATTATCAGCATCTCAGCAGTGCTAACTTAAGGCATGGGCCTAAGGAGCTCAGCCTGACTCCTGCTCTGACAGGTTAACAGGTCTGCACAGTCTGCCACTGGCAGTGAGTCCAGCCTGTGTGTCAGCTACAACAGGGGACCTGCTGGGCTCTGTGTGTGGCGCTCCTGGGGCCTCTGCTGTGCGTAAAAGAACTCTCACTTTGTTTGGGAGTGTTTTGAAAAGGTGTGCTGCAGTAGTTAACATATAATAACAAAAATTATAAAAGCAGAACAAGAAGAAGTTACTTCATCCTTACTTTCTGGTAAGCCATGCAAAAGCAGGATAGAAAGTTGCTATGTTCCTGTTCTGACAGATTCTTTTTTACCTTTGAGTGCTACAGCTGAAAACAGAAATGTTTTCTGGGAGAAACTTAAAGAGAAACTTTTTTGGGGGGCCTTATTCATTAAAGCTGTATTTTTATTCTGGCTGAAAAACCCAGTATTTCAAAGTTTAAATGGGTGCTAGCCTGCTAAGGGAGTGTCCTGAAAGAAAGATTTCAAGGTGGAGTTTCAAGGTGGTTCCCTCTATGTAGATAGTACTGTGCGCTGTGCTTAGCTTGTAAGTGGACGCCAGTTGTCAGTCTGCTTTGCTCTAAGTGCTGTGAATTCAGAGAAGAGCTGTGAATTCAAATATTCATTAGAAACCTGAGGCTTTACAATATGTCAATATTTTTTAATTACTAAAATTGTATGCACCAACAGTTCACACTGCAGCTGGATGCTCTAATAGCTAAACCTACAAAGAAAAACTGCAACAGTGATCAAGTCTCTTTAGTAGTTAGCTTCTGTGTGTGTTCTTGGCTGTTGTGCTTTTGCATGCAAAATCAGCTTTTTTGAGAAGAGAATGAAACTCCTAATTCCTCTGTATTAACAAGCAGCAACAGCAAAGCAGGTTCTTTATCTGTAAAGAAATTTGCAGGCACAGCCAGTTCCTCTTGGGGCTGACCTAAAGCCGAGAGCCCTGGCACAAAGACCGCTAAACTGGATGGACTGATACAGCATCTGTGGTGCTTGCATGTGGTTTGCTCTTGGTGGAAAGTTGCAGCAGAAGGTGAGTTGGAGCAGGGTCTTCTGTATGGCAGTGATGACTACAGTTGTCTGCAGCTCTGAAGAGAAAGAAAAAGAGACAGAGACTGTGAAGGTACAGTGAGGCTCTCATGCATGCACAGCGAGTAACCCTCGTCAACTCACACCTTCCAGTCAGTACGATAGAGCAGTGCACAAGGATTCTGTCTAAGTACATCTGCAGCAGTACATGGTTTGCCAAATGTCTGACAGCTTGAGGTGCTGGGCACATGGAAAAATAGCTGATGGTCTGGAAAGAAAAAGCAAAGCTATACCTCATTGCTTTTCAGATAGGACGCAGGACCAATTATTTATTAAGGCTGTATGGGATGTTTAGCAACCTGGCTAATGGGGGTGGGTCTTTTCAAATACAGACATACTTAAGTGTCCTGATGTAAGATAGCAAAGGTAAGCCAGGGTTCTTGGGAGAGTTTCCCTATTTGTAAAAAAAAAAAATAAAAATTTCTGTATCTTATCAGCTTGTGGAACTAGCAATAACTACATCAAGTCGTGTTTGACAACCGGATTTTCCCTTTCCATTGGTAAAGTTCTAGCCTTGGATGATTGCAGATGTGATGTTGAGTGTTCCTTCATTTCACCCTTATAAATGAGCAGCACCTTCAGCCTTTTAGGGTACTTCCTACAGTTGGGTATAGAGGGAGGATATTGTTTCTACCCAGGAGCTTTATTTTACAGCATTTTTGAGGCTGTCTGTGGATCCGAGTTGCCTTCTGCAACAGGAAGTCCTGGTGAGGCATGCTGATATCTTACCTGTAATCCTCCAGCATTGCTTCCCAGACTGTTAAATGTCATGGCTCTCCTTGTCACATCTATCTGTATGACCCTGCCCCCAGGATGGCTATGGAAATTTCAGGAATGCTTTACAGAGACAGTTGTCAGCCTACGAACAGCATCAGGTTTGTTTTTTTTTTTGAAGGAAAGATAATTCTGACATCTGGATGCAAGCACATGGTGGTTGTCCTGACATTGTTTGCAGGCTGGTCACAGTAATTCCTGACTAGGAGCTGTTAAACTGGAACTCAGACTCCAGAGGTGTTGAGTGATATGCTGTTGTCCTAACATGTCAAGCAACAAGTGTTGTCTTTTGGCAGCCTGAGCTTACATATCGGTTCCTGTCAAGGTTTTACAGTCTACTATGGCAACCATCTGCTCTGGCTTTGCTTGTCCTCAGAGCCAAACTACTTACCGCTGAGTTGTCACATGCTAACTAATATAAGCAGCAAGCCTCTCCTTTCTGATTTGCTACAGGACAAGGGAAGTCTGTGCATTGCAAACTTCACACAAATTAGTGCTCTCTTCCCTGCCAACTGTGCTACACAGAAGCAAATTTTACTTTAAAATGCTTCTGTGCCAATGTTGGTGTGATAAAACAAAAAGCATGAATAAATCGGGATGTGCCAGCAGCAGAGAGCCAGGTGGGAATACAAGAAGCAACAAAAGCATGTCTGGAGCAAACACTACCATTTTTCCTTGGAGTTTAAAATCCTGTTCTCAAACTGTTCTAGGTTGCTGTGTAGTATACTACCCTTATTACTATCATAGGTGAAATGCACACTTGTTTTTTTGTTTGTGTCTGCGCTTCTTTTTGGTGGTTAACAATGGCAGTGAGGGGAGGCCGTGGAGCTCACAGAGGCTCCATCTTCTTGTGTGTGGCAGGATGCTCAGACAACATACTGAGATTCATCAACTTTATGTCTGTGGGCTGCTCACTTCCTCTATGGGTCAGTTTTCTCCTCAAAGTACAAACTTGTGGCACGGAGCACGAGAGCACAGAACATAAAAGGGACCCAAGTGCTGCAGCACTATGCTTTGAGGCATGCAGGACCTGGAGAGGTATTCAGAGTCCAGTGCTGAGCTACCAGGGGTACCCTGTACCTTGTGTAGAGAAGACAGGTGTCTCAGCATGGAGCACTTATCTGGATCTTGTCCTTTGAAGTTAAACAGGGACTCAAGAGCCTGATCTGCTGGGTGGTCTCCAAGAAGAGATAGTCAGGAGGCAGGTCCTTCTGTGCCTGGTTTCTGGATCCTTACGATGTTTAGGCATGAGTGAAAGGGCTGGGTTGCTCCACTAGCTTGCGAGAGAGCCAGCTCTCACAATTCAGCATGGCACACATGGATGTGCCACCAGGCTGGCTGGATTTCCTGATAAAAGGCAGTTTTATCTCAGGGTGTGTGGTGGCTCCAAGTGCTGTGAGGATGGCAGGTTTGATGAAGTGGTCATCTTGAGCATGCAATCCTGCTAAATTGGAGGTAGCAAGTCAGTGGCATCTTCACCTAAACCTGCTGCAAGCAGAGCTGCCTGGCTGAGCACTACTTCTCACGCTGGACCTGGCCCCAGCCCTAGCAGAAAAATGGTCTGTTCTTAGGTGAAACTCCTTTCTGCTTCTGAAGTACAAATAAAGACTGGGTTTCTTGTAGTGCCTTAAATACAGATTTCCTGCACTGTTTTAAACAACACTAGTGAGGAGACCCTAGTCTTTGATGCAGTCTTGGCAGAAATAATGGTCAAAACATGAAACAAGGCACTAAATAGCCCAGGACAATACCCAAATTGGGGTAGGGTCATTTCTTCATCAGGGTCATTACTGACAGTGGTAGTAGTCTGGTGCAGATGAGTTAGCTCTATAGGCAGAAGAGTCTAAACAGGAGAAAGAATTAGAAAAGAAAAAAAGAATTCTTCAGTCTGATGAGCATACTTGCCTTTGTTTTTTAATTTTGCTCCATGGAAACATATTTCCAAACATTTCAAGCTTCAAAAAACCTGGCACTGAACAACAGTTCTACGAAATAAATAAAATCTTCTTTTGTTTACTTGTCTAATTCCAAGTTTTCAGGAATTCTGCTGTTTCTAAAAATCATTCTGCTTTGAGAGAAAGATGTCACAAGAATATTTTTTAGTCACAAAAAGAATGTATAAAAAGACCGATCATTTTTCTTTTAGCTCAAGAATAATTTTCAGGCTGAGCCTGAATATTAAAAATGTCATACTAAATGGCAACTTTTCTGAAAACTTGAAAGTTTGTGAAAGAAGGAGGTTATGCTGACAGATGTTTCAGGAACCTAATTAATGAAGCCCTGAAATGAAAAAGACTGAGAACAATTTGGCTTCTTTCATGAGAAGAAATAACACATAACATTTCAAAAGTAATAAAAGACCAATCACCCCAAGAACTTCAGACAAAAAAGAAGGATTGTAAAACAGGAGTTAGATTTCTTTTTGTCATTGTAAACTTTTTTAACATATCTCTGGGTAGAACTGTCTGAAAGACCATGATTATATTTTGTGACAATTACTGAGGTTTCAGGATTTTTATACATTCTACATTAGCAAACAAAACCTTTTGAATATTTTTCTGTTGAAATAACTCCTTTAGGAATCTGTGGGTGTTCTAGTCAAGGTTGTTCTTCCCTCCTACTGGTCAGAAATTATTAGAGAGATCAAATCGTTCTGAACCTCAAAATCTTTTCATCGGAATGGGTAAATCTTTTAAAGTACTTCAGCATCAATGAAAACTGCATATTTGAACAATGTTTTGTTTTCCTGAAACTATTCCGACTCCAACTTCGTTTTGCACGAAAGAAAGATGCATTTAATCTCAGCTATAAGAGCACGAATTTGCCAGTTCTGTACTGCTGCCATTTGTGAAAATTGGCTTTGCCTTACTGTATTTCTTTTTATCATCCTTACTTAGTGGTTGATCGGCTTCTGATAATGTGGTTACTTGATCTTACCCTGTGAAATTACAATCCATTATCTCATCAGGATATGTTCTTGGAGGAGGATTAAAAAAATACATATACACCATTGAAATTACATGAGAACATGAAGTAAGCTTACACTGCTGCAAAGTACAGGGTATCAGCACCTGTCCCTCATTAATCTGCTCAGTCCTCTCTCTTTACACCATAAAGCGGCATGATAACATAAAGCCACAATGAAATACATGGAATCTTTCTGTCTGACCATGCTTTGAGGACTCTCATCCACCTAGATGTTGCTTTGTTGCTTGTTTTGCTGCTGAGCATGAGTATGGGTGCTGAGATTGACAGGGACCCCATCACAGTGGCTTTCCTCAAGTAAGCAATGGCACATAAGAGTGCACAAAGCCTATTGTGAAACGCTGCAATGAAGCCAAACATTTGGAAGCAAATTTCTAACATTTGTTAATTGAGGTGTTTTATTAGGCAGAACTGATGATGCAGTAATGGGATGTCACAGCATATTGAGGCCAATATATGGAAACACTTTTTGCCATTGAAAGGCAAAGGCTACTTAAGGAAAAGCTAAAGGGGAGTGTAATGCTGTAGGGAAAATTCTGCAGGTAAAGGTTAGTGGAATTTTCCTTAAAAGTAGTTATTGGACAAGTTTGGGTGGTCTGCTTTCTAATACTGCTTTCTACAGTTTGCCTCAAAGGAACAATGGGGTACAAAGCATATATTCTCTGTGTAAGGGCTTAAACATGAAAAGTGTTGATCTCCCTGTCTGCCTGCAAAATGCCAAGACTATCTTAAAAATCACAGACTTTGTTTTGAAAAGTATCTTTGTTTCTAGACCTTGTGAGGTCCAGTTTTCAGATATTCCTCTATGTTTCTAAGGGCTAGACATTTACCTGACTGAAAATGAATAACAAAATGTTATGTGAAATGTCTTTTTTTTTTAAACATTTCACATAGTCATGTACTTCCAAATGCCATGTATTTAGTGGAAAAGACAATCACATGCCTCAATGAGTTAATAACATCAGGAACAGCACAATTTTTGCAAAACATTTGACACTGTCACACATGACATCCTTGTCTGTAAATGGGAGGGACATAGATTTGATTGATGAACCACTCAATGGGTAAGGAATTGTCTGGAGAGTCACACTCAAAGAGTTGCCATCAACAGCTTGATGTCCAAGTGGAGAGCAGTGACGAGTGGTGTTCCTCAGGGGTCGGCGTTGGGACCAATGCTGTTTATTTAACATCTTTTTTGGGGACATGGACAGTGAGATCGAGTGCACCCTCAGCAAGTTTGCCTATGACACCAAGCTGTGTGGTGCGGTTGACACGCTGAGGGAAGGGATGTGCCATCCAGAGGGACCTGGACAGGCTGGAGAGGTGGGCCTGTGCAAACCTCATGAAGTTCAACAAGGCCAAGTGCAAGGTCCTGCACATGGGTCGAGGCAATCCCAAATGCAAATAAAGGCTAGGTGATGAGTGGATTGAGAGCAGCCCTGCAGAGAAGGACTTGGGAGTATTAGTGGATGGAAAACTGACTATGAGCCAGCAATGTGTGCTCGCAGCCCAGAAAGCCAACTGTGTCCTGGCCTGAGTCAAGAGATGTGTGGGCAGCATGTCAAGGGAGGGGATTCTCCCCCTCGGCTCTGCTCTTGTGAGACACCACTTGCAGTCTTGTGTTCAGCTCTAGGGCCTCCAACATAAGAAGGACATGGACCTTCTCGAGCCAGTCCAGAGGAGGCCACTAAGATGATCAGGGGGCTGGAGCACCTCCCCTGTGAGGACAGGCTGAGAGAGTTGGGGTTGTTCAGCCTGGAAAGAGAGAGAAGAAGGGAAACCTTATAGCAGCTTTCCAGTACTTCAAGGGGGCTACAGGAAAGCTGGGGAGGGACTATTCATCAGGGAGTGAAGGGATAGGACAAGGGGTTTTAATGGAAGAGGGTAGATTTAGTTTAGATGTAAGGAATAAATTCTTCACTGTGAGGTTGGTGAGGCACTGGCACAGGTTGCCCAGAGAAGCTGTGGCTGCCCCCTCCCTGGCAGTGTTCAAGGCCAGGTTGGACGGGGCTTTGAGCAACCTGGTCTAGTGCAAGGTGTCCCTGCCCATGGCAGGGGGGTGGAACTAGATGGTCTTTAAGGTCCCTTCCAACCCAAGCCATTCTATGATTCTACAGTTCTATAATTTAAACAAGAACTGAAAATTCTCAGTTGCACACCTGTAAATATGTTATTTATTCTCAATAACATTAAATGACTGATTTAGCAGGTCACCTACAAAGATTCCTTTGGGTCTTTTCATCACCAGGAGCATCTCCTCAGGCTCCTTCTATGTTGTATTTCAACAGCTGTCTTTTACAATATATCCTGACTGTCATAAGATTTGGGCTCTCTATCATGCTGTACTTATTTTGGTAGAGAAGTAGGTGTGTGTTTGTGTGCGACAGAGGCTGGGGGTGGAGGTTTCACTTTGTACTTCTAGCAGATAAAATTACTGTGCCTGTCTGTTAGCTTTATTTATTTCTCTTATATCTCTTGTGGATATCTGTGGGGGATAAAATAAGCACTGGCTTTGGATTTGATTTGCACTGTGAATTTGCTTCTAATTTGCACCACCCACACCGAAGTTTAAAGTCAACATTTTCAGTTTTCAAAGCCAGAAGGAAAAAGCCAGGCTATTAGAGTGAGTTTTTAAACAGCTGGCAAAACTTCATTGGAGTGAATAGTGGTAAAACCTCCTTCAGGGACAAAGTGGGCACTAGAAATCTCTGGGCCCTGCTTGCTAGCTATTCCCTGGACTGTCCCTTCTCACAGCCTCTGAAGGATGTGGCCTGAGGGTTGTGGCTTTTGGCTGTGTAATGTTTCCACTGCGCAGCTCACAGGGTCAAAAAGGCTGTCATCCTTTGCTGAGGAGACCTGCCAGTATAGCTGAAGGGGAGGAACATGGGTGTATATCACTTTTGCTCTGTCCCTTAGCACTGGTGAGGTCTAGTTCTGACTTCAGCATTATTTAAAATATCTTTACAATTGTTTTGTGTTACAGAGTCAGTGCACTCTCCTTCTGTGCCTTTCTATCCTATCCATTACTTATTTGTTAAGAGATTTAGCTGCAAGAGAGAAAATTAAAGTACCCAAGTAGTTTTAGTAGTAACACTGTGGACCAGATTCTAAGTGGCTTTTTGTGTGTATGCACATGTAGATATAATGCTTTAAATTAATTTTGAGGCTGCTAAGGTAGGCATGTGCAGGCAAAGAAATCCCAGAGGTCTATTATGAAGGTTTTATCTTTTTTTTTTTTTTTTAACCATTCAAGCTTTATACAAATTTCACATACTATACACTGCAATCTTAGGTCTATGTTCTTCATTTCTAACAGCTGGGCTCACATGCTTAAATTTCTGCTATGCTTCAGAAATGCATTCTAGTTGTTACTAATATTATATGGATAACAGAATCAAACCAAATATTTAAAAAGCATTATCCCCCAAAATAAACTGGTAAACTTGTTCCTAAACTGTCCAGCCAGATGAAGCCAGGAGCCAGACAAACAAATTATTGTTAGTGTTTTTCCAAATGACTACATGATATCAGGTTCTTAAATCCTTCCTTGGACAGCTCAGTAAAAAGACACTGAAAGCCCAGCTACACTCCTGCCTGTCTCTGACAACATTAAATCCAAGATTGAAATGGGGAGATGTGGAGGAGCGCTGATCAGATCAAGCACAGAACCAGGCGTATGGGCTGCACAGGTGCTGAACAAGGGCAGTGAGGCCGTGGGGCATAGTATGGATCACCTGAATGTATTTGTTCAGACCTCCTTTAGCAAGGGGATCTCACTGCTTGTTTGCAACACAGTTGAGCACTTGGTCTCAGTGGCTCTTTCCTCAGCAAAAAGAATAACAGAATCTCCAAAAATGGGACGCTGAAGTGAGTATGTGTGACGTTGGGAATATGCTTTGCTTTAGGCTGCATAGCCTGTGGTACCAAATCCTACATACTTCGGGCTCTGGAGTCTTGTGTCCTGGGGACATTGTTCACTTCTTTGGCATCACAAAGCTGGTGGGAAAGGAATAATCCTGCTTCCACCAAGCATTCAAAGTACATGGAATAAAAAAGTGATGTGTGAGGGGCTGCTGACAAGCATCTGGACTGACAGAAGTGACCCTCTGCTGCTGACTTAACAGTTGACATTCTGCAGACTGAAAGAAGATGACCAGTTGTCTGGGGAAGGATGAGTAGAAAACGTGACCAAAGATTAAAAGGAACTTCAAAAGCCCCTTCAGAAGCCCCTTACAGCCCCATCTGAGATATTGAGAAATCCCTTTGTGTGAAGCTGTCTGCAAAATGCACAGTGCAAGAGAGCCTCACGCAGAGAAGGCATGTGGAAGGGGAAGGGAATAACCCGAAAACCAGCAGTTCCTTAACACCTCACAGGAAATCTGTGTCATGAGCCGAAACTGAATGCTAAATTGTAGTCCCTGTCCAGCGCTTTGTTACCTGCTTTGTCATGACCTGCACAGGTTGATACTTGTTTCAGGATACTGTATTAGAAGAATGCAAAAAGTCCACTACAGGTGTTGCTTTTGTTGTGAAAATATCAGCAGTTCAGTTAACCAGGAATAATGGCCATGCTGCATGCTTTAGGGGGAGGATTCCCTCCCTCCTGGAAAAAGTGTCTATCAGAAGGATGGCTTAACAAAATGCCTCCCTGTCTGCAAAACGGCTTGTGTCAGCCAAGTGCCAAGTGAGGAGAGGAGGTAGAGCCACAGTTTGAGAAGAGTTATGCCCATCCTTGTGGCCCTTCAAAAATATTGGCCCCTTATATGGCAGGAAATGCAGTGCAAGTTGAAGCTGTCAGAGATGATTTAATTCTTGCTGAGTGCTCTTTGACTCGTCTGAGTCCCAGAATGAAGCTGAGGTCAGGGACTTAGTGACTGCTGGCTACTAGCCCTGCCACAGCTCTGGGAACAGCAGCTTGTACCCATGTAATATGGATCAATAAATCTCACCATAGGACTGATCGCTTGTGCCCATGTGCTGAGACTCCCCATCTCCAGTGTTAGGGATTGAGATGAGGTACATATAACTGCATTGAAAGGGAAGATGTGCCTTTTGTCCAGTAATTAATGTTTCTCTTCTGTGTGCACTTCTACGTACAAGCTGCTGAATTACTTCATATTGAGCCAGAACATCCAAACCCATTGATGTCATTTCAAGCAAGTCCAGCACTTGTCACATTAATGGAAAAATCTCCACTGCTTTTATATGCATCTCCCTTTTAGAGCTTAGGTTATCAGTGCTAACTGTATCCCTGATTATTTTTGGTGGAGTAGCTCTCACCCACCTTATATACAAGTAATATGGTTGCTGTAAACATGGCGCTGCAGTCTAATCATATTTTAATTTAATACAGTGAGGAAGGGGCCAGTCACCTTCAGGGAAGCCCTGCTAGTTTATGCCAGCAAAGTATTTGGCTCTATAAAGATTGTTGTGCATATAAATCTTGAAATTGCATACGATTAGTTTAGACTGAAAAAGTATAAAAATATTTTTATAAGCATTTTCCTGGAATTCAGAATTCAAGTGTTCATTGGTCAGTAATAAAATTCTGAAAATTTAAATGTCTGTATTAAATCGAAAGCTTTTTTCTTCCGAAGCAGCAGCTCAGATGTTAGCATTTTAAATAACATTGTAAATATACCCACAGTAATGACTGTAACACCAGTTCCTTATATACACAGAAATTAGCCATGATGATCAATATTATGCTTTATTGCTTTTGAATTGAAATAAATTTAGAAATTTATTAATATATGCTATTACAGCTCACTGATTCATAGATTTTATAGCTAAAAGGGGGTATTATAACAGTTTGTCTCATCTTTTGCACAGCAATTTATACAGTTTCCTTACAGTAGTCTGTTCAGATAAGTGTGTCTCACACTTGGAATTTAGGAACTGTGTGTTCTGTGGTCTTTACCTGGCTGTATTTAGCAAGCACCTTACAGTTAGCCAATAAATTGTTTCTCTGTGTTCTGACTAGTTTATACCAGAATTTGTGCCTGCTATATTGACTCTACCAAGGTGGCAGTTCCTTGCACACCTTTCATCTAAACTCAGAGACAGGTGTACTTCTTTGATCACAGTATAATCTTGTTCATGTCTAAAAATTTTTTTCTTTAGATGCTGGCTTGTTTTGCATCAATGGCAAAACACTAACTGATTTCAGAATAGCCAAAATTAAATCATTATGTGTATTAGGTGACCAATATTGTTATACATCTGCATTACAGTCAGAGCTTTTCTCTAACAAACCCAGTGAAGGCATTCAAAGGCTTCATGACTGCATCAACAAGTAACAGGGGCTTCTCTCTCAGACCTTAGCTACGCAGAAGTTTGTTATGTCATATGGACATAAAGCATCTTAGTTATGAGGTGTGGTTAGCCTCTTTATTCAGAACAATTGGCTAAAGATTCATATATAAATTAAACCAGCTCTTGGTATTGCAAGTATTTTGTAATTTCAAATGCCTAGTCCTGTTACCACTGAGCTCAGACCTGTCCATGAGTTCAGCCCCTGCTAATTTGCTGTTTCCTTCTCCTACATCTTTTCCATGTCTATAAACAGAACACATTTCATACATGCAGGCTTGATTCTCCAGAACTTAAACACATACACAACTTGATGTAGCATGGATTATTCCTTCAACAGCAACTAGATAACTTGTAGATGACCATATCTGAATATTGTCAGGACAGCAGCTTTAGTTTGGAAATTGCCTTCCTTTGGGGGTCCCCCTCTTATTTTTAATTCTTGCAACAACTTATCGGTGAGTTTTTCCATTATTTCAGAGAGCTTCTTGCCATGTGTTGCTAGACGAGGTGTGGTGACCACTAAATTTTCTGTAAGTTATAGCAGAATCAAAGAAAAGAGACTTGTTCTGTTTCCACCCTGACTCCCAGAGGGGGTATTAGTTGTGTGGTCCCTTTTATCTTGTGGAAGGTTTTTTTCACTTAATTATATTTCCTTAGCGTAACAAACCTATATAATTTTTGTAATAGTTACTGTAGTTTTCCATGGGGTTCTACCACGTAGAAATGTATTCAGAACTTACTCTGTGTCTCTACTGGAAAGAGCTGTCTGCAGAAATCTATGGTGCCTTTCTAACTCACTAATCCTAGGCAGCTCAGGGAAATTTAAGGAGAATCTCAGGATGGAAAAGTGCTGCTAGTTCTATTAAAACCTATTAAAAAGACATACAAGGAAAACTGAAGTTTAAACAAGGCTTGGGGAAGCCCTTTTAGAGAAAATTTGTTGTTTTAAGTAATCCTTATTTTTATCATTAAGGCTACTTTTGTTTTGCTGCAGACTTGCATTGTGAAAACTAATGGTCAGGAAAGAATAAGAAAATAGTAAAATGATCCAAGCCCTGAATTGCTGCCTTTATGGTTATAACTTCCTTTACTTCAGTTGAGTTCCCCTGGCAGAGCTGCAAGGAAAGCTCTACCCCATTAAATAACAGAGTTCATAGTACTAAATACAAGCACGTATGAGATCATCTCTATATTTGCAAGTAACCCCTAAATTTTGCTGATGAACTCCTGCCATTTTGTTAGTAAATATTTCTAGAATAGATGACATCTGACATAATTTTGTACATACATACTAAGGGTGCATACATAAACACACACACATATAATATATATATATACACACATACATACCTTCACATATGCATATATGTGAACACTTCTAAACATCTGTCTCAGAATTTGCTGCATTCATTTGATTCCTTTGAGTCTCTGGAATTTCAGGATCTGCCGCCTTCTAATAGGGAATCTCTAGTTGTGTTGTTTCAAATGCTGGTTTAAATAAAAAGAAAAAGAAAGCAGCAGCAATACAGCACATCACAATAGCAGGTTAAATATAGAGATGGATTACAGAGCCATTGTTTTCACTCCTGCTAAATAAGACAGTAGTCTTAAAATGGAATGCCACTTGACCTTTCATGTCTTGTCAGTCTGTGATTGTACTTAACTGATGAAGGGAGGAAACATTTTCCCCCTGGATCTGTCCCCTGTTGATATGACAGTTGCTACTGCTGGGTCACGCCATGCACAGGAGGCAGAAACCCAGTGCTCCAGAACACAAGAGGGATCTTGCAGCTCATGGAGGAGCTCTGTCCATGTCCCACAATGACACGCGCTCTTTTTTCAACTTCTCTCAGCTTGTGCTCTCTGCTGGCCATCTCAAATCACCACCAGTGCTCAAACATTCAAAAATCACTTACTTTGAAGTGGAAATTCTTGATGTACAAAGCAAGAAGCAGATCTGCATTGTGGACAAGGTGAGTGTATTTTTCCCAGCTCGCTGGGGATGTGCCTGGTTCATACAGTGCCAGTTCAGGGACTCTGTTTTCACTCTGGTGTGGTCTTATTCTGTAATAGAAATACTTTCCTTTTCTCTGGGAGATACTCAGAACTTCTTCTTAGTGATAATCCTTGGCTGTTTTCCAACACTGGTTTCTTTTAGAACTCCTGGCTGCTCTGTGGGCTCAAGATATGTCCTTAGGCTGTCTCTTGACAGTTAGATTACAGTGTTTATTTCAGAATATGATACTTAAATGTCTGCTTCAGAATGGATATTCATTTTTAATACATTTGCAAAGCTTAGCATCACCACGATGCTGGGGGTTCTTGTTGGTCTCTAAATGCACTCATATGTGCCCTACTTACCAGATTGGGCAGGAACCCGGCAATTTTTAAAAACTTTAATTTTTAAACAAAGGGTCTTAGCTAAAAGAGGTGCTTTTTTTGTTTTATAATGTGAATTAAAAATATAAACTACAGCCAAATTGTATAAGTAGTATGAGAGGACTGGGTAGAAAGGAAGTTTACAACACAGTAAACAACAGCTGAAAACATGCTTCATAAATATTTTCATCACAGTTTTTGTGATTCATTGTCCCTCAGCAGAAGAGCTGGTCTCTTGAGTGCCATGGAAATGGGAATCCTAATCTATTTAGACCATAGGATTTTTCAGTAGCATAGTAGAGTTTTGAGACTTACTGTTTTGCTAGAAGAAAAAAAATTAAAATAAAAAAAATCCCTTATCCTCACTGGCAACAGCTGGAACTGGTGGATAAGTTTGCTTCAAATGTTTAATTTAATGCCTTTGAAATATGCAGGGTGGAATACTACCAGATTTCTAGTGTTCTTGATCATTTAAAGGGTGTTTTTTTCAATTTGTATGCCTAATTAAAGGTAAATGTCTCATTTGTTCATTCTTAATGGGGCAAAATAAAAGGGGAAACATGTACAAAATGGTCAAATAAGATGACGAGTTCTAATGATAATGTTTGTATTATTTAATTTACTGAGTGATATTTACACAGTTATTAAAAAGTTATCTAAATACTATACTGAGTAAAATTCTGATCCCCAAAAAAAGACTTGAGTCTGTTTGTCATCTTAAGCTTTCCTATAGTGTCATTAAAAGAAATACATTAACAGAAACAGAATCAGTTGAAGAGGCGCATTTCAGGAATCCTTCCACGATACATGGAAGAACTGTAGTCTGCTGGGATAATGGCAGACTCGTGTTTTAATCCTTATTCTGAATTTTGATGAGCCTGAGCATTTTTTTTTACTTTCTCCAAACCATGGACTCTGCCCCTGTAGTGGTGGAAAGAGAGTTATGAGTGGTGATTGTGAAGTATTCTCTATAAAGAGGTAAAATACACACAGAGGATCAGTAACAACTGTAAACTGGAAGAGTCTGCTCATAAATCTATGTTCAATTTGCACAGCCATGACCAGAAGTATGGACTTTTTTTTTTTTTTTTTTTGGGGGGGGGTGGGGGGGTGGGGCACAAAACCAGTGGATTGGTGTAAGTATAGTGCAAGGCTGAATTTCCAAGGCTGCCTAAAGAATTTGGCTTTTGAATGCACGTTCACCTGGCTAAGTCTCTTAATTTGCTGTGATAAACCCTTCCTAAGGCAACCCTGAAATTCAGAAGTTGAGTTCCTTACTTCCATGAACACTGTTAGTACTGGTGAACTTCATTTCAGTTTGTTTTTAGAGCAAACAAGAGACTATTTTACTGGATTATGCATAGTCTTCTGCTTAATTAAATATTACGTTGATATAGACCCAACATGACACTTCTAATGCCTGTTTTCTGTTTGTAAGATAATTATGATTAGCTTCATTTCTCGAGGTTGCATGTAATTATTACTTGTCAGGATTTACAATAGGAGAGAATAGGAACCATAGATTTTAAAATGTATGTATTGATACTCTTATTGCATATTTTTAGTAGATCAGACTATGATGATTTAGCAAATACATTTGTAATATTCTCAGATTCATAAATCTAAAGGGACAAACTATATTATAATGGCAGAGAGAAGACCTCTGAGAGAAACTCAGGCAGAGTGATTAGATAATTAATGCTATGTGGTTAAATATCAGTCATGGCTTACAGAGGGTTAGTTTCTATGAGACTCTTGCATATGCATATGAATCCTATTCAGATTAGTGAGAGCTCTGTAAAGTCTGCAAAATGATGATATATCTAACTTGTTTTGGTATTTAGAAAGAGAAGATGTCTTGTGCTGAATGCAGTGTCAGGGATTTAGAAGAGGTGTGTTTGGCTGTGTTATCCTGAGCAATCAATTGACATCAATAGGCTTTGGATCCAGCATAAGTAACTGTGAATTAATTCACTGTCTGTAAAATGAAAATAATATTATTTCCTTTGCTTTTCTTACCCATCTTATACTTTGGGGAAAGATCAGTCACTTATATTAAGTGAACTGTGTGGTTACTATAAGGTAATTGGTTTAAAGAAACAGAATAAATATGTTATTTGCCTGCTTTTTAAGCCCGTCAGATACATTCACATCGTACTGTAGGCTTTTCCACAGTCAGGAAGGAAAGGCAGAAAAAGCATTATTGAAGACAGTAGTAGAAGAGGAAAACCCCAGACATTTTGTCCTGAAGTCATCCCCTCAAGGAGCTGGGTCTTGAAGAAGACCTAATCTTGCAAAACTTGAAGTAAACTCATAAGAGTCAGCAACACTGGCAGTTCATTTTGTACATGTATACTTTGAGCAAAAAATTCTTTATAGGAGTATAATTTATTTTATTTAATATTGTCAACCTGCTCTGGGGACTTTCGCTGCTATGGATATGACATTATGCAAGTGGTTTGGTGCACACGAGCTTTTCCAGCGAGTTACTTAAAGAATTTAAAAGAGAAATAATAACAGTGTGAGATCTTTTTCCCCAGATTTGCTCTTGGTACAGAAATTATTTCTGAGGTGAGATGTCATGGAGAAGACACTTTGGATTTTGGGGATGGGGAGAGAATGGAGGAAACACAAATTTGCCTTTTTCCACTTACTCTGTAAAATGTCCCCAAACAAATCCTGTCAGGGCAGCAGGCACCAGTGATTTATAGACAAAAGGAGGCTACCTTTGACAGTTGGAAAAAGGCTTCAAAAAAGAAATTAGTATTGAAAGCTAATTTAAACCTGGCCTTAAAAGCAGTATCTAAATGCTTGGAGGAGGTACCCTGTGAGCAGAGGTATCCATACTCTGAAGTGATGGCTGGAGGGGGACAAAAGGCACTAAAGTTTTGAGGAGATGTATGAGCAGCCCCCTGCTCTTGTGTGCTGCCCACGAGAGGGCAAGAGTCCAGATGTGAGCGTCAGTCTGAATGACAGAGTCCTGGGTCTTCCTTCCTTCCCCGCTCCCCAGGGAGGCAGGCCCGTGTCCTCATGCACAGCGTGGCTTGGCTGTACACAGAGCATCTTGCCTGACCTCAGATTCCTCTGTGGCCCAGGAGAGGATTTCTCAGAACAGAAAGGTATTTACCCAAGCAGGCAAAGGCCTTACAAGAGCTGGTGGCTGAAAGCCACAGTTAGGGAAAAATAGTGAAGAAAATTGTCCCATATTTTGGGGTGACCAAAGGGTGATAAGTAACAGTTAGGTATCTCGTGGGTGAATCTTCAGTCTCTTCAACATGCAGATCAATACCGCATTTTTTTGATGTTCTGTAGTTGAAACATGAGTCATACAAGTTTCTTGCTCAAGGGGTGAAAGAAGTATTTAGCAAGAAATAAATCACTTCTTTGGCCAGTGTAAAACAGCAGGTGAGCCTAGAGGATCACAAGTCCCTTTTTTCCTCACAATTTATTCATTTATTAATATCTATGAATTAAATTCCTGTCTGTCTGTAAAGAGGGCATGTAATTAGTGATTTCTTATTAGAAATATTTTCAATGAAGAGTCCCAAAATGTCTAAGGATTTTGGCTCCCATATTACTTCCAAAAAGCTATAGAAAACAGAACATGCAAAATTCATCAAGTCTTAAAAGCAAAAGAAAATAATTCCTTTTTGTATTTTTTAACAAATAATCCACATTTTTCATCGTCAGCCACAACTTATGAAAAATACATAGCTATTCAAAAACTGTTTTACTTGTACATTATTCCAAAAGCCTGATGTAGGTTAGTTTTAAAGTTATCGATGTGCAGTGATTTGATTTATAAATGCTGTTAAGGCAACTCATAACTGTTATAGCATTCATCGTATAATATTTTTTCTTCAAATTAACTTGTAGTAAAATGTATTTTCCCCCAAACATAGTGCAATATAATTAATTTTGCATGAGTTGCTTTTAAGGCAGAAAGTGTTACTCGATATAGTTTTTACAGAATAAATCACCTTTGGGGAAACCACCAGAGAAAGCTTTTTCCCATCAAAAGCCTCAGAGCTCAATAGTTTCATGCTATATTTTGCAAGTTAAGCTATAACCAGAGGTGTGAACTCAGGTTTTGGCTCCTACGCAGTAGCCCTCCTTTCCAGAAGGCTTCTTAAAGCCTACAGAAGAGAGCTTGCTTCCTAATGTGTGCAGGGAAGAGCCTCTTTTCTTGGTGTGCTGCAAAGATGATGGAAGCTACTTTTCTACTGTTCCTTAAACCAGCCCTCCATGTACCCAGTGCCCTCTCCCACGGAAATCTCTTTGGACATCCCAGTTACTGATAGTTAAATGTTTGTTGTTCACGATATATATTGTGGGAACATTTAACTATATGTTTGTGAGTGTACACATACTGTGCAATGCCTACAATGAAAGTCATGTGAACATTGTTATTTTGCTTAAATTAAAGGATCCTTTTGTAGGGCCTGTCCTTCTGTTACATGTTTTTGTTGTGGCCAGCACAACACAAGTCTATGCATCAATCCAGTCACTTATGTTAAATATTACACAGTATATGTATTACTGCCTCTTTTGCCAAAGAAGAATTAGGACTTATTCTGATTGCTCTGAAAGGCTTATCTGGCTCTGAAGGAGTTCACAAGCATTTTTGTTTGTAATGCACCTAAACCAATAGTATCCTTGTATCTGCACACTATGGCTTAACACTGTATATTGCATTTATACTGACACGACAGCAAAATCAGATACATGCAGAAATGGTATCTCCAGTATCAGAAAACTATTACTCTCACCTGTGTGTTGCTGCTCTGTCACAGAAAGTGAGCAGCCAAGAAGAACAGTCATCACCAGCTCTCTTTTGCATAGTCATCTCCAGCAAATAAAAATAACTTCTCATGTCAGGACTTGGAGATTAAACATACCACATTCATTTTAGGTGAGCAAATACAATCATTAAAGTAGGTAATGAAACTGTGTAAAGGAACTCTCTGCAGTACCAGGACATTGCTTTTTACATCAGACTCTCCTCATTTGTTTCATTCTAGGGAAGTATAGTAAAGAAGTCTTTTCCCAGGAAAAAAGTTAGTATTTTCATTGCCTTGTATAGTGGTTTTTTTTTCCCCTAAACTTGCAATTATAGCATTGTACCTCACAGGACTCTACATTCTTCCTTGTGGAGAATAAGCAGAACCTGTGCACTTCCACAGTGGCCTCATTTCATGCATAGGATTTTTAGGATCATCATCTTTCTCATTTAAATAATCAATTCAAACAATTAGAGATGTCCTGCCTCTGATGCCAAAGATGCCCAAAGGGACTGAATAACCAGCTATGTCAAAGGAGGGGGCTTCCACAGTAAGACCACACATGGATGCTGAGTCCCACAAACTAGAGATTCCCACAGCAGTATGGGTGAAGGAACACAGACATAAAATTAGCTGAATGTATGCACATTGCTGTGCAAGTCCTCCTTTTTCCTTCCTTTTGGAAGAAGAATTTCATGGTGTCTTGTGTCTTTTACTGTATATTTTCACAGCATCCAGCACAACAGGGATCTGGTCCCTGCTGAGAAGCACTGCAAGAAAATACATTACATTTACAAACATTTTATAAAATCTGTGTGTTCTTGCCTGTAAGAATTGAATCTTACACCTACCCCCCAGTGCTGGAGGTGATGACAGTAGTATTTTCTTCCTCAGTTATTAGTTACACTTGGTAAAGTAAGTAAACATATTCAAATTCTGTTGAAGCAACGCATTACACTAATTTCTTCCTGCTTTACTAGAAATTCACATCATTTTAATGTCAATATAGCTACAGATAGTTTCAGATTAGAAGAGGCAACGAGCCATATTAATTTCTGCTTGCTCTTTGCTGTCACCAGTCTTGTTTCAATGTGGCTTTTTAAATGGAATACCTGGAGAAATGGTCTTTGATTTATCTAGAAGAGGAAGGCTGAGGAGGGGAGAAGCTGGTAACTTTAGGGCATTTAGCATTTGTAAAGGGATAATTTAAAGAATTACAGAAGCTACTACAGAAGACTAATGCTTCAGCTGATGCTACTTTTCAAAGCTTGGAAGTGCCTTTAAATGACAGGTTTTATAAATCTCTTATTTTAGATAGAAAAGTCAAAGCCTGGGGGAAAGGAAGAAAGACTGAAATATAATAGATGATCCAAAAACTTAAAGCTTAATTCAAAGTTCAGCAAAAACAAGAGAATGAATCCTTGAGACACCGGTGGTGCTCCAGCTCTTCATGAACGTATGCCATTCTGGCCAACAGTAAAAGCCAGCTACGCTACCAGAGCAGTGAATATTGCCAAAAGTGTGTCTGTAGAGACAGATTCCCAGCCAGTGTGAAAATGTCCTCTTTCCAGCAAAGTTATGACATTTTACCCCAGCTGCACATTTGTGTTATTGCATCAAAGATAATTCACAGATTATTGCAAATTATGAATGTACTGGAGCAATATAAGACCATAGGGAGCTGTAGATGTTTTATTAGTCTAATAGTTAATCAGCACAACCCACAATGGAAATTTAGGTGTATAATGGCATCTCATACAGGCATTATTGTAGCATTAAAATACTTCTGCCCATGATTTATTGAACCATCAGAATGTGCTTCAGGTTCTTTCTGAAATCAGACCTGTGATTCTTCATAAAATACCTGAGCCATGTAGTAATGGATCTATAAATATCTGTCAGTATATATTAATGCTATCTTTATAACATATCTGCCTATGCTTAAACAATTTTGGATTTTAAGAGTCCTTAAAATGCAAGCTTTCCTTTTTTTAATATGTACAGCTCTTGTGTTACAAGAGGACAAATTGTGACAGTCAGAGAATCTGTACCAGAAATACAGCAAGCATTTCTTCATTGCGCTTGGTATTGTGACAGGTACTCAGATTTCTGACTGACCTGATGATGTCTAATTATTCTCATATATCACCCTCTTTTCCCATTCCTTTGTGCTTCTCATCTTCATACTTGCCCTCAAGGACCAAAGGGGGCTTGCTGTCTCTCCATCTTTCTCTGCCTGCTCTCCAGCATAACTTTGGACCTACTGGCAAAATTTAAATACAGCTGAAAGAGAGAGAGAGAGAAAAAAAAGAGGCTCAGAAAATTACTCAGGTCCTGCTTGTCTAATGGAAGCTTGTGGCTAGGTAGCATAGTGTTTCAGAGCAGGGAGCACAGGCAGAGCGCAACCTTCACCCCTGCTGTGCCTCAAGCCAACTCTCAGCTCAACATGCGCATTCTGAGTGGGCAATCAGCAAGTGCATGGCAGGCAAACAGCCCCCCAGCTTCTTGCCCAGTAGAAATGTCATAGGAGTCAGGGAAGGGATATGGGGCAGCTGGAAAAGGCTTTGAGATCCTTTATTAAAAAGTAAGGCTTTATCAGCCCTGCTACTCATAGAACCACTTGTTTTGCCAATACATGTTCTCCTGTGAATTTCCTTTTGAGTTGGTTGATCCCACTCTTAATTTTGTTTTCATAGAGTCCCCCAGATGGTTTGTGACCATCCTGTGCTAAGTATTGGTTGAGTTTCTTGGGTGTACTGCTTGAGTTTAAATGTTAGCAGTCTACATAGGTATAAAAAAGCAAACATAAACCTCTACAGCCATTTGATAGAAAAAGGAAGACAAATTCAGAGAGATTTCACAACTAAGCTATATACTTAATCTGTGCTAGGACCTGCAACCAAATTCCAAATAAAACCATAAACATCACGTTCTTCCTGAGAAGAACTGGTCAAAGTTAGGGGGTTTTTGTGGTTTTGGGTTTGTTTGGGTTTTTTTTAGTGCATATCCCAAATGTTTTCTTTAGAAATGACAGTGAAAAAAAATGAGTCTTGAATGTTTGATGAGGTAGAATTTGGGAAAGATTATACTACAAACTAATTTGGGAATATTTCAATCTGTTCTAACACAATAAATATTTTACTTTGAGTGCAATTTATTTTACAATTCAAAAGTGCATTTATTAGAATATTATTTCCTATTGGGTTATTCTCCATGTCATGAGAACCATGTGTTATATTATTTTACACTATCATGATTGATGTGTCATAAAATAATGCAAAAGTAATGAAAGTTCCATACCAGCAAGAAATAAAAAGATATTAAAATAACACAATAAAATTAATTTTCATCATGTTCCTGAAGCAGGATTTAAAAAAAAAAAAACCAAACAAAAAAAAACCCAAACAAAAAAAACACTATTTAATTTTTAAAATTTGAAGTCAATACAAATTTACCCATCCAGAGTTTTGCCAGAACAAGTCTATTTCCCTGGTAGAAAAGTGTTGTGACAGAGGGTTCCTGACTGGTTCTGCTGTTAAGCTCTCAAGGTGAAGACATCAACCTTACTCAGTTCTCTTCAACAAAAGGTCAGAATGCATGGAGGCATACCAATTCTGGTTAGATCTGCTCAGAAACAGGTGGATGTGGTGAATTCTGTAAATTGAGGGATGGCCTGCATGCCTTCTGTCTGCTAATGGATTGCATTCTCTTTACTTTCACTCATCTTTAGCAGAGGGAGAAAAAGCTCTTTCTAGTGTCTGACACTTTTTCAGAAAATTTCATACAAAGGGAGAGGACTTTTTTTTTTTTTTTTAAATAAATACCCAGCTAGCAGTACAAAACCAATGTAACATCTTTAGAGACAAACTTGGCTAGTGTAAATTGACATGACTGCACCTGGCAAGCATGTGGTTATGTATATTCTTAGATAATTTGACCCATAGTGACTGGAAATATTATTCAATTGGATTATTTCATATGCCTAAATTCATGTGACCATGTAACAATCTAGGAGATTCCTAAGTGATACAGTCCTCTACTCAAGTATATGGGAACTGATGAGCTAAAACCATAGTTCTGGATATCTCCAGTTTCTCAAAATAATGGCCCGACATGAGAGTTAGCTGTTTGGTAGGCAGTTCACTGCAGTCTACCCAGTAAAATATTCAATTCTATATATAAAGCTTTTGTGTAGTTGCTGACAACACTTTTCTATATGTAGTTACTTCAATGTCATTTTCACGGAGAGCTCATCTATTTATATCTCTTTGGACATGACCAGCACACTGGTACACCGAGCTAACAAGAGAGCAGTGTTGGACACACTCAGGGAGGTTACAGTAAAACAGTACTCAGTTTTTAATGCTGTCTTTGAAAATTAATGATAAGAAAAAGTAATCTGATCTAGAAGCCAAATTCACAAAACATGGAGATCAATTAGAACAGGTATTTTCCTGATTAACCTTCTGTGAAATGCTGCTGATTTCTAATAATACAGTGTGGTCCCAAGGCCAGGACAGAGTGCAAAAGCAGTAATGATGAAGTATTTGTTGAGTGCTGAATTTGGAAATTACTTGGCTTTCTCATTAGTTATTCATCTGTTATGGGGTCAAATCTTCAGCTACAATAAGCTGATGTCATCCTTCTGAACAAATTCACCTTGGCTGAAGATGGGGGCCTCTCTGGTTAATGAGCAGCTGGAGCGGCAGAATTTCGGAATTTTTGCCATTATGGAAAATGACTGCCTGTTGGAAAGTAGGTGACTCAGCAAGGCAGTGGTACTGACATGTCACAAAGAGAAAAAATATTCAAAGGGAAATGTTGAATGGAAGATCACTTATTTGCTAAGATTCTATTATTCAAATTCTTATTGATATTCTTCTAACCTCTAACCCCTAAAATAATTCTTTAGTGCAAGAACTGTGTGATGCAATTACATACAGATCACCAGATTTGTTATAATTCCTTGACTTATAAATGCGAAAGAGGTATGAAAGTGGATAACTATCTGATTAGCTTGCACTCACAAAAGGCAGTATTAAGTTCCCATAATATCTTCCACTCACTGCTCTTCCTTGAGTCATAGCCTAAGTTACTAATACAGCGTTTTAAATCTTAAAAAGAAATGTGGTGCTTTGTGCATAGCTGCATAAAGGAAGGATAGAACTGGAATGGATGACCCAGCAGGTTCTTTCATTCTTGAACTCCTAAAAAATGAAAAGTTGACTCAAATGGAAAAGTGAAATTATTTTTGCTATGAAGGTACAGGAAAAAGAGGGTTTGAGGTTCTAAAATCATCCTTTTCTGAATGAAAAGTGTAATGAATGCAACCCACACCTGTAAAATCTGCATTTCTTCATAACATTTTTTTGTAAAGAAAAGTAGTCTTGAACTTTACACATGGTAGCAACTTACTGGAAAGTTAACTATATTTAAAATCTGGTGTTAGACTACAAGTTATGAAGTTGGAGGGAAAACTGGCTTGACCATCAGACACAGAAGATATGTGCCAAGTAAGAGGTGTTTTTACAATGAAATCTGTCTTATTTTAAATAAACTAAGGGTGGTCTTTCACTCTGTTTTCCCTTTGTGTATTTGAAAAGTGCTGAAATAGAGGAAAAAGAAGGTTATAATGCTTTCAGAAATAATTTAGAAGAATAAAAGGAGACTAAGACTAATAATTAAGTGAAATGTTCCAGGGTGCTTTATTCAGTTAGCACAAAGGGTAATAAGAGCAGATGCTGTTCCAGTCCTTACAATTCTTTAGCTCGTATTGATGTACAATGAAAAGAACAAAAGATAATTAATGGTCTACGAAGAGGACACTCTTAGTAGTAAGCTGATGTCTCAGCATCCATCTTCACATTGATCAATATTAGAAACTATAACTTCACCAGTTGTTTTATGAGGTCCTTAAAAAAAAGGACACAGAATTATCAAGATCATAAAAAAATGTATTTCATTCTTTTGTGGCTATAGCCTTTTTATTCTGCCTGGGAAAATACCCTGCAATTCTTCTATGTCATAGCCCATTCTGAAGAGGAAGGTATTTGTGACATTTTTCAGCTTGCGATCTGTGTAGTTTGTCTCAAGTGGAAGAGTCCTTCTCTAAGCCAGCTGGCCAATAAAACAAACGTCTTCCTCCCCTCCTGGCTGTGTGTGTGCTCCAGGCCTTCCCTGGGCTCTTGCAGGCCGTACGGTGTGGTGCCACACATAGCTGCCAGACTGCGACTAACCAACCAAGCACATGCTCTGCCCGGGCCTGAGCTGGCAGGATTTAAACCACCTCTAGCCTAAAGCAGCTTGGACGTAGTCAGGCACAGCAGTGCTCTTGCTAATGAGCTCTGCCTCTCTCGTAGGTGTCGTGCGGAGCACAGTCCCCTCCAGCTGCCGCTATGCAGTTCAAGCACCAGCTTTGGAGGGAGGGGAGGTGGTGTGTGATGGTTCACGTCACACCACATGCATACACTCACTGGCTCTGCTGCAGCAGGCCACTGTAAGCACAGATCCTGGCCGGCACTTTGTAACTTTGAAAGACCTAAGGCATGTGAATAGTTCTATAGGTAGACCTAAACCATGAGCATATACTAATTTTTTGATAGCTAAAGTTAGGTGATATGAATTCTGGGGCTGGCAGAGCAGGATTTGGAGGGGAGAAAGCACTGAAAGCCTCTGGTTGAAAAATGGGAAAGGGATTTAAAGGCACAGTTGCTAAAAGGGGCTGGACTAGAAATTTTGCACTTATTGAAAGCAGTGCTGCCCTGAAGTCAACACATATTTGGGAGTGCAGGAGACGGAGACTGTGGGCTCTGTTTTGAGCCATTGCTAGTCTGTAAGCATACTAAGCTTAACTCAGCTTCCCTTGACTTAATCAGATGATCAGCTCTCCAGAGCATGAGTTCGCCCTGGCTATTCTTTCCCAGAATCTGGCATAGTGAGATGTAGATCTCCTGTAGGGATGCAGGCCCTGCAGTAATGCAGTTTATACTGTATTTAGAAAGCCAGATCATCCTCCATCACGTTGGAGAAGATCATCCCTGTCCCTGAGCTACCAATGCCAGCTCTGAAACCCTTCACACCTGCCCTGTGCTAGGACACGTGACAGATTTCGGTCAGCAGTCTTGTGGGCTGTATAGTTGTTGCCAGCTAACATCACTTGCATCCATATCTGATGGATTCAGGACTCCAGACCTCACAGATGTGAGATTAGAAGGTGTGAGAAAGAATTTCAGATAATATTAGGGGTTTTGAAAACATAAAAAGCCCCTATCTACCATATTCAAGTCCACATTACGAGAAAAGGCACATGTAGACCACGGAGATGTGCTGTTCTACTGGTTTTTGCATGGAATGGCTTAAATGCATGAATACAGATAAAAAGTTTTCTTTCCTTTCTAAACTGTTAAACATAAGATGGCCTCTTCTATAGTTCCCTGGAGCTAGGAAGAAAAGGGATCCAGCTGTCATCAGGAACTCCAAGGGCAATGTCCCTTTTCTGGCTCAGTACTGTTCAACATAGCTTGGATGCAATACAGATCTTGGTGATGGTGGGAAGGGGGAAAGGGAACAGCCTTGGTTTCAAGAAGCCCAGCCCTTGATTTGGGTGGAGTTGACATCACTTAGCAGGTGCAACAGAGAGACAAATCAGGGTTTAATAAGGGGTTCACTTACAGCAGTTTCTGCAGTAAGGACTTTTCCAATGCCCAGTAAAACCCTCTGTAACTGTGGAAGAGAAAGAATTCTCATCTAAACTCAAAGAAAAAGCTAGGAAAAATTCTGAACTTTACATACCATTTAGTGCAGGTATCATTTTACAGCTTTAGATCATTGAAATCTCTATTGAGCTCTCTGCCTGTTCATATTATGACTGAAAACAAGTTGGTTTACTCCTAAGCATTAATGGCATGTATATTGTATATTTGCATGGGGCATCAAATTATATAAGAGCAAAACTTTTCTTTCTATACTAATTTGTGGCTTTTGAGTCAGCAATTTTATTTTCTTACATCAGTATTTCTCCAAACTCAGTCTTTTCAGCAAAACAACCTATGTTAAGGTGCTGATTGATCTCTACTAGCAGAATTTTTGTTCTTCTCTATTTTTTTGCATGGATATTGTCACAATTCAGTAATAAGTAAGATAGATAGATAGATAAATATCACTAACCACATTTGGAAGAAGTGCAACTACAGGCTAAAGATGATGCCAAGATCCAAGCAAGGTTCAGTAAGTTCATTAATGCTGAAATGTATGAGTTCTAACTAAGGCAATGAAACAGGTATTGGATTGCCCAGCAAACCCCACAGAAATCCTTAGGTGAGAAGAGACAGACAAGCTGCTGCAGAGCAAAACTTTTGGATTCCTTTGTCTGCCAAGAAGGCTGTCAGGAAACTGCTGCATTCTGGTTAGACTGAGGGAAGCTAGAGATGGGGTGAACCAGGTGATGAGTGCCCAGACAGGGAAAATGGTGCCGTTTCTCTACCTCAACCCAAAGAAATTCTGCTGCTCCAAAAGGTTTCGCTGTATGTCACCACCACTTCATGCTGGTATTAGCCTATGCTGTGCAGGTGCCTAAAGTCTCCAGGGAAGGTGGTTTTCTGCATTCTACTGTCTGACTGCAGCGATGAGGTCTCCAAAGCAGATCCCCATAGTTAAGATTTAGTTCAATTTACTTCTCTCTCTATGCTTAAATGAACAATATAGAATATTAAATCAGTATTAACTGCAAATGCATGGTCTTGTTAAGACCAGACTCTTACCTCTTGCCACCACAATCTCAGTCTCAACATACTGGTTCCTGAACTGTTCCATTGCCTCTCCTTGTAAGTGCAAGGTACTTCTAAGTCCTTCCCTCTAGTAAATTCTAACTGTGTTTCTCAGATACTTTGTACAAAGTGTATGAAGAAATCAATATACATAACAAAATAGAGCCTAAAAGGCCTCCAGGCTGCCATCTAACACTGTGACACCTGAATTGCTTCAGTGCACATGAACAACAACATGCAGAAGCAAACTCATTTCAGGCAGAAAGGACAAAACCTGCCGCCTTTGCTACAGGCCCCTCAGAAAAAAACCTTTCATGTCTCCAAGGGACATGCCCCAGCATGTTTGAATCTAACTTTAAAGCTATTCCTTCATGTTGTCCCACTGGTTTGATCCTGGGGCACTTACTGCCTCAGCCAGGACCAGCAGCTTTCCCTCTTGACCCTTGGAATCTTATCCTTCCATTGGCCAAGCAAAAGGGGTCTAGGCTATGTGTAAACCAAATGTGGACAATCCTTAATAATGTATCAACATGTGAGAGCAAATTTGCTGATTTGTTTCATTATTGCCTAAGGAACTTGCAGACAAATTGAATCATCTCTTCATTAGAGGGGGGGAGAAGGGATCCCAGAGTGAACAAGACAGAAAAATTAATCTGCATGCATTTTGTATTCTTTTCCAGGTACCTCCATCATCTACCCTTCTTGATGTGAAACACAAATTTCACAAAGCATGTAAGTACTATGGCTAGCAGTCTAGAGGCATGGTTAGAGGCCTTTCAGCTTGGAGAAACTCTTAAATTTATTTTTCATGAAATCTTGCACAAAATCTGAGACTGGCTTGACAGCTTTTGAGCAGTGTTTGGATTAAGTTTCTACTGTAGCTATTACATGTGTGAGAGTCTGGAAGGAGAGGACTGCATAATTTATCATTGCCAGCCCATGAGAGGCAATACTTTTCTGTTCTCTTTTTAACACTACACAGTATCAATTCAAGACCACAACTGCATTTGCCCTCCCAGTGTTATATTAAATAAACTTCGAAAACTTTAGACTGCTTCAAGCTGGCCATAAACAGACTGTGTAGGTTAAACAACTACTGTAGTGAGGAACTTGAGCACAGAGGGATTAAATGACCTATCTGGGATCATGCAGGCAATCTGAAAGACTTCCCAATTGACTCAACCATCTCCAGTCCCTTAATGGTCAGGGCAACCTTCCTTTCTTCTAGTAACATTTTCTGTTTTTTATATCCGTGAGGAGGGGAGAAAATAGTGGGGGAGAGGGTAATTTTTCCATGTACAGTTTGCAGATATGGACCTTGTACATGAGAAGAGATGAGAGCAATCATACTCTAAAATCCCTCTTTTCTTCCTGCCAGAGAACAGAGCAGTTTTGCTAGATGCTTCCCTTCTGCCTCCTCCTAGCCACATGCCTCCAGCCCTTACTAGAGGGAGGTGGTTGGAAAGGTGGGAGAAAGAGCAAAGAAAGTAGCCAAGTGCCAAAGTTTGATGGCATTTACCTTTATCCACTGAATTGCTGGTCAGGATTTTGAGGAGTGGGGCCAAATGTACCTGAAATCTACAGGATGTATATGCGTGTAAAGTGTTCCTTGAGTTCTGAAATGCTAAAATACTGCTGTATCTGTGTTTGTAGAGGTCCTAACAGTGCCACCCTTGCTTCTAGACTGAGAAACATTTCTCCCACTCCTGCCTGTGGGAAGTATGGTGCTACTTGTGATGAGGACTTCTAACCTTGAACGTCACCCACATTTGAGATGTGTAGGTCTATGCAAGGCATATTAACTTGAACTGGATTTCTTAGAACTGCAGAGGTATTTAGTTGAGCAGAAAAAGATACAACAAGAATTGATAGTTGGAAGTGAAGGCAGAAAAATTCAGATTAGGAATGAGGTGTTTGGTTCTGAGGGACAGGATGGTTTGCTATTGGAATAAGCATCTTAGGTGATGGGCTTTCATTGCTTTTAGAAAAAAAGGTGTATTCATCTAAAGGCTAGATGCCTTTTGCAGAACAAAGGTTTAGTCAGACACTAATACTCTGAGTTCAGAGTAGGGTAAGTAGAAGAAATATTATGCTTCTCCTCTGTCCTTAGAATTTTATAAAACACTAAAGCTTGAAGGTTCATGCAGTTGCATGAACATTCAATTGATGAAGCAAAAGGATGTTGACTTGACTGTTCTAAAACTACTTGTTTTCACTCCCTGTAAGGGCTTGTAAAATGCAAAATGGTATAAGTTCAAAAACCCCACAGCTAAATATGAAAAGACTGAGTGCATTTTTTTATTTTTAATTTTTAATATTTCAATCAGTATCCCATCAGTTTGTGAAATGCAGTGCATTTCTTCCCAGACTCTCTTAAATCAATTGAAACTGGATTTATATTGATGCAGCTTAAATCAGTTGAAGATCACTGGCATAGAGGTTTATGCCAGTTTAGAATGTAATAAGGTTTATAATGGATTTGGGCAAAAATGATGCAAGTCTGTGTATAAGCCATTTTAATGGTGCTTGTTTTCATATTTAGAGGTATCTTACTCCTCAAATACTCCCAGCGATGTAAGTGAAACTGAGTGTAAAAGAAGACAGTAAGCAATAAAACAAAACATGATACAGACCGTGAACCGAAACGCTGACAGTACAGCATTTTACAGCACATGGAAGGGCTGACATGTGGCTTCAATGCTTTTTCAGTTCTCATTTTTTACATCAATTCCACTCCCGGGAGCACACCATATCAATGTCCTGTATCCTTTCTTTCTTCCCATTCCAGCTCATTGCTTTGATCGCTTTTCCAGTTCGGCCTGGATTTTGTTGTCTCATGAGGTTCCCCCTTCCTCCTCCTTTGCCACTTGCAAAGAACAAATCTTCACATTTTTTTGTTCATATAGTTTGGAGGATGACAGCTAATAGAATACAGTTCTTTTAGGCAAGAGCTGAGAAGCGGTTGAAGCTGATCCGTGGATGCTTTTGGTTAGTGTGCTATTTTATACTAGCTCATGCATTCATTTCTGTCATTTCATGTGTGCCAGACTCACATGTTCCCCTATAATCTCTTGCTAAAACATACTCCTACGCACACCCCCTTACAGTCTCCCTGTCTTCATACATTCTCCTTTGATCACCCGTGCAATTAAGCTTTCTCCCCAGCTGGTATCTTGTCAGCCCTTCAGTGAGAGGAACCCCTGTGCAGCAATTTCACCAGCATCATCTCTGTCACTGATCAGCTTTCACTGCCTGATTCAAGAAAGGAGGAAAAAGACTGGATTCTAAATTGCAGCACAGGAAGCTGTTAATCATTAAAATAAAAGAAATGGGATGCAAGTGACACATAACATGTTACTGCTAAGTCGTTTCTAAGTCAGTCAAACATTAGTTTGGATCTGTGTGTATACAGAAGGCAGACTTAGAAGTCCCGGAACAAATATGGAAATACTCCTCAGCCCTCACTTCATCAAAACTGTCTCTACTGAAGTAAGCCCAGCAAAGCCTAACCCTATGCCTTCTGCGGTGCTGCGTTCATCTGGGCAATCACAGTTTTATCAATGGAGATTTGGGGATCTGTGAGCTCTTAGTGGAGAATAACCATTTAAGACAAACTGCCATTTCCATGGGAATTCAAAGGCTTTCTCTGGACTGAAGACCACTGTTTTGAATCAGACCTGGTTGCTGTAGCCACTACCCCTGGCAGGGACTGGCAGCACCAACCAGGGTCAGTACTGAACAGCAGTTTCCCTGTTGCAGCTTTACAGCCATCAGCTCTACAGGGGCTTTCTGTAACAGATGTTAGATCCAGGCTGTCATGCTTAACAGCAAACATCACACCTGCCCACCATGAATCTGTCTAATCCTTTTTAAACCTACTTACAGTTTTGACCTCAGCAAAATCCTCTGGGAAGGCATTCTACAATATCAGTATGTGGTGGACAAATGTCTACGCTTATACTGCTTGATATTTTCTGCCTGAAATTGAGTGTCAGCTGAGTACCTGGGTGTTACTGACCATCACACTGTATTATCTAAGGTATGGTCAAAGAAGCCTCAATCAAATTGGTGCCGTGCACTAGGCGACTTTACTACTATTTTCTTCATTCCTTTGGCTAGATGGCAGAGGTGAAACCAAACCAAATCCTAAGTGTATAAGACAGAAGACTCTTGTCCCATTTTCTCAATTGCTTATATCGAGTTAGGTACCTGGCGTTTTCTTTATCTGTAAAGATTATGTTTTCAGTGAAGAAAGAAATACCTTATAGGCTAAACTTCACAAGCTCTTGTCCTTGGCAATAACTCTTCACCTTTAATTTATTTTTATCTTTGTAAAATGTATTGGACTGATGGGGGAGGAAATCTTGCAGATAGAAAATGAAAAACTGTAATAATGATGATAATTCAAGTATCACATAACTAAAATAAAATACTTCTAGAAGAGGTAATATAGTGGAGTCAGAGATCGTTAAATATTTTCAAGGTTAGTGCACAGAAGTTGCTGAAAAAGCTCTTGAAAGAAGAGGAAGAACAGAAAGGAGAGGGGGAAATAAGATCTCAGCAATACTGTAACAAACTCAATGGATGCAACCTCTTGCACAAGGAAGTAGCACAACTAGAGCTACTCCTTGAAGTCAGAAGAGTGAACTTGGGGAGGCCAGAAATTGCCCTCTAGGCAGAAGGAGCAGACGGGGAAGGAAGGGCAGATGGGAGGAAGCCTGGAGATGAGTGAAAGGAAAAGGGAATTTGAAAAGAGAACAGAAAATACCATATGTAAAATGTCCAGGTCTGCAGAGGGGAATGAGGTGCTTAAGGAATAAGGAACATTATAAACTGCCAGCTGTCCCAATAAAATATTAACTCCTAATCCTTCAGCTCCAAAACTGCAGGCCCCTCCATCTAAGCTAACAGATGTTACCTAAGGCATTTGAAATAAGCAATGTCAATGAAAGTAAATCATTAAGAAAGAAATTGTCAGTAGATGGCACTCAAGAATAAACAGCATCATTTCTGGACACTATGAAACTTTAGAAGTCTGCTAGACAATCTTAAAACTCCTTCTTATAGGTATTTCTGTGGCGATCTTAAGAGCTATGTTCCCTGGAAAATCACTGAGATATTTTCTGTTGCTTTCCTCTAGAGAAAGGACAAGGAGAAAGACAGTGCAATTTCTTCTTCATGGTGGGGACCAATTTCTCTTTTAGCCTCTTCCTTACAGGCTGTAGGGCAGTGTGTTAGGATGCATTCATCTGCCAGGTTTTACCTACTGCTCTCATCCTGCATGCTCCCCAGAAGCCATAGCAGAAGAGGCAACCCCTTAGATGCCATCACCCTGCAGACCACCTGGTCACAGAGTCTGACTCCCTGTACGAAAGCAAGATCAGAGGCTCCTGTGCAGGCCCTTCCAACACGCTATTTCACCTAGTCAGACGCTCCCACTGACTTCCAAGTGCCTTGAATAAGATCTTTATCGCCTAATGCAAGGAGATCCCTTACCATCTCAGAAGACAAACAGAAGCAGAAGTACCATATCACACAATTCTCTTTCAGCTGCATGGAAGGCCTTTGCATATTTTACCTACTTCTCTTTTCAGAATGATCAGTTACTGCCTCCAGCTCACTTCTCTCCCCAGCTGCCTGTCAGCAGTGCTCAGCTCAGCCAGTGCTGAGCAGCTGGAAGGAGAGCAGCATTTTGAAATCAACAGGTTCTTGTTTGCCCAAAACCCTGAAGCAGGTCTTTGAAACACAGAACAGTGGAAGCCACATTGGCCTGATGAAGAGCAAGGACAAGAATCTCACATTGCTTAGAAATCATAAAGCAAGCCTTGTGAGAGGAGATTAAGACACATGAGGTACTAAAACTAATCCTTTAGTGGAGGAGGGCCTCTTTCTTTTCTCCTTTGCAAAATGTCTGCTAAGGGTTTTCACACTCTCAGTCTGCAACTTTCCTGTTTCTAATGACATCTGAGAGCTAGTAGAATGTTTCTAAGAGCAAGGGTTTAAGGAATAACTCCATAATTTGCCAGGCCTGTGTTAAAACACAAGAGTTGGATACAGAGCTGTTGCTGGAAGGATGACTGTTCTTACTGCATCACGTAATTCCCTTCTAGAGGCTGGCTGCGATGTTAAACTGCAAGGCTCAGAGAGGTGAGAAAGGATGCTGTGGGGATTAGTCATTAAGAGCAGTACCAGGGAGAATGGTGACTGCTAAGCCAGTGACTTGCCTACCGGCTCTGTATAATCAGGGCTGACTGATAACACAGTCTTGCTGAGAACCTGCAGTTCCTCTGATTTCTCCACACTGTCTATTACAGCTGGATTCTCAGGTTAAAGAAAGTTAATGAAATCTGTCAATTTTGATGCCTGAGAGACTCATGTGCCCGATGAATACACCTGCTGGGGACTCAGAGAAGCTGAATTATGCTATTTATGGCTCTCCCAAGCTGACTTCATAGTCTTGGCCTGTCAATCAACCAGAAGCCCTTCATGTGTCTCACACACTGAAGAGACCCAAATAAGTAATATCCAGGGCATAGAGTGGAATCTTTCTTCTGCCCTATATTAGGAGAACAGGCTTTGAAAAAGCCAAAATTTTTGAGAGGGCCATAATGGGTTCCTGCCATGAGTCTCCTTGAGCTGGATGCACTCACCGGACAGAAAAGCAGCTACAAAGTCTCTGGCTTTTAACAAATCCTAAACTCCTTCCTCCCTGTTTTTATTCTAAGTAGTTCAAGCTAGCCCAGAGTAACAACTCGAATCCGTATATGACTGGGTTTTCAAAAGGATAGGCAATATCCTGCTGTGCAGGCTGTCTGACTGCAGAGCTCATAGGCGCAGCGTTATGTCCCCAGCACAGATTTGCAGAGCGCATCAGGTTGGCAGTCACATCCAACTATTGTTTTCAATAAATTTTCCCCTCTCTGCATTCATAACAACTCAATTGGAAATTAACAATGAAGGCGAATCACTAGGGACGGGCAGTTATTGTAAATGGGCACTAAGAAGTACAGTGATTTCATCTGGGTAAATTGCTCATTCATCTGTGTTGACTTTGTAAATGAAAATGACTAGATTAGGAGGAAATATGATATTTATTTCATCTTATATTTATAATTTATTTTTCTTTTGTCTTAGTCACAATGCAGATAGCAGTAGAAGACTAGTTTATGATAAATTTCAGTATCCCTCAAATGACACAATTTTAAGCTCTTTTTGCTTCTCTGTGCCTGTCAGCACAACTCAGTTTATTAGAAACTCCTTGAATTTCTTGTTACTGCCATAGCAAGGCTTGTATATACTTAAAATCTTTAATTTTTGTTTTGCAAGGTTAAGCACAAAGTAAGCAACAGCTCCTGCCACAAAATTCAAGCCAGTTCCTACCATCTTCCTCCCCAGCTCACAATCAGAGATCTAATCCCTGAGTAAATTGCTTCCTGCATCTGTGGCGCGTGCATGTCAGAACAGAGACCTAAATTCTTGCCTTGGCATGCTGCTTTAGCCACGAGGCCAGCCTGTCTGGTAGGCTTCATTTCTGATCTGCGCAGGAAGAAGTATCAGAAGTATGACCTCCTCTCAGCTGATTTGTGGCATATCTGTGCAAATCTCTCCATACAAAATACAAGAGTCTATCTGCTGGCACAGATTTGTGTAACTTCAATTTATGGCTTAGCTGTCAAAATAATTGAAGCACACCTGTGAAAGCTGGGAATACTTCAACTTCTTTTGTAATAACCAGTCAGGAAATGAGAATGGCATCATTGACCTAGCAGTTAAAAGAAAGAAGCAGCCAAACTGAGTTAGCCTCTTGATTTTCATCTTCAAAGTGACTAAAAATTTACCTTAAACTCCAAAATCTTTCCCCTCACATTCTGTGTTGGAATTACAGAAAACCAGTTCTGGCCAGTTTTTGAAAGGGACAGACAATGCATGGAGTGCTCCAGCTGAAATCACAGTGGTGTAGCCATCGGGTAGTGCTCCAGAAGGTGCTGTGCACTTTGCAGACACTATTTTGCATCCTGAGATGTGTTCATAACCCTCCCATTTGAGCCCTGACTTGTGTGTCTTTTCTTGACACTAAAGCCCAGAACTTGCATTTGCACATTTCTAGCTGGGGTGCTGATGTCTGACTACTTGCTCCCAACTTAATTGGACTTAATAATGACAGGAAGCCTCAGACTAGGTACCTGCAGTTCACTTTTGCTGAGCACTTGAATGTCATTAAAAGATATTAAATCAGCCTGAAAAGCATCTGATCTGATATGCCTGGAATTTTGCTTTCTGAAATGTACATGTGGTTAAAAAGAATATTTTCCTTATGTACCGAATTAAGAAACTGCGGTTGAGGTTTGGCTCACCCAGCTGGTTTAGAAGCAGTGCACTTAGTAGCACAGGACCTTAAGCAAGACTTTTAGGGTCAGATTTTTAAAGGATTTTGGTCTTCTAAATATAACAATAAAAGCCAGAGTGCCAGCTGGGGTTTTTTAAGTCTCCTGATTTACATGGAAATGAATATGATGTTTAAAACTTAGGTCTTTAAGACTGGATTCAAAACCAATGGGAGTCATGCTATTGACTGGGTGAGTTGTGCGCTAGACACTTTCTCTCCTTCGAGCTTCATTTTCTCATCTATAAAATAAGAATAATTAACCTGACTTTCATCCACCTTGAAATCTTTTGTCTGTTTTGGCTGTGATCCCATAAGAAACATTTGGGACAAAGAATGACTTAAATATATGCCTAATGACCTATTGAACCAGAGGAAGTAAGGTGTCTAAAACACAAAAGCCAGGCTATCCATTAAATGTTCACAGAAGTAAGATGACTTTCAGAAAAACCAGCAATATTTAAACCAGCAATGGAAAAAGTGAAGATCAACTCAAAAACTTTAACAGAAATTCACATTATTTCTCTTTTTTTGGCAGCTGCTGAATCTGATGTTATTGCATTTCATTAGCAGGATTACAGATACCATTTCAGATGACTAACATAATAAAAGAAAAGGCAGAAAATCTACTGCGATGTAGCTTGAAGCAGAACTGGCCCTCTCTGCTCTCTGGGATATTGTTCCCAGCTGAGATTTACAGGGCTCTAACAATGCATCACAAATGACATCCTATGTAAACAATCGGAGAACAAATGTGAGATGGTATTTAAATGCCTCATTAAGAAAAGGAAATTTCATAGCTAGAGTCTTTGCTTTTCTTGCCTTTGCAGTAGATTTAATTGACAGATCTAGATGAGAAACAACAAAATTTGTTTACCAGAGTTGCCTGTTATTAGTTACAATGTGTCTTATATCAGTGCCTATGGCTCAACTGAGAAAAGGACAGTGCCAGGCCCTTTGGAAGTACTCCAGGCCCTAAAGAATGTCTGGTCTAAGGTAAAATGAAGAATTAAAGCCTACTGAACTGTTAATAGAAGATGCCAAAGTAGTTTTGGTTTTTAAACAGCTCCTACATTAATTTAAACTCAGGTATTACAGTTTTTGTCTGAAGAACAGATGGACTTCCAGCGTGAACCTGGTGTTTGCCACCAGACTCATGTGGGTTCAATGTTCATTCAAGGAACTCAAGATACTAAAAGCCCCAGTGGATCTTCACGACTGTGAAAACAGTCTCATGTACAGATGCCTGTTGATTACAGCAGGGCCAAGATTATTTCATGCTTTTAAATATGCTCTGCATCAACAGCAGGTTTTTCATAGGGATCCCTGTGCTTTTGGACACCAGTGTTAGGCAGATGGCTTTACGGAATGTTCCAACAGTTTCTCTTATGAGGAGCTGCATGGTATGGGTCTGCATGAAATGTCCCAGGGACTGCCTGTGAAAGAGACCTAATAGGCACTGGATAAGAGAAGAGGAAGGAAGCTACCTCATTCTTGGAACACTCTGGGAATGCATGAGAGAAAAATGATAAGGCCCATGGTGTCACCTCTGCTAGACAGGTTAGAGAACAGACAGCAGCTTCAGCTGCTAAGTTCAGACCTTCCCCCAGGTCTTCTCTGCATCATGGCGTCCCTGGCTATGCTTCTGCTGCCCCCAGCTTCCGCAGGGCCAAGAGAAGATGTGCCATAACAAGTAGCTGCAATTCTGGGGGTAGGGTCAGGTGAGCAGAACAGGAGCAAGCGAGGCCATTCAGACCTGAATGTGAAGGATGTCACTCTGTGATGGTGACTTGTTTTGCACTTGTTTACATGCTCACTCTCTCTCTCTCATATTTGTAGCCTGTTTATTTATTTATTTTCCTGTTTGGGCATGGGGGGAAAGAAACCCTAAGAACAAACAAAACAAGAAATCTTTCAAACGAAACTTGATTTTTTGCCACTGTTTCAAGTTAATGAAAACAATGCATCAAAGACAAGAAGCTGAACAAATGGTTCACCATAAAAATAATGCAGAAGAGGGGAGTTTTGCCTCTTTCTAAATTGTCCCCAAACTGCAATGTTATTGAATATATTTGCTGTTGGAAATGATTCACCATACTGGATCTGCAGCTCATTCACAAGCTGTGCTGATGTAAAATGTGGGCTGACCTTGCCCACTGTCTGGCTCTCATTGTTACTAATGGAGGCCAGGTGCCATTGTGCAACTACCTCTGTATTCCAGTCTAGCATTTCATTTTTTCCCGTCCCTTGACCATGCTCCACCAACTGACATTATATTGAAACTAATTCCTATCCCCACCAAAGTTTTCAGTGAAGGACCCAACACCTCGTCTCATATATGGGGAAGCAGGGACATAGGCACCTTTCGATCTCTCAAAAGACTCTGGAAATAGAAGCCAGTCTCTGAGGCTACCCGGTGTTTCACCTACTACCTTCTTTTTTTCATTATTTTCATCTCATATGTTTTTGAACATCTGACAACAAGCAAACACATACACATATGGATGGGTCCTCTGAAAGTCTGGAAAGCTTAGCAGTGTCTAGCTAAGAGCAGATGGGGACTTCTCTGGAATATGCTCATCTTTAGGAAAGCAATACAGTTCTTCCTGGAGATAACCTTGGTATCCATTAGGTAAGAGCAGTGATTGCTGTATTCCCACGTAGAAAGCTGACAGCACATCACTTAATTTGACCATTGCCAAGGACTGTCTTAATTCACACTGAGATGACTGTGTGGCAGCACCTTTGTTGAAGGAACGTTTCCAATCCCTAAAAAAGTGACACCGTTCTTGAGGTTTTGAAGATCTGTTATGAAATTTCCATTTTGAACAAAGTAGCTGTGTGAGTCCAAACACACTGAATTCATTACTGGCTAGATGCTTTGATAAGAGGTAAGCTTTGAATGTGGCAAATTGTAGCCACATTTTCTGTGTGATCCAACCAAGATTTATCACATAAAAGTACAGGCATTGAGCCCAGGGGAAAGGTGGGTGTTCCTGTATATATTTTGCTCCTTTTTGGTTTTAGATAAAATTTTTAATTATTTAGCATAAACCTTGGAAAGTCTTAACTTTTCCTTCACCTCTTTTGTTGTTCCTGTTGTGATGACATATACTGGATGTGGGTCTAAGGTTGCAATCTAGACACTAGCTTGTTTTCAATGCACACTTACATTTTGACTTACTTTTTGGGTAATATAGCTCATACTTTCAATTTCCCATCAAAATGAATATAGGAGGCACTATGTTTTGCAATCAAGATTTCCATCTCTGAAAGCTAAGTCATGCCTAGCATCAGTTAACGAGACTGGATTTTCTTCTTAATGCAGGCAAACCTAACTTCATAGACTCCCAACCAAAAGTTACCAAAACTTCAGACAAAGAAAATAAAGTTTACAGTCTAAATTATTCCATAAATGTGGCTATAAAGAAAAACTGGAGGTAGAGAAGGTAAAAAGAGAACTGTACATGGAAAATCAGAGGATGAAAAAGAACCAGTAAGCCAGTCACCCAAACATAAGACTAGGGTTTTTTTCTGGATTTGAAATACACAACTTCACTTTCTCCATAAACAACTCTGAATTCTGAAACAAAAGCTGTGTTTCTACAGCATAAAAAATATTTTTGAAAACTTTCAACTAATTCTGCCTGCAAATAAGGCCAACTCTAAAAATTGTTCCTGAATGGCACAGATATAGAACAAACAGAAGGTTATGCCAGTGGTTTATTTGCTTTGAACAACGTATGTTGCTCTGGTTTAAATACATACTAATGGGAAGGCAGTATTTTTTTTTTATATTCTGCATTAGAGTGCAAGTTCAGAGTTCACAAACAGTCTAGATGAGTTGTGGCTATAACATTTACAGAGGAAAATCAGCAGAGGTGTTCAAAGGCTGTTAAGTGTTTGCCATATAGATTGGGATGAAATGTCATCCCTCAAGTATGAGAATGAATGTACTTACCAAGCAATTTCACCATAATCAAGTCCCTCATGGGCTGTATCTGTATAGCTGTGGAAAAGCAGTTTGCTGCTCAGTTTTAAGCACGTTACACTTCTTTCTACATGATTGCCTCATGGCTGATGTGCAGACAGCCTGCCTGGGATCATGTCCTGATGGGAAAGCTTGTGGTGGCGAGTCCTGTGCTCTCCATGTGGGCTAGAGCATCATTGCAGCATGCACAGGAGGCGACCTGGAATCAACTATGTTTGCTGTTTATTCTCACAATGTCTCTGTTTGCTGGAAATGTACTATAGCCTCATTTCACAGCAGAGGAACTGCAGTATGCTGAGGGAAAATTGTCTTCTGTTGTAGAGCTGAGATGGGAGGAGCAGTTTGTCAACCCTCATGGCAGTGCTTCTGAGGCACTGAAGCCTCTGCTCAACCCAATTAAGGTGGTGGGATGGGGGAATTAAACCAGCCCAAATAAACTTCTCCCAGGAAGGACAAGGGAGCATGACTGAGCCTCTGCCTTGCATGCTATAGTGTCTGATCTGCTGCCAAAGCAGGGCAGATCTGTGCTGCCTTTTCCTCATCTCTTGTAGAGAAACTACAAATTAGCCCTGCTATTAGTGGGATCAATTTTCAGTGTGGTGAATTTACCAATGTATTTATGAGAAGTTAATTTGTACTAAGGAAGAAATCATGTCGGTTCAAATGTGTTTAGTTAATTGTTGATGGCACTGGTGTGGCCATTAGTTATGAAAAATGTATTTCTATTAGGGGTTAGTGAGTTACTTCTGCTGTATCAGCTGTGATTGTTAGACCACTGGGTACTTTCTGATGCTGGAATGTGAATCAGCAGGGTGCCAGGCTGATGTAGAGCCAGTGTCATACCACAGTCAGACAGCCTGCAAGCAGCGCAGGGTAAAACAGCGACCTTGCCAGTTCTCTGCTCTCTGCCCCTCGTGCAGCTCTGCGGAGAGCCGCTACCTAATTGTACTTAACAGTTATGCCAGCTGTGGCAGTAACCAAACTAGAGCTTTCTGAAGTGAGGAGACAATGACCTGTGTTATCAGTGTCCTGAAACACAGCATATCTGTAACACTGCAAGGCACAGCACTGTTTGTTCTCTCAGAACCTGGCAGAGGCTGAACGTAAGAAAGGTTTTAAATGAAACAACATTTTAAAACATGTCTTTATATCTTATTGCTCATGTTTTCTGAGATCACAAGGATGGTCAGATACCTGTGTTTTAACGCTCTGCTTTGCAGCCTATGAAACCCTTGGCTGGGTTGGCTACTGCCACACCAGTTATGGTATTTGAGTAGTTAAGGATTCAGATGGAAACAACTGATTTCATAACCCGCCAAACATTAAGCTGCACTTTTAAAAATCCTGTGTTAGAATATGGACAAGCAAATAGAGGAGGAAGGATATGTTTAGTCCCTAAAACACATATTTAGTTTGGCAAATGTAGATTCCTTAACATGCATTTTCTCATGTTTGGGTTGCCCTTTGTATGTAGGCTTCACCGATGGAGCTTTTATTTAGGAAGAGAATGCTGCTTGAGTTCTCGCATCCCCCTGATGCCTCAACAATTATCTTTGTTACCCTTTCCAAACTTGTGGAGACAGGAGAATCAAATACAAAGATAACTGCCAGAATACAGATCCTCAATCGGCATAAATTAATCATCTCTCTTTTAACTGGGGTTGGCATTTCAGAGCCAGAACACAACCGTCTGGAAATGTGAAGCAAACTCAGTGCTATTTTAGTGTGTGGATCACCAGGCACAATTCTTCCTGGGGGCGCCTGCTCAAAATACTCCCCCAACCCATTATGCGGAGTGCAGCTTCTCTGACCTGGCTGCCCCACCACCACCCCACAGGGACAGTGCCAGCCTTTCTGCAGTGCCTGTGTGTCACCCAGGCAGCCTCGGCAGCTCGAAGCCCACGGGTGGGGACCCAGCGCTGCAGGCACGCTGCTCGGGGCCAGGCAGAGCGTGTGTCACACCACTGCAGCTGGGCGCTCGTGGCTGGACTGCGGTGCCTTGCAGCAGCACGATGCGTTCAGCACCTTCTCACCTCCTTGCACTGATTGAGGACAGGCCCTTATGGGAGCGTTGCTTCAAGCTCCAGACTTGTCAGAGCATCTATTTTCTTGTTTCTCTGTATTCTGTGCTAAGGTTGTTATTAATGAAACAAAAGGTGAGCATCATTCCCTTTCCCTTGCCTTGCCCACGCACATTAATTTAAATGCAAATCCACACAGAAAGATCAAAATTAATTATACTTTCTGCAGCAGGCTACATAGAAAATTGAAATGCACAGGACTGGCTTTTCTTTTTAGAAAATTGAAATGCACAGGACTGGTCTTTTTTTTTTTTTTTTTTGAAAGTGGAAAGGAGAAACAATGTAGCAAAAAGACTAAAATATGCATCTAAATGTTGCATGCTTGCTTGCTTTTTAGTTTCTGATGCTTTTTGTTCATCTGAATTTCCACAGTTGTTTTCGGCGTCAAGCTGTTTCAGAAGGAAAATTGAAAGCTTAATCTGCTAGTGACATAAATTGATCTCTAAATGACAAATAATATTCTGTTTACCACTAATAACAATTGATCTTCATTAAGAAAAACTATGCTGACTCTTGAGAAATGTGTCCATTATTGCCTGATCAGAAATATAGCTAAAGTCTTGAGATTTTTTTTTTTTTTTTTTTTTTTTTTCAGGGAAAAAAAAAGACAGGGGGAGAGGAGTGTTTTGTTCCTCAAGGAGTTCAGGCATTTCTAGAAGTTTTTTCAATGAAAATGCAGTCAGGTGAATTTGTAACCCAGGGTGCAGTGCAGAGTCTTTTGAATTCCACACCTGGACACAGTCACAGCAAATGAACTGCTTCCAGTAACCAACGTATGGACAGGGATATCCTGTTTGCCAGCTCCTGGGCAAGAAAAGCAAAATTCTGTCACTTTTTAAGGGAAATGGCTGCAGGCATTGTATGCAGTATGATACTCTTTGCTACAGAGATCTTAGACATGCTCTGAAAAACCTTCTGGATCAAGCTCTGTGGGGCTTCAGTGGAGGTGCCAGCAGGACAGTTACTTGACTTTATGTAGAAAAAAATGGATGTCCACAGATTTTAAGCATTTAAGGCCAATGGGAACAAACAAATAGACAGCTAAAAAGGAAACATTTAGCCAGACACTTTGTCACACTGGAGCTTACTTGCTTAGTAGTCTGTGGAAAGTGCGTGCTGTTCTGCTCCTTAGCCAGATCCTGTCCTTAGGACTGTTGGCCTTAACCAATGCCTGGAGACATCAATTCAGCCAGCTTACTGCTTGCTCTCCCTGTGCAAGCAGTATGGTTGTAGCTAGATGCATTCATGTATTAAAAAAAACAGAAGAAAGAAATGGATGCTTATGATCAAATAGCTCCTTTTTCAAATTCCACATGTCATTAAGAAAGTAGTTATTTGTGTCCCCATAGCAACTAGATGTCAAGGTGTCTCTGTAAAACACATGGCCAGAGATCTTCCCTAGAAAGCTTACAAATTAAGCAAATCAGAGAAAATACTCAGAGAAAAAAGCTGACAAAGAAAAGGGATTTATCCCTGGGTATGGAGTAATTAAAAATAACATCAGTTATTTTTTTGTTTCAGTACCTTGTTGAGATTTTACTGAACAGGACACAGTGGATCTGTTCTTTCCACTGACTTCCCGTAAAAACATGGATCTAGTTCAAGACCTCGATCCCGCTCTTTAAATATTCTGTTACATTGTATCAAAGATACTTCTACAAGAAAAAACAGCTTAACTGAACAATCCTGGATCCAGCAAATGCCTTCCCAAGGCCAGCCCTAAAGACTTAGCGAGAGGTGGAAGCAGCATACAGTTGGTAGCCTGGCCCCTATGAGCCCAGCTGGGCTCAAGAGCTCAGTACAGCGCCAGACCAGCTGGGTGGTACCCGAAGGGGGCCTGGCTAGATCTGGTCTTTGCAGAAGCCCTGAAAAAAAAGGACCCAGGTGATTGTGCTGGCATTTAGCTGGTCAAAGCAGCAAAACACCTTTTGGTCGGCAGCCGTACAGGGCTTTTTGAGTGGGACCCTGTGAAGAGATGCTGGGCCCTTGCTTGCCCTAGGCTTGCTGCTGAGAGCTGCAATTCTTCAAGTGAGCTGGTCATTCAGATTGCAGTACTCAGCAACTGTCATTTATTACAGTGAAGGGAAGCACAGTAAGTAATAGCTTCAGATACTTTCTCTCTCGGTCTTGCGGCCCAGCTTAGTTTTAGTGTGGTTTCTTTAGATGTGCTTTGCTTACCACCAGCATGCCCAGGAATCACTCAAGTGCAGTGTTAGCACAATAAAGTCCACAGTCTTTTCTTCCAAATAAAAGCGAAAAGCAACAGCCTTCAAGTCATTTCAGCATCCCGCTTTCCTGGTGTCAGCTCAGTGAAGCAAGGTTATGCAAACTTCAGTCCAGCAAAGGCTGCAACTGTCAGCACAGTGATATCTCCATCCTGTTTTCTCAGAAGTCTTCCTGAGAACGCTCAAACACCCCTGCTGCAACCAGGAGAAACAACACTTATGACCATTGTTCTTTAAAGTCACAGATATTGAGCAACTGTATTATTTGTTCAGCATTTTCTTGTCAAGGAAAGACATCGGCAAATTTTCAGATAATCCATGTGTCAGTATGCTGTCTCCATATATTATGCACAAAACCACCATCCCCACACATACTAACAGGTGAATCTTGCCTAGCAATCTTATCTTATTGCTACATAGATATCAAAAATACTATCTGGTTAAGGTGGTGGAATGCATTTCAGCTGTGCTCAGTTCACACAAGCAAGTGCTGTTATATTTCTCTGGTAATGTGTAACATTTTGTGATCCTATAAGGGGTATTGGTGCAGCAGTGGTCCCCAGAATTTCCTGTATTTCTGCAAATTTAAACAACATGATGCTGATGATTGATCATAGTAATTTTGTTGTTCATATCATCCTATTCGTATCACAGCAGGTATTGCTTGTAATTATTAAGGCTATTTGTTATTAGAGATGCATGGGTGGTGAAATACAATGACAAGCAAACAATTTAACTGATAATAAAATTAGCTGATCATGGAAAGTCAATCTGCTAATTATCTGCAGACTGTGTCCGTCAGTTATGTTTTGCATTTCTTAGTCTCCTCTCTTCCCAGCAGAACAGCTCTTGCAGGGCTGCATTCTAATACACCAAATTTCCCAGCAAGAGAGGTCTTAATCATGTTACACCTTTGCTCTCATACGGGTTCATGTAACTTCATAAATACTTTGTGACAAATAGGCATTTGATCCTGTAATTTACTACAGAACACACAGCGCACTGAAGAATTTTAATGGAAGGTTCTTTATAAAATTTAGTAAAAATTAGATGGATCTCTTCAATTTTGTAACTATTGGAAAGTACCCAGTACATAGATTTCTTAGTTGTTAATTTTCAAAACCTCTTGTGATATTTATGTGGTGGAGCTCACATTAAGGTCAATTTGAAACATGTAGATAGAGAATACCTTTGGACACTTTAAAAACTGTTCTCAGTTCCTGTGATTGTCAGCTGATTTATTTACTGAAATGCTAGTATAAATGCAGTAAAGAGACAAAGTGTGTGAGCAGTGGGACCAGTAGAACTTAGTTTTCCTCGCATCTTTGCATAGCAGTATTGGGACCTGGGCCTGGCACCAAAGCTGTCATTTTAGCAAGTATTTGTATGGCTGTTTAATAGCAAAACATCTCCTTTTTATATCCAGTATTAATAAGTGGTTTCATAGTTGGGTATGGTCAAATTAAGCGTGGCTGTCAGTCTTTATATATTCTGTCAGTTTCCTTATGTTTTAATTTTTGTTTTAAATACTGTCAGGCAAACAAATAACCCATCCAAAATTAAATATTTTTTTTCTCATGCCCGTTTTTTACAATGGATTATTAAAAGGAAACATTGAGTCACCTTCCAAGAAAATACCATCCTGTGTTGAAAAATTATAATGCTTTAAAAGTAATAGCATTAAAATATTTTAACTGTTTTAAAATAAACATCTGGATTTTTTTTCCACAAAGTTTGGAACAGATTCCTGACAGAGAAGATGGAATAAGGTAAAACGCTTAAGACTCATCATGAATTGCTTACACTTCCAGACTAAAGGAAGCCTGCACACATAGAAGGAACATTGAATCGTAGCAGAATGAATCATAGAATTGTAGAACAGTTTGGGTTGGAAGGGGTGTTCAGAGATCATCTAGTCCAGCCCCCCTTCCATGGGCAGGGACATCTTTCAGTAGATCAGGTTGCTCAATCACCTAAAATCAAGGAGTTTGTGAATGACCTTTCGGCTGAGGAACGGGCAAAGCTTTCAGGTGCCCATGTGCATGTGGTTGGAGGGTGACTGTATTAAAGACTGAGGTAAATACCCTTCAAGAGAAGGATGAGTGAGGAGAGTAGAAATAATCAAATAGGAGATGGAAAACCAGGAAGGTATTTCAATAGCTGTCCAAACACACTGCAAAT